>NC_140623.1:25749882-26428216 GCF_057382275.1 Copadichromis virginalis
GCTTCCATTAACTGCAACAAATCTTCCAGGTCCGCACTACCACCACCATATTTTACTGTTGGTTAGGGCTGCCACGATTAGTCGACTAGTCACGATTACGTCGACTATCAAAATCGTCGATGACTGATTTAATAGTCGACGCGTCGTTTGAAGCTTTGTAAGATCCCAAAAGACGCAGGAATAATAGCAGGATTTAAGAGTGTAATAACGGACTGAAACAGAAGATGGCAGCACTGCATGTACAAGGATGCCAGCTGCCGTTAAACCCCGAAGAAGAAGTAGCTCTGTCCCAGAATTCATAGCGCAGCCCAGCTCAGTTTCCAATAACGGCAGGAGCTAGCTAGTTTTAATTTTACTCTTATTATTCTTTCTGGGTCACAAAATAAACGTTTAACATATTTTCAGGCGAGAATGTAGCTGTGTAAACCTCAAATATCTGCTCAGTTTATCAAGACACCACATATTTTCAAAAGCGCTTCGACGTTTTCGGAGACGTCTGTTACCCACCAGCTCGATAGCTAGCCGGGGGCAAGGCTCACTAGAGCCCGTGAGAACACCGGACTCCCGGCAAATCGTTTTCAAACCCACCGCCGTCTTTCGCTACTCAGGTTAAACATATATAAGTCACTTAGATAACTTAAAAATGTTATTGTTTGGCTTTTTTTAGTATTTTATTTGTTCCTGAGTAAATCGGTTTGGCTGAGATTAAAGTTATAGTTTTTACACAGCTGAATAAACGTCAAGCAGACAGCTGATTATCAGAAGTGTGAGATACTCGAGAATATACTCCGGTGTCCCGTTATATTTTAGATAGCAAGGAGTTTATTAAACTTCACTGAAACAATCTGCAAATTTCATTAAAATTTAATAAACTATCATCTTAGCTTTATTTTTAGTTAGCACATACCTTAAACACTTCAAGCTGTAAGCTAATGATAGTTATACAAGAGCAGATGCAGGCTGGTGCGATAAGCTGTACATTTTACGTCCAATGGATGCACAATCTGATTAGTCGACTAATCGTAAAAATAATCGGTGACTAGTCGACTATCAAGATAATCGTTTGTGGGAGCCCTACTGTTGGTGCGAACTTCCTTTTCTGACATGCTGTGTTAGTTTTATGCCACATGTAACGGGACTCAAACCTCCCAAAAAAGTTCCGCGTTTCTCTCTTCAGTCCACAGAGTATTTTCAAAGATGTCTTGGGGATCATTAAGATTTTTTCTGGCAAATGTGAGACAAGTCTTTGTGTGACTGTTTTCTCCTTGAACTCTCCAATGGGGGGTATTTTTCCCAGTAACTTTCTTATTGTTGAATAATAAACTCTGACCTTTTGTGACCTCTTGGATGAGTCGTCGCTGCGCTTTGGGGGTCTTTTTGGTTGACCAGCGACTCCTGGGAACCACTGTTCCATATTTTCGCCATTTGTGGATAATGGCTCTCACTGTGGTTTGCTGGAGTCCCAAAGCCTTCAAAATTGCTTGGTAACCCTTTCCAGATTGATAGATGTCAGTGACTTTGTTTCTAATCTCTTTCAATTGTGACATGTTGTGCTGCATTTCTCAGTCTGCTTCAGTTTGTCAGACAGGTTCTGTTTAAGTGATTACAGGCAGTAATCAGGCCTTAAAGTGGGAGGGAAACTTAGCGTTGTAAAAGACATGGTTAATCACAGTTTATTTATGATTTAACAAGGTGGGGGCAATCAAGTTTTCACACAGGGCCATACCCCTAATGATAAAGCCCTTGATTTAAAAACTGCATTTTGTGTTTACTTTTGTTATCTTTGTGTAGGGATGGGTACCGGTTCTGACATAAACGGTAGTAACCAGACCGAAAAGCAGCGCACATTTCGGTGCTTTATTTCGGTGCTTTTTTTTCCTGAGATGACATACACTTTGAATTCTAGCCAATCATTTTACGTTTCCGAGGATAGTAGGCGGGTCCAGGTATGTACGTTCTTTTAGAGCAGAGCTACAGATTAAAAATGCCCAAGGCAAAGCGGTCAAAAGTCTGGCTGTACTTTACAGCAAAATATGCAAACTCAGCAGCCTGCAACAAGTGCTTTAAGCTGATACTGTGATACTGTCAAAGGAGGTAACACCTGAAATCCGATGAAACACCTGGCGACGCATAGCGGGGTTTTTTTAAAGCCGAGAAATGCGCCGTATTTGATAGCTTGCTGCGAGACCTCACATCGAGCACATCTACTGCGGGTGGGTTGCCTGTTATCGGACCTGGAGTTAGCAACATCCCCCAAGAACCCGAAGAGGAGAGTGCTGGCCCCTAGCCCTGCCAGTGTAGCAGAAATGATGACGGATGATGATGGCAGCAGCAGCAGCCGTTCTTCTCTGCGTGAGTAGCTTAATGTTGTTCGTGTGTAATTTACGTTGAGTAGGCTAACCACGTTATTACATTAATGCATGTAAGGTGAACTAGCAAACACCGTCGTAGTTACATGCGGCTGCCTTCTTGTTTGATGGCAGATACTCCCTTCAACCTGGCCAAAAAGGCTAAAATGACCAAAGAATAAGTGGAAAACAGTTAAACATGAGAGGTTTTTGGACAAAGTTTGTGTTTTTTCCATTGTTTAAGCACTGCTTCCAGCCAAGAGTGATGCCATATATGCCACATAGCTGCAGAAAAGGCTAACATTGTTATCTTTTTACAAAAAAAACAGCTGAACATGAGAGGTTTTCAGACCAATTTTGTGTTCTCCATTCTTTAAGCACCAGTTTGAGCACCGTTTAAGCACCGGCACCGTTTCAAAAGTACCGGTTTGGCACCGGTATCGGATAAAACCTAAACGATACCCATCCCTATCTTTGTGTAATATTTACATTTGTTGATCTGATGATCTGAAACATTTAAGTGTGACAAACATATAAAAAATCGAAAATCAGGAAGGGGGCAAAGACTTTTTCATACCACTGTACTTAATGAGGATCAATACACCTACTAAAGATAGGATCTCTGGGGTTTAGAGTAAGTAAAGCAATTCAGACTGTTCCTGTCTTGGCTCTGTCTTTGTGCCATGAGTCAGCCTTCAACACGCACCAAAAGGATACCATGGGACAAACTTAATTAACAAAGCAACACAAAGAATTAATTATGTTCACTGTGGTTGTCAGTTTTGGTTTTACAGTTCTTAGAAAATGACACATCACACATTCACTCAAACACGTACATACAAACTGACCTGAGTGACATGATCTTGTATGCATCAGGCAGGTAGCACCGCGTGTTTTCCATCTGGACGGGGTCCGAGTCGCAGATCTTGTCATCAGTGCGGCCGTAGTTGGCACTTTCAATCATGATGACATCTGTGCCTGGGCAGCGTAACTCAATGGGGTAGGACTCACAGGACAGTTCCCTGCGGACTACTGCCATGGGGATGGGGGCACGGCCATAAACTGGACAGAAAGACATATGTATTGATATTAAGTCTTTGTTTGGTGAAATACTCCAGACGTTTTGGTAGAGCCATCTTTAATTTACTTGGACTGCAAGGCCTGAATTATTCAAGAATAGGCTGTGTTCAACTGAAATTGCATTTGTACCCTTGTCATATAGACGTAATTATTCAGACTATATGAAAACAATAGCATAACAAAAGACTTCTTATAAGGGCACGTCCACTGTCGCGAGTGAACTGACTTGGTAATTAGTGCTTTGCAGTTAGCAGTATTGGACATCATTCTAGATAGAGAGTAATTGCCTGGCAATTTCAACAGATATTTAGTGCTGCAGATAATATTCAAAGATGGCAATGCCTAATTATTCTCACAAGTTGCAAATGTGATGCAAACATCCACTACGACTGTACTGTAATAGGGAACATGTCATTAATTTCAATGAGTCTGAAGTTACTGAACATTCCTGATATTTTTTTTTACTTCACTGGCGGACGCTTTTGTGCCACACAACTCCCTTTCATCTAAAAACAAAATGAGCAAAAATCAGAAGAAAGGCAAACTCTTCTCATCAAAAGTATTCTTAACAGTGTCATGATTTTGGATTCTTCTTGTTATCGCGATTCCATCACTTCTTTTATTTTAATCCTTGCTTCCTGTGGATTCCAGTTAGTCCCCGCCAGCCAGCCCCCCAATGCCACACAAATAGTTTAAAAAAAGTTTTCTCCTTGCTCATAAGCATTTGGACTTTTCTCCCCTTTCTCTCATTCTTTATTTTCATGTCCTGCCAAAACACCTTATACATACCTCCATGTGACTGAAGCTATTACATAGAAGTGCAGTGACAATAATGGTGTGGTTCTGGGTGTTTGTGTCGCATGGATTATTCTTCTGAGGTGCTCAATTGTATTGCCCATGTCTGAATCCACCTAACCTTTCCATAATAATAATGCAGATTTTATTACACACACACACACACACACACACACACACACACACACACATATATATATAGCACTGCCCATCTAGACCATCTGAGAATTTTTGCTATACAGGGTGCAATATACATATTATGCATTTCCCACTTGAATAAACTAATAACATTTATTAAATCTACACAAAACTAATGTGGAAGCTTTCCAGACCCAGCGCTCTTTTTGGAAGAACATATCCTGTCAAATCATTTCTTAAAAGCAGAGAAACAAGCACATGTATACACACATGAATGTACGGACACAAAAGCAATTAAAAAGACACAGACATACAACATCTGTGTAAAGTGAGGCAACGCTCCCTGTCATGGTAACCATAGTAACCCCGTCCACCCTCCCTTGGCTCTCTCATTGGTTAGAGAAGCGTCATGGTTACACAAATGCAGCAAAGAATCTGAATGAGCTCAATGACACTGTGCCCGGGCTCAACTTAATACTGCCCTTCACCACATCACAGACACACAAGCACGGAAGCACACACACACACACACACACACACACACACACACACACACACACACACTCATGCATACAAATGCTCGGAGTGATGGAATGTAGAGGTGGAAATTCACAGCCAGCCAATATCAGTGTGGTGTTGGTACCTGAGGGAAAAACATTGATAATGGCAGGAGGTAGCTTAGAGATAAGACTGATATATAAGTGGCATTTACTGAAAATGTCTTCTCTAATGAACAGACACATGCACACACAAGTATGTATACCACTGCAGGCTATGATTAGACCTTAAGCACACATTCAGACAGGATGTGTGTCTCCAAAGTAGCTGAGGATTTAACAGGGCATCATGCAGTTTTGTCTGTGTAAGCAGGGGGTCTTAGTGCACTGGGTCATTACTGTGTGAAAGTAAGTGTCAGTTTATTAGTTTTTCAATGGCTGCATCATGACTCTGTGAGCATGAATATAAATTCTGAAGTGAGGGTTAATTGGAGCATGCGGGGATCAATAAACAGCATCGTAAGGCAGCTGTCTAGACTAGCATTGGATCAGATGTCTTACAGTGTTGCCTTACAGGGTCCCCTTTGGGTATGAAGCAAGCATTATGACACAAACTCACACACACACTATTCAAATGAGGGGTCTATCTGTATTCCCATTAAAAGCCACTCTGCCTTTGTAAGCAGGAGTAAATGAACTGACTCGTACATGCCATCCTGTCTCGTCTGTCACATTTTAATTTATCTTATTATATCAGCTGCCTCACCTATAAAGCTGCTGTGCTTAACCCATCTCCAAAGGACCCTCTACACATATTTCTGTCACCTGATACACATGCATTCACTCGCACACACACACTATGCGCACATATTTAGCTGTCTGTCTTTGACTACATGTAATAATGTGTGAGCTGGCAAGTCCATGTTAATGTGTCTGTCATTAGTTGTGTAAGTGGTGACAGAAACTTGGCAGCAACAGACAGTATGGACGGTCTTATTCAGACACTCTTATTGCCTCGGGGGGCTGAAACAAAAGGATATTGATTTTTACATTTGGGCCAAGAACAAGAGAGTGGCGAAAGAGGTGGATAGATGGAAAGAAGGAATGGGTGAAAGGAAAGAGGAGAGAGATTTAAAAGGTGATCTCTCACTTGAATTGCCAAAGCTTTTGGCCAATGCTGATGTCTTAAATGTGGGGTGCTTTGAGTTACAGGGAAAACAACTTATTTTAAGTGCATTTGCTATTTATCTAGGGATTGAAGAGTAACGCAATTTCTATTCTCCGTATGTCCTGTACATGTGGAAGAATCGACAAATAAAGCTGACTTTGACTTTGACTTTGAAGATATTCTAAAGGTTAAGGCTAGCAGTACCCTCATTGTTTTATCAATATATAGATAGATATATTCATATATCTATCTATATATATCTATATCTTAGCTTGATCATTGTCAACCACCAGGGGGTGTATCCCATTTTGACCTCAGTAACCTCCAGCCATATTTGGCACAGATGTTCCTGTATACTATGTCAACCGCTTGGTTATGGGGTCCCATGTATGTCCTGCCTGCTAGCATCTCACACCCTGTTATGTGCTGGATTATCTCGGGGCATCTTTGCACAGCCTGCACCTGGGATCTTGCCTGGTGTGGTAGACCCCAGCCTCCATCAATCTTGCGCTTGGAGCTTGTGTCTGTGCTGCCACAATTAGTGCCTCCATGCTGTCTTTCAGTCCAGCTTTGTCTAGCCATTTAGGATTTTTTAATATCACACCCTTCTTCTACCTGCCAGTGAGACCATGGCATGCAGTAGCATGTCCATCAATGAATCTTCCTCTTCTTATGCCTCTTCTTTCTTGGGTTTCTGCTGCCTGAGGTATTTACTAAGCACATGATCAGTTGTGGCCATCTGTCTGTGTGCTAATGGATCTTTGTTCTTTCTTTCCTGGATAGTGTTTCTGACACTCACTAGTCCTCAGCCTCCTTCTTTCCGCTTAGTGTACTCTTCTGGGGTTCCATGGCGATCAGGCCTTTTCAGCCTCCGGTTAGCCATTCCGGGTACACCTCATCCATTAGCAACTGGTTAATTTGTGCTTCCAGGGGCTCACAAAATGAAGTAAATCCTTGAGCCAGTAGGTGTGGATCATGCCAGAGTCTGGTGCTGTTTATTTTTCTTGGATGGTGACTAGTGAACCCAGAAGACCGACAGACACAGATTGGTTACCTAAATGGAGATGACATAAATGATGACACTGCCGCGGACTGCCAATAATTCATACTCAGCTAATCCCAACCAGCCACACCTTTACCTGTGAAGCACAAGAGTATAACTTGGATGGTTCAGTGGAGAACACTTGGTTTATTCTCCCAGCTTCTGGTATAACTGTTCAAGCTAATTGCTTTAAAAGGTATACCAGAAGCCATCACACTTCATCACTCCTTCCTGCAGATAGTTGGCTAACGTCCCTTTGTTCTGCCTTGATCTTGGCCACAAGTCTTTTTCTCCATGGAAGATACCGCTCCTTGTGGCTGTTGTTAATCTTATAGAGTTATAGGTTCCCAGCTTAGCCATGGTCTTCTGTTTCAGGTCAGCTGCCCTTGCATTTAATCTACCAGTTGTTTTCAGGACTTGGTGCCCAGTCTTGGAGAGTGGGGATGATGACATTCCCCCTCAGACCTGACGTCTTTGTGTTGTAGGTCACTCAATGTGTTGTACCTCAGTCTCTAG
The DNA here is from genome assembly GCF_057382275.1 of Copadichromis virginalis. Classification (NCBI taxonomy): domain Eukaryota; kingdom Metazoa; phylum Chordata; class Actinopteri; order Cichliformes; family Cichlidae; genus Copadichromis; species Copadichromis virginalis. Next base: position 25,757,467 of record NC_140623.1, read on the forward strand.
TTGCAACAGCAGTTGCTTTTTGCAGATGTTGATGATGTTGCAGCTAATGATTCGAAGCATACTGCATCATCTGTCAAATATGGTGGAGGGTTAGGCATGAGCATGTATGACTGCCAGTGGAATTGGGTCACTACTGTTTACTGATAGTGTGATAGCTTATAGAAGTAGCAGGGTGAATTCTGAAGTGTACAGGCCTAGACCCTCTGCTCAGAATAAGCCAAATTCTGCAAAACTGATTAGACAGAGCTTCACAGTGCAAATGCTTCACACACAAGTTCCTTAAAGGAAATAAACTGGATGTTCTTCAGTCAGTCACCTCCACCCAATAGAGCGTATAAAAAACCCGTAAAACCCTGCCAAAAAAAAAATCCAAAAAACAAACAAACAAAAAAAAAACAACCAAAATAATTCCCAGATTCACGTTTAAATGTCTTTTTGTTTGAACAATCCTAAAATAATATGGGTCTGTGGAGAAGACTGAGTGGTTGCTGTTGTGTGCCCTCAAGCTGGTGTCCTTGTTTCAGCTGTACAGGTTTCCTCACAAAGCAAAAGGAACATACTTTGCATACATCAACTCATTCTTTAGACATCGATGCAAATATATTTAACTGAAACTCATCTCTTCCTGCAAAACTAAGCCCTTGGTGTTTATATGCCTGACTATAAGCACTCCCTGTGTGCCTTTTAATTGCATCCATTAGTGTTTAGGTGGGATTTCTGGCAACGTTGGTGCAAGTACATGCTTGATGGTGTGTTTGTGTGTGTGGTCCAGGAATCACTTGCTGTAGAGACCTACATCTATTTAAAATGTGGATACATATGAGTGTTTGTGCGTGAGTGCATGTTACAAAGTTACACAATGTGAGTGACAGGAGCTATTAATAGGACCGAGTTCAAATGGGCCAGAGCTCCCTCTCAGAGTCTTTTAAACCTATAGTCATGTAGGAAAGGAGGAAATATAAAGTTGACCTACTGGACTGCATCTGCACTGAACATTTTGTACGTGTGAAAAATTTCTGTGTGTGCAATAAAATGGTGCCCTGAGTTTTGATTCTTATTTTTGGTTTTATTGTTATTCTTTCTTATGCTCATATTTTCATGGTGTCCTCATTGTCTCCCCATCTTGCCCATCTCTGTCTGGTCTATGTGTTTACACATTTGTCCTACTGGTTTCCACTTACTGTCTTATTTTGGTGATTGCTTTTTCTTGTGTCTCCTGTGCCTTTGCCTCTTCACTCCTTTATGATTGTCTGCGCTATCCTGATTAGTTTCACTCTTGTTTTATATATCTTTACTTGTCTATTTTTCATGCATTCATTATTTCAAGTCTGGACAATCTTAATTCATTATTATCAGGTGTCAGGGAATAGACAGAGAGACCACGTTTCCTCTGTATTAGCATCTCTTCATTTGCTCCCTGTTAAATCCAGAACTGAATTTAAAATCTTTCTCCTCACACACAAACTCTCGAATAATCAGACCCCATCATATGTTAAAGATTCATAGTATCATATTATCCTAACAGAGTGCTTCACTCTCAGACGGTGCTTACTTCTGGTTCCTAGACATTTTAAAAGTAGAATGGGAGGCAGAGCCTTCAGCTATCAGGTCCCTCTCCTGTCAAACTAACTCCCAGTTTGGATTGGGGAGACCTACGCTCTTTCTACTCTACTCATCACGTTCATTTTTGATAAGCTTATAGCACGGTTCTGCTGGAGGTTTCTTCCAGTTAAGAGGGAGTTTCTCATTCCCACCATTGCAAACTAATTGCTCATATGGGGTCCTTTGATTGTTAAGGTTCTCTCATGAATACTGCAAGGTCTTTACCTTATAATATAAAGTGCCTTGAGCCATCTCTTGCTGTCATGTGGTGCTTTATAAGTAAACTTGAATTGAACAGTTGCCACCTTGCTTTGTAATCAGCCCATGCTGTATGTAGTCTTGTGCATCCCTTTGTTGGTTTGTCTGTTTATCCGCTGTGTGTCGGCCTCCTTTATCCCATCTGTGTTGTTTCAAGACTCATTTGTATCCTTGCTTTTTGTGCCTGCTGAGTAACAGCTCTTTGCAACAAATGCTATTTGTTTTTTGAAAGAAGTCCAGCAATAAGCCTTTATTTTAGCAGACAATTGTGACTGTTATAAAATTAACTAACATTACCTATTGCTCTTATCAATACAGTTATTAAAAACGCAGACTATAGCTTAAAATAATCAACAGCTGTTTTATGACCAAAACGTTTTTCTTGCTTTTGCCAAATGGACTTTAGTCACATAGATATTTGACTGAAAATCTTTAATGTAGCAATAGTAATAATTGAGCAATACAACACATTTCAATTAACAAATTAAATGTAGTTTTTTTTTCTCCTTTTTTGGTTAGGGCAGTGCAATGAGTAGTGTGTCCCTTACCAATGGCTATGGGGGAAAAGAAGGTTGAGATCAAGAGCAGGCATCTGGTCCACATGACGTCTGAGGATGACCTGGAAGTAGATATGGAGGTACTTCCTGCTGAGCCCAGACGGTCTTGTGGCGAGCTGTTTATATGTCACAGCTCAGTCTTCCTGTCACCATACAGACCTGGGAATTGATACACAGAGAGAATCTGCTCACTTGGTTTGCCATACGTATACACATTAGGATGCTTTATGTAGGCCGCAATACACAGATTTACTAACTATTCCAAAATATGATCTTTTTCTTATTTTTTTTTCTTTCTAACAACAAATAAACAAGTAAACAACAACTGACAAAGTTTATCCAGCAAAGAAGCAGATTTTCCTCAAAACATTTAACTGATTTATAGTGGATGGACATTTTAACAAACTTCAAAATAACAAAAATCATTTCCTTAAACAATAATGAGAGAAAGAAAGAGAGGACTAAATGACCAACACTTGTACCTCAATCATATTTTCAGAAAATTAAAAAAAAAAGTCAAAGAAGACCAATTTTAAGTGGATTTGCCTGCTAGGTAAGTAAATGATATTCTGCAGACACACAGAGAGGACCTACAAGCACATAAAACTACAAGATTATGGATTATGAATGTATAAAAACACTTTGATAACATTTATTGTATAGTTTTTTATTATTAATCTCTGTCTCTCTTCCACGGCATGTCTTTGTCCTGTCATCCTCCCCTCACCCCCAACTGGTCACAGAGATGAGCCTTGTTCTGCAAACCAATTTCTTCCTTACAAAATTGAGTTTTTCCTTCCCACTGTCTCCAAAGCGTTTGCTCATACAGGGTCATATGATTGTTGGGATTTTCTCTTTATTATTTTATTACAATGGAAAGTGGCTTGCGGCAACTGTTGTTGTGATTTGGTGCTGTATAATTAGACTGAATTGAATTCAATTAAATTAAATAGCTTAGGGAGTTAAAAACTTCTGTCCAATTTGTGATTATTTTTAAGATCTGCAAATTAATATATTCTTCATTAGGTCATACTAAATATCTCATCTGCTTTAAAAGATTCTAAAGGAATTAAAATCACATTTTTAAGCTAAAAAAAAGCCATGATAGTGTGTTAAACACAACAAGAACAGAATAATTTGTGCAAATCCATATTTCACATGGCAACAAACCATATCCCGATTAATCCATACACAACACAAATCTGCCTGGAAAATGCAAGACTAATGTTATATGCAGACCTTGTCTAAAAGAAATAGTAAAATAATACAATGGTGCTTAATGTTTGCATAATGATGCTTTTATTAGGATTCACTTCACTTAGTATTACACATCAGCATCAAAGTGTGAAATGTATTGATGTCCCAACCTAATTGTTCATTTCATGGTCCATCAGCAACAAACAATTAATACAGGGATGGTCTCTGAGATAAGTTATAGCAGTGACAGACTGGTAAGCATCGTTTCTCCGTCTTTTTTCTGAGCAGATTAAAAAGACCAGCACTGTTCAATCACTTGCTCACCGCCCACTCACTCTTATCTCAACTCAGTGGCTCTCTTTGTTTTTTTGCGCTGCAAAATTCACGTTTTAAATAGGAAAAGCTGCAACATTTACATTTAATTTGCAGAATTATGTGTGTATGTCAAGTTTAAAGTGTGCATGACATAAAGGATAATAAAATCTTCACACAATCATCCTTTTCAAACAAACATCAATTTCATCAGGGGAGTAGTTCTAAGGTAGCAAAAGCCATCTTTGTGCCTAAATGTTCACCGTTCTCAAGGGAACTCATACTCAGCTCCGGAAAAACAAGCACATCAAGTTTGTAAGTGGGAGCGAGAGGGGCTGGAGAAATATGCAACAGCCGGGGACAGATGGAGCAAAGCAGACAGCCACAGCCATGGGAGATACATCATGTGTAACAGAGACTATTGATCAGTGTGACCATATCATTTTTGTCCAGCAGAGACTGAGACAATAGCCAGCTATTTCCATCATGTCATGCTGTGAAGGCAATATCTGCTTTGGCACAATCCTCTGCCTTTGATATTTCTTATAACTGATGTTATCAAAAGCCTTTTAATTTATAGAAAATGCCAGAATCACACAGGCCCTTTTTTATACCAGAATCACACAACATATGTATAACGTATCTTCAGAGCATCTGAAATGACAAAAAGCCTCATCGCAGACCTGCAAATGGGACAGACAGCCACCCAGAGGCACATGCACACTGCAGAAACACACAGACGATGAGGCCTGTGTAGTCATCTGGCATTTTATTGGTTCTGTTCTTTTTTGTATGTCAAAATAAATCCTTTAAATTGAAAATTCACTAAAACTAATGATAAAAACACAAGCCAAACCTAATTTAGTGAAGTCTGAAAAGTTGTAGAAAATTCAATTTGCATTCCAGCATAAAGTAGTCAAACATTTTATCCAATCAGATTACTTTTATGGAGCATAATTCTTTAGAAGAAGAAAGAAAGAAAGTGTGTACATTATTGTACTTTATTGAGCCCCGTGGGGAAATTGCTCTCTGCATTTAACCCATTCACTCAGTGAAGCAGTGGGCAGCCATTGGGCGCCCGGGGAGCAGTGTGTAGGGACGGTACCTTGCTCAGGGGTACCTCAGGGTAGCTGAGGAGCTACCCTGAGGTAGCTCTGGATAATGGCAGAGACTTTAAGTTTTCCTTTGATAAGTCTGTAAAAACTTAACAGACGCACTTAACTACAAACTGTTTTTTTCTTTTGCATTCAGAAGAAACTAATTGTTAACTGTAAGAAACTGTTGTTGTTTTTTTTGTGATTTCTAGTTTACTACAAAAAAATCATTTTAAAAGTATATAAAATGTATTGGTCAGCTGACAATAGGTGGCAAAACAACTAATTTAAGTAAGAAAAGTCAAAGTTTGAATAATTTTGATTTCTCAAAACTGTCTGTTATAATCGACTTAATCCTTCTACTTACAAAAATCCTTCAATTTTTATTTTTAATCTACAAACCTATTCAGCTTTCTAAATACCAAGCGGTGCAACTGATTTCATTGGAGTGTGATTGCATATCTGTTAACAGTTCTTGACAAATCCCTAATGGCACTAAAGTGATAGACTCACAATAGACTCCTCTGTGTTATTCTTTCCTCCACTTAAACGACCTAACAAACTGCCCCATTTTGATTGATTGGCCCCTAACTCAGTTGAACATGAGCAATCTGACCAGCTGTCCCCAGCTAGACAGAGAAGGCATACACTGACATATGGCCGGACGCCACCAGCCACAGCATTCTGCTGTTTCATAATTCAAAAGCTATTCCATCACCCCGTATGCTCCACCAGCATCTCACCCATCAGTTAATTAACTCTCTCATTTCCTCCAAGCACACGGTGGCTACACAGACAATGGCTGCGTGTCAGTCAAGTTATGTTCATAATTCAACAGGGCTGCATGCTCCCATATGTTCAGATAATGACAAAAAAACTGTTCCCTCTACAAAGTCTGACAAGAGCATAGACAATAATGATTGCCCAAAGCATTGCCCTGTTTTCCTAACCTGCTTCCTTTAATTATCCTAATGTGTTGATTGGTTAATATATAATGAGTAAACAGACAGTAATGGTGCTAATTATCAGGACATATGTGAAGCGTTTACACTCTGTATTCATCAGAGCACATAAGGTTTTGCAAACATCACAGGCCCCACCTGAACCTGCTCACTGCTAAAATTATGAAAATAATCAAATCTTTTTTTTCTTTTTAATGAGCTCAATATTTCCAATCCTGAACTAGTTCTATCTCACTGGAGATGCTCTCTAGAAGATAAACAGCATCTGCATAAAACTGAGCAAAACATCAACAAAGAAACAAGATCAGACTGGATCCAAGTCTTTGGATGTACCTGCCGTTTCTATCCATCTCTGCTTAGTCATATCCGCTCAGCAGACACCTGCTAATTATGCTACAAATATAAACACACACTACATTTTTCAACCTTGGCTATTTTGCCACCGCAGTTTTCCCAACATCTTGAAGAAAAAAATAAATATATAATGTTATAACTGCACCGTTAATGCAGTTAACAGTCTCAACAACACTGTATTATTTACTGTATCAATAAGACAATCTTCTCCACATTAGTCTTACATGTATGTGTGACGTGGCCTCGATGTCCCATGTTTTTCTGCCCTGAATCTTCATTTCCTACAGGGTCGGCATTAACATAGCTGTCGCCAAAGCCGCCACACTCACACAGTCTATAATGCATGCATCCATGAACTAATTGATGTTGGGCTGATTCTGTGCACAAGGCAGCCTGACCCTACTGAGTGTGTCTGTGTGTGTGTGTGTGTGTGTTAAGTTCCCTAACGAGAGTCCTGCCTGTCACAGCACTCCTCATTCGGGGATTCTCTCTATCACTAATGAATGCTGACCGGACTGGGCTACCTTGTCAACACGCGTCACACGCACATGCACGTGCCTTCATACACACATTTTCACACACACACATGCTTATCACTAGGAGACCAGATGCCCTACTCCCTCAGCCTCCAGGCAGAGTCTCAAATGTGTCCATGTTGCACTTATCCTGTGAGCATGCCTTAAAGAATACCGTGTTGAAGTATGAGTATATGTGCATCATATTAGGCTAGCAGATAACAGATGGATTGCAGTAGTTATAAAAAAACAAACCATAGAGAGCAAATGAATACCCGTTTAGATACTGTACTAAAATCAGTATTTTGTAATCTATCTTTGCCTGTAGTTTTGCATTCACCATAATTATAATGAAAGAAAATGGTTCAAAAATAAAGAAAGAAAGAATAGGAGAGAAATGTAAATGCATGCATAACCTGCTGAGTTTTTCTTCTTGTATCTATCTATCTATCTATCTATCTATCTATCTATCTATCTATCTATCTATCTATCTATCTATCTATCTATCTATCTATCTATCTATCTATCTATCTATCTATCTATCTATCTATCTATCTATCTATCTATCTATCTATAGATACATATATTTGGTGTGCTATGACAGCAGAGGAAGAGGACATCTTGTGGTTTTTTTCTCCTTTTTTCTTCACTTAGTTTTTGTTCACCTGTTCTTTTCTTTCCTCTTTTTAGTTTCTTCATTTGTTCATTCTTTGCTCTGTTGGAGAGAAGTCTGAGCGGAACAAAGCTCAGGGGGCTATGCACCATGTTCAGTAAAATGACATGTGTCCGCCAAGCTACGGTAAATTACCTCCAGTTGGCTTGCTAGGGTAACCACCATGGACCATTTCTACGTGTGTGTGTCTGTGCGTGTGATGGAAAGGGTTGGAATAAGGTTGTGTGGGTGATAGTGTGAGTCGGTATAGGTAGTGTTTCAAATTATCATGAGCACAGGTAGACAGGCTGGGAGAATTTTGATTAGAGTGACCATGCACACACAGACACAGACACACACACACACATTTAGGTAGCTAATTTGGCGGTGTGGAGCTGAAGAGATGACTAATCAGGATAGAACCTGGTGGGAGTCTGGCCTGTGGCCTATAATGAGAGACATAAGAAACAAGCACACACATTCAATCAACAGGCGCGTGTATACACACTCATAGCAATTATGCACTGTGCAAACAGACTAAAGACATTCACATGCAGCAGGCACGCACGCATTCAAACACAGACCAGCATGAGTGATTGTGAATAGAAGGTCCTCCCTCATAATTGCTTGGTGCTGATGAAGCCTAAGATACTGATTAGCAGCGAGTGGCCCCTCAGTGTGACCAGAGGCTCGGGAAAAACATACTGTCAACTCCCAATAATGTGAATGTCTTGACGTGTCAACCACAACATGTATTCCTACTGTTGCATGTGTATGCATGTTTAGAGAAAGGGGGAGTTCACATACAAGCCCCCTCGCACCACATTAAAATCACAATTAAAATTAAGTCAGTGTCTCGTTGAGTTTAGATCTGGCCACTACTAACATGTGACAAACAGTCATGTCAGCTCATGTCTCTTATTTTAAATCTATACATTTGGTCACTGCAGCCAGATGCAGTATGGTTAATACCACTGGACATTTGTTTTTAGCATGCACAGTACATACATGCAGTCAAGTGCACACACGTCAGTACTCGGATGAAGGGCAGCTTCACTGTAGGAATGTGCACAATTGTCACCAGTGCCCCGAAGACAAGTGGCCTAGCTAGCAATTTATACAGTGCCAGTTGTAAATCCTTTGTATGTCAGTAGCAAAGAGCTGCAGAGTGCTTCAGCGTCGCCTTAAAGGTATAGGTCACCCCTACATCAGTATGGGTCACTGTGGTCTCAATTTGACATCCTTAGTGAAGTTGAACAACAGCTGTTTAGTATGATTTTTTTTTTTTTTTTGCTCATTTTTTTTCTTTTTTTATAGCAGCAGGGAAGTCTGTTAATTTAACTGCAACATTTACTCTGTTTTAACATGTCATGATCAGGGATAAAGGCCTGTGGCAGAGCAGATCATGGCTAATTCAAGCCACCTTTATATTTTGCATGAGAAAAAAACATGCAAAGAAGGCTGGGCCGCCCTGACAGACTAGTTTCCTCTGTTGCTGTTCAAAGAAGATTCAAGATTTTTCCCACAAGTACATTTTTATTTTTTAAAAGCTACATTTTCTTTTCAAATTATTTTCACTCATAAGAGTTCAAAGCTTTGGGCTAAGCACCTCATCCTCTCCATCCATGTTAGACATGCTATGCCCGTCAGAAAATTGCGTCTAGGGAGTCTCTGGCTTTGACCGGACCACTGCAGTTTCCGCATGGCTGCCTCTGGCTGCTCTGAGAACGCTCACAGAAATCTGATGCACCAAAACCAGCCTGAAAATCCACCACCAATGACCTCGTCTGTAAGGCACAGGCGTTTTGATTCTGTCTGCCTGGCAGCTAGATACCACACTCTGTTCTGCTCTGCTTTGCTCTGAACTTTCTAATGCTCCAATCTAATCAACTCTATATACCCTCCCTCCCTCATGAGACAAGACGGGCTAAGGTGGAGACGTGCAAGCAAGAATTGAGATAGGAGGAGAAGTGGAGAAGTGGGGAGGGGTGGAGAGAGGAAAAAGACGAAGGATTAAAGAGGAGGGAAGAAGATGGAGGAGGAGATTCGTGAAGAAGGTCGGAAAGGAAAATGGCTAAGAGAAATAGAGATAGAAAGATGGGATAAAGCGGGAGTGACACAGGGATGGAGACAGAGAGGATGGCAGGAGGCAGTGAGAGAGCGGGAGTGCCAAAAGCGATCATAGCGATTTGAGCAGAATATTAAAGCAAGTTAATAACATAAGGCATTTATCTTTTTTCTCCTCCTTAGACTCTGCCCTAAAAGATTCGGGTTTCATAAAACACAGCTCTCTGACACTAGATAGTGATATAAAAAGTTCAACTGTCAAATGTGAAAAGAGACATAAAACAGCACCAGTTCTGAAAGAAAAAACACAATAACTATGGGTGAAAACTAAATATAACACAATAAAATCACTTTTTTAAGACAAAACACAATAACTATGGGTGAAAACTAAATATAACACAATAAAATCACTTTTTTAAGACCAGCTTTTCAAAGAATTTCAAAGAAACACAATATCATGCCATGGAAAAATAAGCAGGCTAAATCAAATCAATTACAGTAGCAAATTAAGGCTAGCTAAGACAAAGTAGACTTTTTTGACATGCTTAATCACTTTAAAATATTTAATTTATTATGAGACAGATACTGATGCTGTTACTATCTATAATGTTACAGGGGGAAAGGTAACTAGCTAGCCTGGCTACAACAAAGTCTTTTTGGAAAGACTCTCGAGAACATGTCAAACTCATCTTACATCGGGGTAGGGCTGGGCCATATTATACCTTTCACGGTAATACCGGTATAATGTTAGGCAACAATAGGAAAATGAAATATCGCGATAGAATGGGAGTAAAACGCGCATGCGCAGTGCCTTTGTTTTCATACGCACATGGCCGATTGTTGAGTGAAACAGATGAACCAGAATTGGTTTGTAAAAATGATGCAACTTCCGTGATGTGGAACTGGTTTGGTGTTTGTCCGTCAGATACACGACAAAGCACATTTTTTTTGCAGAACATGCAAGCGGCCGTTGTTATTGTCGTATTTGTCGGACTAAGATGCTCTTAAATCTGGGAGTAATCTGGGTCCTAAACTCTGTATTCTTCAGGTCAAACGAACACTGCAGCATCACTGAGAGTTAAAAACTGTCTAAATTCTTTCATCTTTAATAAAACTATCAGCATTGCTGCTTTACCAGGTGTAACTATAAAGTTTAACTTCCAGGCATCCATGAAAACAAAAGTTATTACATTTAACGGAGTTAAAAGTTAGCAGGAAGCTAGCGGAAGTTAGCTCGCTAGTTTCGCTAGTTACCTAAGCATGATCTAGCATGTTCTGACTGAGAGATTTCTGAAAAAATTCAAACGTACAGCTCTGCTATCACTTCCAACATAAATGAAGACAGGAAACTAAACAGCAGTGACGTTTGTAGGGTTACTGAAGTTGGGCTAGCTGGTATATAATGATGTGCTACGTGATCGCTAGCGACACAGCTATGTTAGCATAACATAAACAGTGAAGCTGGACGAACACTAACACTTTTCCACTTATAAAAGTTAACATGAAGGTTCCTTATGGTTAGAGACAAATGCAATCGCATGGCAGGATGCTGTAAACGGACCAAACTTCAGTCAGGAGAACAACTGAGATAATCCATCCACAATACGAGGTTAGTCATTAATATACTGCAGCAACATGGGAATAGAGCAGCTGCCAGAGAATTCAACATTAATGAATCAATGGTACAGAAGTGGAGGAAGCAAGAAGAATGAGTTTAATAAAGTTTGATTTATCTGACTGCTTTGTTTCGCTTAATGTGCCTTATAATCGCGTGCAACTTATGGTCCGAAAAATGCGTACTGCACACTGCAGTTTAATGTTGCAAAGCACCTTTTTTTAACTTCAGTGGATATTATACATGGTTATGCTCAGGATATGTCAGCCCATTTCTACTGGAAATGCCTTTTGGTTAAACTTTCAGCAAGGAATTTGCATTTGCACTGTTACATTTTTATAAAGCTTTAATGTACATAACCAGCTTCTTGTTTAAGTGAAAATAAATGGAAGGTTGTCTTTTTGCACTAGTAATGTTGTGGAGTTGTATTTTGTCTCTCATCAATTATATCGTCAGTTATATCGCTATCGCAAATTTTCAAATATATATATTGTGATAAATATTTTTGGCCATATCGCCCTGCTCTAATCGGGGGTCAAATACAAGCTATTTGGATGTTAAGTGGGCTGAACTGAAGAAACTCGCTTTTACATCAGTCTAACAGTGTTTAACTACACATTAACTACCCACTGTACAAAACAGACATTTCTATTGAATATAGTGAAAGAAACTTTTCTGTCATCTAATCATTTATTTATTACTTAATTACTTTGGTGTAATAAGAATAGCTATTGGGGAAGGTCTTTATGAGCAGGAAAAGTTATAAAACTTATGAAAATACATTTAAAAGTACTAAATTTATCCTCTATCCTTCACATTTTCCAATGCCACCCATTGGCCAGATTTTAGTCTTTGCCAAAACCCTCAAGGCGATTCTGGTTTCAGAGTTTCACACCCAGGCTGTATAAGATTTGTTTATAATGTGTCTGGGAGATATGCGCTTTACAGATTTTCTCTTACTGTAAAAGCTATTTAAAGTTTCATAATTGAGTAACAACTGTACAGTAAATAGCTAGGTCATGATATGTTCCAATGAGATAAAATCTACCCATATACTGTCTGCAGATGGATGGTGTTTATAGACAAGTCCATCACTTCCTTTCAAACCACGATTTCAGCAGTCACAAGGAGGATTTCGTCTTACCGTAGGGGGGAATACACATTTTTCCTTAGCAATAGGTGGTTTCCAGAGGGCCACTGATCAATCTGTAGGCCTGTATGACTGGAGGGCTTTAGCAATTGTTTTCCCAGTGACTCCCATCAACCTCTTGCCACCACTCTCAGCCATTCGGGGAAAACTCATTTTTCCCGAACGATTGGTGGTTGTCAGTTGGATGCTCACCACTCTCTAGGCCTAAATGACTGGAGTCTTATTCACTTGACCCTACATTGTCACCATGACTGTCACACATCTAAAATAGCAGACAAGTTAAGGTCACATGGTTAGTGTTCACATGTCCACATAACCTTAAAAAAGGGACGTCAGAGCACCATGAAGCACTTTCCTTGTAAGAAAAACATAGGGTAGAACAGATCGGGGGTTTAGGTTGGGATAAGTTGGACACATAGCATCCTGGGCTTCCCAGTCAGATCCAGATGTGGTTTAAAAAATAACATCGCAATGGCAAAAAATGCTCAGCTTGAGGCTCCAGAAAAGGATTTCACAAACCAATGGGTTAAATCACAATGGCGATATCCATCATTTACAGGCAATCTGTGGGCTTGCCATCACTGTAAGTGATCACTCTATTATGACCGCTGAGTATGGGAACTGCTAACCCCTTCAAACTAGTATATTCTCACATATGTGGAACTGCAGCTCGTATGCTGAGAAGTATTAAACAGCCCACTTGGCGGTGTCGAGATTCACCAGATTAGTCATGAAGAGCCAGTTTACTCAGTTCTCGACAGCTTTTAGCGCCTGTTAGTTTTCATTTACAAGAAAAAAAAATTTATAGCTTTTTCACTCATCATTTACGCTCTTGACGCAATACTTTAGCTTGCAGATGAGTTAGAGTTTTGCTAATTCAATGCTAAGAATACGCAGAATCAACACAATTATCAGTGAAAACTGATTTCATAACTTATCTGCTTTATACAACCCACAGATTAATGTGGAATAATGAGGAATACTATTTTGACTCCCACCTCATACAAGCAAATTAGGTTAGTTCACTGAAATACTCAAAACACTCAAAATATATCAAAGTACTCAATGCATAGAGCAGAAGTCCGGTTTATGGTTGGCCTACTTTTAGGCTTAGCTAATGAAAAAAACAAACAAAAAATGAATCCATACCCCAAAAATGGCTGTGCCCCATGCAAATATCCAGATAACAAGCACACAGTCCTGTGCACACACGCGCATGTAGCCATTCAATTCTGCATGGCATTACAGCTGAGTTCCCCCATAAGAGCGGAGTTAATAGTGTACAAAACTTCCTCTGATACAATCAATTATGTCAACTACAGACACAGTGATGCTGATTCCGGCGCCACTGATGTTGTTTTCCTCCCTTTGATTCATCTGTCTTCTCCTTCATACTACCTTTTTTTGCTCCCCCATTGCCGTCTCCCTCTCCTACTCCCTGTCACTGCTCTAAACCCAGTACTGTCACAACGGATCCATCAAAGGCATGCCTTAAAGCCAGAGGCAGCGCGCGGCAGAGTTTGTGTATGCGTGTGATTGTGTTCGCGGGTGAAGAAGAGAGAGAGGGAAAGGGAGAAAGTTGTCCTGTACAGTACAGAGAACAGCCACCTCAGCAGTGAGTGATGCTGCATTAAAGCGGAGGCAGACAAACAGGGAGCAAACGACTCTCGTGACCTAGATTTAAACCCCCGTGAACGAGCTGGGCTTGGTTAGCAAGAGAAAATGCTCAAAACCTCATCTTACATTTGAGCTTTATTATCCATTTGTCAATTACTTTTCTTCAATTCTGTTCTCTCCATCCATTTATTTTCATGGCCGACTGCTATCCTCCATCCAGCCTTGTTTACTTCTTTGCGTGCACTCTGTCTCTATGCTTTTTTTTCTTCTTTCTCACATGCTTGCATGTCCTTTCTATCCTCTGCCATCCACTTCGCCATGTTGCTCTATGAACATTTAATATTCTCATCATGCTCAGGTGCTCTACACCCACTTTTTTCCATTTTAAACTACCATAAGCTCACATGAAAGAGACTGGTAGGACCAAAATAATGAGACTCCTGCTACTCTAATTTTAGATCCCAATACTCTTTCAGAAACACGTGCATTCAAGTATTTCAAAGATTTGTTCAGAATCAGCAAACTTCAAAACTCCACTGATTCAGTTAGGAGGGGAAAAAAGTGATTTTTGCATAAGACATTAGGACCAAACCTTTGCTCTTGCATTATAGAGCAGATATGAACTGTGTATATCAGAGTCTTGAAATATTTATTCAAAAAGGCCTTTCTGGGGTGCTTACAGTGCTGTTCATAAATTAAAAATGCATAAGCACCAACACTGGTGTATAAATATAAAAGGAGGCACTTAATGTTGGATTGTCTGACTGCTGAGAAAATGGCATCGGAAGCACAGAAAGATCTACCTAAGAGAAAAAGTACATCCGTTTGCAGACTGTCACCTTGACTTATGTGTAGGAAAATGCGCTGGTGGACACAGATAGAAATTTCTCCCTTCACATATCACGGAACACATTAAACATTACAGTCTTTTTGAGTCACTATGACTGCAATGCTGCTCAGAGCCGTGATGCGTATAAAATGTCTCATGACAGATGTCCACACTGATATGGGAGTATTTGTCAGCAAACACTTTTGTTAGATATTACATTTTCACTTCTCCCTGGAAACAAAAAAAAATCTAAACTGAGGAAGAGATTCTCTTCAAAGTTTACTGGGATTGAGGAAGCACAGTGGTGGTTATTCAGTGCTAGAACATTACCTGGAACATTATTACATAAAAATCAAGACTTATTACTGTTCTCTGCAGGACTGAGGCTGAGCTTTAGTTTTCAGTTTGCAGGGCAAAATGGTTTGAATCCTAACCCTCATCAGTTTCACAGAGGAAGCTATAATAATCCTTCATGTTATCAACATATGTTAAGGACTTATTCTGGAGTAAACCTGCACCCACGTGAATTGCATCTGCCATTTTTACAATGAGATTCGATTCAATGAAATGCAACCAGTGTTTCGTGATTGCAGGGCGACGTGGATATTTTTTGCACTGACTCAAACCACAGCTGTTGCATTTTTGATAAGCTGCATCCATCACTTCTCCAAAATAGCATAAAACTGATGATACAATGAGCTCCAGCAGGATGTATGGGTGGTGATTTTGAAGCAATCAATGGGGACAGCAAAGGTAAACACAGTGCTAAATGTCAGCTATGGTGATTGCGCTGCCACAATATCACCTCGGGCGGGAGACCCAAATAACCAAAATCAATAATCTAATCATTTCATATTCAAATCACGCAGGGTAGAGGTCTGGATCTTATTGCAGTTTCATATCCCTGGTGTGCTGATATATTCCAATCAACAAACCAGAGCAAGCAGATGCATTTAAAATAGAATGATTCAATGAGGCTGGTGGGTGGTTCACAATGTCTGAAATAAATGTCTATTATTTTCAGTCGGCATTGTTGAAACACATGCAATATGCAAATCTACATGTACATATACTTTATTTGTTATCGCTGCAATATAATCGACACATTTGAGTATGTGTAATAACAATGTAATGCCCATTTGTGTTAAAAAAAATTACACATTAGTAAGTACAAATTGACAGAATAAGTTATTTTTATAGAGTTACAAAGTTCAAATAAAAGAAACCCAGGGTCTGCAAAACTATTCTCACTTGTTTCATCAATGCTTTATTGTGCCAGTAAGAAATATATGATCAAAAATTAATCTTATGCTGCTCAGATCTTATATTCCGGTTGTAGCTAGAAGTCTTCAGCATCGATTCCCTTTCATAACTGTAGTCATTCTGGACAGATCCACGTTCCTAAAACATGAACTGAATGTGAGGATTACATTTGGATCCTTGTGAGGTCTGCGACTTTCTTTACAATAACTGAATACACACAGCACATTCACAGCATTTAATCCTCTATGATAATGGATATATATGTAGATTTGAAATGTGAAACACTGGCACGCAGCAACAGGTCTGCTTTTAAACTATTAACTAGAACAGTAAGATTTTAATCTCTGACCAATGCGTCTTTTCCAGCTGTTGCTTTCAAAACGCATTAGAGTGAAATAAAGCATATTTTATGGTTTAGATGTCTGTGTGTGTGTTTAACCGTTGTCGCGCTCCCAAAGGTATCAAACAAGTCTGCTTGCACGAACAGAGTTACAATAACTCGTGGTTTTTGTTGGAATCCATGCTGATGCATCCAAATAGAACAACAAATCTCTACAGTATACGATAGGGATAATTGAACTGGTAAACACACACATGGAAGGAAAACATCTGCGAGTGCATCTGCTCATCATCATACCAAGCCCGTTGGAAATCTGCATTCTCAATATAGTCTACTTTATACAATTAGCACTGACTCATAAGCAAAACATCCCAAATAGGAGAAGACACAGTAGGGAAGAAACAGTGATAGTAACTGCCATAACTTGTTTTGTTTCTTCGCACAAATAAGACGGCTTATCCTTCCTGGAATACGGTGGCCTTAAATAGCTGCCTTTTTTTTCCAAGTTGTTGACTGAGAGCATCTCTGTGGGCTATTCCCTGTTGTCAAGTGTGTGTGTGTGTGCGTGTACTTCTGTGTTGCTGGGGGTTGTACCAATCCACTCAGGTGGCAATGTATTTGTGCTTGTGAGGGGTATACATGTGGGTCTTTGTGCATTTACGTCAAAACCGCATGTGTATTTGATTATTCTGTAGGTGTGTGTGTGTTTGCTCCCCAGGTGCACTCGCTTGATCTTAGGAGGGATGAAAGAGTGCATAAAGGAAAGAATGATACTTTAAGCACAGTAAACAGGATGCAGAGCCACCAGACAGCAGCAAATATCAGACAGCAAACACTAAGTCCAACAGAATTTCTCCAGACTGTCAGGTGTGAATACACCAAATCAGCAAAGAAACTGTAAACAATCAAAGCTGAAATAATGGCTGAAAATGTAGCACGTTTGTAAGCTATCAAGTCATGCGCTTCATTTAGCCTGGCTCGTTGACTGGGAAAGAACTCGTTCATGTTTGCCTCAATGGCTGAGCAGGAAAGAAGGGTGGACCACATCCACGCATTAACTCAGTCACACCTGGGAGCTCGTTCAGCACAGCCGCACAGTCTCACACTACCGAAGTCGGAGCTGCTCCACCGAAACAGTTAAAGGTTAATGCCCATAGGTCGCAGCCCTGATGGTAGTTGTTGAGGGATTTAAACTGCCGGGATTTTTCCAGCTACTGTACCCATACAGATTTTAAACCGTGACCTTTCAGTCACAAGCTCATTTCCTCTGAGCCTATCTGTCACTGCGGGTCAATACGTGGCTGGTGAGGATAAATGCAGAGATGGTGTAGACATGGTCACGCAGTCTTTTATCATATTTTTTAACATTTTATTCTTTGTTAATAGATGAATGGAACTGCAACTAATGATGATTCATTATCAATTATTTACAATACGTTATCTGTTAAAGAAAAGCAGATTTGTAATTTCTCACAGTATGAAAATATATGCTGAATAATGCTGAGTAATTCATTGCATTCGACGAAAACACTTCATACGTGCAAAACGAAACAAAAAATATGCCTAATTATTTGATGATTTGCTCATTTGATCCATTTACAAATAATAATTAAATTTAATTTTGCTTGTTTTAGCATTTTTAGTAATTCAATGAAGAAAACAAAAATGTGTTTATCTAATCTTACTTAATCTTGATGAAATTCAATAATATATCTTATATAGCCCCATTAGAGAGAAAGAACTCCATCCTCATCTCCCAGGTCTGGAACTTCAGAAACATCTGTGTCACATCCAGCCCTGTGCATATTTTTCCGAGTATGCATTGGATGCGTGGGTTTTCGTGTGTCTGTTAGTGTGGAATGTGTACACAGAACAAGGCTGAGTCTAATTGAGCAAGTCCATCTGCTGATTTTGGAAACATGGCCTCTATCTAACAGACACAAATGGTACAGACAAAAACACACAAGCAAAGACAACACACATGCGCGCGTGCCACAAGTGCCTGTTCTCAAAGCCTCAACTTGGACCCTGGATAATTTGCACCCATTTTATGGCAGCTGTGTGGACCGCATTGACTGGCATGGTTTACAATATGGGCCCTATTGTCTTCGAATAAAGGCCTCTCAACACAAGGCAAAGGTCACGTTATAAGACAATGAGCCTGCACTCACTGGGTGGCAGCAAGGGAGAGGAGAGAGAGACAGTGTGTGTGTGTGTGTGTGTGTGTGTGTGTGTGTGTGCATATGGATCTGTGTAAGAGAGATTGAGAGAAAAACAGAGAACAGAGACTGATTTGTGTAAGTGGTGTTACAGCTGGAATTTGAATTATCTTTGTATTTTTCTCAAATTTGTTTTTTTCTTCAATCATAAACTTTCCACAATATATTTTCTGTGTCAGGTTTCCAGGTGCAAAGCTTGTCAAGACTGTCACTTTTCTTAAATTCAGTTTCACACTTGATATTTAATGTTTGTTAACTTTGTAATGAGTGACTATATTGTGCATGACTGCACCGTATCTCGCATTCATCTGCTTGTTTATCCAAGCATTCTGTTTGTGTACTGCTTTGATGTGTTACTCAGTATACATGTAATGACTGTTTAACCAATGACACTTCACGGATATGTTTTCAGTCTGCACTCTCATTAGAAATGTGGTGATTGAAGGTTGTGTGTTTGTTCGTGTGGACCAGGAAACACCTGTTTGACGCAGAGAAAAAAAAACACATCCCCCATACGAACAATGATGTATCCCATTTCCTGTTGTTCTTTCTTTTTTACTTATTGTCTCAGTGAAATAAAGACAAAATGCGGCCTTGCTGTCACAGAATTAGATTTCAAAGCAAGCATTCAGAGCCATGTGAGAGTCAAGGAAGGCAAGCATGCAGAGTCACAAAGACCAGACAGGAAGGGCATTGAGGTGGTCACACTCACATATGCTGCCTACACAATCAAAACTCAAACGGGCGTGCACACAATAACATTCTTAATTACACAAATGTTATCATGGCTTGTCTTTTATTTCATATCCATGCAGTCGGAAACTTCAGTGAAATGACAGATTAAACTTAACAATGTGACACAGAGACCCTAAAATAAGGGAAGCAGAAGGAGTTTGAGAGAGAGACTAGCCTCATTCTCATCAATTCGATCAATAACAAATAGGATCCCACATGTAAACATGACCTCAGGGCTTTTTTACAGCAAGGATGCAATATATTTTTTCCCTGAGTAAAAAAAAAGAAAATGTAAAAACTGATGGCAACCAGGATTCTCTGATAAGCTGTCAGTACCCAGGAACTGCACCCTCCTCGATTACCAATAAACTGAATGTGCAATTCATCAGCCCAACTCTAGGAGACAGTATTTCTAATTAAAAGGAAGCTCGTAAATTCGACATTTTACAGGTCCTGCTCAGCTTGTAAATACACTGTAAATACCCATGCTGAGTGGCTTCATGGGCAGATGAAGGTCTGGATTTGTGGCAAACTCCAGCTGATGCCTTCAATGAACACCAGGCTGATTGCAATTAATTCAAATTCACTTTTATTCCCAATGGGCTAACGGAACCCACTATCTTTACATATCTAATTCTATTCCTGTTGCATTCACTGCATATTGCGTGTTGGTCTGTATTCTTTTTAAAGCTTAGTTAAATCTGATTGGATTAGCAGTTTCAGAGGACGCATTTGTTGGGCCAATTAGAGCACTTCCTGGCACAGATGGAACCATGAGACCTCCGGGGAGAACACTGGGTCATATTTGGATTTTAAAAAAGCATAATGTATACTGTAGAGTCGGCAAAAACAACGCACCAGGTGTGTGTACATATGCGTGACTATACCCGTGACTTAAAAAAGCCTGCTGTAAATAAGAACGAATTCTGAGTCAACATCCCTGGTTAACCACTGTTTAAAAATTGTTACAGTGTGAAATAGTGTGCATTTAATCTTGATGCACAAATACAGACACGCGTGGCATTTTCTTACCTGTTACTGGTGTACTTTGCTTTGTCAAAGTGAAATGAAACTGGTGAGAATCACATCTCAGTGCCAGCCGGATGTTCCAGTTCTGCAGACACGGGGGAGAGAAGAGGGAGGGACACAAAGGGAGAAAGGAGGAGAGAGGAAGAGAGAGAGAGAGAGAAAACGGTGGGGGTTATTCGAGCTCAGTGAACTGAAATCCCTGTCATTTTTTACAATAGAGACAGATAGCTATAATATGTGGTGAATGTGGGGTGCAATGTGAATAATGCCCCCCCCTCCAGATTGTGTGAATAGCCATAACCCACTCTACACAAGAACCAGACAGTTCACAAGCCACTTTTACTTCTGATTGCTTGTTTAGCATTCGTGTGTCCTTGTATGTGCATACACGTGCACACGTGTGTGTGAGTGTGTGCTCTGTCTCATAATGACCTCTTAAGTGTCAGGGTATCAAAGTCTATAATGGTCTGTCTATGCACTCGCTGGCAGTTTACAGCTAAAAAGCTCTCTCATGCCATGATAACTGGTTTATATGGGTGGCATTTCACAGCCAAATGCCAGAGACACTTTTCAGAAAGGGAAATTGTTAGCTCTGTTTCCAGAATTCAGAGAGGCAGTTATGCATGGTTAGTGTTACATATCTTTTTTTAATTTGTTTTTTGTTCTTTTTTGTATTTGTCAATGCATCTTTGTTTGTATTTTTGTTTTCACATCTTTCTCTCGCACACTCTCTCTTTTGTTATTATTATTAAGATTAGAAAAACCTTTTTTTCTTTTTCCCTTTTCTCTCTCTCTTTCTCTTGCTCTCCACCTTCATTTCCACCTATAATCCCAACTTCTTTCGAGATAAACTTTGTACCAATATAACCAACCTCAGTGTGTGTGTGTGTGTGTATTTGTGTGTTTGTGTTATTACTCTGTGTACAGTGTCTGAAATCGCACATGGTTTATTTATGGGGAGGCTGATAAAACGAAAAGCAACAGTGTATATACTGTTTTGACTTGAATTTTCTTTTAGACAGTCTTTATCTGTGTGCATTTTCACTGTCATGCAAGACATTTGTCAGCCGCATTAACACACATCCATGCAACGTGTGAAACCTCTGTGGAGCGCTCAGGCAGGGCTGTGGAACTGGGTCTATCAGCCAGTAAAGCAGGCCATGAGCAATGTCTCTATGGTTGGGTGGGCAAAGACAACAAAAGATGGATTCACTGTTCTCTGTTAATGTAGTTGCATGTGTCTCTATGTATTCATGTGACTAAAGTGCAGGAATAGTGCTACAGACAACAGAGAACTAGTGAAATTACGTTTGGTTTTAAGCTCCTTCGACTATCCATCACCCTCATTCGTATCTCCCTTAACATGTTTAGTCACACAGAGATGATCAAGAATGGTGGAATCAGCAAGTAAGGAGTGTTGGAAGAGGGATCGAAAAGAAATGGGATTGAATGTAAATGTGAAGTGGTGAAAGACCATGTTTGTGTAAGCAAAACAGGGGAAGGGATTTTTTCATTACAACTCATAAACAGTAGCAAGTGCAAAAGAGGAAAAAGAAACAAAGATATAGCCAGCGCAATAGTGAGAGCACACAACACTGGTACACCACCAATTTGTTGCATCCCTACAGAGGAAGTCTTAAATAAAGTCTAATTTAAGTTTCCATGAAACACACAGGGAAAACTACAACTAGATAAAGTATATTTTTGGTATATTTTTTCCTTGCAATCACACTAACCCTGTAAACACTGGAATTACATTCACACTAAATGTAATTTACTTCCTATTTCCAGTGCCATTATAAGAAGTAATGTTCCCTTATTTAATTTGGAAAGTAGGTATGTTTAGTATGTGTTTGCTGATGGGCCCATAATAGAGCTGGTACCTGAATCAACACGTAGGATAACTATACCAAAATTCAAAAAATGTAACAGTTGCTTTCTGTAGTAGTTACCTTAGGCAACGTAAGTACAGAGGCTGTATTGTTACAAAACTAATGGTGGCAGCATATGGCTACAAGCATTGTATTCTATCGTTGTATGCTGAATAAGAAGGGCTGCCACAAGGACAAGAAAAACTGCAGATAGCAGAGGAAAAACGACATAGAAGACTGAGACTAATGCAGCTGTTGTGATAGCTCCATCAAGAATTGAGTATGGAAGTGCTTTGGGTTCAAGCAAATGACCAAGGTGTGATAAGCTAATTCATTCACAAAAAGAACTGTACAAACAATACTATTGTGCTTTTCAAACCAAGGGAAGAAATGATTCCACTTTAGGGAAGCACGTAAATTGAAAATTGGGGAAGCAACCAAAGAATTGAATCAGACTAGGAATCAGTTCATCTTTCTTACGCAATCCTGAAATAGCTCTTTTATTTCATCTTTTTTTTTTGAGAGAGAGAGAGAAGGAGAGAAAGCTGGCATCACCCTAAAGTCAAACATGTTCCAAAGGCTAAGTGCTAGCTAACTTCAAATGTTTAAGCTAATGTAATGATGCTAACTTTATACCTCAGGGTAACAATATAGGGCAGTTGAAAAATTTCTAGTTTCTCTCTTTAGTTGCTGGTGAGTGTTTCAAGAAAAGAGGGAAAGGGAAAAGATTTAAAACAGTCTGAGTACACTTAAGGTGATAAATGCAGGACTTTGATCAAATGAATGTAAGAGGGGCCTCAGATAGAGAACAGTTGTAGCTATAGCTTCAGGCTAAGCAGGGGGACTGATCAAGAGGACTCTGGGGAGGGGGTGAATGAACAATGGGTGGATGAGGTTTTTTTTAAGGTCTCAAGGCTCAATGTCTTTCTAAAAAAAAAAAACAGAGTAGATTCTACATGATAGATGATCCCCATTTTCCCACAGTAAAACAATTGTGTTTTCTATTATGAGAGGTAGTGGCTGTATTGATGTCCAGTGTCATCCCCATTATTCATCAGCTCTCCGTATGTAATTAGGATGATGCTACAGTATGCTTTCATGATGATTTTTTTCATGTATTACGCTCTGTAATTATGCTTTAAGCGACCAATTGCATCATAACACAATGGAAATTGTGCTGATGCCTGTTGGCGGAGATTTATGGCAAATCCAAGCCATCCAAGGCCTTTCTTTAAAGGGCGGAGTCCCCTATATATTCATTTTAAAACCGCAATTCTCTTCCTGTCCTTCAGCAGACTCTCTATAAGCACGGGGAATGTGGAGCAATAGTGTATATGGTTTACCCAGGCGTAAAATTAAAGACTCTTCTCTATGTGGCCCACATAAATCTTTGAAAGAGGGAGGGAAAGAAAAAAAGGGAATCAGGAACGTAGGTGTACATGATAAATAAAACTGGTTGATTTGTCCAGATACTGTGAACCGCTGAACTGTAATCAACTTTGCTTAAGTCTGGACAATGAGATATTTCAATGCATGATTGCACAGACACATTCAGACATTTCAGGACTTGCATGCACCACATATATCATTTTAACCATTATACATAGCTTAGAGTAATTCCCAGACATATGTTTTCACGCAGAGATTGGTTTTAAAAGACCAAATATAATTTATCAAACACTTCCTTTACTCTAAATATCCTCTTACACTCTTCTAGGTCCATGTACTGAATGTCATCTCATTTATCACACATACAGTCTGAGTGAGAACCAATCAGAGGGTTCAAAATGCATGTAAGCACACTTAAAGAGACTAAGAGTACAATGTCTCACATGGTTAGAAAATAGACATGCGGTGCATGGAAGCTATTGCTCCAGGCCAGTAAGTCGTAGTGGTAGTCATCTGTCTTTCGCGACACTACCATGTATCATGTAAAACTGAGACATGGCAAAAAAAGCGTGGTGGTTATATGTCAGATGAGTAGCACTGAACTGGATAGATTATTTTAGGCTCATATACGATGTGTGAAAGTAACCTAGTAGGTTTAAGCTCAGTTCTTGATTATTTTCTTCTTATTATTTTCTTTTTCTTCTTCAACCTTGGACAGAGTAAAAGGCTATATTCACATTCCGCCCGCTCAATAACACTGGGACTGAGACAAAATGCCGCAAATAATGTAAACATATATTATCAAGGCATTGATCATTGCTACATCTGCTAATATCTTTGTTCCATCAAGAATGACTATCTAGTCATCCTTGCCCTTCTTCAGCCTATCATACTACACCAGCAGCTAAGCTCCAGATCAATACTCCCTTTCATTCACACTCCCAAAGACTTGGAATGAATATGCTATTCGATATCAATCATGATCACAACTGTCCCAATGAACAAGCACAAGAAATGACGGTTTTGTCTTTCCTTGTCCCTTTTTCTTATTTACCATCAGATGACCAGTCCCATCAAAGTGCTTCAAGTCAGATCTTTCAGCCTGGTTTATGCTGAAAGGAACCAGATGAACAGGGAGTGGAAGATCTATGTAATGCAGTTAAAGTAAAAGCTCAGTAAGCAGGAAATTTAAGAGGGGCCTGGGGATGATGGTATTACAGCAGACGCTGATTGTGGACAATCTGCTGAAGAAGGAAAAGATATGGAAAATATCACTGCATGCAGTATTGTAGATATAAGAGACTCGCACCTCTCGAAAAGGATGAACTGAAACTATTTAACAATATGAAATCATTTAAATGTGCAATAAAGTGTAAATGTTACTTGTAACAGTAAACAGTGCTCAAAAAACAATGAAAGCAGAATTCCCCTTCTATTGTCTTAGCACCTGAGTCAATGAAGGGAACCAACCAGTCCTTTATTTACACCAATGAATAAGCCTTTAAACAATCCTACTTGCTGTAGTTTCCTCCATTGATAAGAAATGCTGTGTTATACGATGGCGCTGAGAGATTTAGGCCCCCAGCATTGTGATGACCTCATTGTTCATTGCCCCATAATTCAAATCTATCCGCTGTGTTGCATCACATTGTGTATGACTCATTTCCATGCAACCTATTCTCTAAACAACCACGGCCTCCTCAGCACGCTATAGTCAACCACTCAAACAACAAAGCAGAGAAGTTCCCATCAATACTGTGGCGACTGGCTTGACACTTAACGCACACAACAGCAAACAATGTTTAAATGAACTGATGGGTGATGGGTGCTATTGTAAATGATTTCCTGCAGAGACCAAAATAATCGGCAGACCTTTGAGTGGGCTTCTTACAATCACTCTGGCCTTGTACACTGATTCTCTGCTCGGCTCCCTAATGGCACTGTGTGTGTCACTAAATATACAGCTGCAGGCAATGTCTATGGACGTCTCTGTGTGAGTGTGTGAGCTTATGCATGCGTGTGTTTGCATACAAATGTACGTGTGTTTAAGAGAACCAGAGAAAGTGGTCGGAGCTGATGTGTACATTATTAATGTGTGTTCAGAGTATCTGCAGGAAGAAATTCATGTGTATGTGTGCATTTCTGTTGAGTGGTGACAGCTCTGAGTGGTGCACGGGGAGGTGAAACACACAGAGGAAATGTGTGAAGATACGTAGACTGGAAGGACAAGCTCTCGCTTTGTAGAATAATAATAACAACTTCATAGTGAATGCAAGCTTTTAAAAATTGGTGGGCTGTGGACACATTTAAAAAGTAACAGCTTAGTCATAGACATTTATTGCAAGCTATTGACTTGTTTGACATGACCAAAGGTTTCAGCATCTTTCACTCAGTTCTTCCAGATAATGTCGATACTGTTTTTTTCAATATTTTACCACACAACAGATATCATTACATGGAAAAAGTAACTATATCCATGTCTTCAGATCCTACTATTGCCCCCTTCAGTTGAAATATGTTTAAGGGTTTGATTACACCATAAATATCCTATAAAACTCAATTTCATCTTTGCAAGCCATGGTGATTTCTCTATTGTCCTGTTCAACTTCAACTTTCAGACATATCTTCAGTCTTTGATATAATGCAGAATTCATAGTTGAATTACTTACTGCAATCTAATAATGCCAAACAATTCTATCTGTCCAGAAAACATAGTTGCAAACTGCCTTTCTAGTTTGGGAAAACCATAAAATATGATTAGCAACACACCCTCTTTGACATCAATAGTTACTTGTGGAGCCTATAAGATGAATGTTTGGCCTTCTTGGAAGCTTCTTTCTGGATGAACACTGCACTGCTGGGATCTGTTTGTTAGGGCTGCAGTATACAGGACAAACTCTAACAACTCTGAGCCAGCTATAGATGAGTTTGAGTGATGACACTATAACAAAGACTCTACATGTTAGAGGTTGGCCAAATTGGGATCCAAGCTGAAATCTTGATTCTCATCCTGAACCTTGTGTGATGAATCTAGATGTCAAGTTTATGTTTAATTTGTCTGAAAGCATCATCTTCATATTATTTTATGCATTAATACTGTTTCAAGTGTTTGTTTGTCTAAATACGTTCACAAGGTCAACAACTTTCAAGGGCTGTGCGCATCTTTTCAAAGAACTGTAGTTTGCTGGCTTATATCAAATTTGGAGAGTAAAGCAGAAAAAGCCCAAAGACATAAACACAAACATTAATTCTCTTTATTCTTCTTTGAGTTACTAAATTTCCAGTCATTGTAAACACACTTTTCAGACTGTTACCCATAATAACGGTGCACAAACTGAATAAATGTACCATGAACAGCCTCCTCTCTCCTCTTCAAGACAGCACTATAGTGTGCAACCAATAAAACCATGTTAAATAAAACTCAATTGTGACAACATAAAAGTTGGGTCTCAAATAGATTTTACACTGACTCAACAAACAAGACAAAAAAAGTCAACTGGTCAGAAAAACGTATACACATCTGGCTTTGAAAAAACATAACTGTAAAATCTGACATTGATTTTCCCCACTTAAGCACCTGAAATTGATTGCTTAAAAGGAAAGATGGTGCAGTGCAAGCCATCAGCCTGTTTACATTATTATAACGATGATGGAAAGCGTAGGCTATTTTATGTAATGTTCAATCTCTTTAGGAGTTTTTATGTTTGGAAGGTAGGGAAGAGCCAGAAAACATCACCACAACACATATTTATATTATCATAATAAATGGCTGAGGGGTGATCATTCTTAAAATTGATTTACACTGATTGATTTCTCAATTATTTTTATCCCACTTGAGCCTTTTCACAACCCAAGGTCCTTGGGCTTGTTTGTCTGTTATAAAATTGTTGATTAAAAACAAAATGCAATCAAACCTTAAGGCTGGTTCAGGGGTGCATCAAAGAACATATCACTTTTTATCCATATGTCAACGAGGGACCCTGCTGTGTCTCTGAACGCTATCAACTTAATAAAAATTGAAAATTAAAAGAAAAGCAGCAACATCGTGGTTCTTGAACATGAATCATACTGGATGTTTTTCAACATATTCTAGTCTCATTTTAAATGGAAACACCCATAAAGCTTCCTAACTAACGATTCTAGCATAATGCATATTTAATGTAGGAAAATAGCTTGAAACTGCCAGAAAATAGTCAAAATATCAATGTTTGGCATTTTTCTTGAAAAATATCTTAGATAATACGTTAATTTTCCTTTACTGAGGGGCAGCCTTTCTCAAAACTGATTTACACTAATTGATTTCTCAGTAATTTATCCCGTGTGAGACATTTCATAGTCTATGGTCCTTGGGCTTGTTTGTCTGTTAAAAAGAAACTTTGATTAAAAACAAAATGCAATCAAACCTTTAAATTGGTTCAGAGGTGCATCAGAGAACATCATTTTTTTTAATCCATGTGTCTACTGACCCTCCTCTGTCTCTGAAAGTTGCTAACTCAATGAAAATTGAAATAATAAAAGCAATAATATCAGGTGATTTTTTTTTTACCCTGGAACATAAATCAAACTGGCTCTTTTGCAACACGCTGGGGTCTCATTTTATATGCAGCTTAAAGCTTCCTCACTAATGATTCCACCAAAGTTACATATTTTATGTATGAAAATAGAGACTGGAAACTGCAAGAAAACACTGATTCTGGTTTCCTGATGTTCACTGACCTGATTTTAAGTGACCGCCACATACTGGAAACCCACATTTATTAATTCACTATCATATTAGCAAAGAAAATCAAAGGGAAACTGAATTTTAAAAACTAGAACTCGGTAATTTGGGGCATTTTTCTCGATAAATCTCTCACGTAATAAGTCAATCAAAACAATCAAAATAATGCTTATTAATTTTCATTTACTGAGGGGCAATCATTCTCAAAACTGATTTACACTGACTCAATTACTTTTAACCCATGTGAGGCATTTCACAACCTAAGGTCCTTGGGCTTGTTTGTCTGTTATCAAAAAATAAAAAAAAGCTGTTGATTAAAATTAAAAATGTAATCAAAGCTTTAAGAGATGCTTCGAAGAATCGTGCCTGAATCCCTGACGAATATCCGGGTGTCTACTACTGATGGTCCTGTGAAAGCCCTCAATAAAAAATTTTTTTTTGCTTTGTTGTTTTATTTAAAAAAGGAAAACAAAAGAATTAACATTGGGTGAAAATTTTCTCCTGAACATAGATCACACTTTCTCCCTGTCAATATGTTCTGGTCTCACTTTCTCTGCAACATCCATAAAACGTATTGCCAAATGATTCCATCAATATTTCTTCTTTCATGTATTATTTCCAAGTATTCACTGACGTTATTTCGGCTGACTGGAACTTAATAAAAATCTGAATTTATTTTTTACAGCTAGATCTAAATAATGTTTGGCATTTTATTTTCATAATAAGTCAATCAAAATATTGCTTAATAATTTTTCCCGTACGGAGGTGTAATCATTCTCAAAACGGATTTGCACCGACTGATTTCTCAACTACTTTCATTCCACGTAAGACGTTTCACAACCTAAGTCCCTTGATCTTGTTTGATTTGTCTGTTTGAAAAATCTTTGATTGAA
The DNA here is from genome assembly GCF_057382275.1 of Copadichromis virginalis. NCBI lineage: Eukaryota > Metazoa > Chordata > Actinopteri > Cichliformes > Cichlidae > Copadichromis > Copadichromis virginalis. The sequence continues at coordinate 25,786,707 of NC_140623.1, forward strand.
AACTAAGTAATCAAGCCTTTAAAATAGTTCAGGGGTGCTTCAAGGAACATGTTGTCTATTCTGCTATAGACCCTCCTTTGTCTTTGAAAGCTCCTAATTAAATCAAAAATAGAGTTCTCTTGAAAAGTAAAAAAAAAAAAACTTTTCAAAAGTAAACAAAAGTGATAACATAAGGTGAATTTTTCTCATGACCATGGATCACACTTGTTTATTGTACATGTTTTAGTCTCATTTTATACTTAGGAATCTTTATCCAAGTTATCTATCTAGTGAGCCCACTGATATTATTTATTTCATGTATTATTTCCAAGTATCCATTCACTCACCTTATTTCAACTGACCAGACATTACAAAAAGCCCAAATTCATTATTTCACTATCAAATCAGCAAAAAGAAACCAAAATGTGCAGCTATTTTTTTAATTATTTTTGTTCAATAAAAAATCTAAACCAAAAATAATACATATTAATTCTAATTTAATTCTGGTTTTCTTCACAAACTTTACAAATATATCCTCTATATCTGAATTATCACTATATCCTCATCCTAGTGAGTTACAGTGAACCATGTGCATCATCTGTTTTAAGCCTGCGCTTTACAATCACTAGATGATTCTGTATCATAGTGCTGATGCGGTTTAATGGTATGATTATAATAGAGTGCTCAACAATGCAAAAACCACTGAGCAGAATGACAAAATGTATCACTTTCAGCACCATACTAACAGCCCCATAGCACACTGTATAAGCAAGCAGGCCAACAGTGTGCCTTTTTTCAGCCTGAAGGTACAGGCAGATAATAAGCTGTGGTGGTTCAAACAGAACATATTTCAAGAGGTTTTTTTTAGGTAAAATAAGACATCTATGTCTGCGGGACTATTCTAGGAGATCATAGCAGCACCGAGTCTGTGAATGCTCTGAGATCTGACTATCGTCTGCTATGTCTGCTATTAGCTTTCCCGTTTTCCGAGCACATATCTAATCAGAGCTCAAAGTAACTGTGGGCCCGTCTCATGGTGAAACTCTGTTAGGGTTCGATGTTATGTGAGGTATGTTTCACATATTAAGAGAGCTGGTAGTCTGGTGCAAAATGCAGAAAACTAGAGTTATTGTTTGAGGGAAGGAAAGGGTAGGAGGAAGGATGTGTTAACACATGGCCAGAGGTTTAGATGGCAGAGGAAGGCAAGCAAGGACCTAGTCTCATTGTTTTAAAATGGGAGATGTCGTATAGTGCAGGAAAGGGCTTTTGAATTAGGTTAAGCTCAGCACACAAAGTGGGGCTGAAACCAGGAACTGAAACCAGGAATGTGAATCATCATCACGTTATGAAACAGAGCACTGAAAGTCTATGCTTCTGTTATCATTGAAAATAATGTTTTATTATTACAGCGCTAGGATTTGTTGTTATTTTTTTACAGCTCAAGCCAGGAAAGCGACAGTTTATTTCTGCAGGAAGGCTGGCTGTCAACCTCGCTGAGCATAATAAACATCACCTTCTATCTACAAGGCTCTCTAACACAAACCTTTACTTTGCCATGCATAATTTAACTAAATAGAGAGCCGAATCCAAGAACCTGATTCTTTTTTTGCAGAATCACTTGTTAAAATGCTTCTGGGGAAATCTGTATTTTATTCTGCATGCCTACTAAATGGAATTAATTGCACAAGTGCTTAAGTTAGACTCTCTATTAACCCTTGACAATATAAATAGAGACTTTAGTAAGCAAGCATGCTAACACTTATTACAAAACTGATTATATGCCTGCTTGTCTTAATAATCCCATGTGTATTTGTGTGTCTTGTTGTCTGTCTGCAACAGATTATATTCTCTGCCAAGTTGTGTTTTCATTTCTCGAGGTTTCCATGTGAGCAGAAGATGCTTAACATACGATCCCTTATTTAAATTACAGGCTGCTTCCATTGCAGGGTGAGACACTGTTATTGGAGCCTTCCAAATCTAAATCAAATATTGTGTTACGGTAACAGTGCCAAACAAAGAAAGTGAGGCCCTGGTCATTCAAGCAGAACAAACCAAATTAGCACAACCCTCCTAATTCGTTCCATGTTTTCCCCAGCAAGGAGCTTAGTATGTCTTGTGCATCTAAACAGAAAGGAATCTGTGACCTAATTAAAAGAAGACAGATAGACCCACAGTCAGCAGAATGCTTGATTGCTGCGGTTGCACATTAAACAGCTTCAGGTGCTTCACAACATCAGTGCTGCGTGAGTGCCATTACTGAACGTGACCTAAGATGCTCTTTGACACATCTCGCATTCACAGTGTGATGTGGCTCTCTCTCCAGAGAGGCAGACTGAGACCGTCAGAAAAGTAAACCAAAAACATCCCCCGCAGCAGGTGTGATTTTGGACAGGTAAACACTACTGAGTCCCCATCTTTCTTCACTGTTTTACAACTAATCTGAAAACAAACAACGAAAGCTTAGCAGACACCGACAATAAACTGCAATATTTGAAGAGAAAGCTATATTCTTACAACAGTTTGATGAATATTTACTGTAAAACGAATAATCGTTTTAGTCTGTAAAAGCAAAGCAAAGAACTATGGTAACACTTTGATATAAGCAGAAATATTAATGATATCCACAACATTCACAGTCCTTGAGCGTCCTGGAGACAGAGCTGTCCTTTAACAGATAGAATGGCAAAAATGTCTTCACTGTAGACAGATGCACATCATCCAACGCTGACTATTGCTCACCTGCTTGGTGGATTCTGTTGAGACACCTATCTCAGCCGCAGCACTGACTCAACACAACGTCAACCAGCAACCTACATTTTATCCACCCTTTGTTTAAACACTGAGATCCACACAAAGAGTTTACACTGAATCTCTTTGCTGATGGCCATTTGGGTGCTGAAAGTCAAAAGGGCGAGCCTACAGCTACCCAAGCAGACACAGAACGCAAATGACTATTAAGGCTGTTTTAACTGTCAGACACCTGCAAGTATTTGGGAGGCAGACAACTTACAATGAACCATGTTGTTTATTATCAGTGTGGCTTTTTTTCTTTTCTTTTAAGGTTTAGGCTATGTTACTACTTCATTTTTCTTAGGGAGAGTACACGTCTGCGGTCACACGAATCTGACACAAGTTCATATTTATATATATTTTTTAAATTTATTTTTTCAGCGTGAGGTCAACATCGATGGATTCTGCCGCCTTCACAGTTTCACATCAAGGTCATCTGCAACCCCGGACGCCTCTTCTGTAAATAAGAGCCAAAGCTTTCACTCATATATCCGCATGATTGACGTATCCTGAGGTGCACTGGCCTGCTGGATATTCCTTCTCTTACAAAGCCGTTGGATTTACTCTGGATTTCAGACTGCGGTTGATCAAACCAGCACAGCCCCCAAATAAGCTCTAGCTGTACTCAAATGACAACCACATAAAACAGGAGAGGAAATACTGATGAGGTGAACACTTGGTCTGTCTGTCATCTATCATGCCAGAGCATGTGATTTGTCATTACGCCCTGCAGTGAGGCAGGTACTTGCGGCTACAGAATAATAATTATGTGTACACCCTGGCCGAGAAGATGTCATGGGATAATGTGATTGCATTGATTATATTCCGGAGCGGTTATGGGTATCACTGCTTATTACTTCGCCTTAGCGACGTCTCACATCCTAGCGACGCCCATGCAGCCACAAGCCTCTGGACCATCATCTGTACAAATGCTGGCACTATATTACATTTTACCCAATCGTCCATTAAGGCCAGTTTCCGCTCCCCGTAAGTACAATAATGGCAGGCCACATTCCCATGGGCACCAGTAACATCCAAAGTCAGCGCTTTCGGAGCAATTCAGTGACACGGTTTGACATAAAGCCAAGACGTTTACCAGTAATGTCTGGAAAAAATTCCCATCATTTGTGTCGGTACACAGAGCGGGCTCTTACCTTATCGCCAGTCGCAGCAGTATAGGCGCATGTATAGCTTACACATCCAGCGCAGAGAAGAGTCGGGAATAACCTTTCTCCTTCTTCTCCTTCTTTGCTCTATACAGTCACCAGAACGCAATTCTTGTGTACAAACGTATCTTCCTAGTCGATAAATTTCAGTGGTTGGTTTGTGCCTCGACTCCGGCTCTAGTTAATTCTCGCGGCTGCAGAACGACATTGGCAAGTGTTCCTGAAAGAGGGTATCGAAATAAAGAAGCCGAGGGTGTAACAAACCAATAGCTGCGTGCTTAGTATCCCGATCAGAGCTCGCACAGTAGGAGGTATCACGTCCGTCAGTCCGTCCAAACGCACTGAGTCCAGCGGAGCGCCGGAGGAGGACAGAGGCGTATCTCTGTCTCTCCCTCTCTCTATCCGTCTGTCTGTATCCCTTCCTCCCTCCCTCCCTCTCTCTTTTTATCTTTCTCGGCTGCCTTTATGTTCTTAGTGACTTCTGCTGAAGTCCACGGGCGCAGAGCGCAGTGGAGCAGAGGACCGTGGTCGGCGCAGAGAGAGAGAGGGGTCAGAAATGACAAACCAATTTGGAGGCGCGGTGAATGCTCGGCTGATCAGAGCGCAGCCCGGCGCGAGGAGCGTTGCGTTGCAGGCGGGCGGGGAGCAGGGTGGATGGAGGGCTGGGGAGAGGGTGATGATTCTTGCCTTGGGGATGCAGGGAGAGAAATCGGGAGACGAGAACTAGGGTGTGCAGTGGAAAACAAGGAACTGGATCTGGCTCCTAAATCTCTGGACCTAGAGCTCCACCTGCCGTGTGAGAACACGTAAGCGTTCCCACAAATTCCACATTGTTAGCTAATCAAGAGGGACAAGGGGGGAAACCACAGGGCTTGTTTCGGTTAATCGCACCATGGAACCCATTAAATGATTTTGCTACGGTGACCTGCAGAAGTTATCCATATGCCTACAGAAAGTCAGACTATGAGTTGAGGGGCTGTTTTACAGATCAATCCGAACGGGTTTTCCCTGTAGCGGAAAACCTGACATTTTTTGGCACAGCAAAAACTTATTAAAACGTATTAAACTCCAAATAAATTTGTAAATTTATTTAATTTTTAAAAACATTTCTTAATTGAATCAAATATGGTTAATGTCCACGGCCTACTTCACCACAAGGCGTATAGGCCCACATAAACGTAAACTGGTTTACAACAACGTCAACCATCATTTTCTCAAAAGGGTTTACTCTAAAAAGCATGCGCCCTACTGAAATGTGCTGAAAGCAACAACAGAAGATTCTTTGCAAAAGGAAAAGTAGTAGCATAATAATGTAAATCCATTAATAAATTAAGGTAACATTAAATTAAAATAACGCATTATCGTAACTTTTCTATATGAATGAAAAGCGCGACAGAACAGCTACGAGATGAAAGCGTGGTTAAAGTATTAAAGTAGATACTAGGTTTGGGGGAAAGCCTGTGGTTTGATTCTTCTAACAAATGTACTGTATGTAACATCATGATGTTATTAATAAGCGTGTGATAAAGATTTCAAGTTCCCCATAAACAGTTTCACGTAGCCTACAGGGACAGCAAACAGATACTGAGGGTCTTGATATGATGACAGGAAGTCAAAAGGAGGAAAACGCCGTTTCCGGTCATTTTTGGCGAGATCTCCAATTGGATCTGTTAAAAATTGAAATAATGTAAAGGCTTTTTAAAAACAGCCTCACATACATCCAAAAATGTAACTGAGGCCACACACCGCTTTGTTTCTGCGATGCCAAAAAAGTTGGAAACCACAGTGTTGTATTTGAAAATCCTGTTATGTCATATAATGTCAATCATGACTTTATAATTAAACAAAAAATTAAAACGTGTTAGCTTGTGTAAAATCTTCATCTTAGAGGTAACTATAGGCTAAATCTGTCAAAGAAAGTCTAATAAAGCTAATAGCGTAGAAAGTAGCAGAAACCATAAATACTCACATTTATACTGAGTGGCTAACTTAATTATTTCCCACCTGTGGCTACGGGATTACTGATGGCTAGCTCTTTATCAGTAGGGATGAGCCCTCTGCGCCTGAAGATCAGAGGGTGTGACATGCGCACTGCACGGAGCGCTCACAAGCTGCGGACACAATGCAGGAAAATAAAGCCCAGAGCTCGCTTCTGGACATTTCCCCGTCTCTCAATAAGCTGTTATGACTTATTCCATTAGGACAGACTAATTTTTTTCTACTCGACAAAGGCAAATCTGTCCCGTGTACTCTCGAAAGTGGTGTGTGTGCTGTGCTTGGAGCTCAGTGGGGACCTGTTGATCGTCCACAGGCGCTGCAATGGAGGTGAGATGAACCTTTCTGCACATGGCGTTTCAGTGCTATGGATAAGAAATTTAAAAAAATAAATAAATAGAAATTACCAGTGTGCTCGATTAAACATCAGGTGAACTGCTAATGGGGACGTGTAATTCTACTGTAAACCATTAATCTCTAATATATTTAGTAATATTTGGAAGCTGTCAGCATTGCTTTAATATCAGCAGGGCCAAGCTAAAGATTTAATTACCCTGCCGTGAAGGGTATGTATTACTGCGCATACCTCTCTTGCCTATCAATGGCTTCTAATTAGATTTAAGATGAGTCGTTGTCATTTCTAGTCGATCGTTTTGCAAATCAAATCATGCCACTGGCATCATGCTTCGAAGCCATACAGACTGCCCCCCTCCTCCCCTCCTCAAGTCAGAATGATGGAGGCTATGTGTCGCTGTTAATTAGCATCATTGGTTGATAAAGCCTTTTGGAAAAGATTTAAATCCCGCTAAAGAGCATTAGGTGACAAGCAAGGCGCTTGCAAGCAAGCATGGCACGGGCCTACAAGACGTAGGGTAAAAACGATACATGCTGCTAAACAGGTGTAAAAAGACACAATGAAGTAATATTACATTGTTACAGGATTCATAATTCTCTAAACTTTATTGAAATCATCTTATGTTTTCATCCCTTTCAGTTTCATTAAAAATGTGAAAAGGAACACATTAAAAAAATCTGCACAATCACCTTTGTTTTTATTCATCTTGCAGTTGTCAAACAGACAAGTATGACATTTAACTGAGGGAAGAAGCGGGAGGAAATCTTCACTCATACCGATCTGTGAGGCAACGATGGAAATCATAGGTAAGTGAATTCAAACAGCTGAAAATGTAGAGCACTCTCAGTTACCGCTGTCAGACTGCACACCACTGCCGTCATTAAGCTCTTACAATTAAGGTGTCAGGCATGTCTGCCTCAGCCAGACAGTAAGGGAACAGTTACACGTGCAGGTGGCGAAAGAACTCACAATCTGGTCAGTAGTCAAAACTTTGCGGTGAAGAGTTACGGGGTTTTAACCTTCTGCCAAGTACAATTACTGCAGTTGTGGCTTGTGGTCATCAGCTGCTACTCAGCTAAATAAACAAGGGCAGTATGACCTGATGAAACGCTTCATCGTTCGCTCTGCGGTGAAGTCGAACGCCTCCTTTAGTATGATGAAGTATAGGTTTTTGTTGTTTGTGTGTGCGTGTGTAACCACTTTAATTCAGTTTCTGCCTCCATATCAAGCCACAGATTTTAAATCAAAATAACTCACACAGGCAGCCTTGGTTCATAGATTTTTCTTTTCAGACAAGCACTCGAACCTCGAAAGCACAGTTGTTTTTATTGTTTACTCTTTTGCTTTCCCACCGGTACTAGTAAGTGTTGACATTTAATAGCTTAATATCAAATACCTGGCTTTGTGTCACGGTCTCAGCAGCTGCCACAGCATGCGAAAACTAATGCAAAGCCAAATGGGATAAATCCTGTTTCTGAATGACACAAATAATCTACAATTTCTTCGCAGATACCCAGTGTGCCTTGGCGGCGGTGGAGAGACTGCAAGCCAAATTGAAGGAAAGAGGAGAGGCCCCCACTCAGGAGAAGCTATCCCTGCTGAAGACTGTCCTGCAGAGCCCACTGTTCCTTCATATACTGAGCTTACAGCAAGCTCAACAGAAGCCTGCGGCGAAGGTATAGCGAAAAGCCAGAATGTGTGGGCGTTTGGTACATTTGAATGGTGAGGAAGGAGCCCGGAATCATTCCCAAAATACTGAATGCAGGAACCAGACTGGATGAGTAATCAGCTTACCTAAGCTTACCACTAAAGCCCTGAGAAAGAGGGAGAGAGGGGAGGAGGAGGGAAGAAGTGGATATATCAGGTTGAAGAGTTTACAGAAGTCGTCTGTAACATTGTCATAAGTTTTGAGCTGATGTGTGTGTCTGTTTGTGTGTGTGTGTGTTTGAGTTGTGAGGTATACAGCTCTGGATGCCACTCATCCAAGAGTTTTTATGCGTACAATCCTGCACTTCCACGGCGCATGTATCTGCGTACTCATTTGGTGTCTACCAGTTGTGACATCCTCTAATAGGCAAAGTTTAAACACACAGGGAATATTAGATTACCATGTGGTTTGGGCTTGTAGCGTTCTGGCATCTTTGCATTCTGGGAAGCGCGGCACTGGAGTGTGTCAAAGATCTCTAGATATTTTTAACAGGACAGACGCTGACATGGTTTTTATTAGTTGAGATTCTTTGCACATTTCTTTTTTTATGCATAGCATTTGGAATGTGAGGGTAAAGTTTCCTGTTGGTATGGTTTTTTTATAGCGTTCTCTCTTTAACGCTCTTTCTGCCATTTCAACAGGTGTCAAAATTGTTAGGATAGAATACAAATCACAAATAGGCACCCACTGAAACTTGCTTTTAAACTCTGAAACAGAAAACGTTGCAGACAAAAGAGAACACTTTTGTGGTTATGTGGTATTGAAAAGAAGCCTTTATCTCAGATCCTTAAGTTTCCACTCTGCAATCTTTTCCCTCTCTGCTCCATTTTACATCTTTCTGTATTTTTTCCCTTTCAGTTAACACACATTGACCCCACCCCCACCCAACCCATTCTTCTCTCTCCCCTCTTCTCCTTCTCACATCTTTCTCCATTGTCTCACATTGGCCTCCTTTCTCAATTGCTCTATGCTTTTTGATTTGCCTCCATCGCTCTCTTACCATCATCCTGTTCCTCTCTGACTGCACGTCTCCATTCTTCAATTTGTGTCAACCCCGTCACCCATCTTCCTGTCACCCATCTTTTTTTCCTTCTTTCCCTTGTATCCTTCTCTTATATATCCTCTCTCCATGCACTCCACCCAATCCATCTCTTCTGTTGCTTCATGCATTCAATTTAAACTCTTCCTTCCTGTTGTGTAAATCTAAACAGGGGAAGGGCATTTCCAAGTCCGTGTCCATGAACTGTGGCCCATGCCAGGGTGAAGCACTGGGCACAAAGACGCTGAGCCACAGCGACTCGTACACATGGGCCGTGGAGAACAGAAGGTCCAGCTCTGCCAGGGACGGCAGCATCTCCTCTCATGGCTCACAGGAGCTGTCCTTCTCAGACATCTACCCAGATAACTGTGTTCCAACTGAATCTCAGGTATATAAAAATAGCCACGATAAAAGAGAGGTCATTCAGGAGTAGTTTAGTATTAGGGAGTCTTTTATTTTCAACATGCACAGACTACGAATCAATCAAATGATTTCTTTTATTCGATTGTAAAAAGGAGCACATTACTATTTGAAATGTCACATTTCACATTACAGAATATCTCTTTGCATTTTGTAAGTCAGGCCCAGTTGGCTATCATCAAATGAGAGTCTTATCTGATCATAAGAAGACTTATCAGTTCACTTAATATAATTCCAGTTTGCTTTTATTTAACACACGGCATTTCTTTTAGTACTGCACTCCACCTCGGATCTCCCGTACCATGTCCATGGGGAGAAACCTTTCTGCTTTTGCACACGAGGTACAGAAAGCCTTGTATATAATATTTATGTATCTCTTATGTATGTAAAAAATAACTAAAAAATAACACCTAATACTCTTCTCCTTTTTCAAGCATTTAATGACAAATTATTTATTCACTCCCCCTTTTCTGTCTCCCTCCCACTTATTGTAACCTTTGCCCTGTTAGAGGCGTCATGTGGAGATGATAGAGCTGACCAATGATGGGAAAGGACTTGGTTTTGGCATCATAGGAGGACGGAGCACAGGGGTCATGGTCAAGACCATTCTCCCTGGAGGAGCTGCTGGAAGGGTAAGTGTGCCTGCGACTGAATCACATAGCTAAAGTTTACATATCCGTTTACACACAAAAAATCCTTTTTCTTTCCTGTCTTGTTTTTATTTTCACCATTACTTAGATGAAAAGACTAATCAAATGGAGAGTCAAGCTTTGGTTAGCCTACTCATAATTCAAGTCACTGAACTGGAAAGAAGCACAGAAAGAACCATAAATATAATATAAAAAGATTAGAAAGACGAGAAGCAGAGGGGAATGCTAGCTTGTTCGATAATACAATGAATCCTCTTATGATCAATTAATGAATTATTAGTCCTCTCGTTTATCTAATTTGTACACAAATAAAATGGTTCAATCAGCGCAGTGTTGGAATGATGTTTTTTAGCCAAGCATTGTTATCAAAACAAGTTTCTTTTGCTCATCAGGATAAGCGCCTGCACAGCGGAGATCAGATCCTGCGCATTGGCGATACGGATTTGGCGGGCATGAACAGCGAGCAGGTGGCGCAGGTGAGGCGTGATTTCAAATTATAATAACGCTTTGTGAAATTGGTGATTAAATCATTGCTTAATCTGTTTTTGCGGTTTCACTGTTTTCCCTGTTTGAGAATAGGTGGCTTTTAACTGTTCATCTTATTCATTTATGCTCGCCTGGATAGGTGCTGCGAAATGCTGGTACCAGGGTGAAATTGCTCATTGCCCGGGATGGTCCTAAGGACAACCACTGTTCCTCCCCTGTCTTCAACCAGCAAAACCTGGATGGCGTGGTGGGTGTATATGTGTGTGTATGTGTGCCTGTGGAAGAGAAGGGGTGGGAGGGGAGGGGTATCAAAAAATATTACAGTGTAATTCAAATCTAATTGATTACTCAGTGATTTAAATGGGGAGTCAAATATCTTTATGCATCTGTGCCAGCGAAGCTGGTGTTTTTTGGATATTCTGTCCCATCTTCCTTTAGTACAAGGAAGATCTGAATAGGTATATATTAGATGCAATGGTCAAAGGGCAGTTTCTCCGTGTCTTCTCATGTCCATCCCAAATTGATGATTGTAATGTGTTCGTAAAATCTGTAATTTCCTTACGTCATGCACAAATTTTTATTATTCAATTATGAACCGATTTAAAATAGGTATAGCTCAAAAATTCATATGCTAATTATGACAAAATATCACTCACATGTGCAATGGGGTAAAATGATGATGAGATTAGAATTTATTACCAAAGGACCACAAGTGAATGTCACTTTGATATAAAAATGTTCTTTGAAAACACTTTTCCTTTCTGCTGTGCTGTAACTTAGGAACAGAAGATGAGGTTGTGACCGTATCGTGACACTAATCTTTGGTGCCCACCTATTAAACTCCTTTAAATATCACGCTATATATTAGGCTGTATAAGTCTGGACAGACGTGGCTGGAAATGTCATCTTGACTGGTTGGTGAAGGCATACAACTGCAAGGTGGTAATTATGTTTTTTTTTCTTCTGGACTTCTTTCCAGGTCAGTGACTTGAATGATGACTATGAGTTCAGTGTGCAGTTCACTAAGAACAATCGGGGCCTGGGATTCAGCATCTCTAGCTATGTAGGTGACCTAAACTCAGGTAAGTTTCATCTTTATCCAATAAAAAATAAAATACAGTGCCACATTTATGCAATCAGTTCTCAGTTTCATTTCAGATTTGATATATTTCATATATTGTTCTTTCCTCAGTATACAGTGCTGGCGTGATGGTGAAGAGCATAGTAAAAGGCAGCACTGCTGATCAAGATGGACGCATACACATTGGAGACATCATCTTGTCTGTGAGTTTCTCTTTCTCTCTCTTTTAACCTACACTGCCATTAAATCTACTTGTAGTTGTGTACATCTATACTACTCCATCCACATCTTTTGTCACCTGACTCAGGTCGATGGGGTGAGCCTGCAGGGCTGCAGTGAACAGCGTGCCATGGAAGTGCTGAGGAGGACAGGTCCATTGGTCAGACTTAGGTTGCTGAGAAAAGCCGTCCGTCTTAGTAACATCCTGCCTCCAGTTCCTCCTCTGCAGCGCCTCCGACACTCCCACAGCTTCCATGAAGGGAATCCCTACAAATGGGGCCTCAACAAGATTCAAGAGACAGGTGATTTGTGAAGGGGAAACACATTGGTTCAGCGGTGTCACGGTGAAATCATTTTTGTTGTACCCGAGAAACTCAAGAACGTGTTGATTATTAATCTATAATTCAAAGGATCATTGATTCACTGGCGCTACCTTCATAGTTGAGTTAAACTGTGTCCTAATTAACTTTGTAATATTGGATCGGAGTATGATATTGAATATCTGTACTGATGTTGAGCTTGCTTGCTTGATTGCTGGGGAAAAACCGACCTTTTCTTTTGTGTGTTATGTCTGTTTGGATCCCTGCACGTGTGCTCAAACGTCTCCCAGGCATTTGCTCTCTGCGTGAAATCTCCAGGAGAGCAGCATACGCCAGCAGACGACCCAGACACGATTCCAAAAACGGTAAGCTCCGCTTCCCATACTGCACTGCAGTCTGGAACTAGATCATGGGACTTGGTGTGATATGCTGATTGGACTCAGGGAACAGCAATGTGCCAGTGAAGCGTGCTCTTTGATGGGAGTCTATTTATAGTATTGTGCAATCATGTGTTTATCCAACTCATTCAGCTGATTCCAGATGATTTGTCTCTCACCCCGCCTGCATATATGGCTTTATTTAGACAAGAATTTTTGGGCTTGATTAGAGAGCACAGTTAAATAAGCCCTGATTGCTGTGAGGCTTTATTAGATGAATGAGAAAACATTGGTTTGCCAAGAAATCACAAGATGGTGGATGTGAATATGCACATCCTATGTGCCTGAGCTGTGGGTGTATGTTGACATCCTGCCTTGCCACAAGTAGAAGGATGCTGTCATCTCTCTATAATACAGCCAAGTGGATTCTTTCATATAGGATCCCATTATTTATTGATTGGGTCATCTGGGGGCTTGAGGTGATTTGAATTGGTGTGTATGTGCCTGGGTTCATATATCTCTACATATGTGGGGTGAGGCAGATTTTCTGTATGTGCACATTTTACAGATGTGAAACTGACTCCAGCTGAGGAGGAAAACCTGAGAAAGAGGTGGCAGCAAGCAGTGGGACCGCGATATGAAGTGGTTGTAAGTGTCACTGTAATGCTGACTAACTGTCACCTGACTAAATTTAATATATAAACATGTGTTTTTACATTTGTGAATATTTGTGTATCAGTACACAGAAAAACAACCATTGAAAAATCACAGTTTTTTGACGTAACAATGCTCAAACGTCTTCTCCGTCAGACTTAGCTTTAAACGTAGCTTTCTTTGTTTTTTGTTTACTTGCCATTTATTTTCCACAATCTCCACCAGGTTTGCCAGCTGGAGCGATTCAGTGAGACAAGCGGTCTGGGCATCAGTCTGGAGGCTCGGGCAGGGCATCACTATCTGTGTTCCATCTTACCCGAGGGGCCCGTCGGCCAAAGTGGCAAGATCTTCATAGGAGACCAGATATTAGAGGTAACTCTGATACTTCAGGCCCTTTCAGCCTCCGTATGTGGAACTCATCATTTTCTCATTTGATAACAATATGAGATTATGCAAACCAGGTTATAGTACGATCTGTGTGGAACTGATTGATTTGTCACGACTGTGAGTTATTTCTGGATTACTTATTATATAAGGTTCCATCATTGATATGTTTTCATATCATATGGTTTCATACCACAGATAATCTTCCATTTTTAAATATAGTATGACCAAATGATTGATCTTGACAACCATTTTCCCACTGACTTCTGTTGGTCAGGAAGTATTTTGAAACCACATCTATCACCACTTAGTGACCCTCATATAGAATGCAGGCTTTAGGCTCTTCTCCAATGGTTTAATTTTTCAAACCTGTAAGCTACGTCCATGTTTTTTCTGGCTTTTCTTCTGGCTTGTGATTGTCTCTAAGCTCTGCATAGCTTTAGCCAGTTATTTCTTTAAAATGTCCACGTTCGGCTGGGTGAAGGTGATTCAAGTGTCTGATTAGTTCGTTTGCCACTTTGCAAAGACACAAAGTTGGCAAATTGTTTTGTGAAGAGCTGCTACATTAATGACATGTTGGAGTGCATCTGTGAGTGTGCACGCTCATTTACATGTGCTACTGTTGACATAGTGCACATAAAATGGATGGGCTTGTGATTAAACATACATGAGGCTGACCAGCCAATCACCAGTCAGAACAGAGAGCACAGTAAACGTAGTGTTTTTAGCTTTAGTTGTGCACATGCACTATTGGACTTTATACCTGGAGTGAGAGGTATATGTCATTTTCTGTGGAGTTTGAATGTTTTCCACTTGTTTGCACAGATTTTCTCCTGCCATGCAAACACATGCTAGGTTAGTGTTGCTCGTTTGGGCCCAAGCACTAACAAAAGAAATTCTTAATCTTTAGAGTTTGACTTCCCTTTTAAAGATTAATAAAGTGGTAATGATAACATACACTCACCAGCTGTTTTATAAGGTCACGGTGTGTAGTACGGGTGTAGTGAATTGCATTACTTTTAAAAGTGTTTTCTGAATTAGGAATACCACCACCTTCTTATATGGTCGCTATGGCTCAGCTAGATTGGAGAGAAGCGACACAGAACCAGATGTTGTCAGTTTCACTAAGGATATTTATTGCTCAACCACAAGATATAAGAATCAAAAAATGACTTGGAAACAAACTACAGGGACAACATGGCCTGTAGGTGTTTCCAGATCAGCAAAAGAAAATAGAAAGTAAACACAATCAACTCTCTGCCCAAAACCACATCTTTTTCGCTAATGTCTCTAAACAAAAGGACAACTAAAGTGTGTGTGTAGGTGTGTGTGTGCGTGTGTGTATGTATGTGTGTGTGAGAAACATGTCTCAGCCTCAGGCAGTAACAAGCACCTTGAACATTAACTGTAACTAGTATCTACATCCAACCTTAAACTGTATCATTCGAGTTTCTGCTTGTAGCATACATAAACCAAATCAAAAGGCATTGAAGGCCACCTGCTCACATTATACTGCTTTTCAAATCTAAAACAAATACTTCAGCAACCACGTAAATCCCCTTATTGCTGGGTTGGACTGGCAGGCTCCTGTCCAATCAGCAGCGTGTGCAGCCCGTCACTAGACCAACACTAGTATCAGTGCCACAGTGTTTTTCACTGTCAGCTGCTGCCACTTGCATTTTATCCTCATCAGGTTACTGCAAAATACATCAATTAAAAAAAGCATGTATTAAATGTAAGCTACAGTAGTCAAGAAGGATTTCAGCAATGCCATCCGTTAAGAAAAGTGAAGAAATGTTTAAACGACGGGCCTACACTGGCTAGAATCTAATAAATATAACTTATTAACTCCTTTCTCCTTAAGATAAATTTCACAGTCTAAATTTACTACATGTTGCCATGGTAAAACATGCCATAAGACCTTCACTGATGAGGGTTTTTTGTTTTTGTCTTTCATTACTCACACACCCACATAAATCTGGATCAACATAGTCAGAGTTGATTGATCAGCTGCCTGAAACTTTTGCGTTTCCCATCTCAGGGTTAATTAACTCAGACTTCGACTTGGGGAAACCTGCAATCTGGAACAAATTGGGGGGAAAGGCAAACGCGTTAAAAAAAAGAAAAAAGGAATGAATCTAGGAATTAAAACGAAAATGTAAACCCAAACACGGCATATCCACTTCTCAGGGGACAGGTCCCCTCACATGTATCACTCATTATGATGAGGAGTCGGATGAACTCTTGGATGAATTATAGCTGCTTTACGCTGCTTTATAGACACACTCCAGATTGTCTTTCATATCTTTGTGGGGACAAACCGACATCTGTGACGCAGCTCGACCCTTTGATCTCCTTCCCATGGCTTAAGTGATGCCAAAGCCATTGTTCATCTCTGTTTTTAAATGAGCTTCACCCGGTTGGGTTATTGCTTCCAGCTTTAATTGTTTCTGCTGTGACTCGATGTACTGCAGCCAGCAATTTCTCCTTGATTCACAAAACAGAAATTTCAGCCAAGTATGCTCACACACATGCACAGAGAAACGCAGTTAGGGATATACACAAACGTCAGATGATTTGCAGCCAGCACTTTATGGGAAAACATTTTCACACACAGCATCTTTAACCTTGGGTACACAGCACAGTAAAGAGCACATTTTTTTAAAAGCTACAAACACGACTCATCCAATCCCTGACTTCGAGAACATGTATTTTTGAAATAATTTGTAATTTTTATGTATCTTGCTGGCAGGTGAATGGAATTCCTCTCATCGGAGAGACGCACAAGGAGGTGGTCAGTATTTTGAAGGAGCTGCCAGTGCACGTATACCTTGTGTGCGCTCGCATTATACCCCCTTCAGTTCCCAACAGTGATGAGGAAGACGATGATGATGTCTGTCTCAGCCTGAAAGAGCTGCTGGCTGGGTTCAATGATAAGGTAGGGACAGCCTGAAGAGGAGTAGATTTAATATTGAAATCCTTTAACTTGAAAACAGCATGAATAACAGTAGATCAGCATGGAAAAAGAAACTGATGTGCTCTACAGCTGTAAATCATTCTACATTTTCTGCTGTCTCTCTTCTTTCCGTTTGTTCCAGTTGGACCAGGGTTGTGTCATTCCCTGTCCTACAGCTGAGGACATCACCAAGCGTGGCGTGCCCCCCATGTCACCTCCTTTGGCCATGTGGGAGAGAGAGGCTCAGGTGGTCGAGCTGGAGAAAGGAGAGTCGGGCCTGGGCTTCAGTATCCTGGACTATCAGGTCAGAGACATGCCTCTGAGCCTTTCTACAAATAGAACTGGCTGTAATAGGCTGCAGTCTAAGAATATCAGTGTTCGAGTTTCTCAGTGAATACTAAGAAAATGGAGGAGTTGACTTCTGTATTCTGTAGGGAAGATTTTTGTATTTTGTGTTTTTGTGCTCTAAATCACCAACACGTTGAAGTGCCCTGACGGTTTCTATTTAAATGTTAGATAATGAAACCTTTTTACACAACAAAAAATCAATCCTTTCAAAAGCTTTCAAGCTATAAAGAAAAAGCAACTGTAGCTGGTTTCCCTTCTGTGAAGCTAACCAATGCTTTTGCTTTTCATGTGTTAATTAAGCCCTCGTCACTTTGTTTACCTGCATTTACGCCTCATCTTCTCATTTTTCTAGTTTAACTTTAATTTTCTATGCATATTTGAGCAAATCTTTCTTCTTTCGGTTTAAATCTAGGATCCAGAAGATGCTTCTAAAACAGTTCTGGTAATCCGGTCTTTGGTGCCTGAAGGTGTAGCCGATCGGGACGGTCGCCTCCTTCCTGGGGACCGGCTCATGTTTGTCAATGAAACTGACCTAGAAGGCTCCAGCCTGGATTATGCTGTGCATGTCCTAAAGTCCACAGGCTATGGCCCTGTCCACATTGGTGTTGCCAAACCTCTGCCGGTATGTGCAGATAAATCATGAGGATTTATGATTTTTATTACTGTACAGTATACATAAAAATTCAAGTACACCCCTTTGCCCTATAAAACAGTAAATGATTAATGAAATATAGGCTTTTTAATCTTAAGTATATTTAAAAGCAAACCAACTGAAAAGACTACAAACTGCAAACTTAGTGAAAGAAAAGTGTGATCATTTTGAGCAAGCTGATATATATGATTTAAACATAAAGCTAAAAGCAGGAGCAAGGTTAAATACTACCTGCCAAAACTAAAGCTTTTTGAGTTTAATCCTGGGTTATAATGTCCAGTTCAACATGACACTGCATGGAAAGAAATAGTCTGTTCTCAGGATTGCCACATATTTGCGTTGTTTGTGCCCAGGACGATATACCAAACATAATAAAAATAAAAATATGCAAAATAAGTAAAACGCCTAACTAATGTTTTACTGTTGGGCCTCTCAAAGTAGTAATATTGGAAGCAATATTGGAAGATTTTAAAATTTTGATTGCTAAAAATGTTTAGTAATATTGCATTGGAGCTAACTTGTATGCTGTGATAAAGTCAAAAGCAAACTGTGTATGAATAAACGGCTTATTAGATCGTCACCTACAGCTAATCCTGCAAATACTTTATTATACATTATTTATCATAATGGTCCAAGTATATGGAAGTTTACCAGACAGTGTGCCATGTAAGATGTTGCCTTCCATAATAAATGGTATGGTACATCTTACATGGCATATACACAAAAGTATTGGGCCATCTACACATTATGGCTAATTTATATTCAGAGTCTTTAGTGTAGCCTACACAGGTGGCTGTATGTTTGTGTATGATTTTCCATTATACGTTAAGTGAAGGTACCAATCATAATCGTTGCATGCTGCATCCACGCATGGTGTATTTACATTTTTAGAGAGGATTTTAGGAGGTTTGTGGTTGTGATGTACTTACATAGATTAAACACAGAAGCATCACACCTACAGGAGCCACTTGACCATGGAAACCCATGCCATGAAGCTTCCAGCACGTAGTTTTTGTGCTGATGTTAATGAACAAGGTGGTTTGGAAGTCTGACATTTCTAAATCAGCTGAACCTTGGTGACTTTTACACAATATGAGTCTCAGTACCTGGCAAAGCAACTCTGTAACTGTATACAGTGTTCCACTTTGCAGTAATACCACTTCCAGTTGATTGTGGAATAGCTAGGATAGCACAAAATTCACAAACTGACTTGTTGCAATGGTGGCATCTCATTACAGTTCCACACTCAAATTCATTGAGCTCTTTACGTTCTCAAATGTTTGCGAGGCTGCTGCATGGTTAGGTGCTTGTATTCTGAGTCGTATTCATTATCACACATTGCACATTCAAAACATACTTTCAGTTCAAAAGATATTTTATTTTACTGTTATGACTTCATTAAATCTTTATCAGTTTGGCAATGTATAATAAAATGTATTATAATTTACAGAGATATGCAAGATCATTACTTGCATGTGTGTTTTCTCTTAATAAGCACTTTATGTCTTCTCCTTTTTGTTGTGGACTGTGGCTTAGTAACAAGGAAGAGAGAATCTAGTTACAGGCCTTCTGAATTTTTAATGCTGCTGAGAGATAAACACAATGCTCGACCACTCTACAGATGGACAGAAGGGGAGAGGAGTACAGGGTGTCTAATTTATAGTCACCCCCTTTAGCCTGTTTGCTTCGATGCAAATTTACTTTTAAAGCAACACAGCTACTTTGGCCTTTATTTTTTCAAAGTCCTAAATTTCAACTTTTGAATATTGTATTCTCAGCTGGAACTGTGCGGTGGCTTAACTCCCATCTCAGAGAGGAGCACACGGGCTTCCTGCGACGACAATGACAGCCACACTCAGGTCAGCCTGGTAGCTGAAGCAGCCGAGGCTAACGTCAACGCCACCGCTTCAAACTCAGAGGACAACAGCACCAGTCAGCTGTGTTACACGGTATGTTCAGCTAAACAAAATTAGCACCAGTCATAAAATGATATTTCTGCCATTGGACAGTACTTGATAAATGCTTTTTGCACACTTTATGGGGTAGAAAAATAATAGAGAGGTAGAGTTTGTCTATGTTTGGGGTATTTGCACATTTATTTATTTGTCAGCAGAAAGCAGAAGAGGTTGTCTGGTTATTATGTGTCTGGATTAAATACAATTTTAAATAAAGTTTAAAATGTGTTATTTGGTCCTTGATCTTAATAATATTTTGTATAATCATAAGCAAAATCCTTTCAGGATGCTTGTCAATAAGTATTTGCATACTTGCAGTATTTGCATAGTATTTGCATATTTGCAGTGACACATACAGTGAAACTGCGGTGGTCTGGATCTGTAATCTGTCACAGAGGAAACATTGCTCATTACCATGCAAACCTGAGATTCTGTGGGTAGCCATTTTAGTTGCTCTGAAGGAGATTACCATGTCAGTGTGTGTTCGCTTCATTCACATTCTATAGTGGGGTCAAGAGTCGTGGCTCAAGAGTTGGGAGTTCGCCTTGTAATCGGAAGGTTGCCGGTTCGAGCCCCGGCTTGGACAGTCTCGGTCGTTGTGTCCTTGGGCAAGACACTTCACCCGTTGCCTACTGGTGGTGGTCAGAGGGCCCGGTGGCGCCAGTGTCCGGCAGCCTCGCCTCTGTCAGTGCGGCCCAGGGTGGCTGTGGCTACAATGTAGCTTGCCATCACCAGTGTGTGAATGTGTGCGTGAATGGGTGGATGACTGGATATGTAAAGCGCTTTGGGGTCCTTAGGGACTAGTAAAGCGCTATATAAATACAGGCCATTTTACCATTAGACCTGGCTGTATCAGTATTACTGGGTTGGGGATAGAGAAAAGTACTCGGTGTCACAGAGTTGTTCCTGCATTGTGGCCGCAGCTCAGTCCTATTGAGCTGGCCTTTTGTACTCTACTTTGCTTAATTACCAACAATTGCCTCTCAATGAAAAGTGCTTACTGCTTGCACAGCTTTGGCACATGGTCGAACACAAGGACATAGAGTTTTGTCTCAGGCTCACGCACACACACAAGAGACTTGGAGCAAGTGTCAGTGTTTTCATCAAAGATGGGCTTGTTGCAAAAGGTAGCCTCAGAACTTCAGTGCTGCTTTTACTTTATGTAAAGATTCAAAGAAGATGTCTTTGTTGCCGTTTTTCTTTGTGAAGTGCCCAAGGGGACATTAAAACTCGAACTTTCTGCGTGTTTTACATTTAAGAGTAACTCCAAAGGCCTCAACCACAGAGAGTTACAGTAATAGCTCTTTGAAATAATTACTGTGTCATACAAGAATGCTGGTAGTGGTAATGATAATTTCACATTTCAGTGCCAGGTTATCTTTACAACACAATTCCTTGTTGAAGTCTTGATGGTGTTGGCTGTGAAGGGTCCATTTCATTTCTTCTCAGACACCACTGTCAGGTTGACATCGGTTCTTAGTGATATTAAGTGTCTTTACTGAACTGAGTCCCATTAAAGATGCTGCATATACTCACGGACACTAGATTAGGTAAACCTTTCCAGCACCAGGTTGGATTGGTAGTTACCCTGTGATCATCAAGGGATGGACATGATTAGTGATAATACTCAAGGAAGGATGTGAGTTTTAAATGATGCTTAATTGGTACTAAAAAATACCCCATACAGTTAGATCTCAATTAATCAAGGCAGGGTGGACCTTTCGTGATGTTTACACCAAATTCTGACCCTGCCATCTGAATGTCAAAGCAAAAATCGAGACTCCTTAAACCAGGAAACATGTTTCCAGTCTTCTGTTGGTGAACCTATGTGAACTGAAGTCTCAGTTTCCTGTTCTTGGCTGACAGGAGGGGTACCCAGTGTGGCCTTCTGCTGCAGAAGGCCATCTTCTCCAAGGTTTAAAATGTTCTCCATTCTTGTCTTTTGCATACTTTGGTTGTAATGGGTGGTTATTTGAGTTGCTGTGGCCTTCCTATGAGCTTGGCCATTCTCCTATGACCTCTGGTTTGAAAAGGTATTTTCACACAGAGAACTGCCACTCCTCCTATATCTCCTTATATTCTATATATATTTTATTTATATATATATATATATATATATATATATATATATATATATATATATAGATATATATATATATATATATGTATATGTATATATGTATATTTTCTCATTGTCTGACCATTATCTATAAACCCCAGAGATGCTATGTGGGAAAACCCCAGTAGTAGCAGTTTCCTAAATACCTGTCTGACACCAACAATCATGACAGATTCAGATGATTTGATGATTGTGTGACTATGTCATTTTTCACCCATTTACTGGATGAATCACCCAAACAATTTGGTGTCTAGGACAAAACATTCACCAAACGCCTGCAAAATTATTGACCTTTCGATCAGCCTCCACTTCACTTTGTGTTTAGTTGTTTTAAAAGATGTTAGACTGCTAGTGTGCCAAACTTGAACACTGAAAAGTTTATGAATATAAATCTGTTAACACTGTCGTTGTTAGCGTGGAGCTGTGCTGCATTATTGTTCACTAGCATGAAAACACACTTTTATGCTCTCACTCACCCATGCCCCCTTGTCACTCTCTCTCTCTCTCTCTCTCTCTCTCTCTCTCTCTCTCTCTGGAACACCAGCTGCATCATCGCTTCACCAACATGGACGATGACGACATGCAGCAGCCGCCACCTCTGCCCCCCCGCACCAGCTTTGAGAGGACAATCACTGTTGTGCGGGGCAATCGTAGCCTTGGTATGTTCTCCGTCTTTCTCATGGTGGTGCTGTCTTGGTGTGTGTACATCGCAGGCATGGCGATAATGACACTAATAGGAGGCGGTGATGACGACTGCCCTGAAGAGGAATGATGAAGCAATGTGTTCCTCATTCCTGAGAAAAATATGATCCGTGTGTGTACCGCATGTGTGTGTGTGTGTGTGTTTGAGGTACGAAGCAATGAAGTGGCGTAAAAGAGAATGAAAACGTAACATTGATTTAATAAATGACATATTAATTTGAATGTTGATCCTAATATATGATTATATTTTTTATACTCCAGTTTTGAGACTGCATTGTCTTAACTGCTCCAAGAGAAAGTCTGATGTTTGGCTCTTCAAACACAGGAGGCGAACAAAGAGTGCAAAGCAATTCTGCTCTATGCAAAGTATAAGGAAACAAAGTCATTTGTATTCTCCAAACGTGCTAATAAGGCACCACACTATGTGTGTGAGTATGTGTGTGTGTATGTGTGTGAAAGTTTGAAATTATGCAAATGTTCACAGGTAGAGAATATCAAGGTCATAACCTACAGTCTGTGTCTGTGTGTTGCACCACTGTATTCTTTGGTTTTTACCTGTTTAAAAATATTGTAGATCCTCTTACTGAGATATTTATTGAAGTTCTGTCTTCTGGATATCCAAGTATGGAGGGTTTGCATATTTAGTTTGTTTCTGGTTTTGTGAATTTACATATGTTTGATCTGAGGCAAAACCCTCAGCATAGACAGGGTTACAGTGTTTATCCATAAGGCTTGAATATGGACTTATTTTCATGAGCAATGGTAATGTAGTGCAACATTTTTTGTGCTACTTTACCAACTTTTCCAATAGGTGCCATGTGCAATGCGATCCATGACTATGACTTTTTACCCAAGTGAGACATGCACATACCGTATATGGCTGCTTCGGGCTAGAGTTTGGATATTCTTTAGAGCAGGTTGTCAAAGAAAAAGGTTTGATGGTGTGAAAAGGGTTTTTTTTCTTGCCTTGCTCATCTAAAACATGACGATAAACAGCCAATTTAGTGGTTGCTTATTCCTGGCGTGAACCAGTTGGTGTGAATTTGTTTGACTTACTTTTTGATGAGGTTTAGATTTCCATGTAGAATATTTCATTTGGATTTTACCGTAACGTATTTTAAGCATTGTTTTGGCAGAGTTTGTAATGTTTAAATCTGTCTGGTTAGAGTGTCATAGTATTGAGCACGTTTAAAACATTCACCATAATTTCTTTGAATGTCTTTAAAACATGTGTCTTCTGTTTGTCCTGTCAAAATCGGTAGCTATGTCTTCTGTTGACTGTATTCCATGCACTATGATTGTATTGTAATTTGAATGTAATAAGAAAAAGACAATAAACTATTTATATGATGAAAAATAAACACAAAGTCATTTCTTTGACGAATTTCAAATTATGTACGACCATAGTGTTGTGGATTGTAGTTAGATAGCAACGTAGTACGCCAGCAGCTTTAGACCAGACTGCCTAATTCGTTGCAGGCTGGCTGGCTTCCCTTTCTGTGGTTTGTGTATGTGCGTGCATGGGCGTGCGTGTGTGTGGACGCCTGATTTACCTGCTTCTGTCTGTTTGCATTAATGAAGTGTTTGTGTAATCCTCCTAGTGTCCAAACTGATAATGCCAAAGTCGGGTGTTTATGTGACAGGCATGTGTTACTCGTCAGTCACCTGTGCCCTCTGCCCTCTGTGGATGTGAGTGCGCATGACGGTCTTTGTGCACCTTTTGTGGGTGTGACTGTGAGGGATGATGCTGTGTAAATGTCAAGCATTTGTAGCCATGTTTGTGTGCTAATCTGCCTAGTGTCTGTCTTGATTATGCTGATTATACCACTGTCAGGTGTTTGTTTGGGCGACTGTCTCTCTGTTTGGCATGCATTCAAAGCAGCCTTAGCCAGCCCTCCGTTCACCTGTGCTTTTGTGTGCTTGTGTGTGTGTGTGTGTTAATGTGCGTGTTGGCAGGGATGACAGTGAGTGCTATCAAGGACGGTTCAGGCATGCTGGTGCGCAGTGTGGTCCAGGGGGGGGCTGTTAGCCAGGATGGCAGGCTCGGGGTGGGGGACGCCATCTTGGCCATCAATGGAGAATCTACCTCCAACCTGACCAGCGCCAAGGCCAGGGCCATGCTCCGCAGGCACTCCGTCATAGGTCCAGAAATGAGGTAAGGAGACAGTCACATCCCCGCAGCCCACCAGAAAACATGGTCAAGCTCAACAAAAGTGCTAAAGCACTCTAGGGCTTTTTTTTTTTACTGTACATAACAGAACCCCTTTTTTCTCAAGAATCCTTAATCCCTAAACAAACACACTGTTTGACTGGCTGTGCAGTATTGTTTACATCCTTTACAGTGTTTCAAGTGCTGCTTGAACCTTTGGATTTCTTATACTTAGTAATTGTGCTTGCAAAATTATTTTGACGATTGTGGCTCGAGTAGAGTAAGTATATTAAGAAACTAATTACATTTCTGAAGGTCTCTTGACAAAAAAAAGAGAAGACTTGATCTTACAGCAGAAATATCCCAGGTGCAAATGAAAAAATGAACTACTTGTATCAAGCTGTCTCAGTTTCTTGCTCCAGGTGGGGTGTTAGGTATTTTGTGGTACAGTGACCTACTGGGACATTTTCATAAAAACAAAGAGCCATTGTTCTTGTGAAATGCCAAATTATCTCGTTTTAAAGAGCACTCACAAAAATATATTCAATATGGCTAATTAGACCTCTATTCAAGTTAAAACTGGGCTAAGTCACCGCAAAAGAACCTCTGGAATTGAGGAAGATGTAGCTTCTCAACCTTAATGTAGCAAAACTGTCAGATCATTACGATAGTCAAGCACATGCTCTAGTACACATGCCCACACAGTCCCCAGTGCAGGTCATCCATGAGAAGTAAAAACACCTGAGTGGACAGTGCTACTCTTTTTTTTTTTACCCCTAAAAACGACTCACCTAAAGTATACACAAAACCTAAGAAATACAGACATTGCTGTTCTGCTTATTTCTTTCACTAACAGAAATAAGCTTCTACACTTTTCCTGCAGACTTTAATAAGACTGAAAGTGTATTGCAACTACAGCTGATGTCATCTTGTAGACTTCAGGTAGCAGGTTTAACACACTTTCACACAGGCTTCATTTGTCAGGTTTGGAAGCTACATCGTTGTTTTATAACGTCTATAAATAATAAAAGAAACGGGGAAAAAAATCAATAACTACATGTTTAGTTTTTCACACTTTTTTACACTTTATTTTAAAGCCTAAAGCTACCCATGGCAGCTAGCTTCACTTGATTTAGCTGTCTTTTTTTTTTTTACATTACATTCAGTACAGCTTTTTGAGATTACTTTTTATTTCATTTTACTCCAAATTACAATAACTGTATTTTTTGAATTGCTTATTTTGATGTTTTAATATTTTTGCACAGTGTAAAAGGCACAAAAAAGTCTTGATGCTTGCTCAATCATCCAGGTAAAGAAATATAAAAAAGTTGATACGTCCAGATGAACAGAATCATCTTTCTGGGATGTACAGGGATTTTTTTAGAACTGTACATTTTTTAAATTACATTAGAATTTTTCTGCATTTACAAAATCTTTACTATCACATCCAAATTGTGGTCAGGTACAGCAGATTATTTTTGCTTCATCCAAAGTTGGGTCAGTGTCATACAGATAAAAGGAATCCCAAAGTCACTCAAACAAAGCTTCAGAAGTCCTTTGTGGAGAACAGGCTTTTATGATACAGCAGCAAGATTGAAGGCACTCTTGATTAAAACGTATACAACCTCCCACAAGGGGTATTTAGAGGACTAAAGGAACACGATTGTCTGGGATGATTCTCCTGCACATTTCTAAG
The DNA here is from genome assembly GCF_057382275.1 of Copadichromis virginalis. Taxonomy (NCBI): domain Eukaryota; kingdom Metazoa; phylum Chordata; class Actinopteri; order Cichliformes; family Cichlidae; genus Copadichromis; species Copadichromis virginalis. Next base: position 25,812,907 of record NC_140623.1, read on the forward strand.
CACCATCTCTGTTGAGCACTGCTTATTACTTATCAACTGTCTAAAACCAGTGACAAGGCAACACGCTGTGTGTGCTTCTCAGCTAAATACAGAGATGTTCCAAATGTAAGTGACTTGAGTTTAGGGCAGTGATTCATCTTTCTGCTCAACAATGATCTGAAACAGACAGCCATGATAGCACTAGTGTGGTTTCAGGTCAGGTCAAGGACAGTCTTTAAGTTTAGCCTAAAACCACTTCAATATCTGTGGAGAAAGTTCAAGACGACTGAAGTTGCTTGAGAAATCTGCCAGAAAAAATGGGATAACTGCCCAGACCCAGCTGTGTAGCAATCCAGCGTACAACTTAGACTTACCCTAAAATCTGAAATACTTGAGGCTATAAACTGCTGCCAGAGGGATTCCTTCATATTTCTAAATTAAAGATCAGAAAATGTTTGTGCGAGATTTTAGTTGTTGATCTTCCATTTGCAAAAATGTCTAAAATATGTTTTATGGTTTTATCATTCTCAGTTATTGAGTATGTAGTGTATGCATACACAACAGAGAGGTTCCAAGTGTAAGTGATCTTAGTTTGGTGCAACGACTTACCTTTCTGCACAACAATGAACGGAGGCATACAGCCGAGGCAGCATTAGCATGGCTTCAGGTCAAGTACAGGGCAGTCGTGGAATCATCAAACCAAAGTTCTGGCTCAGCCCACATATGCATTTGTGTAGAAAATTGAAGATGACTGAAAGAGCTTGAGAACCCTGTCAGGAAGATTGGGATAACTGCCCAGATCAAGCTGTGTAGCAAACTAGCTGACTAAAGACTTACCCAAAAACACTTGAGGCTATAGTTGCTGCCAAAGGGAATATTCATAGTTCTAAATTAAAGATCAGAATGCTTTAATATTTTTCACTTTTTGATTTTCAGTTTGCAAAAATGTCTAAAATATATCTTGATACATGCTCAATCATCCAGGTAAGTAAATCCCATTCTGTTCATCTGGATGTAGTGTTTTCACGTTTTCAATGGGAGAAACGTTTTGTTACTCGTGACTGACTGCAGGTTTCCCCAACCTTATAAACAGTACATTTGCACAATAACTGAAACCAGCCTACTGACTGAACAATGGGCTGTGAGGTCAGTTCCTTGATCATTAATATGCAAATTGTCATGACCATTGATCAACAAACACCTATTAATGCCCATGAGTATATTAATGATATAAACAATGCTCCATCCAATATAAGTTTTATGTCATAGCTGCCCGTAATTAACAGTATTTTTAATTACCATAATGTTTCTGTAAAGCTTAATCCACCATTCAATATTATTTTTGATTAAGATGCCACATTACATTTATTTACTTGCATTTCTAAAGAGAAAACATGTGACGCTTGAATTGATACGTTTCTGACTGAAGTCCAGTGTTCTCAGATTTCGGTATAAAAATGTGCGTTCAGCTGGTTATTTGCCAAATAACTAACAATATAATTATTAGTTTTAAGCACTTTCTGAATTATTTGTGTTTTCTTGTTTTGTGATAGGTGGTTTAATACATTCGTTAAACAAGGCAGATGCACAATTTAGGTTTTCGGATTTTCAAAAGTTTTTCAGGCACCACTAAAAAAAGAAAACTGTTTGTTTACTTAAAACTTGTGGTTCAAGGCCTCAGGCAATTACCAAAACTATAAAGTGAGTGTTTTTCCCAACTGAAGAGACCCCAGTGGGTTACAGTAGTTACTTAATGCAATTATTTGCGTTGCATTTATGTGCACTTTCCGTGCTGTCATAGTTTAAAGACAGTTTTCTTTGAGAAACAAGAAAACCAAAGGTATTAGTTTGGAGAGAATGTGGAACGGTCTTTTGGGAATGTTGAGAACAACTGCTGAAAAAGTAATTGACTACCATGCATATATGTTAGATCTACCCATGCAAAATGTAACAGCCTGCATCTGCAATGTGTACAAGCATGTCATCAATATCATCATCTCTGCAGTCACATGACTTTGACCGCATCATCACCTATAAATGATCTCGTCTCACTTTGGATCTCCATTACCACCTTGTTTTTTTTTGACACTGCAGTCATAGCTGACTGAGGCAGTGCAGTCATGTTAGATTAGATTAGGTGATGAAATTTTAAAGATTGCCTAAGGGGAAATTGGATAAATTATTACTTGTTCTAACATCAGCAGTTATGGCTCCACATTGGCAATGCTTGTTTGGCTGATTGGAGATGTGCTCCACCCCCACCACCCCACTGCCCTGCAGAACACCCACTCACTTTCTCCCAGTCTCTCTTTCTCTCTCTCCCTCCCTCTCTCTCTTCCGCTCTGTGTTGCATTTATGGGCACACACATACAAACATTAACACACATACCAGCCTTTCAATGATCTAACCTCCAAAAACACCTTTTCCTGCTATGGGAAATATCTCTGAATAATTCATCACTCATCTCACCTTGAACAGTGTGCTTCTGAATAAAAGAACGTTTTAAAGAGCCTCTCATAGATGCGCACACAATACACACGCGGACGAATACCCACACGCGTTTTGGCTTTCTCTATCATATACACACAAAAACACTCATCAGTATACACATACCGTGTGCTCACACTGCCTACTCCTAAACAGCACTTCAGATAAACTAAGAGCGAGTGGAGGCAGATGAGTTGCTTTGGCAGCCTCAGAATAAGACACATAGACGGGTGAGGGCTTGTCACCATCAAACTGCCTCCTTTCAGACAAGACAGGCTGTCCACATGGCTCAGTCACAACAGCTTAGTGTAGACTACCGTGTTCAATCTACCACCCTGAATGAAACATAGAAATTGGCTTTTTCAGCAGATTCAAAAAGCATGTCTGCTAGTAGCATCACACCGTGTAAAAAGAAGAAAAATAAAAGTGGGAGGAGGGGGCTGAATGATGTCCTTGACATCTTTTACAGCATGGCTTAGGCAGATCTGGGATTATGTAAAAACAAAAACGCTGAGAAGATTTTTCCATTTTTCAGATGGAACGGGACACGTCTGTATTTTCAGAGCTCTAAAGATCGTTTGACCGACAACTTCAGTTTTTGTTGTGGATTAGAGGTAGTTTGTAAAAGAAAAAAAATTCATGTATGACATACAAAAAGGGTATGTTTTTAGTTGCTTAGCTATTATGTGGTATTTGTCCATCAATATGGCTTAATTTGTCTTCAGTTCAATGTTAAATTGTCAACAAGTAAAACTGTCTGAATAATAGTGGGGGTTTTTGTTGTTAGTGCTGTTGCCTCACAGAAAGCAGGTCTGGGGTTTGAATTCACTGGCTAGCTAGGACCTGTTTGTGGGGCGTTTTCTTGTCTCCAGTTGCCTCCCACAGTCCAAAGCCATGCATGGGTTTAGGTTAATTGGCAATTCTTCTGCAGGTGATTGCAAGTGTGAATGCTTGTCCGTCTTTCCACGTTAGCCTCTATCTATGATAAACTGGTGACCTGTCCAGGAGGTACCCCACTTTTTCCCTATGACAGCCAGGATAGTCTCCAGGCAAAATGATGGATGTACAGTGTTTTTTGACAAAATGGACACCTTACAAGGAAGCAAAATTTCTGAGAACAGCCTCTCTCCCCTATATTCTTTAGCCTAAATTGACTCAGACATGTCTCCATGCTTGTAGGCAAGCTAGCTGGCTAATAGTCCAAGCTACTTGACAGCAGAAGCGGTTAATTTGCATCCTGAGAGAAGTGAGTGATTTCATGAAGACTGCCATGATTTGTCAGTTTCTGTTTGGCAAAACGAAACAGCGAGTAACACATTTCTTTGCAGTTTTATTGGCTCTGGTTTGCGTGTCCTGCTTTGATACCACTGAGCAATCACATAAGAATTAACGCTGGAAAATAAACTAAAGACTTCTGGAAGTCACCACATCTAGCTTCTTTATAAACTTAAAACAAAAAATCTATAACTTAATCTCTTTTAATAAATTAACTAATTGACACATTTTGTTTTATCTGTTATCTTTTGTGTGGATTTTGGACACACTGTTTCCCCCTGCATGAGCTTTATGCTTAGCTAAGCTGGAGGTTGCTTAAAAATCCTCTTTATAGAAATGAAAATGTTACTAAACTCATCTTATCTTGATAAGGCAGTGAATAAGAGTCATTTTAAAAACTTGCCATTACTTCAGTGGATAAAATGCAATTATTGTCTTATTCAACTGATATTTAATTTATGATTTATAGAAATTTCTCACTACTGGGACTGTTTTTTCATTCCTTAAGAACCCATTGCTCATTCTTTGGTGAAGAAGTAAAGCAAATGTGCTGCTGAGAAAACAGTGTTGATAAAACTTAAGTAAATAATGTTTATAATGCTTTCACCCCGTTCCCACACTTCTTTTCCCACATTCCCCTACCCCCAGTATAACCTACGTCCCAGCCCACCAGGTGGATGAACACCGTACTCGACTGTGTTTGCCCCCTCTGGCATCAGTTGCAACAGAAAGCCCCTCTTCCTCACCCACTCTAGCGACTGCTTCTCCGGAGCCAGCAGCGGACCCAGCTGGATCCTCGAGTCACCCGGCTTTGTCTATGCTCAAGCTTTCTTCCTCACTCAAGTTTAAAGCCACAACTCCCGATCCAACTTCAATCAGATCTTCTGCATCCTTCAGAACTCCTCATAAAGACCCGGTCACAGTTCCAACCATCAGCCCAGCCTCAGACACGAGGTAATATAAGAGCCAGAGGTCTTAGCCTATTATTTACGGTCACCTAATCCCTTCCCAGTTCCCAGAGTGCAAGATAAACCTGTCTAAAGGTTTATTAGACTTCAAGGCTCCAGTTTTATTACAAGTTGATACATTTGCTGCAGGGAATTCAGACTAAGAAATAGCTATACATTCTTTAACACTTTAACCATAGGCTTTTGATTGCTGTAGCAGCTATGGTTTTATTACTGTAACACATCATTCAGTTACCCAGCTGCTTAAGTCATGCTAATGATCTGAATTATGATCTGACACTTTAATTAACCGTATCCATGAGGAAACAATTGTTTTCAGAATGCAGCCAGCTCAGTGTGAGTCTCCTCCAGCACGTATTTTCTCTTCTCCATTCTTCTGTGTTGTAAAGGCAAAAGCTTCTCTCACTGTTGAATCTCTGAGTTATATTTAGCTGTTCGCTTATGGATCTCAGTGCTGACTGTCAGCGAAAATGAATTGTTTCGCTTCTGTCTGTCCCTGCTTTCACTCTGTCTTCGTACCTCTGCCTTTCTCCTCCCTCCCTCACTCCCATTTTTCTCTGCAGCCTTTTCTTCGCTCTTATCTTTCAATGTGTTGTCTTTGTTTCTTTCTCTGTGTGTGCTTACATCTGTCTTTCATTTCTTTCGCACTCTCAGTCATCTTGCACTGGTGTTTTTCTCTTCACCTCATTTTCCCTCTCCTCCCTGCCTGGCATCTATCCCCCTTCTCCTCGCTCCTCTTTCAACCCTGGTCGAACCATTTGTTCTGCCCTCTTCTGTAACTTAACTGGCTATAGGCTCCTGCTGTGCAGATAGCACCACTATCACTCACATCCATGTGCTTATTACAGCCCTCCACCGTTAAACATATTCATGAAAAATTCTCTGCTTTTGTACCTTTTTCTTCCACTTTTGCAGTATATGTGTGTGTGCATATATATATATACACATACACATACACACACACATATGGCAAACATAGAGGCACTACCTCATGATCTCATCTAAATCAGTTTATTTTCTCAAGGCCATCAAACACAAGTGACAATTGGCCAGATGCCTCAGTGTGTCATTAATTAAAAAAAGCTCACCAGTGTGCGCCCCAGTTCTGCTTGTGTGATGTTATTAGATTATTAATTTGTGATTGTTAGATTGGGAATTATCATAAGCTTAAAGTTTGTTTTTCTCCCAGCAGACTAAAAGCAAATAACATTTAAATTTATATAACACAACACAAAAATGTTGATTCTCACTTCTGAAAGTTATAACAACTTAACAGTTGGCATTTTTTATGAATAAATAAACTGAATAATTCATTCATTTTCTGTAAATCCATGTTATATCAATAGATCACTTATCAAAAAGTCACATAATTTGGTTGCCTGTGTTTGTGTGCATACAGTCACAGTAAACATAACAACAACATGTAATAGAAACATTTGCAATTAGAAAATGTTGTATAATGTATGTAAATAAAATATGTCTCTTTTTAAAAGGTATGGAGCTATACACTGGGCACATGGATGTGAAAAAAAGAATTATGGAGTGTATAAATATTCACAGTGTGTAGTTTAAGAGGTCTAAATCTGCATGGGTAATAGTCCCAAACGTGTCAATTATACCACAGATTTGGATTCTTTCTTTGTTGGGCATTTTGTTCTTCTCCTATTGTATTTTATATTCAGAAAGGTGCCTGTAAATTTAGATACTTTAAGTCATTGTAGCACAAAAATAATCATTCAAAAACATACATTAAAACCTGTTATATAAAGTAATCTTTTTGTTCATCCCCAGCGGGCAGATAGCAAAATCTCTACCTCTGAAGAGCAAAGATGGAGACATTACAGCAGAGAAAAGGGACAATGTTAATACAGGTGGAATGGCATCAAAGCCAGACGTGGAGATAAAGGTGGATGGTGCAGAAGAAGGAAAGGAGGAGGAGCTTCTTTCTACAGTGTCTTGGGACCAGCCTAAAAGGTTAGTGAATTTGTCATCTAATAATTATCATGAGATATTATTCAGATTATTCAGGCAACTTCAGGTCATGATAACAGCAGTGCTAATGGTGCACAACAGAGTCTACATGCTCATATTTCTTGGGTTTAGAGAAAGCGACTACAGTACAGAATTTCATTTTCAGCTTGCATTTATTGCATTAAAGAATGCGTCCCGCGTTGATACAAAAATTGCACTGCATAAAAAAGAAGAAGAAAGAAATTCATTTAAAAAAAACAACTATTCTGTGTCTCCCTATAAGTTTTATTTAACTAAATCATTGAATCTCCATCTGCAACACTAAGCAGCAGAGACTGAAAAAAGCAAAAATACACATTGGATAAATTATGCATCGCTGTTTTTAAGATACGTAAAGTAATGTTAGAACAGTGTTCTCTGCAGTGTTTGGTAATGTTTCTTGCGTTACACTCTGTGTTTCAGTGTGCGACTAACGCGAGCACCAGGTCAGTCCCTAGGTATCAGCATAATGGGAGGTAGAGGCATGGGCCGAAGACTGAGCAGCGGTGAGATGATGAGGGGAGTCTTCATCAAGAACATCAGCGCAGACAGCCCGGCAGCAAGTAATGGGACCCTACGGGCTGGAGACAGGATACTGGAGGTATGCGAATGCCTGGAACTGACATGTGTGTTGGTGTGTAGCAGAGAAGGAGGCGCAGTTATCAGAAATTGCAGGAAAGAGGTGCGTGTGTGTGTGTGTGTGTGTGTGTGTGTGTGTGTGTGTGTGTGTGTGTGTGTGTGTGTGTGTGTGTGTGTGTGTGTGTTTGGGTACCCAGTGGTGCTTGTGTGTGGTAGAGAGAGAATGTATTGTGCATACTTCATGAGCATGCATTTATATAATACACACTGTGTATGCGGTACTGGAATTCAATATTGTTTGTGGTCTCTGCTGTATTAAAAGGTGCCAATTTGATTGTAATATGACACACTAATGGCCAATTTGTTGTTTAAATGCCCATAAAATGTTATTCGCAGCAGCCCGTTATTTGTTATTGGTCAAAGATTGAAGGTTCAGCTCCACTGTCATTATATAATACAGGACTGCACAATAAAATGCAGTTATACCCCCCTCCGCCATAACATACTTGGTTATTCATGCATTTATCCAATCAGGTAATCATGTAGCAGCAGTACAATGCATAAAATCATGCAAATGGAGGTCAGGAGCTTCAGTTAATGTTCACGTCGCACATCAGATGGGGAAACACAGTCAAATTGACTTTGACTGTGGCTTGATTGATGGTGCCAGATGGGCTGGTTTGAATATTTCTGAAACTGCTGATCTCCTGGGATTTCTGTGGATGACAGTCTCTAGAGTTCATCGCGAATGGTGTGAAATTTTTTTTCTGAAAAAGCATTCAGTGAGCACTTCTGTGGACTGAAAGGCTTTGTTGATGTGAGAGGTCAGAAAAGAGCAGTCAGACTGATTGCAGGAAACAGAAAGACAGAAAAAAAGTAGCTTAAATAAAAATTCTCTGTCCTTAAAGAGAAACACACATTGTAAGCACAATAGCATCAGAATTCACAACATGTCATGTTGAGGCAGATGGGCTGCAGCAGCAGAAGACTAATGTCAGGTTCCACTCCTGTCAGCCAAGAACAGAAATCTGAAGCTGCAGCGGCGGGCACACACTCACCAAAGTGAAGTGAAGACTGGGAAAACATGCCATTCTGCTGTATTAGGTTTGAGCTGTGTGTACAACACTGCAAGATAAAAGAAATTGTCAACTGTCAGAAATTTTGATATATAATTTTTCACTAGCTGTCTCTTTGAAAAAGACAGCCGACAGCATTGCAAATAAATGGGCATGGCTATTTTAAGGCAACTTGGATTTTAGATGATCAATGTGTTCTTTAAAAACAGATCTACACTGATCTGATCTGAAATTGTATTCACGTGCAATTTTGTTGATGTTGCTAAGGTATGTGGTGTGGACCTGAGAAGTGCTAGCCATGAGCAAGCAGTGGAGGCCATCCGCAGAGCTGGAGACACTGTGACCTTTCTAGTGCAGTCTGGACAAGACGGATCTCAGGTACAGCACCAAAAATAGCAGATTTTTGGTAGCTTTATGCATCTTGCAGACTCTGTATATTCTGGCATGCATGCATGAATTTGAGTCTCCTGAGGCTTCAGATTCTTTCACATTGAATCTCAACACTCAGTAAAGCGAAGGTGCAATGCATATTCTATTGGAAAGCCCCACCAGAAGTTGCAGCAGCGTTGTGCATGGGCGTTGCATTATTATGTCTTGTGGACACAATGCATATTAGGTAAAAATGCATTTGACTGACAGAATAAGTAATTATTCAGCATTACGTGTACAGTTTTATAGAAAATAATACGCCTACTCTGCGTCTTGTGTTTCGCCCACAGTCTCCTGCTCTCATCAACCATGAAAGACTAACTCCAACACTGCTGCCCAACTCACACAGCAGCAGGGTAACACCGCTCTACTTCCTATTTTAAGCTTCGCATTAAGGTTTTTCCTGTTTCAATGGCATACGTAAATCTTATTTCAAATTTACACCAGCCTTGATATAATAGTGCTTTCCACTACTTTTCTAGTATAGACAATCGTGTCCATTAGAATATGAAGTACTGCTCGTTGGAGCTAAAGAGCAGTAGCTACTTTTCATGTTTTTTAAAGGTTGCGACCACATCTTTAGTTTTCACTGGGAGAGAACACAAGCTGTGAAGTTCTCACTTTGTGTTCCTACACAGTTACTGATATTTGGCTGTGTATTGCTGTAGTGTATAGAAAATGTTTCATGCACACTATATTATATATAGATAGATGAGTCATTAACACCTACACAGCAATCCAAAAAGGAATGGGGAAGCTTCAAAGAGGTTTTTTTTGAGACAGGGATTTCTTTTTTCATAGATATAGAGCTATGTCTGTGTTTCCCCACATGATACTAGGAAGCAGAGAACCTTGGTGGTCTGTTCCTTACTCCTTCCCCTGCAAACCCCTTCATTCCCACCCCGTTTAAGGTTGGTGCACTGTGAGTGTGTGTGTGTGTGTGTGTTACCACAAGTGTGCCACTGTCATGGTCCTGGGCCGTGTTGGCCCAGTATTCTTAGTTCTCTTGTATTTTTGTATTCAGTTCCCTGTTTAGGTTCTGTTTCCTGAGTTGCCCTGTTATGTGGTTCCCTGTGTGCTTTCCCTTTGTGACTCTCACCCCCTGTGTGCCCCTCTATGTATTCATGAGCCCTTGTCCCCTTTCGTGTTTTATTCCATGTTTTCCCCAGCCTGTTATGTCTGTGTTCTCCCCGTGCTCTCTCCTCCTGTCTGAACCTCTGTACTTCCTGTTTTACTTTGACAGTCTCTCGTCAGTATGCGTCATGTTGTGTTCACTCCTGCCCTGTCTCGTTATGATTATCTGTGTCAGCTGTGTTCCCCGTGTGCTCCCACTTCCCTCGTTAACCCTCTGTGTATTTATGTCTGCGTCTCCCTCAGTTCTGTGTCGTAGTCTCCCTCATGCTGCCCTGTGGCTCTCTCCAAGTATTAGTTTCTTGTGCCCAGTTTAAGTTTTGTATTTTCCTGTCATCTTGTCAGCAATAAAGCTGCCTTTTGAGTTCATCCCTTGAGTCCGTGAGTTTTGCGATTGGGTCCTCATCCTGCCTGCCACACAGCCGACCATGACAGCCACACTGTAAAAGCACTCTTGCATTTACATCAAACCAACTTCCAGAAACTTAATTAACATGCATTTTTGTACATAGAACCCTTGTAGTCCCTCGCAGCTACCTTGTTTGTTTAAACCCTTTGTTTTTTGCCTTTGATGGAGATGCATGCCTCTAAATAGAGTCAGCGCATTCTTTTGAAGTTATTTTTCCATCCACTTGTAAGTTAGTTGCAAAATAATGCATGATTCTGGTCATCTTTCATGTTATTTTTAGCTGACATTAAAACAGCGTTCATTAATTCATCCTCTTCATCAGTTATTTCCCAGTGCTTTATCAAGCGCACTGAACAAGCCTCAGGGGTAGTCCAACTTATGCCTGAAGGACCCCTGAGGCATCTCAAACTCTCCTTGTTCAATAATGCAAAATTTGTCCCAAGGTACCTTCACCAGCATCCGATAGAATGGATCAGAGAAGCCCTACGAATTTCACAACAGCAGTCACAGGAGCAGCTGAAGATACTGACGACTCTGGCAGAAGTAAGACTCCTCAAAAGCCTATGTGCCATCCCCATCCATTATAGATTTTAATACTGATAAACATTTTCTGACACTCACAGTTGAATTGTCAAATTCTGGGACATACTTTAGGCCATATGACACTTAAACCACCTGCATTTCAAGCCAGTTTGCATAAATAATGTACCAAGAACAAATTAAAGCCTAAAAAAAACGTTTTAGAAATATTATTCAAGTATAGCATCATTTGAAAGAGTAACATTCCTCAGTATGAATACATTTTAGTTTCTAAGTAATTTTTTTTTCTGTCTCTTTTTTGGCAGGAAAAAAAACTGTATTCAAATGGCATCTACTGTTTTATTTCTTACGAGCGTAACTATGAGACATGTTACCTCGCCTGGATTAGGGTTATCAGGATCCCACTCTGGAGCTGGCTCTAGTGTGTTTGAGCTTCAGGGTGCTTTATACTGTTGATTAGTAAAATAGTGTAAAACTATTAGAAGGAAACTGTGTGTGTCTTGCACATGCACACAAGCAAAGAAAATATGAATCCATTCATTAAAGCGTTGCCCCATGATGCTACAAGTGGTTTGAAACACTTTGTATGCATATATAAATCACAGTCGTGGCTCTATATTCATTTTTCCTTGCACAGTTGTGCATGCAAGGTGCATACTATCATGCTGTATATAGTCAGAAACACCCTCAATAAGTCCCTTCCAGGCATAATGCAGCAGCCCACACACATTCCCCTCCAGGGTGTAATGCTTTTCCCCATGTCTCCATGTGTCACTCATTACATGTAGTTTGCCACACTTTTTTTGGCTTAACAATCATATCATTCTCCTAACAATTTTCTGTCTGCTAACTGTGTCCTAGAAAAGATGCTTCAGCGTTATGGCAGTCTGTCTGGAAAGCTCCAAATGATTGAGCTAGAGAAGGACCCTGCAGCTCACGGCCTGGGAATCAGCCTCACGGGCAACAAGGATGACTCTAGGGCCCGTATGGGTGTCTATGTGGCAGCTATAGACCCTCTAGGCCCCGCTGGTTTAGATGGGAGGATACAGATCGGGGATGAGCTTCTAGAGGTAAGGAAGACAGGCTATGGGAACAATATGGAAGAATGAGTGAGTAGGGATTAACAGATTAATGGTGTGAGATTGAAGACTCCAAGAATGGGTTGAGCCATTGGAGAGAGACAAAATAGTGAAGTCAAAAATTAAAGCAGGAGAAGAATAGAAGGGAGTTGGAGACATGGATGAGAGCGTTGAGTACCTGCACAGTAGATTTATCATGCAAATTACCATTTGAATGATAGTTGGTGCTGGGCCGGATTTTTGTAATGAACAACCGTGTAATAGAGATGAGGAGGAGAGTAGTGGGAGAGGAGCAGCTGATGAGTCGGCGGGGGAGGAGAGGTTAGAAGGAGATGACAGAAAGGAAGATTAATGTAGAGGTGAATAGAGGGGGAAAGGCGTTGTTGGATAGGAACTACATGACGCTGTGTTTCTTCTAGATTAACGGTCAGATTTTGTACGGCCGGAGTCACCAGAATGCCTCCGCCATCATCAGTAATGCTCCATGTAAAGTCAAGATCATTCTCATCAGGTAACATGATTGCTTTTTGGTTTTACACACTAAAGGTTTTTGTAACCTGCTTCTGGAATCATTGGTGTTGTTTTACCAGAAATAAAGCAGCTCTAGGTGAAACGGTCCAGGGACTCAGGAAAGACTGTGAGGACACGATCGACTCCCAGACTGACACTGGAGGCTGTGGACAAATCTCCAGTGACATTGAACACATTATTCTACCTCAGGTACAATACATCCAGTAGGTCTCTGGCTAACCACTGTCAGTTGTCTGTACTGCAGTTGCACATTTTTGTGTGTCAAAGGCAGCCTGATAGCAGGTACTTTTGTATCAAAATCTTGATAGATAGACGAGTGTCTGTGTAATTGTACAAAATGAACAACATGTAACTTTAATCACAAAAACACATTTTGCAGACGTGCTGTTATTGGTTTCACTAGTCTCATATTTCCATCTCCGTACCAATATTCGCCTCCATCCATCTCTCATACCCAATAGTACTGCCATCCTCTAACTCCCTTCTCAAGTTCATTCATAAACTTCAACTGGTTCAGAATTCTGCCGCTTGGAGCATCACCAGACCTCCCTGCATTAGTCATGTCACGCCTGTCCTTCAGCAGCTTCACCGGCTCCCGGTTAAATGTCGTATTGATTTCAAGATTCCGCTCCTCACCTTTAAGGCAATCCATAACCTCCCTCCACAGTACCTCTCTGAACTCCTCACTGTCCCTTCTGCCCTTTTGACTACACTGGGATCTACAACCTTCAGTTTCTTTGCTCCTCGCCTCTGGAATCCCGTCCCACCAGACATCTGTAACACTGACTCTCTTAACACTTTCAAATCCCATCTTAAGTGTGCCGGTTTAGCAAATTTGGATGAGCAGGCTGTATGGCTGAGAGCGGCTGGCCCGGGTTCTAGTCAGACCTGTCCGACCCCTTTCCTCTGGTTTCCTGTCACTCTTCACTGTCTGTCTAATAAAGCCAAAAAATCCCATCTTAAAGCACACCTCTTAAAACTGGCACAGTCATTTTTTACATATGAGTATTATTGTGTTTAAGTTTGTTTTCTTACATAGTTGCTTCTCATTCCAGGATTATGCAGGTCTTGGCCTTTGCTTGGAAGAGGATAATTCTAAGGGAGGACTGGTGGTCACGTCCCTGATCCAGCACGGCACTGCCAGCAAGGTATGACATCGTCAACAGGATCATATGCCCGTATATCATCTATACTATTTATAAGTATCTATACTATGTAAGCCTTTTAAGTAATTTAATCATTTTCAGTTTTCTTTTTGGTTCTCTCTGAGCAAATTTACTCTGTAATTTTTAAATGAATAAAAATGCTGTTATTAATAAATATGTATTATTCCTTTTTTACCCACAAAAGTAGAATCAATTGCAATTTTGGCCTTCACCAGGGCAGAACTCGTCTCATAACATATTTGAATTATAAAGGGTTTGTACAAGTCTGATGTGATGGTTCTGCCATCTTGGCATTATGAATATTATGTGAAACAGATGATGGTTGCCATTTTTTCAAGTGATGTCATCATGTACTAATACGTTTTCATGTCCGGCCTAAGGGAACAGTTATTCATATATTTGTCCAGAGGGTGTACTTGATTTTTAATCACACTCGCCCACCATCTTTCTTCTACACACTCACTTTCATACATTTTGCTTATCTTACATATTTTATTCATGTCTCTTTATGCAGGATGGCAGGATAAAGGTTGGAGACAGAATCGTAGCAGTGGGTGATGAACCCGTGGCTGGACTGTCAGTAAAAAAGGTGCAAGCACACATGCGGGCTGTGAAATATATGCTCAAGGTCAAGTTGATTTAATGATTTATGACTCAGCTGTCTTTTTCGTATTCAGGTGTCCAGTTTGATGCTCAAACACCGGGTCACTGTCAGGCTCTCCATCAACCGTTCCAAGAGTCTCTCCTCCTCCTCCTCCTCTTCTTCTCTCCCTCTCCCTACATCACTCTCCAGTCCCCGCTCACTCACTCCAGTGTCCTCTCTAAGCCTTCCTGTCGCCTCCTCCTCCTCTTCGTCTCTAAAACCCATGCAGACCTCTCCAGTGGAACGGTCTGATTGGCCAGGATCAGCTCCCACAACTTCCGACCCTGTCAGCTGTCCAATTGTTTCAGGAAAGGAAACTACCATAGAGATTTATAAAGGAAACCTAGGCCTGGGTCTCAGCATTGTAGGTGGATGTGACACTCTGCTGGTGAGAACAGCTAAATGATTTTTAACATAAAGATTTCGTTATTTATTATTTGTCCTTGTGACATGAAGGTGACTTTATATAATTTTTGTTTATGTTTGCAAATAAAAAATCCACAGATGGAAGCAAAGTTTGTACTCGAATTAGGCCAAAAAGTTGTGCATTTGTTTGTTTGTCTGTTGTTTCAATATTCAGTTGTGGAGTTGTGTAATGATGGAAGTGGTTTCTGGTTTTTACACCAGGGGGCAGTAATAATCCATGAAGTGAACGATGGAGGAGCAGCACAGAGAGATGGTAGACTGCAGGCTGGAGATCAGATATTAGAGGTATAGCAGTGATACATGTGCACACAAACACCAGAACAAACAGCAGTGCATGTGAATAAGTTATTTCTAACCGCACAGCATTTATTTTTATTTCTGTTTGTTTTTGCAATATTTTTCAGTATGAAGAACGCAGCCGTGATGTATCTGTGTTCTTTTTTATTCATGCACTATTTTTTTCCAATTCAGAAACTCATTTTTTGGGAATTCAAACTCAGATTGCTTTGCCAGATATAACAGAATCAAGCTTCAGTTTATAGTGAAAACAAGAAAGTCACAGAAATGAAACAAACAAACAAAGAAAACCTGAAAAAAATAAATCTGCCTTAAAAATTGTTTACTCACATGATTTAAAAGCGAGGGTTTTAAGGTACACTGCTGGTTACAAGCTCAAAAACCTGTTTTTATAGAAAATGTGGTTCCCAGGAGTTAAAAATAAAGACCTATCCTCAGGGTTTTATTTAAGGTCCACTACTTTTTGCTCCTTATCTAAATGAAACTGGGCTGTGATGCTTTTACACTAATAATACCATCTTGGATGCTACTGATCCCCCTAAAACCTTCTCCAGGGGACTGCTTTCAGTCACTTCAGAATATCAGTCTTTAATTTGAAGTTTGTACTAAACTCCAAAATGAAAAAAAAAAAAAATATATGTACAAATGTTAGAGAACAGATTGTCCTACAAAACACATGAACATCTTGCTCAAAAACTGGATTCTGGATAAATTAGATTCTTATACCACTACACTACCTACTATTTAAAAACAAACAAACCAAAAAACAGACAAATGATGATATTCAGTGTGCAGCATATTGTGCACGAATAACTATAAAGATAACATCTATGCAAAGATATTTAACATCTTTGCTGTTGTTTAGAGGTCATTTTCCTGATAACAGCTCATTGGAGAGATCATCACACAAACACTGAATTGGAAAACTGGCTTCCAGCCCTGTACGCATCACTACTAAACAAACTGCAGTACGACTCGAGAAACACTTACAGAGATACTTGTTGAACTGAGAGACTGTAAAGCTCTGGTAGCTTCTGTCATCTCTCCTAGTTAAATAGAGCAAATAAAATAAATAAATACAAAATTCTAATAATAATCGTCTATTTATCTTACCACTTATCCAAATTAGAATTTGCAGAGTGGCTTGAGCCGGTCTCAGCTGTCATAGAATTAAAGCGTTAGTACACAGAGGATAAGCAGGATTTCTCCAGGCAACTACAGAGATACGAAGTGCATATTAAAAGTATACGTTTTTACCTGGGCACATCACCATGGCTGCAGGCCTAACCTGCTACGGTTTAGGTTATGTTCACGATAAAGTCACCACCAAGAAAATAGTGTCAGCATTCCTGGAATTTCCATGTAGACTAACAAGCATTGCAGTCTTTATTTCTATTCAGCTTTATTCCTCCTTCCAATTTTACACCAATTTTATTGTTATATAAAGATTAATATATGATACTAAAGCAGAGCACCTAGAGCATTTGTATTTTTATAACTATACGCTATAATAATATCTGTAATCCATCAGATTTGCGTGTGATTTAATGATAGAGCTCTCATACTGATACGTCTGTTCACTTACATAATTGGCATTTTTCCTGCATTCTTTTCAGTTTCAAATAGTCTAGACATTAAAGCACACACATTCACGAAGTGCTTTTAATGATGCACTTCTATTCAGTGCTTTTTCTCACACACACACTAACGCTGTATTGAGTGCAGCAGCTCTGTTGCTTTCAGTCTGTATTGTGTGTTTTATCTTACTATGTAAAATCAGTTGCTTTTCTACTTTTCTACTAGCAGACTCTTCAATATTTTATATTGGTCATATATTACTGCCAGTATACCACACCCTTACTTACATTGGTAGACCACGGGTTAGCTTGTCGAGTTCATAACCACCATCATGTGACTGCTTAGCCTAATGGCAGTGTTAGGGTAAGCTGCGTAAGGAAACGGAAGCTGCTAGAAATAGAAAAACAACCACACACTCTCATCTCCACACTTACAGATAATTACGCAATCACCAGTTAATTTAACAATCATTTCTGAACTGTGAGAGAGAAACTGACATAGGTACAAATGCCACACCTCAGACCTTCTACCGTCAGTGTTAACTACTGCACAGCCTGATTTGTATACACTGAAAGACTTGTTCCTGTACTTCTTTTTTTTTTTTTTTCTTTGTGCCTGTCCCGTTTGGCTCTTTTGCCATCAGAATTATTGTCTAAAGGCAAAGAAAGATGCCCAACGGATTTACTTTACCAAATTGACCATCCCAGCCTTGCCGTAATGGTCCATTTGATTCACCTTTTATTGTTTATTTTATTTTCACTTACTGAATACGGGACAGACTTGACTGGGGGAAGGAAGGGGAGAAAGAAAGAGGGAAAGAGAAACAGCTGAGAAGAGGGACGGGGGAGAAGGGCAAAAGACAAAAACCAACAGAACGGGCAGAGAAAAAAAAATGCATATATCAATCACCTGGATCACCTGCTGAGAAAGAAAAAAGAAAACGAGCAGAACAGAACAAGAGTAATAGAATAAACAACATCACAATGATATATGGGAATATGACAGTAAATACTAAATATTAAACATTATTGTGCAGCACATAAGATCAACAGAACACAGTGTGCTTTGAGGTAGGAGCCAAAAAGGGTGTAGTTTGTGTGTGTGATCACCCGTGTGTACACCTGTGAGCATGGACGCGCTTGTTTTTTTAAAAGGTTCCTTCATGTAATGATCTGCTAGAGGGTGTGGGGGGCCACAGCCCCGTCCTCCAGGGCATGAAGCAGGTGTGGAGGAGATCAAAACTCCAGACATCCAGAGGCCCCCAGAACACAAGAGACCAAGGAAGACCAACAGAGGGGCAGCTGCGCCACTGTCCCAGAAAGAGCTGAGGAGAGTCCCAGATGAGGGCTCACCCAGCAGCCGCGGAGCAGAAGCCAGGGGGAGTTGCAGTGACGCGCCCGTGAGCTCCGCCGGCAGCCAGCCGTGCCTGAGTGACCGAGCCCCAGACTGAGAGGCCGGGGGCACCCCACCTCCAAAGTGGCCCGAGCGAGCCCCAGGCTCCAGGCCCCGAGGCCGCCAAGGAGTGAGCCAGTGTGTACCTGGACGCCCATCCCCGGACACAAAGAACCACCAACGCACCGACGTCTGAGGGAGTCCGCCACTGGCAGGGGAAGTGGTGGTGGGTGGAGATAGGCCTCCAAACCTCGCTCCGGCAGGCCGCAGAGAATGGGGGTGAGAGAAGACTCCAAACCTCCCTCCACCCGCTCATTGTAGTGTTGATGCATGTGTGTTCTAAGGTGCATTTAAAACCCAGGAGGGCATGGAGCTACCTGCCAGAGAGCAGCAGGTAAGCTCATGGTCCCTCCTGCTAGCCCTCAATGTCTACGTGTATTTAAAATTGAGAGGTGGGCAACGACGCCAGGGGTGGGGTGTACACCCTGATGGTAATTTGGATTCCATGTATCGTGCCCACCCCCAAGATCCTATATGTATGTGTAATGAGAGTGTGAGTAATGTGAATGTCTAAGTTGTGGGATAAAATTGAGGCAGAGGCAGCCAGAGGGGGACAGGGGGACAGGGGGGTAGCCTCCTCTGCACCCTGGTGACATACCCCTACTCCAAGGTCCTGCATGTGTGGGTGGTTGTGGTGGAGCGGGAGGGGGGAGGCAGCTGGAGATGGGGAGGAGGGGAAGGGAGTGGCAGGTGACCCCTCCCTGGGGCCAGCTCCCCCGCTGACCCCAGTAGGCACCCCCATACTCCGCGACCCGCCAGGGAAAGGGGGCCCAGGCCCATCCAGACCGGGGCCCAGTGCAGCAGCGCCTCCCGGCCCCACAGAGCCCGGGACAGTCCACCCAACCCCACCACAGAGAAAACTGCACCCACCCCACCATCCACTCATCTTCCAGACTACATAAGACAATAAACGCCCAGGCTGAGATCTTCCTCCACCTCTCCTGTATCTCCCCCTCCTGCAGAGAGAGTTCCTGAAGAGAGGAAAGTTCCTGCAAGATGTGACAATCTCCCCCACCAGTTGAAGAGCCCCCATGTGGCTCGATGCACCGGCGGCACCCTGCTCCAGGGCTGGGTCCCCATGCACCCACCCGCCCACAACCCCGGCAACACACCAACCAGGACCCAAGCCCCCGAGGCCCAGCCAGGGCCCCAGCCCAGAGATGGAGCGCCCCCAGAACCTCACGCCCATCCCGGACCCACCCAGGGGCAGCCACGCTACCAGGTCAGTAACCCACGTCCGTCAGCACAGACCCTCCCCTAGCCCCGCTGCACGCAGCCGCGAGGAAACAGTCACCCGAGAGCCAAAAGAGCCCCCAACCGGACATGACCGCTACCCCGGGTTGAGCCCCCCAAGGAAGATGCCTCCGGGGAACCCCCCGACGCCCTAAGCCTGTCCCTACCCCCACACCAATCACAACAGTGAAGGCGGGACCAAACTATGACCCCCCACCCCCACTAGGTGATGGAGCTGATCAAAGGAGCCCAGAGCAATTGATCTGATGTGGCGGCAGAGGCTGTATCAAGACTAATGTAATCTAATAGATAATTTCTATATTGGTTAGAATTAAGATTATTTTTATTTTTCCAGTTCATGAGGACAGTTTTCTTGGCTATGCATAGGGCAGTGAAAACCATATGGGCGATATTCTTTTCTGAAGTGACATTATCTAAGCTGCCCAACAAACACACTAAGGGGGAAGTTGGAATGTTACATTTCAGAAACTTCGATAAGTCCTCACATATCTCGCGCCAAAACGTCTGAACTGGTGGACAGAACCAAAGAGCGTGGATATAATTGTCCGGTGAATTGGTTTGGCAGTGTGAGCAGTTGTTGGTAGACGTGAAGCCCATCTTGAACATCCGATGACCTGTATAGTGCACTCTATGTAATATTTTGTATTGAATTAATTGAAGACTGGGATTTCTAATTAGATGAAAGGTTTTTAAGCAAACCTGAGACCAGAAGTTTAGGTCTAAGTTAACTGATAAATCCGCTTCCCATTTTGCAATAGGAAGTGATATTGATTCATCTGTTCTAGAAAGCATTCTGTATATTTTGGATAGTAATTTGGGGGTTTTAAGAGTAAGAAATTGAACCACACTTGGTGGTGTTTGTAGTTCAACTTGACCCGGTTTAAATTTCTTTTTAACTATGGATTTAATTTGTTGATATTCTAAAAATCTTTTCTTGTTGATCCCATATTGTGTAACTAGTCCGTCAAATGAAATAAATTCTGTTCCTTCTAGTATATGTTCTAAATATTTGATTCCTTTACCACTCCAATCTGAAAAGTTTATCATATTATTGTTTTGTAATATGTGTTCCTGTACTTCCTGAACAAACAGAATGTATTTTCATGCATCTGTTCCCCTGTTTCTCTCACTGTCACTGTCTTCTAGGTAAATGGCATAGATATGCGGCAGGCCAGTCATGACGAAGCTATTGCCGTGCTACGGCTCACCACCCAGCGTGTCCAGCTGTGCGTCTTCAGGCACCAGGAATCCTACAGGGAGGAGGACCTGTGGGATGTGTTCAGCCTGGAGCTGAGGCCTCGTCCTGGAGAAGGACTGGGCTTCACTACTGTGGGGAAGAGGTACAGTCAGGATGCTTTTATCAAGTTAGAAACCTCCAACTTGGTATGTTCACAGCAGGTTTGAGCCTGTGTTATCTAACACTGTGCTTTCAAGTACAACAAAGACAAAATCAAATTTTGTTCAGAACCATCGTGTTCGCAACCTAGGTGATGTCACCTGCTGAAAGAGCCTGAAGTCTAAGAGGCTGATGAAGTTGTTAATATATCGGCTTCAAATATAACATATGGCAAGTGGGAGTACTCCTCCTCGCAACTTCTGAAGATGAGAAATAGGTTAAAAATAAATAAATGTGACTTTGTTAGTGAGTGATTAGTCTTGTTGCCTATTTTTACCACAATTTTATTCTTAATCAACTTTTGTTTGTAAGCTGTAGTTAGGCTGGTTAGTTAGTTTAAATTGCAGAATACCTGTTCCTTTTAAATATAATTCCGAAAATTATATTCTAAAAAAACAAAAAACCCTTTATAGACCCTAGTAGATTGACTGTTTTCATGGCAAACTCCTTTGACGTGTTCTGTAACTACTTCACAGATCTCTCCAGCATTCGATAATTACCATAAAGGTTAGATAGGGTCTCACTGCAAAGAAGTCGCAAGACGCATCATTTTCCAAAGAGCTCGGGTGCCAATTTTCTCGCAGCTTTATGTTTTTGCACAATCAGGTGTGACATTATGCAAAACAGCCGGTGCACAGGTCACATTATTTATAAGCCTGGGGCAGGCACAGCTTTTGACCTCTGTTTTCTTCCAACAGTAATGACACTGGCATCTTTGTGTCAGATATCATCAGAGGAGGTGTAGCAGATTCGGATGGCAGGTTGTTGCTAGGCGACCAGATTCTGTCAATCAATGGGGAAGACGTGCGTGCAGCATCACAGGAGCGTGCACACACACTTCTGCAGGTCTGCCGTATTCACAGTTTATAAATAAATGAACATAGGTAGGCATTTTCATGGCCAGCGTCATTATGTGAGATGTGTCACTTTGCTCTCAGAGTTGCAGTGGAGGAGTCCACCTGGAGGTGGCTCGTTTTAAAGCCGGGGTGCAGTACACACTGCGGAGTCAGGTAAACTGTTTATCTTGCCTACGTATTTCTTTAGTGATATGATTCCTAGTGAAATTATAGTTCAGACTGTAGTTTGTAGGTCAACTATTGCGTTTATACACCTATTTTAACGATATTACTCTGTGAACGTAGGAGTACCTTAAGTTGTGTTTTATCCAGAGCGAAGACTCTGACTGCTCCACGCTTACACCCTCAAGTGTATGCGATGGTTCTTTTGGCCACCAGAGGGAGACAGATAACAAAATAGAGAGCTACAGTGAGTGTCAACTAAGTTCTCGAGTATCGTCTGAGTTACAATGTTGAGTCCAACAATTTGCTTTGAATGGAAAATATACTCTTGCATCTTTTTATCCATAGTTATGTGTCATTCTCTTCTGCAGCATTCAAAGACTCTGACATCAGAAAAGTGATAATAAAAAAGGTAAAACACTCTTATAGTAATAAAAGCATTGTCTTTTTGGACCCCATACTGTACTGGAGAAACTGAGTAGTGATAATTTAACTTATTTTTAGAAGTTACAAATTAGTATAAATTAGTTATATACTGAAAACAACCTGCTTCCTGACTGGATATCATGCTCCTGTAACGTTGGGTGTTTATTTTATGCTCGAATCTGCCATTTGGAAAGGTTGCAAATGTGTGTGTTTGTGTGTCTGTGCGCAATCACTCCAGGGTCCATACGACTCCTTGGGCATCAGCGTAGCTGGAGGAGTGGGCAGTCCCCATGGCAACCTTCCTCTTTTTATTGCTACCATGGATACCAATGGACTTGCTGCCAAAACACAGAAATTACAGGTGGGGAGTGACCATGTATATACACCAGTGCGTGCATGCATGTGTGTCTCATGTATGCTTCACATTGTGACTAGTCGAGTGTGGACTGGGCCTTAAATAAGGAAAATTGCACTTTCTTACTCTTACTGTGTCCCTTAGAGGCTGAAACATCTGCAAAAAGCTGTAAACTTAGACTCTCTGGTATGCATTGATGAATTTAAGGGAATCATAAAAAATAAGGTGAAGGAGGCACAAGATACCTTTTTCTTTAGAGGTGACTGTTGTTTTACTGTGTATTCTTCTGTAATCGCAGAGTGCAGGAGTCATTTAGAATCTGAAGAGGCCGTTTTTCCTGGTTAACTAAAGGTTACCAAAATGAACTTTTCCAACACTGAGACAAATATATGGACTGCCTTGACTGTGTTACATATTTATTGGAATAGAAGTCGATATTTTTACATCATTTTCTTCCTGAAATACATCTCATAAAACAAATATAAAGGTTGGAATAGATCGGGATGCAAGGGGCAGAGGACATAAATGTTTCTCCATGATCAAATTACAGACACATGTAACATAAAATGCATTTTAGACATAAATATTGAAAATGAAGTGACATACCAAAAGTAAACCTTTATGAAATCCTGAAGAAAAAAGATAGGGACAGAAAAGAAAAGGAGACTTTGTAGGCAAAAAGGAAAAGGGGGGGATAGTGTTAAGTCTAGGACAAATGTGTGTTTGTGTTTGTGTGTGCATCATCTAGACGGGAGACAGGATCCTCAGTATCAATGATGTTTCCACTGAGGGAATGACTCATGTCCATGCTGAAGCCCTGCTCAAGAACACCACTGGAACCATCATTTTGCAGGTACTGTCACAGTGAGACATCCAGTAACTGATATGTAATGCCTGTAAAGGCAGTAAGTTTCTGTGTGATAACGTCAGCAGGTTTTAGTTCTGTTTTGTCAGAGAAACACAGAAATGGTTCACAGCCAGCTCCCCGTAGGGCTTTTTATCTTCTTCCATATTTCCCCAAGACATAATTTTACATACAGACAACTAAAAAAAAAAGAAGTCTTTAACAAAAAGGAGGCCCTTCATTATCAGCATTTTGCACAGTCAGTGTATGTTAATTTCAAGACAACAGTGTTTATGACATTGATTTCACACCTCTAAAAAGACTTCTGCTGTAAGGGAAAAAACTATATTTGTGTCTATGGAAGCGCATGTCGCTTGTTTTTGGCAAGTATTTTGTGTTTAAAATAAACATCAAAAGGTTTTAGACTTGTATCACTCCTACTCTGGTAATATTTGGATGGGCATAAGACCGCTGTTGCATTAATAAGACATTTGATCATTGTCCAACTATAGAAATATTAACTTTTTGCAGAAATCCTGATTAATCTGTTGTTAGCACAACTTCTTCTGGATAAATTTGCAATGCATCAGTTTTGCAGATTTGTTTGAGAAGCTTGTATTTTTTGTAGACATGTACTATACACTAGCTCAAATGTTACACGTGTTCTGTTATAATGACTTCTCCTGTGTTGGTTTCATTGTTCTTTCATTGTCTTTTATTGAAGTGAAACTGGCACCTCATGTAGAGTGGTCTGCCAGATTGCCTACTCAGCACAAATAGGCATTTTCAAAGTGATGCTCTGCATACTCCTAAAAGAAAGCTGTGAAGAAAAGCACTCCTGTCTTGCTGATGTCAGTCAGGAGAAACTCACTGTTCTCCAGAGTAATCGCATAAAATAATGAGATATATTTTTAATTACATGTTACTGTCACTATTTGTAGATGTTTTGCTATTCCTTGGATTCAGGCTGTCCTGTCCTGCTTGGATTCAGGCTGTCCTGGTCTCTTCGTGTAGTCCTAAATGGCTAAAACCTTTACACTTTGCACTCATAACATGCTGTTTGTGTGAATCTATGATTGTCTAGGTGGCAGCAGCTTCTCAGGGATGCAGCACACAGAGTAACAGCGATGTGCGCGCATGGTCATTAGGCCAGCCGAGCAGCCTGCCCTGCTTTCACAACAGCCTCTGGTAAGAAGTGGTTCAGCTAACAGTGTCATTTCGTTGTTCTTCTCTCCACTTTAATTAATGAATAAAGACAAAAGCAGGCCTCAAACTTTACTAAACAGTTGGTGCAACACTTGTTTTTAAATGCATGCACATCGGTGCGCTCAGAAGCCAACATCCATTGTTTCGCATCGTATTCTTTACAGCGCTCGCATGTATAAGACCATCACTCTGGAGAGAGGCTCCTCAGGTCTCGGCTTCAGCATTGTAGGAGGTTTTGGCAGCCCTCACGGAGACCTGCCTATCTACATCAAAACTGTCTTTGACAAGGTGAGAAAGCATCTGCCAGGTCTCCTTTTGTTGTGAAAACCAAAGAGTTTTAATGTTGGGAAAGACAGTTTAGCAGCAGTCTGTATGTCACTCACTGAGTCACTCCCTCACATCTTCTCATAGCGTTTTCTCTGTTCAAAACAAAACTTTCTCCCCTCCCTTCCTTCCCTCCCCATCTCCAGCTGCCTCCCTCTTCCCGCTCCTCCACAACCACCCACACATGCAGGGCCTTGGAGTGGGGGTATGTCACCAGGGTGCAGAGGAGGCTACCCCCCCCCCCCCCCCTGTCCCCTTCTGGCTGCCTCTGCCTCAATTTTATCCCACAACTTAGACGTTCACATTATTCACACTCTCATTACACATACATATAGGATCTTGGGGGTGGGCACAATCACGGAGTCCAAATCACCATCAGGGTGTATACCTCACCCCTGACGTCGTTGCCCACCTCTCAATTTTAAATACACTTAGTCATTGAGGGCTAGCAGGAGGGACTATGCGCTTACCTGCTGCTCCTTGGCAGGTAGCTCCATGCCCTCCTGGGTTTTAATTGCACCTTAGAACACATATGCATCAACACTACAATGAGCGGGTGGAGGGAGGTTTGGAGTCTTCTCCCACCCCCATTCTCTGCGGCCTGCTGGAGCGGGGGGGCTAGGACTAGGAGGAGGAGTTGGCCGTCCGACTGCGGTCTGGGGTGTGGGGCCTTCCTGCTGCTGCGGAGTCGGGGTGGTCTGCCTCTCCCCACCGCAGGGAAAAGGGAAACACCACCTGGGTCTGGGTGCAATTCCCCCCTCCAGGGGCAAGGGTACCTAGACCCGGTTTGTAGAGTACGCTTGGGGAGTGTGATTGTGTGTACAGCGTCTCTTTATGTCTGTCTCCACGTTGGTTGAGTGTGGAGTGAGTGCATATGAGAGCATGAGGGTGGGAATGGATGTTTGTGTCTGTGTGTGCCTGTATGTCTGTGTCTATATGTCAGGTTGGGTATCAGACGCCACCTCTCTGGGGACACCTCAGGCCCTCCAAGGTTTGGAGGCCTATCTCCACCCACCACCACTTCCCCTGCCGGTGGCGGACTCCCTCAGGTGTCGGTGTGTTGGTGGTTCTTTGTGTCTGGGGGTGGGCGTCCGGGTACACACCGGCTCACTCCTTGGCGGCCGCTTGTCGGGGCCTGGGGCCTGGGGCTCGCTCGGGCCCCTTTGGAGGTGGGGTGCCCCCGGCCTCTCGGCCTGGGGCTCGGTCACTCAGGCACAGCTGGGGGCCGGCGGAGCTCACGGGCGCGTCACTGCAACTCCCCCTGACTTCTGCTCCGCGGCTGCTGGGCGAGCCCTCATCTGGGACTCTCCTCAGCTCTTACTGGGACAGTGGCGCGGCTGCCCCTCTGTTGGTCTTCCATGGTCTCTTGTGTTCTGGGGGCCTCTGGATGTCTGGAGTTTTGATCTCCTCCATACCCGCTTCACACCCTGGAGGACGGGGCTGTGGCCCCCCCACACTCCCTAGCAGATCATTACATGGAGAAACCTTTGGAATGCAAGCATGCTGATCCACACAGGTATGCACACATGGGTATTCACAGACGCGGACTAAAGCTTCCTTGGCTGCTGCCTCAAAGCACACTGTGCGCTGTCTATCTTGCGTGCTGCACAATATCGTTTATTATTTAGTAAATATTGATATCTATGACTAGCTAGTTTATTGTGATGGTGCTTTGTTTTCTCTATTATTATGTTGCTCTTTGTTGTTTGCTGTCTCCTCTGTTTGTTTTTTTTGTTTGTTTGTTTTTTTTTTCTCCATACAGGTGACCCAGGAGTTCTTTTTTTTTTTCTCTCTCTCTTCCCCCCCCTTCTCACCGTCTCTTCTCCCCTTTGGTTTTCTTTCTTTCTCTCCCCCTCTTTCTCTCATTCATTCCCCCTGTCCTATTTATTAAAAAAAAAAAAAAAAAAAATGACAAAGGATGAACTGAAGCTCTGCCATCACGTAATGTCGCATACTGCTGTTTCTGATGTCATTTAGAAAAAAAATAAAATAAAATAAACTTTCTCCAATCATCAGCAATTCGGGTAAAAAAGCAGGCAGCAGGCAGTTTCACCGTGTGTGGTTTTACTTTATATGCGTTGTTGTTTTGTGACTACCTATGTAAGCCACATAAGAGACAGAGATTCTTGTGTGGTTTTAAGTTATAGTGCCTTTTTTGTAATTCAACACCAAAAATAGCAATTTGTCCCTAACGGCAATGCTCAATGTAAGAAACAAAGCAAAAAGGCCACAGTTATAACTTGTTAAATAGCTTTTGTTTTGTAACAGGTGGTAAACTCTTAGTGCCATGCTCTAGTAAACTGCATTATGTCAGTTTTTGCATGATTGCTTTCCTTTGTTTTGTTTCTTGATTCTATTTCTGAGCATCTGTTGCGACCAATTCCTTTGTGATCATTACAAACATTCATTTAACCTCACATTCATTCTTTTCTCCTAACATATGTGTTGCCATATTAGCGTTTAAAAGCTCTTGTTGACTTTGTACTTCAGGGTGCAGCCATTGAGGATGGCAGGCTGAAACGTGGCGATCAGATAATTGCTGTTAATGGACACTGCCTGGAAGGTGTGACCCACGCTGAAGCTGTGGACATTCTGAAAAAGACCAAAGGAACTGTCGTCCTCACCGTGCTCTCATGAGACAACTGCCCACTGTACCTCAAGTTAATGACATCTTCCTAAAACAGCTCTGGAGGGCTGTGGTTGTTTCCTATAAAGCTGTAGAGTGATTCTCCTCTTGTAGAGGGCACTCTACATGTCAAAACAATACATATAATTATAAGAAGAGTCTTTATTTTAAGTCTAAATTAAATTGCATTTAATTTGTGAACTCTACCTCCAACTGCAAACACAGCTTTGTTGTATTTACACTCAGTATTTAAAAATATAGCAGAGCATGTCCAGTTAAATCCAGTTAAGGAGCCGGGTATTGGGTTCGCCAAGGCCTCCATCTTGGGCTTTGGGGATTGGATGCCTGAGTCCAGTCTGAGTCCCTCCAGAATGACCACTAAGCTCAGTCATTCTGGAGGGACTCAGAGTAGAGATGCTACTCCTCCAGCCCAGAAGGCCTAGAATGCCATCTAGGTGGGGCTTTTTGTGGCACGTCTAACTGGCAGGAGACCCCCAGGGTGGACGCAGGACACACTAGAGAGATTTTATGCCTCAGGTGGCTTAGGAAAGCCCCAGCAAGAGCTGGAGAAGGAAATAGCTGAGGAGCACCTGAGACCCTGACCCAGATGAGTGGAAGAAAATGGTTGGATGGATAGTTTAGCATTGTTGTGCATTATTTTTCATGTAAACACACTCATCAATACGTTACGTGTTCATACTGATATATATAATTGAAGCCTCAATTGACGGCAGCCTAGTGCTGGATTTTGATTATTACTTTAACAAACAAACAACTCCCAAGACTCAAAATATGCCAACTGCTTCTGCCAATCTTTTGTATGGCAATAGGATGTCTGCTTTGAAAGACTGTTGTACTTTTCTTTTCATTGTTGTGTTCGAATAATTAAAAATGTGTCATGATTTCATGAATATTGAATGTCTTAAGTGGCATGTTGATAATTAGCAATGATAACCACCTTATGTTAAACGGGACAGAGAATAGGAAAAAATGCATTTTGCTGCATCTGTTAGAAGCAGCTGCTGAGTATCGACTGTTATTTACCAGTGTAGTATTAATCAGTGTTTTCATAGTCTTCAACTTTAGCAGCTGTTTTTTTTTAGGACTTGATTTTTGATGTTAATAGTTCAGTGTGAAATTAGACACCGTCTCCGTTTTATATAAATTTATTTACCTGACTTCACACGGCTGTGATACTTATGTTTTTGTCGCTGTAATTAATTTCATTAATATAAGAAGTCACTTCACACTTACACACATGGATGCACACACTCGTTTTCATATCTTAGTGAGGACATCTAATTGACATAATGTTTTCCCCAACTGCTTACCCTAACCCTTACCATCATTTGTATTTGTCCTCACAAAGATATATAAACATGGTGCACACGCACTGGTATTGTGTAACCAAATGTTCTGTAAGTGATCTTATTAAATGTTATTTGTTAAAATTTTGTATCCAAAACCTTTTGAAGTTCAGGACCTTGTGTTTCTGTTTTTCTTACCTTCTGATTTATCTCCGGATGCAATGTGTCAGTGAAAGAGACGTTTTATGTTATGAGGGGTTTTTTTCATCTTTTTTATTAATGAATATCAACAAGTTATATTTTGTGATTTCTCTCACCGAGTAGGATAAACCTTTTTTTCTTTTTTTTTTCAGTTTTCAAATTTCACACATGCACACCACACACCAGTATCTGAGAAAAGCTCTGAACTGTTTAACAAGGACAACTGAGCTGAAAGTCACATTTTTAATGGATAGAAGAAGCAAGAGTCTTCTTTTCTTTTTTCTTTATTTTATGTTATTTTTTTTGCATATTTTTTGCATGTTTCCAAACCAGTGAACTGAATTTCGCCTTGGAGGTGTTTTCCTGTAGCGGTTATGCTGTATGTCTTTATCCCTCTCTCGCACTTTTTCTCCACCTTTGTCTGCCATGAGTACGTATGCGGCATCACTCACGTTTAGTCAAGGTGACAGGATGAAGTGCGTGTCGTGCTTGGAATGACAGGCAGCTCTGAATTACGGAGGAGTCGTGAGGAGAGGAGAGAAGAAGGGGGATGAGCTAGATTAGAGAAAAGGCAACATTTTATAGAAGGCGGAGAAGATCAGTCTAAAGTTTGGACAAAGACGTTTTAAACCTGAGGTCCGACAATCACAGAGGAAGAGGAAACCTGTGACTTTTTTTAAAGGAAAATCCTCAGTACTTTCACTTTAATTACCAGAGTTACTGGTGACAACTTGATAAACAATACATTTGCACACAAATGTCTCATTTAGGAAATAGGAGGCATCTAGGGAGATCCTGTCTGGAGCCTCGGCATTAATCAAAGCCATCTGTTCACATTGCAAGCTTTATTGAAACCCAGCCATCGCGGTCTGCTTTATCCTTCTCCAGATGAACAATTGCTTCCCTGCTGGCCCAAGGAGAAATGGAGAAACGGTGTAATGCTTTTTTTTCCTTTTTTTTTGCATTTCACTTGGATCTTTGCTATAATATAAGAATGATAAACATCATATTTGGTATTTTTTTCACATCCACAAACATTTGACCCCTGTGGATTTCCAGTTTCATACAAATAACTGACAGGGAAGCAGATGAAATTACATCTATTTTTTCTTCTTTTTTCTTTAAGAGGAAGCAAAAGGACTTATCTGCCGTTTTTGTTGTTGTTGTTGTTGTTTTTCAAAACCAGCCTCAAATTTCATGACAAACATTTTTAAGGGGAAGAGCTCCAGCCACAGGGAACAGGACTTTTTTTCCTACCCTTAGTCATACACCATGTAGCACAGTAACTTCTTTGGCTGCAGAAACTGCTATGCATTTTTTCTGCAGATGACTTTCATGAGAGCATGCTTGAAAGGCACTAATGAGCCTCTCTCTCTGGAGGATAGCAGTGGCCAAATGATTGTTCTATGTGTGACTGTCACATCGATCCATATTCATAAACATAGGGGACCGTGTCTTTTTGCTGTCAGTGTAACCTGGTGATACAGAAAGTACAGCCAACGGGTCCAAAAAGTCTTCTTCTCCATCCTTTCCCATGAGGTCCTTTTTCAAGATATCAGCATGCACTGCAAAAATATCCTTTGAAATTCACTCCAGTCAGTGCTGAGTGTTAAAATCTTGATTCCCATAAAGCAAAATGTCCCAAAATATCCCAAAAGGAAGAGTTAGGTGCCACTAAGTCCACGTCATTCCCATTAAATGAGCGAATGAGCAGGGCTGAGTTGGCATTTGGCACACAGACACAAAAAAGCGTGCACGGTGGTGTGGCTTATATTCAGTGACATAGCCTAGCAAGAAATAGTTAGACCCAATCATGAAACAGCAGGCAAACACTGGATGACGTCATCCGATTATGAGTTTGAAAACCGACCGAACAATGCTAATTAATTAATTAGTTAGTTAATTTTACATACGGATGTTAAAATACAAGGGTTTCCTCTACATATCATATCTACACACACCTGTACTACAGAAAGAAAGTAAATTTCAAGTGATGAAAGTTCCGTAGTCTACTGTGTAGTTTTTACAGAAATCTTTTTAACGCTTATTCAATAAACCACTGAATTTCTCACGGTTCACAAAAGCTTATTTCTGAAAAATTTTTAGATACTCTGAATAAAAAAAACATGTCCGTTTTTAAATGTCCGTTGATCACCCTCGGCTTAAAAATCTTCAAATTTGGGGACACTGTGGTTAAGTAAGTGTTTGTTTTGGGATGGGGAGTTTCTGCTGAAAATGCAGCTTCACATCAAAAAGATCAGACAGCATCTCCACCCTCCACCTCCATGACGCCCTTGCTGTAGGTACGAGCTTGAAGACTTGCTGTAAGCCTCCAAAGTTGCAACGTAGGATCATAAATTGTGCATACTGTGCGCCTTCGTGGTAATTAGGCATGCAGTGACAGGTGGCCGCCTTTTGTGACAGACAGGACAGGGTTATTTATTTATTCAAGGCAAACGATATTATGTATGTAAAACTATCACACACACCCAAAAAAGCCACAGTTATAAAAATTAAAAGTAATAAATCTGCGCCAAAAGGGCAAACTAGTCTTACAACTCGAGGGTACTCGACCGCTGCTTTGTTTTTTTTTAATAGCTTATAGGTGTGGACAGTGTAGCAGTTTTATGGTGTCATGGAGATTTAAAATTCCACGGTGCGCTTAAAGTCATATTAAGTTTTGTCTTTGATATTCCCTACATGCAGTTTAAAAAATTAGGATACGAGTGTAAATGAAGAAAAAAAAAACCGATTTCCTCCTTTCGCAGTAATCCTTTAGATCCACTTGAGGGCGGTACATCTGCTGTTTTGAACACATGGAAATTTGCATGGGCTTGATTTGAGAAGTAACATTACGTCTAAGTGGTGTGATTTGCCAGTTGGCCTGAGGCTTGAGACAAGCAAATTTATGCCTGCGGCAAAAAAGGCCTGTGGTGTTTTCATAAAATACTGCTTGTTCACACAAAAACAGAGTGAGTTAAAAGTTTAAAAAAATGAAAAGGAATAGAAGCATATTCCTATAGAAAGACATCATTTCATCTGCACGGATAAACTTATATTTGTCAGCTGAAAATGGGCAGCGAGGTGGAGTCACTAAATAGTGTAGCTCTGACATGTAGCTTTGGAAGGTTGAGTCCCAGTAGCTGCTCCTATGCTTGCTGTGTACTTATCTGAGCACTGGATATCAGCTCTTGCAGTTATTATAATCTTGGCTGCAGTCTGAAAATCTACTGGATGTGCTCAACAAAAGATCCGCCAGACCCTCTCCGCTTTTCAATTCATAAATGCAGACACACAATTATGCCTGGGCTCAAAACCAGTTCACCTTTATTAGAAGAAATGGAGGAATAATTAAAAAAAGGAAAACAAGGCAAATTTATGTATGTAAATGTTGGGTCCTCTCAAGATGATCAAAAATGTTAGACAACGGACTGTGATTTGTCCAGCCTGCGGTCTTCCTCTGAGTAGCGTCGGTAAATTTCTGCCAACAGCGGCTCCAGGGCCTCAGCAGAGCTGTAAGAGTGAGAACGCATGGCGCAGGCTATGACGATACCAACCACCACCACAACCAGCACTGCAGCAATAACGGCTACGCTGATGATCTCAGAGAGAGTGAAGGTACGAGCTATGAGGGAAAAGAGCGGACGGTTATGAGCAATTCCTGGATTTTGTGGATCTGCACATGCTTACACGTTCTCTGCTTCTCACCCGGCCACTGGACCTCATATGAGTATCCCAGGTTTTCTGGGGCAGGCACAAACATCTCAGCATTGGTGACAGGCGGCCAGAAAGGAACCATGTTGAACCTGCGGTTGTGTCCAATGGGAGCGTTCTCATCGGGGTAAACAGTGTCACCTGAGAGAGTGAAGAATATGTCAATCCATCCATTCATTCTCCAAAGTGAATTTTGTTGTTTGAATATTCGCAAAGGTGTACCCGGTTGATGCCTGCGGAGCCACTCGTCAAAGACTGCATCGGTAAAGGTGTGAAGCAAGACAAAGATGGGATCATTGGGCGACAGGTGAGTCTGTCCACCCGTCCCGTTGAGGAAGAGGTGGGCCAGATTGTGAAGACTGCGGATCACTGGGTCGTACATCCCCTGGGGGGCGCTGTAGCCTTGAAATTATGGAACAAAAAAGGAGAGAAAAAAGGAAAACGTTTAATGAAGACTCTGATTGACCAAAATTAGGAACAACAAATGTTGTGTTGGAGCTAACCATATGTGCATGTGGGTGGAGGATTGAGTGAGTGTTTTTCTGGCTTTGTGTTTCATCTATACACTCACACAGTATTCAGCAGCTTTATTTTCTGAGCTGAGCCCAAGTGAAACTGAATATTTCCTTGGATTGGGTTGATGGGAGAATGCTAAATCTCAACTACTGCTTTGGCTCTAACCTATGAGTCATGTTGAATGTGGATCACCTTCGATGGTGTTCCTGAAGCTCTCGGAGGAGGTGGAGTAGTAAGGAGGGGTATCAAAGGTGTTGATCTCCAGACAGTCCAGCACATCTTTGGGCTCCGGCAGCCTCTGCACCATGGGCCGCGCCACGTTGCCTGCTGGGTTCCTCCTGATGGGACTGCTCTCTGTGCCTTGGAGATGAAGAAAGGACTCAATAAAACTAGGTTGAGTGAAATATAATTAGTTTAAAATAATAAAGATAACTTCTGATTACTGGCACACTAAGACCTAAGATCAGGCACAAGCCAGAGGTCCCTACACATATAGATTGATTGAAAATGTATTATTTAACCACCTTCTAACTCTGTGTGGGAGACTCTACTAGTTTGATCAGCCTTAAACATGACAGGATGGCAGTTTTCTTTTTTAATTATTCAATAAAAGTCAACAGTAGTGAGTGGGAGCTTTGTGACTGAACAGAAGTTTTTTTTTTTTCTTTTTTTGTCTCTCTTGCATGTATGATGTCTTTCTCTTTTTTCAGGCTTTCTCTCCTACACACAAGCACATAAACAGAAGGCTACATAACCGAGTTGTCTGTCTGTTTGAAGATTATTCCCT
Source organism: Copadichromis virginalis (assembly GCF_057382275.1). Taxonomy (NCBI): domain Eukaryota; kingdom Metazoa; phylum Chordata; class Actinopteri; order Cichliformes; family Cichlidae; genus Copadichromis; species Copadichromis virginalis. The sequence continues at coordinate 25,846,938 of NC_140623.1, forward strand.
CAGATCAAAGGAACCAGTAGACTGTTAGATTCCTGTCTTCAACAAGCGCATGCACAAATGAGGCAACCCCCTTAACCCAGTTAAGGAGATGTTGCTTGTTGACGCAGGAAATACCAGGCCTGTCATGACTCTCTGGGGGGAATAACAAGATAGATCACTCACATGTTGGCCACTCACGTGTTCAACCTGTTACCAAACACTTTTTTTTCTTATGACCTCTTTTTATAAGTTTGTTGTTGAGGCTCCACGGGGAAAGATGATTGCCTATTCCGAATGAAAACCAAATCCTTTATAAATTAGGTGCATTTGAACACTGAAAGAAAGGTAGTGAATTAGGCTTGTAATCTGGTGCCAGTACGGAATGAGAGCCAATCCCTGCAAATCTGATCACCTAAAGTCTAGGTTACGCAGCGTTATCTTAATACTGAATAACAATTCTCTTATTCTAGGTTAAATCTTGTGACCAATCAGGAATTAACACTGAAAAACTAGGCTGATTGAATAAAAACAAAAAAATCTTTCAAACCGCAGTATTTAGAGATGCAGTGTGTAGTACTCCAGTTACACACGGCAACAGAGAAGGCGATGTTTAACAACTAGAGCAGTTTCAAACAAACTGAAGTAATAGCGAGCAATATCGAATTTAGCACAACAGCTGTGAGCTATTATTTATAGCAGCCTATGTTCTACATGCTCTCTTTATGAGCTCTTTGCCCTCTTTTCTGATGCAGCTGAGACGATGCTGTATGTCAGCAGCGCTCGGCTGCACGGCGAGGTATAGTGTGTGTTTCCGTGACTGTCTTTACTGTTGCAGATGGTGCCCAGAGTGTCGTAGTCATCCACACTCTCGCAGATGACCCTCCACTGTGAGAACACAGAGTTGGGGCTGATGGAGCTCATATCAAATGTGCTCCTGGCTCCCAGCAGGTCATCTGTGCAGATGTCGCATTCGCTGCCTCCAATGGCGAAGTTCCAGTAGGGCAGGGCAAAGGTGGGGTTGCCCAGCATGTCCTGTGAAGATCGAACAGGGGAAGGAGGCAGGTGTTCAGGGAAGGACTGTCTGTAAACAAACTGCTTTCTTGAATTGTTTATTAGAAAAATATGCAGGTTGGTCCTTTTTCTTTTTGTCCTTTATGCGCCCTATTTTTTTGTCCCCTTCCTATATATTCCTGCTTTTGTTTTGCCTTTTTTATTTCCTCCTTGCATTAACCCATTCTCCTTCCGGCTAGCTTTTCACTCAGTGTCAGATCTTTTATTTTTCCATCACCACTCCTCCTATCCTAACCTCCTCATCCATTTCTTTATCAGCCCAGAAGCTTGCTGTCTCTCCTCTTTTCCACTACCACCCCTCTTTCTCCCTGCCTTCTCTCTGCTCACCTGCATGTCTCTCTCCAGTTGCAGCAGATGAAAACGATGCCAGGTGACAAAACCTGGGCCCTCGTGGGAGAAGTCTACACCTCCAAAGCTGGTCTGGCCTGGCCCCAGGTACGTCTTACTGACAGAGTAGTAGTGACTCCAAACAAAGTAATTATAAATGGTGATGTTCTCAAACTGTGGGGTGTTGCCATCAGGCCCAAACAACTCCTGGTACCTAAAGATAAAGGATGAATGTCACGTTGTATTTTTTCCTCCACATTGCCCTGCCTGAATCCTCCAAATTCACCCTGATTGATTTGAAGTAAGAGAATGCGTGGCCTTAGATGAACTATGCATGTGTTAAATGCTCTGCTGTTGCATAAAGCTTTGTAATCTTAGTAGCTCTACAAAGTGTTTTTCACAATTTTGTTTTCACTGATCCATTCAAACACGGCTTCAGAACTTGGGGATGGTACTGGTGAATAACTCACTAATGGATATATAGATATTAATACATATTTTATTCTCTGTAGCTGCAATGCATTATGTGGCATGTAACTAAGAATCTTGAGCATGACCATTAATAACAAGGGGAATTTTAATTGTCTGATCCAGAGGTTAAGAGATTTTCTTTGAGCTGCAGTCAAGAATGGCTTCAAAAATTAACCAATTGCAGTCCTCAGCTGATTTAGAAGGAGGTTATTCACAGATTCAGAAGACTGTAATTCCCTTTACTCGTGCCAAAAGTGATCATTTGCTCAACTTTCTACAGCTTTTAAAGAAAGCTGCCATGAGAAATCCTCTGATTTTACAAATAATTTCAAAAACACAGCATGTGGCTCAGCCACAGATACTGCACATATATTTCTTTCAACCGACTCAGCTGAGTCTGAGCGTGCAGGTCCTTGGGCAAAACATACTGTGTTTAGAATCACTGTTGACCAGAGAATTACAAGGTAAAAATCAACCCTTTAAAATCATCTAATTGTATTCAGCTTGATTATCATGTTATTTTTTCAATATACCGTCTTGTACAGATGACGAGGTCAGGGTGGACAGTCCTCTTAGCTTGATCCAGAGCATTTACAAACGCCTGCTTCTCAGCTGTGCTCATCTGCATGATGTTTCTCCTTACTGGGGAGAAGTTAATGGGGTGAAGAGAGAGAATGAAGTGTTGTTAAAGTGTGGGGGAAACGAAGGAAGAGTAGAGAAAAGAAAGTGCTATTAAAAATTAACACTTTTTTCCTGCTCCTAGCAATAAATGCTGCCTTCATTCCCCAGGCTGATGTAGACCTGTGAAATCTTGAAGGACACGGTAGAAGATAGAAATTTTAAGTCGTCGTGAATTTTTAGGTCGTAAAAAAGCATCTGCTCTCTTACCCACAGAGATCCTCTGATCACAGTTTGGTCCAGTTAGCCCGTGTCTGCATCGCCCACAGTTGTAGCCGGTGAAATTCCCATTACACCGGCAAGTGCGATTGAAGAATCTCAGCGGCCACCTCTCTCTGTCATTGCGCCCGGCATAAGGGTACTGAGGTCCATGGCGCCGACTGTCAGCCTCAATGGTCACACACTGGCCTCTTCCTGTGCTGGAGCCACACTCGTCTCCTGCTACCCCTGCAGGGGATGGGCAGCACTGGCCGCTCTGCAGCCCCTCAGGAGTGACACACTCCCTCGGGAACTGGGCCAAGGTGAGCGTGGCACACAAGGTCCCCACCAAACCCACACTCCACAAGCTGATAAAGTAGAGAATGAGGTGAAGTAAGGAGTTTTTTAGGGCCATGCAGTAATTTAGATGTGAGAACAAGGTTGGAACAAAGTGCGTGGAAATCTTTTACATGTTGAGAATTGCTGTTATACAGGCCTCCTTCTTTTTGAAAGGACTTGTCTTGTTCACGGTTGTGAAGGACCAGTGACCGTCCCAGAACACATTTAGCAAGATGAAGATTAAAAAAAAAACATCCCCACATACACGCCACATCCACTGAAATTAAGCTCTAGAACAACTTACTCAGTACGTGTTCTCTTGTTAAAGCCAATTGTCTTAACATTATTCCAAAACTTCAGTTCTTACACATCCCTGCAGGCAGCACAAGTCATTATTTATAATTCACAAAGCCATTAGCTTTCAACTCTTACAAGTTCAGAAATGCTTTCAACAATAGACAGCAGGCAATGATTTGCTTGAACCTTTTTTCTTTTTTCTTCCTTTTTTTTGCAGTTAGATTTGCATGCCTTTTGTGCCTTTTGAAGTTTGTTGATTAGAAATGAATGAAGGAGTGGCTAATAATTTGTAATTATTATGAGCAATTATTTAACAACAAAACAGCACCTAAGAAATGTTACCAATATAAAAGGGGGAATAGCTCCACATGTTTGAGCATATTACAAATATTTGAATGCACGACTTAACTAGTCGGCATCACCTGCTGGGTTCTGTGAAAATCTGCTCTGTAACATCATATGAGACAAAACTTCACTTCATCTGCAAAGATGTAGCGCATTAGTCCAATATGCACTTTTAATTTGTAAAGGCGCTAAAGCAGTCAGTCATACCGCCGAGTTGTATGACTTTTTGGATTCTACAGTTCATTTGGTGAAAAAGGAATCAGTATCATTTGTTCCCCTACCTCTGACTGTACATGCTGCTCCTCTGTTTGCAGAACTGAAGTCCCCCCCAAGAATCAGCCCGTTGCCCTTCTCTGTCTTAAATAGCTATTGAGCACATGAGCAGGCCTTTGTGGAGCTTGTGCAAGGAGAAACACACACACACACACACACATACCGTACACACGTGTACACTTGAGGGTACTTGAGTTTTTTCAAAAACTCATTCATGAACCTTGTGATCATGGACCAAATGACGCCAGACTGTGGATACTCACACAAATATTTGATGACATTCATGCTGAAGAAAAACAACTTAAAAAAATCTAACCAAGCTGGGAACACTCTCAAAATATTAGTGATATCATTGTTAACGTCTACAAACATGAAACGCAGAGGGTTTACAACAAGGTTCAAACCACCGGTTACACTCAAGAACATGAAGGTCAGATGAGTGTTTTTTAGAAATCCTCTGAAAGAGCCTGCACAGTTCTGAGAAAAAAAAGGTCAGATGATAAACTTGCAGAAGAACGACGGGAAGAGAAAATTATGATAGGGGCAGGGTTGTGGTGTGTGGTGGCCAGTGGAACTCGGCACTGGAGTTTATGGATCTAGTTGCTTCTTTGGACACTTAATTTTGTTCTACTCAAAGCAAAACTTATAATACACAAGTCAAGACTGACGCAGAATAAAAAACAAATCCATTTTTTAAAAATCGTTTTACATTTTAAAGACTTTTCAGATGAGGCACTTCATGCTGCAGCCAGCATTCTCAGACTTCAGACTTGCTGATAAAATGGGATGATTGCTCGTGGCAGTTCAGCAGCTTTGTACAGCATGAGCGATGTGGCCACTTTGAAAACCATTGCTCAACAATTCCAGTGCAGCCTAAAGTGTTTATAGACATCAAACTACTAGACAGCAGTAGATACATAAAAGGTTTATCACATTTGCACACTTGCACATGTACACAGTATTTTCAAACACACGTTTCTCTGTTCACTCAGTCACACAGTTATATATGCCAAAATCCAAAATTGTTAGGCTTTTTTTATTTTATTTACACATGCAAAAACACAAATAAAGTCATATGCACTAAGTGTAAGATGATTATACAGTAGTTAATACACTTGGGAATGTGAGACAGTCACTACTGGGTTTGGTTAGGGTATGAAATTTTTGTGCTCACTGAGCTTAATTTAGATATAGCATGAATGAGGAAACAGTTGGACCCCCTAGAGAAAGGAAGTCCTGAGGTCTTGTGAGGAATTTGGTCCTGGTCCAATATTGGCCCACTCATCTGTAGAGCTGGGTGGGAGGTCTGACATAGCTATTGCATGCTCATCTCCTTGCTGGTCATTTATTTTGGCCAGGGTTGAAGCCATATTAGCTGGGTCAACTGCAGCCATCCTGGTGGAAAGGACAAAAGAGCAGTTGGCAGTGATTAGACCAGTTGAAACAGGAAAAAAGGAGAAAATATACAGCTGTCTGATAACAGGAACAACTCACATTGTTGTACAATGGTATAATATTAGGTTAGTGCTAGCAGGAAAATGGGATAAATTTCACACAAATGAGAAAATCTATTTTGCTTCACGCAAAAACAAAGACAGGCACCTTTCAAGCGATGAAATCGGAACACACTTTCAAATGGCTTGTTCGTAATGGTTGTCAAACTGCTGTTAAGTATGCCGCTCTAAGCGAATGCTAATATTCTCACTGGAAGGTCTGTTTATTTAATGATTTCCACACCAGATGGAGAAGCTTACAAACTGTGCTGAAATGAGATACCTGGGAGCTAATGACACACCTAGATACAAACAGATCACTTGACATTATTGAATAATTGCAGGGGATACCGTCCTGGCTGAAATTTTTAATACGTCCTAGTAGACTACCCCTCAAGGGCAACAATGCGGCTGTCCTAAGAGCATTTCCATTATGTTGCCTGGGTGCTGAATATTTGCACGTTACCCAGAATGCCTGATGAGTTTAATGTTCACACAGCTGCTTTGGGTTTTGTGTTGGGCTCGGGTGAGGTTTACGTTGGTTATTGTCAAATGGATATTAAGACATTTCTGTCCTCTTGTCTCTGACTTTCAAGGTGATGTGCATCATGCATTCAAGTGTGGCAGGCAAACATTCAATATGGATGGGAAGACTTAATAAGAGAGTGGGGCCTGTTAGGCCGAAATAGCTAGGCTAAAGGTGATCGTGTTGAAACTACCAGTCACTCAGATAGGAGCTGGATTTGGGTTACAGTTTAAAGCTCACTGAAAAATAATTTTAGAGCACTGTGGAGTTTTTTGTTTGTTTGTTTTTGTTTTTTGTTGAGCTGTTTGCTTGAAGTTCCAAGGATAATGAAGTACGATCTTTTTTCTGCGGCTATGATTTCAGCCAAGCACCCACTGAATTGTGCGTCAAAGACAGATGCCGTCCTTTCAAGTGAAACCTCATGGACACCAAGTTCAATGCAATACCAAAGACTTTGTCCCAGCATCTTTTGTTCAGGTACAGTTGTTTACAGCCACCTTGACTCTTGAAATACTTTTTTTGGGGGAAACATTTATTGCTAAAGAGTTTAAAAACCAAAAAAGTATTTAAAAAGCAAATTTTGTTTTCTATTAACAGGAATTTAGGTTCTTCTGATGACGACTGGATTGTCACTGCTGCTGCAAAGTCTCTTAACAAGGACACATTTCAAAATTACTGTGTCGACTGTTTAATAATTCAGTGTTGCTTTGTTATTGTCTGTGCAAGGCAGGCATCACATTTCTACTTGTGTCTTATACACATTCACTCGCTGAAGCAACACACAAATACACAGACTCTCAATCTCTAAAATCTCTGAATTTTTAGTATTTTTTGTTTACAGTTGATTGTCACCACATGCATATTTTTCACATGGTCTCTCACTGCAAGCACACAACTGTAGCTTAATTACTGAGCCAAGCCCACCGGTCTGATTAGCAAAAGCAGTGGTATTAGCCAGTAATGCTCTTGGTTCACGGGACTCACATTCTCATGTGACATTTTGAGCAGAATCCCGGGGCTATTACACTGTAAAAGCGCCAAGAGGGAATCAGCTGAGAAGCACACAACTGGTGGCTCCTGACCTCCTATGCAGGTCAGTACATGATATTTAGGCAGGTCACAATGGAAAAGTAAGTAAGTGTAGCTGAGGAAAGAAATCAGTGAAATCTTGTATCTTGTAATCTGTGATGAAGCCTAGCGAAGGCTGCCAATAAAATTTAAGCTTTGTTGCATTCGATTATTTTTAAAGTTTAAAGTTAAGATTCCATTTTAATTCCGCATCTGTGAAGGTTGTTTGCACCTTCTGCTTGCTTGTCAGTCCTAAAATAGTTTAAGAGATGTCACTTTGTATAAATGCACAGCTCAAAAAAGTTAAGGGATCACTTAATGCATGCCATGTCCATGGAGTCTGGTCAGTAGCCCACTGGAGATCATTTTGTAGGGCTCTTGCAGTGGTCCTATCATGCAAAAGAGCTGATACCAGTCATGCTACTGGGTCGAAGCCCTGCAAAGCTGTTCTTGTGTAATGGTCAGTATCTCTTTCTCAGTTCTGAGACTGTACAGGGAGACACAGTGAACCTTCTTATGGTGGAAAGCATGGATGTGTCCTGAATTGACTGCTGGTACTGTCTCATGTTACTAGCAGTAACAAGGACACTAACAAATAGAAAAACTAGGAAAAAGGGAGGAGGGGGGGATAAGAAAACCATTCTGTTTTTAGGGAGTCTTGTTATTGCCTCTGCAGTACGCCTGTTGTCATTTTCATTTGCACCAAAGCAAGTGAATTGGATTCACAATGGTTTATGATTTCTAACAAGACAGATTGATGTCCCTGAAGTTTAACTGGCTCTGTGTTATACTGTGAAAAGGAAGCATTACCTTAATTTTCTTTTGAGCAGTGTAAGAAAAAATAAAAAGGTTGGGAAGAGAGAAAAAGGCCAGGCTTAAAGAAGAATGTGAACACTGTATATTAAATGTTTTGAATGCGACTTTGCAGTCAGCAGATCTCAAGTCAAATAAACACCTGTGGAAGATTGTGTGTTAGGTTGTGTTAGATTGCAAAATGACACAATTCTGGCAGCATTTTATGACTCTTAATGTTGTCCCTTTCCTTTATTTTTGCAGATACTCTCATGTGTGCTGTACGCATCTATAACACTGCAAGAAACACTGGTGAGAACATACTGTTGAGGGTCACCATTGCCCGCAGGCAGTGTATCATCACTGTAGTCATCTCCTGTAGTTGCCTCTGGTTCAACACACTCTTCCTCACATGCACGCTGTCGGGGCAGGCTGCTGCACGCACACAAACACATAAACAATATCCCTTTATCACTATTATTGCTCTTCTTGCTTACTCTTGACCTTCTACAAATTAACTGCACGTTGCACTGAGTCATGTAGAGAAATAAAAAAGTAGCCAAGTATATAACTGAAGCAAGACCATTCTCTTTTGTGAACAGAGGAGGAAATTCTGACCCAACACTGGATACAGTGGTCTGATTTCATCATGTATCAGTGTTGAAATGTTACCTTGAGCTCAGGCAACATCTAAAGCAATCATGTGCCCGTTCTGCTCTGAGTCCCATCTGTGATTGTAGCACTTTTGTTGTTACAGGTAGCAATCAAATGGTTTGTTTCGGATATCAGAGAAAAAGAAGTGGAAGGTGGCTGACACTAGTGCAAATGCAACAAATGTTAGTTGCATTCACGTTCACAAAAGTAATTAAAAAAGGAGGGGAGTCTGCTTTACAAATACTGAGTCAGACAGATATTCATGCAATGGTATTGTACAAATTTGTGTTGTAAAAGAAATGTACTCTAAAATGAGGCTGTTTGACGTGTAGTCTAACCTAATCAAAGCATAATAATGGAAGGCAGGCTTTAAAGGAATACTGCTGGCCAGAGATTAACAAGAAAAGCATTTTTGCTAACAAGAAAAGATTAGAGCTGTAATTTTAGGAACTCAGGGGCTATAAAAGAACTGTTTTGAATCAATGTTCCTGTAGATCAAGTACACAGAAGCTGGTGCAACTTACTTGTTTTTGTGACTACGTTTGACGATATAGATAATGATGACAGCAGTCTGCAAAACCAGGAAAACTGCAGCAGTAACAGCTCCGATTTTCCATGGTTCCAAGCCTAATTCAGTTGATTCTAAACAGATACAATAAGGCAGAGAGAGATAAATTGCAGGGCAGAGCAGGTGGAAGCATTAGATTTAATACAAAGTTTGACATACTTGTGGCTGATGGGCAGCCACAAGTATGTCAAAGTGTCCAGCAAATGTACAAACAGGAAGCTCTTATATGGATATGTGCAGTCTAATTATACATGATGGTTTTTCATAGAAGAAAAGACCTTTTGTTTTTTGCCACCGCTACGTCATTTTAAACAATCTGCCAGTAAAATTGTGCCAGCCCAAACTGGCATGTGTCTAATGGCACTGGCTCCTACAAAAAATATGAAGCAAATACAAGAGGCAGAAAACAGCATGTTGTAGCCTGTGTGACAGGAGGGTCCAAACTTTCTGGTCTTCCCCCACCAGTTAGGGTATAGTTAGCCTGCACAATTGCTCAGTGGAATGGAAAAACATCAAGCTGGCCATCTGCATATTTTGCTGGCAGAATCATGATAATGATCTGTTTTCTTCTTCTTTATTCTGCCCAAGTTTTTAATGTGGAAAAAAACAAATCTCCTGTTGAATATTTCCCAAACTATTTATAGCCTAGGATGTGTTTCTAAAAGTGTTTGAGAACTACAGCAAATCTAATATATGACTTTTGGAGGGAAAAGTTACAGCTGCTATTGTAAGACTGCTGTAAAAACACACACACACACACACACACACACACACACACACACACACACACACACACACACACGCACACACACACACAGACAAAAAGGTGCAACAAAGCCTAGAGAGGTCAGTCCCAGGGCAAACGCAAAGACCACATTGCAATCACCAATCAATCTACCATGCATGTCTTTGGGCTATGTAAAATACATAGTTATCTATACTGTAAGTTTAGCTTTTACCTGGATCTTTAACTAGCTCATTGGTCTCCCCCAATGCCTCTCCTTCAGTCCTCGGGTGTTCGGCTAGATCATCATTCATAAAATTATCCAGTGTAGGATGGGCATCAGCTGGGTCATACAGGGAAAGGTCATTGGTCGGGGTGATGATCTCATTGCTGTTAAATTTCTCATCATCTAGGTTTCTTTCTTCAGTCTCCACATCAATGAGGAATAAATCCACAGTGGAAGCCTGGTTCTCAGAGCTCTGCAATATGGTGGTTTCAGCACCACCATCAGGTTCTGGGCCAGAGATCCCCACCACATCTAGAAGTGAGGTTTAGTATGTGACACACACATGAAAATGAAGAGTAGAGGCCTAGACTAAGGTTTTGTCAAGTGGAGCAGTGGAATGTAGAATAAAGTACAGATGTGCCATAGCTAAAAGACCCTGGTGGGTCGTGATTTGTATGCATTTGTAGCAGAAAGTGTCTTTTCTTTTTTGCATAGGTCTCAATGACCAATGACCGTAGAGGAATGGAGGATTAAACTGGTAAAGGATTCATGTTTGTATCAATGTACTCAGAGTAGAAATGTCAGATTTTCTGAGCAAACAGAGCAGGACTAGCCAGTGTTAAATATTCTTATTTACATTATAGGGGTTTTCGGACATAGTCTAGTAACCAGCCTTTTTTGTTGCACTAAAAGCTGTTATAGTCCTAATTTAAGGTCTTTAAGTATGTTATGATGCACACAATGCAATGCTTAACCAAATCTGCTGAGTCTTATGCAAATGCAATTTTAAAGACCATGGCAGTTTTAAGTTTTTGTGACCCAAATTATGAGCTGGTTCTAGATATTCTGCATTTCACATATTTAACAGAGACAGATGAACTAAGATTAAAGTTAATATGACAGATAAAACTTACTCTGTCTAAAAGATGAAAGATTATAGACTGAAACCTTATTTCTTAGTGTAGGTTACACTTCAGTTCCTGTGCATTTTCTACATTTTTGCAACTCCACCTCACCTTGATCCTTTTTTGTACTGTCAATTGAAGTCTCCGAAGCAAGCTGCTCCTCTTCTGCTTCTTCTTTTTGGCCATCTCTTTTATTCACGAGCACCACTGATTTCCTCTTGATCACACTCTCTCCATCTCTGTCATCTACTTTTGCTTCCCCCACAGTTGTACCTCCTAATTCTACCTCTACTGAAGCTCCTTCCTCCACTAAATGACCTTGTTCTTGTTTTTCTTCTGGTCCATCTGGCTCTTTAGCTATGTTTACATCTTCCTCCTCAAGTATTGGCTCTCTGACTGCAGTTTGTGTGGCTTCTATCTGATAATTGTCCAAAAGCAGCGCTATTGTCTCACCTGCTGTTTTGTCTAGCCAAGTTTCTTTCTTATCTCCTATTTGTTCCACATCAGCCTCTCCAAGATTGAGTTCAGGCTCTCTGTGTACTGCCACCTCCTCAACATCCAGAGTTTCCTTTGTCTCCTGTATTTCTGTTAGTGTTGCACCTTTTTCTTCTGACAGCACAGCCTGATCTTTGTTGTCCTCCTGAACTTTTGCCATTACAGCTGAATCCTCTCCTGTCTCGTCTAAAGTGGCTCCAACTCCTTCTACAACCTCATCACTGAATTCAGTTCCTAGAGTCTCATCAATAACCCTCACAGTGTCTGCTTCTCTGACTCCAGTTTCTACACCTGCTGTGGTTTTCTCCACAGATCCAGCTGCTGTTTCATGCTCTTCCATGACAACTCCTCTATCAGTTACATCTTCAGATGCATCCACCCCTACTTCATCCTGCTTCTCTTCAACACCAGCATCTTCTTCACTGATGCCCATATTTTCATCCTCCACTTTCTGCTCCAGCACTTCTGCCTCAAAGTCAGCTTCTTCCTCAGCTGCTTTCTGGACTGTGCCCGGATCCACTTTTGCATCACTCCCTCCATCCGCTTGTCCGAGAGCAACCTCCACCACCTTCTCCAGCAGTTGTTTCAGCACTTCCTCTGTCCTACGACCCTCCACTTGCTCTGAGGCTTCCTGCACAGCTTGCTGCACCTCCTTCAGGCTAGGAGGGGACAGTACTGCTGGTGCCACCCCTGCAGAGGTTAACTCTGGTTCCTGTGGTGAGGTCCGTCCATAGTGGGTGCCCTCAGTGGAGGACTGGATAGACGTCATCAGACCTAAGGACACAGTGAACAAACGGGAATATAGTACGTTTAATGACATTTAATTTTTTTTTTGATAGTGATGAATATTGATAATTTAATATACCTAAGGACTAGTTACTACATCTTTGTATATAATATGCATGACATTTTCACATGTAATGAACATATAAAGTATATGTGGTAGCATTATCTCAGATTGCCAGTGAATCAAATCTAAACACATCTATTTATACTTGTTCCTTCACTTTGTCATACTATTATTTATTCATTTTGTAGATTATAGTTAATTAAACTAGTGGTTTGGAATCAGTAAGCAGTTGTGACTCGTTCATCAGAACATCTCTGTATACATAATCACACCTATCTACTACCTCCCTACCTTGTATTATTAAAACCACTAGGAATCCTTTCAAAGCGCAGTACTCCATGTGTACTCCAAATGTGTACTCCAAAGCAATCACAGTAATTTCCAGGAAGATCCTTTTAATGTCTTTTGTTTCTAGAAATCTTGCTCAAAATGCCAAGTGTGAGTGTGTACACCATCACAAGACATACACTGAGACTCCGGATGGTTGGACTGCAAATACCCAAATGGAGTGTGATCCCAGCAGGTGACGAAGAAATGAGGGAGGGTGGAAAACAAACATTGCCATGTTAAATATTGTCACCTCAAGGTTTCTCTGTACCACCAGGTGTCCCTATGGTGTCGTTAGATGAAGTAGCACCGCAGCGCTAAATGGTTTTGAGGCTCTTACAAGGGTTGTGGTGAAGCATGGACGGCATGTCACACACACAGTGAACTCTGGAGGAGCAATTATAAGGAGAGTGTGAGTGATGCAACCATTTAGGCCTGAAACAGTGCTAGAGAAAGCAGAGCTGAGTTGGAGCCCAAAAGACTACAAACAAAATTTCACAATATTTAAAAATATTTAATGAGTTAGTTTACAGAGTGAAAAAAATCCCTTATGTTACCAGGTTTTTTATTATATAAAGCATTTGTTTCTACTAAGATGCCCAGTTCTCTGTTATCAGTCCGATGTGCACAGCTAGGATGTCGAACAGCACAGTGATGCCTTATGGTTTCCTATTGTTGCATCTAGGGTGTTTCTATTCAATCTCTTGATTGCATGATTAGTGTGGAAATCCAAGGAAATTGGAAGCAGGTGTTTCATTAATTGGGTTGTTTCTGTGAATGCACATAGTGTATGGCTAGAGGCAATGAAAAATCCCTAGGTGGGTTTTTTTATGCAGTTTATTTATATTCATGTCTAGGTTAGCATCACAGAGGCACTCCAAGAGCACCAAACACCCACTTGGATAGTTTTGTTTTTTATATGCATACAGTCATTGAAGTAAGCATGCATATCCATATTGTAAAAGTACAACAGCCGAATAAAGTAACCAAACATTGTTCTGTTACTACACCTAGTTTATCACATGCTACCTCCATATATCTAGGGCTGCTTAGGTTGTCCACCTCTATGTTACAGACAGCAATATCTCAGGACTTTTTGGATGGTTGGATGCATGTAAAGCTTGACTGTGGTGATCAACAGCCATTTGTGTCTTTCTATTCATGCATGCATCCTAATGACTTTGCTTGCCTCTGATGTTCTCTATTGACATTAGGAGATTCAGATTTATGTCTTTGAGTAAAGAGACAAATAATCTACAGTGACCAACTAATTTATCGGATGACCATCAAATTTTGCTAATGCTTGAATTTGTTCACTGTGCTTTGCAAACTATAAATGCAAAACGGTCAAACTTTCTGATTGTAGCATGCTGATGTCAGTGCCATAGCTCAAAAAACAGCACACAGCACTATGTCTGTGAAGTTTGTTAGTTTCAAACTGAGATCAATCATTAGTAAATAGTAATCTTAGCTGAAGAAATAAGACCAATGTACTGCCTAAGAAGACAGAAACATGACCAAAAAAACCCCAGCAAATCCAAGTCAATGAGATTTTGATGAAGAAACCTTCTGCTGCTCTCTTGACCCAGTGAGAAGGGTCACCACAGCAGTTTTACACCAGATCTCCTTGCTTACACAACCTGAAAGGGGATTTGCATCTCTGGCTGGAATTGAACCAGCAACGTTTGCTTTCCAGGCAAATGTGTAAACACCACACTATGGAGCATATTCAGTGTGGTTTGGATTATATGACATCGTATGCACTTTCCATCTTTACACTTTAAAATAAGCTGAGTAATTTCATTAGCACAATTTATCGTCATGCTAGATTTTCGCTATCATCTCAACTTTGGTAGCATGACTAGAGCCATTCACTAAACATAAATACCTCTATTCATTCACCCCCACGTCAGTGTGTACTGGAATGTAACATTTTTTTTACCCCACCGCGACACAAGAACACATACCACCACCACCCCCATTCCTCGACCTCTGTAAGAAAAAGTAGTGCCTTTGATAGCTCATACCGTAGCTGCATTGTGATCTGCCTAATAATAGTAAGACTTCTGGGAAGCTTTAATGTATCTTGCTTTTCAATGAATCATCTGATCCTCACCAAAGGCTACACTGATTCTTTCACCACAGGACCAGCATGGCAAAATGATAAATTCCTGTCATCGAACCAGCAAGATTCCTTCATCTACAAGTTTATTATCTTTCAGACTCATCAGTCTATTGGTCTGTTCTGAGTTATGAAACCAAATATGGATATAATCATGTTTTTTTTTTAAAAAACAAAACAAAACATCATTTTATGATAAGAATGTGTCAGTGGAATTCTCTGTAGTTCTTTGTGTTGCTTTTGAAGCCACATGTAGTGCTGCGCAGTGCTCCCTGCTTCATTTTGATTTTCTTGACAATTCACTGCCAAATCTGCACTTCTGCATATTAAAGACACTCTGTGTCAAAACAAACCAGAGATAGAAACTGAGACTTGGTTGCTTCAGAGGAGCAAGAAGACATAACTCAATTGTTTTGTTCTCTGCTTTCTTTGTTTAATGCTTTTAAAGTCTCTTCAACTTTTACTTTCTGATCTCGCTCGCTCTCATTCGTGACTCCAGGAGATTTGGTCTGAAAGGTTAATACAGTCACATGAGCTTCACACTGTGCTTTGTGCTACCAGGCAGTAGCACCTCATACTTAGCTTGTGACTAAGTCTGGGAGAGGGGGATTATTACCAAGATGCATACTGTATGCATCCTAACACATATGTCTGATAAGTTTGATGATAGCTTAAAATAAGACAAATAAATGTGGGCAAGACACAGGTGAAAGCAATCACCTAAAATCAAACCAAACGATGTAGAAAAGGATAACAAGCAAAAGCTAACTCACACATGAAACAGGAGGAACACAAACTTGTCTTACTAAACCACAAGAAAACCATGACAAGGCAAAAAATGAAATTAGATCTTTATTAATGTGAATGGTCAGTGACCCATAGTTGACACTGTCCCTATTTATGCAACGGATTTCCCCGAAGGTGAATAAAATAGACCTTATTCTATTATTTTATCTTATTCCTGTCATCTTACCAAAGGGAAACTCTAGAAAGTGCACAGCCTCTGAAGCTGCTCTGTGTTTAGGGCTGAGGGCAGCAGCACCTTGTGCAGTGCTGTGAGTGCATAAGAGCTGCTATCTGTATTTTGCATGTCAGTGTTGGAATTTCAGAGGCGGTCTCTATGAAGAAAGGGCAGTGGAGGTGAGGAAACCAACATTAGCCTCTACCTACACTAAAATGACCCATTTGTTAGCAGCAGAAGTACTAGAAAACAATCACTTTAAGCACATAGCACGCAGTTTTATGTGGTTCTATATTGTTGATTTGAACAGAAAAGACTTACAGATTTCAATCATTCACAGATGTATATTAATTTCGCATCAAAAACGTTAACAAAAATGCTCAAGAAGCTTTTTCTTTAAGAAAACAGTGTTTTAGGCTTGAGTCATTGACACTTAAAAAACCGATCAGAACATAAGGTCATTATTGTCAGGTCTACATTTTCAGATAGATGTAGCTCCACTCTAGGCTGTATCATTTTTATGCAAGAAAACAACAGCAGCACTGTAGACTCCCTAATGAGTGTCATGCACATAGAAGGAAAACAATGAATTTACTAGTTTTGAGACATTTGCCACATGTAGGCGAACCACGATCAATTTTTTTTAAATTTGTGTCTTTCTTTTGTGTGTGTGCGTGTGTGTGCGTGTGTGTGTGTGTGTGTGTGTGTTTTACAAATATTTTATGTCATTGTGGGAAAGGATTTGTCCTCCCTTATTTCCTGGAGTGATGCACTTCTTCAAAATATGTGGTCAGGGTCAAAGAAAATATTTTTCTAAAATGGAATGCACTTGCCCTTAAGCAGGTAGAATAACTGAAAACAATGAAGTGAAATTAAGACAAAAAACGAGCCCATGATTTTTCACAGTACTTCATTTATTACACCATTAAGCTACACAGTCTAAGCATGTAGTTGACTCCTGCATCATCTCTCCCAGCCCATGGAAGACAAACTAAACAACAAAGAAATGGATAACATGTGAAATGACTAGTATGAAATAAATCTGAATTGTTATATTATCAGAATATTTACAGTTGCTTTTGCATGTCATAAACGGTTCAAGTAAGTAACGTTAAAGTTGATCTTAAGTAGTAAAAAACACCAGTTATACAAAAGACAACAATATGCTGAACTTAAAAAGACTCAAGATGTTTGGGGAATGTAAGCTTTGATTTGCTTTCTTGTGTGAATATATTTTCCACATTACATCAGGGAATTCCCTGAAGCGGAGTGCCAGCAGGATCACACCGAGACTAGATGCTCATTCAGAGCAGGGCATCATGCTTGAATCATAGGTTAGTGTATCACAGGTTAGTCATAGTTAATCTTCCGTATGATTTTTCACTCGGTCTGGAAGTACTTACCATACCGAGTACAGATCTGGAGATAAACAAACATTTTGTCGTCTAAATAGAACAATGCTTTTGACTGACATTGCAGGGAATTGTTTGAATTTCTAAGTCATTCCCGACACAGGGAGGCGTTCCATTTCATCAAATCTTTTCCTCTTCTATCTTTTCTCTGCCTTTTCTCCATTCTCTCTCTCTCCGTCTCTTCCCTCTGTTTCGCTGTCTGTAGTTTCAGGAATTTTTCAAAAGGATGTTCACCAAATATCTAGGACATCTTTTTGGGTCACCATTAAAATGATCCTCCAAACTTGTAAAGCATGTGGGGAAGTTACCTTTTTTTTTCCTTTTTGCATATATGGAGATCTGAGCCTTCCTGCCGACACAAACAACAACAACATCAACCAGTACCAACAACAGAAATAACGTATGCTCTCATTATTATTCCTATTTAGAGTTCTAATTTATTCGGCCTTAGTGGGGAACAGCAGTTTCAAAGGAAAAACCATGAAGAGTGCCTTGTTGATAAGGCACGAAAGTTAAGTCAAATTATTCAGCCTTCCCCTCTGTTTTTTCCCCCTCTCGTTTTCTCTCACTCATGAAAACACAAGCACACACTCTACATGCACACATCACTCAGCATCCCCACTTCAAGCGGTGACAATTTACAATTAATTAGAGAATCCATATTTTCTTGCTTGTTTATGCTTTTGCAAACACTCTATGATCTGCAGCTCAAAGCAGAGCAGCGAAGACAGAAGCCCAAAACCTTCCCCCGTCAGCTCCATATGCTTGGAACGTGCTTTATCACCCAAAGATTGACAACCCAATATGAACTGCCAAATAAAACATCCCAGTCACTCCCCCTCATAAATGTACACCCAACAGCAGAGTAGAGCCCCACTAGTGATTAAGTCATCACTCATTTTGCTTTCATTTTCAATTGTTGTCTTATTTCTGAGAGGGGGATCTCTGACTGGAGCTCACTCGAATGTGGTTTACACTCGTGGTTAAGACATCTCACCCAAAGTGCTCACACATGTATCTTCAGTGCGAGCACTTTGGGTAAGAGAGAACTGCAGGGAGGAAGAGGGAGTTCATTTTCAACTGCTTTCAGCCAGTGCTCGCATATGCTCACACCATTGTCTGCCAACATACAACAGAGTTTCTTTCTCTTTCTGTGATGTTAAAAAAAGAAAAACAATACCTCCCTGCACACTTCTGCTTCTCCTTCTAAATGGAACACTTATATAAGGCACCATTGTGGATTACATAAATATCTCAAAGTTATCAATATTTCATCCTCTGTGCGTTTGATGTGTTTAGTAATTGGATATTTATGTTGTGGGCTTCCTCTCTCAAACTCCCCATTGCACTTTGGTATTTGTGCACATGCGTGTACGTATAGTACATCTCTAGCTGCACTGTATAGGTGTGTGTTTGTTTTCATGTATAATGCATGTGTGCGTCTGCATGCCAACATGCACCAGCAAGCATATATTTGTTGTTGTTGTTGTGTGTGGGCGTGTGCATGCGTGTTGTTTCCTCCTTTTGCTTTTGGAATTTTCTTGGAAAGAAGGTTGACTTAGTGGTGAATTCATTGGAAAGAACAACTGCAAAGTGCGTGTGGGTACAGATGTTTGTGCATCTGTTTCTATGGCACTCTGAACTCTCTGTAATTTTAGACAGGTAAAGTCAAGGAGGCCACCCGGCAAGACAAAGCAAAGCCTGCGAGAGAGCGTGCCTCTCTCTCTATCTGTGTGTGTGTGTGCATGTGCATGTGCGTGTGTGTGTATTTTGTTTTTTTCTGCTCACGGTGGGATGGTCAAGTAGAGGAGAGGACTGGGAGGTTTGTCTGTCTCACTGTGATGTCTCCCGGGGGCAGAGAAAGCTGGTTGTTCTTCTTTGATGAAGACAGAGAACAAGGACAGAAGAAAAAAAGGGGGAGGAGAAGAGGAGGAGAAGCACTAGCATGGGACTCCTTAGTGGGAACTTGAGTCTAATTAATGTTTCACAATCTTGACAGCTAATGTGACAAAAGAACTGTCTGTGTTTAGAAAGTATCTGACAAACCATTTAAGGACTGATCTAGGTACAGCGTAACACCGAGTGGTGGCTGGCAACCGAATGAAATATCAGAAGGAAAAGGGTGAGGGAGGAGCACTGTGCCGCGTTATTATGTGTGCAAGTAACGGCAGACGTATCTAGATGTAATTCCCTTTTGTCACCAAGCGAGGGAGCTGTTGGGTTTGATTTCAGATATCCCAAAGGAATAGCAGGACTAGCCTGCCAAGACAAAAAGGAAAAGAAAAAAAAACAGAGATGGGAACAGAGAAGGGAGGGAGGGAGAAACAGTGAGACAGAGAGGGAGAGGAAGCAAAAAGGAGACTGACTAGTACCTTCACAGTCCATTACATCACTGTTCTCTATGAGAATACTCCTCTCTAGCTTACGTCAGTGGGAAAGACTCCAATCACACTTCTGGTACAGGAGCAACACCTTCATCATGTCACAAATCCAGTCCTAGACTGCTGAAGCTACAGACCTAACAGTGGAGGAGATGTATGGCACACCTTCTATGCTTGTGAGATTTCGTGCTTTGGCATTCAAAATCCATAAAGATGTTAAGGATAGTGTCGCTTAAAGGACTGCATTAAGCGGGGTTGGTAAACATAAGAGCAAATGCAGCTCCTCATAGCTATTCTGGTGTTGACAGCTTTACTGCTCATCAGACTAACAGCACCTCTGCCCCACTGCTGATGTGCCTGCTTACCTGCCTGCCTCCTCAGCAGTTCAGCAAAAACTTGTCTCAAAGTACCAGAGAGAAGGGGAGAGGAAAAAAAGAGGCAGCACCAGAGTGCACAACTGAGAGTTGATATGCAAAGGGGAACGTGATGGCACATATAGGTATTATTATGAGCACAGGTGTGACACATACATGTAAATGTGGTTGGGGGATACAGCCCCCGTATGTGTGAGCTAATGATTCCAAACACTCTTCCTTTGTGAAAGGAGCTTAGTGCCTGGAGGTCCCAGATAACCTGTTTGTGTGTTTTTTGCTGTGGCTGCGGATATTCCGGTCTTATCATCAATCATTAGACTTTCTCACTGGCTGTTTGAATCAAGTTTACCCTGCTGTGAACACATTTAGTGTAACAGGATCTCTCTCTGTGTGTGTGTGTGTGTGTGTGTGTGTGTGTGTGTGTGTGTGTGTGTGTGTGTGTGTGTGTGTGTGTGTGTGTGTGTGTGTGTGTGTGTGTGTGTGGGTTTGAGTGAGTGCGCACATGTGTGAAGGTCCTGCTGTGAACGCAAGTACAGCAGCACTCAGCACTGGACATCACAGCAGGCAGCACCTGAGAGAGATTGAGAAAGTGTGTGGATGCATGTGTGTGAGTGCGTGTGGTTGGAAAGGGCTGCTTTATGAAAAGGTGATGGGTGGGGAAAGAGGATAGGAGAAGGGAATGAGAGTGCATTCACCACTGAGAACCTAACAGAGCTGTGCGGTAATGCTTGAGTTACATATGGTGCATCGTTCCACAGGCACACATGAATACACATACACCTACAGTCTCAGTCCAGGTGCAGTGGCTGGTGTCTGCTTGTGATGAACCATCTACTCCCAGGCAAAAATAGGTCAGACAGCCTCAAGGCCTCTAGAGTAAGGAAAGCTGGCCCTTTCTGCAGCTCTGTCCACGTCATGCACGCTCCCACACACGTTACATCAGGATGCTCAAAGTGTAAATTATACTCAGCTTACAAGTATACAAAATTAACTTGCTCCCTCATTTGGATGCAAAATCCATAACTGCACTCATGCTGTCCTTGTGTCCTTTCACTGTCTCCATCACTGTCTCTGCAGCCGGATAAGGAATCCTCGTCATCTGCACACACACACACACGCACGCCTGTGTATAACAGCGTGCATTTACTATTTGCTTGCCACCTGTCAGGTCTAAATGTAAGTACAAATACAGTAAGTACTGTGACAATTTACAGTTTTTCTCAAATGTTAAAACACAAAAGCCAATCCTGTAACCCAAATGACCAGTAGTCTAAACACATTTACTAAATGTAGCCACCATATTCCAGTACCATAAACACATGTCACATGAAGACACAATTCACAAAACACAACCCTCTGTACTCATAAATCTAAACACATTTTTCCTTGCTAAAACACATGTTGCAAAACAACTCTGCTCATATCCTCAAATGAAAGCCCATGTGATGCAAAATGCTTGCCACAGTCACCAATCTTTGAACACAGGGAACACACCTGGCGTCATTCACTACACACAGTGACTCAAAATTGAAGACACTTGTTGCTAATGCTGTACCCACATGTAAAAGCAAGTTCAGAGTGCACAGTATGCTGAAGGTTCCAAACAAACACAATGGATGAAGGCAGAGTCAGGGGAAGAGGAATTTGATGCAGAGGAGGGAGAAGAGCTGGCCCTGGAAGAAGAGGAGCAGGCCAATGAGGAAGAGGAGTTCAAATGAGAGGAGGAAGAGGAGCAACCAACGAGGAAGAGGAGAAGGCCAACATGGGAGAGGAGAAGGTCCAGGAGGGAGAGCAAGACAACCTCGCACCATCATTACGGACGAGATGCGAGCAACAGCTCAGCGACATGATGCCGCACAGTGATTGTGGTGTGTGTGTGTGGTGTGAATAACGTAAATAAAAAAACTTCACACCCTGTTCATGTTTTCAAGATTACTGTTGTGTGCAATAGATTCTGTTTTTGCATTGAGTTGTGTTACAGTAGTGTACGTACATGCAGGATTTTCTATAGATTTATACTACTCATATGAAACTCACAAATCTAAATGCCTAATCCTCTGCAGAGATCTACGACGATCCGTTACTGTATAGCTTCTAAAATATGCATTGGCAGTTATGAAACAAAGAACCTTCTCACAAATTGAGCATTGTGTTTTCAATTGTTTTGCTGTAGTGTGTAATGCTGTGTATAGTGTTTATAGTTTTGACAGCTTCGAGCTGCTCTCTTGGTGTGGGAGTTTGAGTTTTGCAGTGGGAAGGTGTGGTTGTGTTTATGTAGCTTTAGAGAAGGGTGTTGTGTTTGGACATTGGGGGACCTGGTGGTAACGTTTGTGAAATGTGTTTTAGCATTTGAGAAAAACTGTAATCACAAGGCAATACAAAACATATAAGCACAGCCCCTTACCTGTCAAGTACCTGTCACTGCTGCAAACATAATATTATTACTTATTAATATTCCAGTGGGAGAAGGATTTGTTGTGCTTAATTACAGGCTTTTGGCTGAAATTGGCAGTTAAAAAATACAATTAACATAAAAATACTGTGTTATTATTAAACATGTTAAATAATTCGTCACATCAGGAGACCTGGTTTGCAATGATTTGCATTAAAGATTGTGGTTATACAAACTAATGACACGTGTAAGTATACAATTTGCATGCAAGTATATGAGTGAAAAGAATCTAGCCATGCAAACTCGCAGTTGGGCAAACACTCCCATGCTTTGGAACAACCATTTAAACCTGACAGCCTACAGAATGGCTGAATGAAAATAAAACAATACAAAATGATCAAAATATGATTTGCTTATCAGCATGTGTACTGATAAAGTAAAAAATCATGAAACCTGGAAGAAAACAACTCTTCTCGGTGTCAGGATTCATATTTGAAAATACCCGTGAACAGACAAATTGCAAGTGTATCAAGTATAATATGTTGGTTGCAATCTTTTGTTTTTATCCTTATGTATTTTTGCATCCATCCATCCATCCATCCATCCATCCATCCATCCATCCATTTTTTAACCATTAACTAGAAAGAGGTAGGGACAGATCGGCCTGGACAGGTCACCAGTCTATCACAAGCCTAACCTAGAGAGGCACTCTGGAATTAACAGCACTGACAATTAACAAAATAAGTTTTTATAAGCACTTAAATCAAACATGTTAATGTTAAAATATATTTATTGTTGTTTTTCTATAAACTTTGCAGTTGAAAAAAACAAAAAATCAAAATACAAAAATGAAGCACATTGTTGTTGGTGGTGTTGTTGCTTATTAAAATGCAAAATTATAGTTGTTTGCTTGCGTTCTTGAAGAGAAAAATGTATTTTTTTGGTTGAATATTGCGCTTGGTTAGTTTCCGACTTCTCTGAGAAGTCCAGTGTGCCGGCTCACCAATGGTAACCACTGCAACACATTATCATGCTTTCATGTAATTATCTTATCCAAAAATAAATTTTTAACTTTAAGTCAATGACTTGTGGTTTTGTGGCAGTTTAAAATGATAATTTTAGAAACTTAACCCCTTAATTTCAAGTGTATCATATTTGATAGAAAAAGTTTTTGTGAGTTATTGTGACTTGTATATCATCCGTGGGAGTTTTAAAGACATTTTTAAGCAATAATAATAATAATAGTAATAGTAATAATAAAATTTATTGTTTTTTTTAATAATAAATTGCAAAAAAGGCAGATGTATCAAACATGATGCAAATTAAAAACATGCAATAATGCAAGAAACATTCCTTTTAAATGCTTGATGGTTCAAGCTTTAAAGGATTAAATTGTGATTTAATCACTACTTATACAGAAAACAATTCAAAAGTGTACCGATGTTCACCAAATTCAGCTTTTAATTTCAAAATAATCAACAACACTCTGTTTATACAAGAATTTCTGTAACACCCACATTTCGACCTGCTGAAAGAAGTCAGCGACATTAGTCAACAACAGTTATATCGTGGTTTTAATGTGGTGTCTACTGGTCCGACACAGGCAAACTAACACAAACGCACAGACAGTGCCAAACCCCCTCTCTTTCTTTCCCTAGTCTCTGTATCTGGAATTGGGATTAGCACTTCTGGGTGAGGTATGGGAATGAGGCTTACCTGCAAGTTGGAGCCTAGTGCTCAGTTCCTCAGCAGAAGAGAAGGAGATTAGCCCAGCACGTAAACATTCTGGGATTACTCACTACCAAGGATTAATGGATGCATGCATTTTATGTTATGAAATTTATATACTCTCAAAGCAAGGGCCTTCTCCCTTCATGTTCATGCTGCTTACTTGCACTGAGATTACCCCAGCAGAGAGGTGGGGTACTTAGAGCCTTTCCAGTGTGGAAACTAACGGCAGGAGGATTAGTCAGCAAATCTAAATCGACACATGACAAACCGCTGCGATATCGCTCCTCCGTTCCTTATTTGAGTTGTGCTATTTTGTTTACTCACAGGTTGTGCCCATGTCAGTCAGTTTGTGGCTATTTGTTTGTTAGAATCAATACTGCTATTTTTTATTCTGTTTACTTGTAAGTTCTGCCCAGTCAGTGAGTCGGTGGCTATTTGTTTGTCCAGAATCAATATTTTTGTTACATCCTCACCTGCTAAGCAAAGCAGCTGCCATCACCGGGAAAAGACCTTATGTAACCACTCATGGAGTCCGCCAAAATGAACAGATGAGTTACTGTAGACAAAAACATATTTGTGTTTACGTGTGTGTGTGTGTGTGTGTGTGTGTGTGTGTGTGTGTGTGTGTGTGTATATGCATGTGCTCGCATGCATATCGCCAAGGTTTGCTCTCATTTCTGCAAGAGCCAAATCAGGGAAGGGCAGTATTTCGATGTGCCTCATTTGAAGTACAACTTGGAAATGTAATTGGTCTCCCGACACACACAATTGCATACAAACACACATATGCTTGGTCTTTAACTTGCTCATTCTGTTTTCCATGCCTTTGAACCCATCAGAATGCATTAGCCAGAGAACAAAGACTGTGTACTTTGGGTGATGTTGATTAGTCAATTACACAACAGGGAGCATGATAAGAAAACTCTGGTGGATCTCATGAATATAATGCCTCATTATATCCTCTACCAACTGTTTCTCTTCAGAGGGTTTCCCATACTTTTACACAGTACAACCTGTGTTTGGATAGTAGTGTAAGTGTCAAGTTCATGCTTTATTTAAGCATGTAGTCCAACATCACAATTAACAAACTTGCCCCAGGCGGCTTTGCAATTAACAGTGTAGTAATATGACAGCACGGGCAAAAAGACTGACAAAATATAGGTAAATTATAAACATGTATGAAAGGTATAACCCGGACAGCAGCACCTTTCAATGCTCCTTAGTTGCATTATTATTATTATTATTATTAATCAAAACAAGGTTTCTCGCAATCAAATTCTCAAAGCATTATAATTGCTTACTGAAATTTCCTCTCGTAGGAGAAGAAGAAAGGAAATAGTTTCCTTTCTGCAACAGCGGCTCAGTCACAGCAACCTAATAAAATTGTACAATAAAATACAATATGAGCTCATCTTTCCTGCAAATCTGTTTTTGGTCCCTGGATACATATCTCTTGACTATCTGTCAAATATTAGGTCAGGCATTTCAGAGGAGCCTTCTTGTTTTTCCTTATTCTCCAGCTTACTGAGGGAGACATGAAGGAGCATCTTCTCCCTGCTTCAGGTTTCAAAGAAGTGTTACAGCTATGCACTGGAAACAAAGCAAATGTTTTCATCTCGACTTTTAAGAGAACCTACTTGCTATTTATATCCCGTCACGAGCAGAGGAAAGATGACAGCGCTCTCATTTGCTGCTTTCTTTCTCTCTAAAATTCCTCTGATAAAAAAAGTAATCAGTCACTTTCTTTCCTCACAACAGCCCTCGCTGTTGCGTAGCGTTGGCACGACGCGCGTGTCAGTGCGCGTGTTGTATCTGCGCTTGTAAATGTGCGTGTGTGTGTCTGTGTGTGTTCTACTTGGATGACAACTTCAGCATATCAAAGGCAGATCACACATGTAACTTTGTGAAATACACAAATGCATGTTTGACATTACATTTCAAATAAAGTGTCATTAGAATAATATTGGCTAACAAAATGAGTGCTTTCTGAGACACTAGGCGTGAGGAGGATTAAAGTAGCAATTCTGCTGTTATGCTAAGAAGGGTGGGGAAACACAGAGGCTCAAAGGAGGAAACAGCGAAGTGAGGACAGAAAAGAGGACAGAAATATATAGTCTGACAGGTGGCTGACTTTTTCTGCAGTGTTCCTCCCTGAAAAAAATAATAGGCCACTGTATAAAGAAAGACATTTTTTTTAAATTGGTACATTACAAAAAATTATGTTGGCTACAGGTTTTACCAGTATCTCTGCATCTTTTCAAATACATACCCTGCTGATAAGACGGTATAGCTAAAGATAATGTAATTTTAGGAAAATGTGTGCTTTCACTGTTTTATTTTGAAGCTGAAGGGTCACAGATACAAACACTTCCATGAGCACAAACCAAGAGTAGCCTGTTGCAAAAGTCCTTGTACCGAGTGCTTCTTAAAATGTGGTAGGTGTCACAGTTCAGCTTTGTACTGTATATCATCCCTTCCACCTACATATGTCCTCACCTCAGTTGTCCTTACCTACCTGGCACAGCCCCCTCACATGGGGAACCCAATTCCCCCAATTACCTCCCCTGTTTATATACTGTTCTCTACTTGCCTGCTAATTTTCTGGACTTTCATAGTGCTTCTGTTTATTGCATTTTTCATTAAACCACTTAAGAATCATTCCTCCCTTGCTGGGGTTATCCATACTTGGGACCTAGTCCTTGCTTTACTAAATGTCAAGGGAGTGGAGGCACTGGGGTATCGAAACCTATCGTTACTTGATAACATAGTTCCTATAGCTATGATTGTACATGACTGAATAAGAAGGCTTTGTTGACAGCTCCTTCACTGTACTTAAGACATGTTTTTTTTATGGCTAAAATTACATTTCAACTAGATATCAGCATATCAGTATTATGTAAAACATTATGTACAGGTGGCATTCTTGATAAAAAATCACATTCTTGATAATATTATTCACACATTAAATTCTTTTAACTTGTTTTTCTACTAATTTATACAATGTTCCTATTAGTTTTGACTGGACCTCTTCTAAGGCAAATGAAAAGAAAAATTCAAGAAGAATAATCTCTGCAACAGTTACAACAATTAATAATGATTTTCCGGCCATTGAGTGTAACACATCCTCATATAATGGGATTAATTTAATTACGCTGTTTTCTGGTTGTTGCTTTGCCTCTGGGCTCCCTAACTGTTAAGTTCTCTCGCTCTATCTCCCCTTGAGGAGCTCTGTAGACTTAAAGATCACAGACCCTGAGGAGGATTTTAATGGGTGCAAAATGAGCATTTCTTTAGGCAACAACTCAACTTTCTCCCACTCAGTAACTTTCCTGGAGCATTACCTCCAAACCACCAAGTACTTCTTCGCTGTTGCTTACTCTCTTTGTTTCATGCAGTCCTTCCACCGATGCCCACATCCTGTCTTAATAGTAAGTGGAGAAGAGCTGGGAGTTCTTCTCATTGGAACTACCTCAAAGACCGTCTGCTGCTTAATTATCTTTAGGGTTTTGTGGTGTTTTATACTTCTTATAGACCCTTCACCGTAGAGGCAGTAATGCAGTATAGTGTACATACAGCTTAGAAAGTAGCCTGAAATAATATTGTTAGAGAGTGTCCTCTTTCAAAACTACAAACATGAAAGAACCCCTCTGGTCATGCAGACATCCCTGTAGTATTAAACATGATTGGCTAAATAATGTCATTGTGGTGTAGCATAGCTTTATAGCATCTGAGTGGAGACATAGATGAACAAGTATACTTAAGCCTCCAGCAAATGTTGGAGATGTTAGAGTTGTTAGATGTAGCGTTAGAGGCAAGGGCCCGTTTGCATATACACCTATTAGCCTTGGTACAATAACCTTAATCTAATATTATGCTGGTTCACCTTGTGCAGCCGAAGGCAATTGCAACCCACTGGGGCATATAGATGGAGTCTCTGGGGACATCCGTGGTGTGTGCCACAGTGATGTTCAATCAGGACTGAGATCTACAAGTCTTGAGGCCATTTTCCTGAGATGTTTTTATAGCATGGCTTTCCAATAAATATACAATAACCGTAAAATGTTTTCTCACATAAAAAAAACTGTAAAAACAAAATCAGAAAATATGGCATAATTTTATAACTATGTGATTTTTATTTAATAAGTAAATCAGAATCAGAACAATTTGATAATCCCTATGGAGATTATGTCAATCTACAGGCATTAAAGAAGTGGAAAAAAAACTTTAAACAAAAAGTAAAATAAGTATAGGTTCTGTAATTTTATGTAAATGTGTTTGTTAGATAACACATATCTTGTCTAATTTTGAAGTTTACAAACAAGATGTTAAATACATTTTTAACAAGTGTATAACATCTAAAGCCAACAACAAACTGTGGAAATCTACTTTTTACAATTGAAAACAGACATAATTACTTTAACTTCACACTGTACCTTATAATAACATTACTGACCAAAACTATTAAAATTACACACAAGTTATAGTAATAGAAATGGAAAGGGTACTATATGTGGACAGTACAGCCTCATGAATGCCAGGAACCAAGGTTATAGTGCGAAACTTTGCATATTAACTAGATGATAAATACTTCTATCTTCACCTTTTAGTAGTTGTAACATTGTGGCTGGTTGACATAGCTCTATGCATACTAAGAGAGACAAAGGTGAAGAGGTAAATGGCCTGTATTTATATAGCGCTTTACTAGTCCCTCAGGACCCCAAAGCCCTTTACACATCCAGTCATCCACACACACATTCACACACTGGTGAGACACTCTGGGGAGAGGCGAGGCTGCCGGACACTGGCGCTACCAGGCCCTCTGACCACCACCAGTAGGCAACAGGTGAAGTGTCTTCCCCAAGGACACAACGACCGAGACTGTCCAAGCCGGGGCTCAAACCGGCAACCTTCCGATTACAAAGCGAACTCCCAATTTACAAATCTCAGTACACATTTGTAAATCATATTTCACAGAAATAAACTGAAATATTTTTACACACGTCTCCATACAGATCTTCAAACATTTCTGTTGCATTAATCGCTCCAATGAGTTGGGATCAATAGCCATGAATTCTTCAATATGTAACCTTAGCTTAGCAACAGTGCGTGCACATGGCATGAGTGAGATATTGGTCACCTAACACTTATCAACAAAACACTACTAACTGCAACACACATACTATAACAGTAAAAAAACTTAAGGGTGTAGTTTGTGGGTGTGATCACCCGTGTGTACACCTGTGAGCATGGACGCGCTTGTTTTTTTTTTTTTTTAAAAGGTTCCTTCATGTAATGATCCGCTAGAGGGTGTGGGGGGGCCACAGCCCCGTCCTCCAGGGCATGAAGCAGGTATGGAGGAGATCAAAACTCCAGACATCCAGAGGCCCCCAGAACACAAGAGACCAAGGAAGACCAACAGAGGGGCAGCCGCGCCACTGTCCCAGAAAGAGCTGAGGAGAGTCCCAGATGAGGGCTCACTCAGCAGCCGCGGAGCAGAAGCCAGGGGGAGTTGCAGTGACGCGCCCGTGAGCTCCGCCGGCAGCCAGCCGTGCCTGAGTAACCGAGCCCCAGGCCGAGAGGCCGGGGGCACCCCACCTCCGAAGTGGCCCGAGCGAGCCCCAGGCTCCAGGCCCCGATAAGCGGTCGCCAAGGAGTGAGCCGGTGTGTACCTGGACGCCCATCCCCGGACACAAAGAACCACCAACGCACCGACGTCTGAGGGGGTCCGCCACTGGCAGGGGAAGTGGTGGTAGGGGGAGATAGGCCTCCAAACCTTGGAGGGCCTGAGATGTCCCCAGAGAGGTGGCGCCTGATACCCAACCTGACATATAGACACAGAAATACAGGCACACACATATACAAACATCCATTCCCACCCTCATGCTCTCATATGTACTTACTCCACACTCAACCAACGTGGAGACAGACATAAAGAGACGCTGTACACACGATCACACTCCCCAAGCGTCCTCTACAAACCGGGTCTAGGTACCCTTGCCCCTGGAGGGGGGAACTGCACCCAGACCCAGGTGATGTTACCCTTTTCCCTGCGGTGGGGGGAGGCAGACCGCCCCGACTCCGCAGCAGCAGGGAGGCCCCACACTCCAGACCACAGTCGGACGGCCAACTCCTCCTCCTAGCCCCCCCGCTCCAGCAGGTCGCAGAGAATGGGGGTGAGAGAAGACTCCAAACAGTAAAAAACCTAAAAGCCCTTCCTTCATTTACAAAAACGTTACATAGCTAAAAGTAGAATTTTCTGTATTCCATATTTCACCACCAGTGATATCAAACTGGCCGCAATACACACAGTTTACACGTGTAAGCTGAGGTGCACAATCTCATTTACAAATAAGAAACAATACTAGTAACCGAATTGTTTATTGAAAGCCATTAATGAGTCCTAGCATGGAGGACAAGGTTGGTATATAGGTGAGCTGTCACATACAGTCGTCATATCTTAACTGCTAAAATCACATTTGCTACACAGCAGGTGTCCTCCCCCATCTGCAGAAGGTTGTTGTTTTCCAAAGGAGTTTCCCATTTCTTCAGTCATTTCTGCTAATCCACTCGCATGCATTTTTTTTAAATTTAATCTGGACACTTATGGCCTCATAATGGTGCCTGTTACACTGGCACCCCTACAGCGCTTTGTGCATGTGCTTTATTCCATATGATATCTGCTAAAGCACAGCTGCTAACTTTCTCTCTGTTGGCACTTTTTTAGTTTCTCTTTCTGATCTGCTGGAAATGACGGCATGCTCAATTCCAGTAAAAGAAAGTTGGAGACACTGAAAATATGCAAAACATAGCATAATTTACTCTTAAAAAGTGATAACACAGATCAATCACTTGAGATCCTCAGTGGTGCTGCTTTTGCTTTTTAGCCCAACTTTCACTGATTTTTACTGTGCATAAAAACTCAGACAGCAACAGCACAGAAGCAATTAAACAACAACAAACTTGATCTACTGATGATCTGCTGGAGAGTCGAAGCATTTCACATTGTTTAATGCCGTTAGCCAGTGTGCAAGGGAGTACACATGCTAAAAATAAGCCCTCTAGCTTGTTGGCTCTGCTAATCCTGCTGTCCTGTTTCATTCATTAATTGCCTGTCCTTCAAAAAGATTAACAAGAGATCAAAATCAAAGACTGCTCTGCTCTGCTTGTTCTTCCTCTCATGTTAGACTGAGGGCAGACACTGCAGTGACTCGCTGTATCTCATCTTGAGCTACAAACAGGGTACAAGTACATGCTGCTAACTACAGTAGATATTTCTGCAACACATTACACAGGCATCCTTACCACAGCATCATTGCAGTTGCTTTTAGAAATTCTTCCCATTAAGTTTAATACTTTTTTTTGTGGTCATTAATTTTTAGAAGCTAAAACCAAAAACTACATAATATACACCAAAAATAGACATGTGGCTAATAGGCCATGTTTATAATGTTGGCATCATTATTATCCTTGGCAGAGATCATCTTTTATGCGCTATAATTTTTGGTTTGCAACAATACAACTATTCTACAGGGTGGGCCATTTATATGGATACACCGTAATAACATGGGAATGGTTGGTGATATTAAAGTCCTGTTTGTGGCACATTAGTATACGTGAGGGGACAAACTCCTCAAGATGGGTGGTGACCATGGTGGCCATTTAGAAGTCGGCCATCTTGGATACAACTTTTGTTTTTCCAATAGGAAGAGGGCCATGTGACACATCAAACTTATTGGTAATGTCACAAGAAAAACAATGGTGTGCTTACCTTTGTAAATATTATACATTTCTTTCACTGTATAGTGATTATATTGGATTTTACCATCACAGAGCTGTGGCAAGAACATGCAGCCTTCACTGGTTGTGTTTCAGTCCAACATACTGTTGTCAGGCAACAGAAGACAAATATGTAAATAAGCTGATGATAATAACTTTGGCCATATCTGTTAAGGCTAAATATTCTCTTCTGCAAAAGGGGTCTTGTAGCCACCAACAGAACATTTGGTGTGACATCCTTGTGGCTGACACATTTTAGACTTAGTTCGAAGAGGCATCTCTATCAAGTAAATAGCAACGACAGACTTCTGAGTCTTACCACAAGAGGTATGAGGTCTGTTCAGCAGCCAGAGCAAGTGCTATACACAGGATTCTAACCAGAAAGGTTTGTTTAGAGACAGTCTTCCTGATTTATAGAGGAGAAACACAACGTTATCTCCCAAAACAATAAAAAAAGAGTTGATTTTTTAAAATAAATGAACTACATTCATAGAATCAGACTCAGATGAATCTGTCATCTCTTATAAAGAGCTATGTGTGTTTTTCAAAATTTGTTGTTGTCTAGTTTTTATCTGAACTGTCTGACTGATTCTGATTGTTTTTTTAATATATATAATTTAGTGCAAAATTCAGATAAAATTACATTCATGTTTATGTTGACAAAAGGAGCCACAACCCTGAATTTTATTCATTATTAGACCCGAGC
The DNA here is from genome assembly GCF_057382275.1 of Copadichromis virginalis. Lineage (NCBI taxonomy): Eukaryota > Metazoa > Chordata > Actinopteri > Cichliformes > Cichlidae > Copadichromis > Copadichromis virginalis. Next base: position 25,879,399 of record NC_140623.1, read on the forward strand.
GGCTTCTCTCAAAATTAAAAAAACAAAACACTGACTGTTTTAATCATACCCTTGATCTTGTTCCCGTTTAGTGGTATTTCCTGAAAAACCATAATTATTTTGATTTTTTTTTAAATTATCCTAGAATTAACCAAAATTGAAAGAAATCATTACTTCTTTCAGAGAGCAGCTACTCTCAGTAAACGTTAAGCCCACACAGCTTGATTATCTTGTCTGAGAAATAAAGCAATTATCAGAGAAGTCTGACTCGTGGTGCAAGTCACCAATGAAAATCTAAAGATGACACCATGAAAGCACGTGATTTTCCAAATACACTATTTAAATTATTTACATCAAAACAATCCTCTCTCAAGCTAAGACTACTACTCATTTGTTTATTAGAATGATAGACGAATAATTAAAAATAATAATAATGTTGTTGCTATGTCTAAATGTCCTATTATTGATGGGGGTAAACAAAAATAAACCCTGGCTTCTTTCTAGGCTCTGTTGAGCCTTGCATTCCTTCAACTCAGTAGTTATGGCTTCACGAGTCAAATTTTAACCAAATACACCAGGAAATAGTTCATGCATACTATGTTGGCTAGACAAAATTGGGACTGTGTCACCATGGCAACCACAAACAAAGCAGCTGTAGTCTTTACTTACCCAGTATTTATACCTATCATAACCAAGTCATGTTTAGTCCTAAACCTAATCAAATGTCTTTTTAATAGCTAAAAATAAGATAATATAAATGATGTGTGAATATCTGTAACATGTACGGGTCAAACTTGTCTCGGGTGTGAGTGGTGAAATGATTTGCTCCACCACTGACCCCTCCATCCCAGAAAATGTGAACTTTTTTGCCTTTTTACAGTGGAAGATATTGATTTCGTGTACATGGACACGAATCAGTACAAATGAGACTGGACAGATGAAAAATCTTGTTCAGGGACATGAAAATGACATTGGAAAATTCATGTTTAGGAACATGTTACATTTGTGCCCAGAAACACAAATCAGTGGATTAGTGGTTGTGACTATTTCACAAACAGAGACTGCTTGCCCCATCTTATCTTAAACCCTCATTATCCCCATTGAGCTTTTGGCTCTAAGAGTGCAGGCTTAATTGTGCTGTATCCAAAGGTACAGTGTAGGATGAGCCTTCAGCTATCAGGCTCCTATCCTGCAAAACCGGCGCTCAGTTTGGTTTGCAAGAGACAGTCTCTCCCCCTCTAATTTTAGGATTAGGCTAAAACTTTCCTTTTTAGTTAATGCTGAATCGGGTGACAATTAACCATCCCTTAATTCTACTGCTATAGGCTCAGTCTTCTGGGGGACCTGCAGTAATGTACTGAGCACACTGCACTCCCCTCCTTTACACTCCTCATGTCACCTCATGCAGCTCTTTAACTTTTGTTTATGCTTTCTATGCATACTCGTTGCATGTCTTTAATATTGTAGCATCTTTAGCTTATAAAATTGAGAGCAATGAGAGGAGTGACGTGAGAAAAGATGGGATCAACTCAACTGAAGGTAAATTGGTTGTGGTTTTCTTGCTTCAAGGTCCAGGTTTGCCATGAATTTCTGAATTCCCTTTCGCCTTCTATTACAGCCCATTCAGAGGAAAATTTCAAGTCTGCAATTGTTGTGCAATGTCCAGACAGTCTTGCAGATCAGAGTTCACTTTAGTTCGACTTTGACTGTGATCCTTTGCTATTCTGAGGGAATCCTTTCTGGTTTTAATTAGAGGGCATTAATTAAATATCTGCAATCCTCCTATTATGTTATTACATTGCAGGTTTTTGGAGAAATTTAAAGGCAAAATATCAAATAGAATTTTACTAACAGCTTTGCAATAGCAATAAATTACTGGTGACATTTGAAAAAAGATGAGAGGGTAACTAATCATGACAAGATAATAATAATCATGAACATAGTGAACACAGTGAAACTTGCTGTCCTCAAGAGAAAGCCTTTCACATTCTTCCCACTCAGCATGCGTGTGTTGATTTGCTTCTTCAACTTGGCAACCACACGAAACATTTGCATGTTTATACACTATATTTGGTTATTTTAAATGTATCCTTTACTATTTGATAGCAAAATCCTGGTGTCTGGCCTGTGTTTCACACTTTTAGTGATGTAATGTTTAAAACATTTCCTTCCATTCAATCCAAAGTCAGATCTTTAGAAAAAGACTAGATGTTACTGGTACGTCACCTACTTTCAAAATGCACAGAGGAGAGGTTAAAGTCTGATGTGGTTAAATATTCAGCATCACTTGTAGTGTAAAGAACAATTTTCTTATTTGACAAAGATGTGTGAAGCATGAGTTCACACTCATTCTGACTTTATCTGCCAAACTATTACTGTGTCATGTATTGTTTTGTAAATCTGTGCCAGATTTGGGAAAAACAAATCCTCTTGGATTTCCTCAGAGCATAAAAATTGAGGCCTGAAAACAATATTAAACATTAAATCACATCAGTAGACTATTAAAAGTAAAGCATTGCGTGATTCTGTATTTTTGCAGTTATCTGCATAGAGCAGGAATTATATGTCATACTGCTAACCATATTTTTCACAAGCATATCAGCGCTCATATTATCTTTTCCCTCTTCAATGCAATGGGATTATAATTTTAGTACAACTTTGCTGTTGGCAATCCAAGACCATTTAACTAATCGAAGATTTAATGGCAGCTGTAATGTAGGACTGCTAAACTAATCCGCGTTAGGCATATTCAGCAATGAATTCAGCTACATCGTGGCTGCAGAAGTGACAGTAGCTAAGATAAAAAGCTTGTAATGCTTGTAATCCTTGAAAAGTAATGCCAGCACAGTACACCAAAACTGGAGATGTTAAAAACGTGCTTTCACACATCAGCAGTGATACGTGCATAAATTATTTGGCAGGAAATGCTTCAACACAGTTGCAATGTGATTATTATGGCGTACAGAAGTAAGAAGTAAACACAGATCATTAATCTTTTTTTAATTTATTTACTAGCACAAATAAAAAAAAACTAAAAAACAAACAGCAGCACTGAGTGTCATCAACTTCTGTTTGTGGCTTTTAATCAAGCTCATTTTCCCGTATAGTAAATGGAGTAAGCTGGTTTTCTTCACTGCTAAAATTCCCCTTAAAGAGTGTCTCCTCGTGCACCTCTGGAATGCTCCTGCCACTGATACTGAACCCTGTGTTGAAGGTCCGACCTGGGAGAAATGTGCCAATGGTAATGCACAAGAAAATTAAGCAAGCACTGGCCACAGGCTGCAAAACAATGTAGGCTCTTTCACTTAAACACTGATAATCTTTGACATACGCACTGAGTCAGTGGGACCCAGATGTTGATGTTTAGGTGCATGGTGAAGTTGGAGATGTTGCAAGCTGCCAAAATGGACCTTGGATGTCTGTTTTTTGTCAGTATACTCATGAAAACTTTTACCCCTCATACAACAGGTGCACTTTCTAAGATAGATAAGTAGATAGATGCAGCTTTTTGTGGCATGTAGCTACACAATATTAGGGAGGGGGGTTTATTGTTATGGCTGATCATATTTGTTGTATTAATTACTGTTCTATAAGTTTGCGGGTGCCTTGTTGTTGAAAGAGCTTTCAAACGTTTCTGCTCTGGCAGTTAGGACAGGTGTGATTAACAACAGTTTTGTCAATTTCATTTTTTTCAATAACCCTTGTTGCACTGATTAATTACATTCCATACATTGTGATCACTCATTCTCTTATGGGGACATTAATTTCAAGAGACTTACTCCCTACATTTATTATACTGAGTATTTTCTCCTCTACCTCATAACGGCTGGAAAACCATTCTCTATCACTGTGATCAGTGAGGCCTAAAAAGAGTAAGCCTTCTTCTTCAAAGTCCCAAAGGTTTTGTTCATCCATTAAGCCAAACAAGTGGGTTTGTAAATGTTAGCGAATGCTGCGCTACTCATCTAAAGTTGTGTCTCCTATCTTCTTCTTCTTCTCTTCTTGCTTGAACTTTCTAGTAGTTATGTATACATGCAAATCTGAAACTACAGTTTTGGTCAGAAGTTTACACACACTCATTATGGACATGGCTGTCGTGGTAATTGCTGAAGTTCTACAATATCTAATGTTGACCAAGCTGAGGCATATTAACTTAGTGAGCGTGACTGACTACAAAAACAAAATTGCTTGACGCTACTCATTGGACTGAACAATACTGAGAACAACTGTCAACATCTGGAAGAAAAGCCGCTAACCTATCATTAACTGGAACACCAGAGTCACTGTCCACAGTGAAGCTAATTTTATATATCCATTCACCAAGAAAGAAGACCCCGCTCAAAAATTGACACCTTCAAATAAAATTTATCGCTGGCCGCATGGACAAGCCAAATGCCTTCTGGAGAAAGGTTTTATACTAATTCCAAACTGCCATAGTACGGCTGTGTGGCAGGCACGATGAGTACCCAAATGCAGGACTCAAAAACTAAGAAAGCCAGCCTTATTTTGCCGTATGAAATAACACCAGATACAAGAAAAATATAACTCAAACTAGAAACTGGAAGACTGAGAAGCCAGAAACACAGAGACACTCAAATAGCAAATAGCTACATAGGGTAGTATGATGGTACAACGCAATGGACAGAGGAAAACACAGGGCTTAAATACACAGAGGGATAACAAGGGAATCAGACACAGCTGGGAGTAATCTGGCATAACGAAGCAAAACTGAATATACTGAACACAGGACAAGGAACTATCAAAATAAAACAGGAACATAACACATTCACAAAGACGCAGACCTGACAATGAGACATGGAGACATGACTGGCTAGTGGAACAGAGGGAACATCAACATGGGTAAAGCTTGTGGAATGGCCTTCCCAAAGGCCCAATCTCAACCCTTTTAAAAATTTGGTCAAGGTGCAGCCCTATAAGTGACATTTAACCAAATATTACTGGGAATAAAATATTAAGCCTGTGTGCATACTTTTGACCGTTTGGATCATAGAAAATCTAACATGAATTTAAACTTGTGCACCAAAAGCAAGCAAACAAACAAACAAAAAAAGCCACACATTATCTTTATCCGTGCTCATGATGAGTGTATGTAAACTTCTGACCAGAGCTATACACAGAGTGTTTGTTTTTTGCTCCCTTTGAAGACCATGTGCACTAAAGTGCAAGTCATTGTTCTTGCAAATTCTTACTGAACAATTTACATTTGAATTTTCATGGATGAAATTTGTAAACACAGGTGCATTGCTAGGTGTCCCACATTCCAGTATAACACATTACTATAATCAGTGCTGCTGTCATTACTTTAAAAAGTTGCTTCTCTTACAAGTAATGACTTTTCATAAAAGGAATTACTTTCCAGCGAAAGTTATTTGTATTACTCCATAAAATGACATGAAATGCATTGTCTTATAAACACCACTTAACAATAAAAACATAGGCTCCAGTCCCACATACCAACACAAAAGCTACACAACAGCAAAAGTTGTGTATTTTTCAGTAACGTAGTAATATTATGCAGGACAAGTGCATGATGGTAAAGTACAAACTTTGACCAGGACAGAACAACTGCAATATACTGCTAATGCAGCTTTGGCTCTTTGCAAGCATCTGTGCAGATGGCATGCTAAGACAAAGCTAGCAAAGAACCCAGAGTGATGTTAAAGCTCAGTGTTTGCTGACTTAATCCAAGCAGTGAGACACTGAACTTCAACAGGTAACCAAAGCAATGATGAGCAGTCAGACTTGTGGCACTGAAGCCCCCATTTCTACCTCTTCATGTTTCTAAAATAGAATCATGATAGCGATCACTTTGACATCTCTTTGGGCTGGTTTTATACACTTTTGTTTTCAAACTTTAACATTAAAAGACAGATGTTGTGTGTCTTCATTAGGTTACAGGTTTGTGTTGTAGCCCAAGATTTAAGTTGTTAACTGGTAATTATGTGACAGTGCATTTCACAGCATGTTAGGGACCAGCGTGAAGGTAAAGTCATGAGAAGTGTAACCAATGACTTTCGCCAATGAGTAATTAAGTAATTAAGTAATGTACTGCTAATGCCTGTAGCAGTACTTATAAGAAAAGTAACAAGTAATGTGTAATATGTTACTTTTATTGAGTAGTGACCCCAGTACTGCAGAGGTGTGGTTGTTAAATTGATTTTTCCACTTTTCCAGGTGTGCAAATTCAAACCCATCATTTTAAAATTGTTTAAATGAATTTATCAACAACAGTCTCTTGAGTCTCTACATTAATCTAAACTGCCACAGACTGATTCTTTCAGATTTTTCACCACATCTACAGTAACTGTGAGCCAAAACGTTTAAAACATTACTGATTCAAATACTTGCATGGTGTTTATTATTCATTAAGCATAAGCAAGGCTTGTGTGTTGGTCTACATAAATTATTGTTCATGTATTTGGTGTCAGATGTGAGATTTTTAACAGCTAGACCATGCAGTGTTTGCTACTAAAACGTACCTCCTCTCACTCCATTTAGTTCAACTGCTCCTGTCTCGTAATTTCTGCTGTGCATTAAACCTGAGTATCCCGTTTTCAGTGGAAAGCAGCAAAGATTTAACTCTTCTCAAAGGTTTCATCTTCATGTCACCCACGAAAAATCTGATCTCATTGTAAAACAGCTGTAGGAAACACTCTCCAATAGCAATTTTATGATGATTTTTGTGGTACTGTGCTTTATTTACTTTTTATCAAAAATGTATTTCTTCCAGAACTTGAATGAATTAACCGGAGAATATTATCAAAACAGACACAAACTGGCACCACTGTGACTTGAAAAGAAAGATATTCCCTTCTGAGTCCGTGGTAGGCACAAGCTGGTTGCACATAACTATAAAGTTGGAGATATGCAGTAAAGGACCCAAAAATGTTAATATGCTGAGTAATCCTAATTGATCAGTAGGATTTTCCTCTTTTACAAGCATTTCCCATATGCTTTTCACATGTCTGGACAGAGGCAGGACATGGAGTCAAAGAAGTCCTCTTTAAAACTTCAATCAGAGAGCAACTGGAAAGAGCTGTAATCACAGGGAGTTCGTTTTTGGTCCCTAAAAGATGGTGTCCAGTAACCAACTGTGAGCGGCAATGACAGGAAAAGTAGAATGAACCAAACTGGCTGTTGGCTTCTGATTATTCCATTTTCAGCAGAGGTGTAACTTCTAGGTGACTTGTATAACCCAGTGCAGATGTCATATGTGATGCAGTTGGGTGGATGACTGAATGTTTGGGTTCCTTAGGGACTAGTAAATGGTAAATGGTCTGTATTTTTATAGCGCTTTACTTGGTCCTAAGGACCCCAAAGCGCTTTACACTATACACAATCATCCACCCATTCACACACACATTCACACACTGATGGCAAGCTACAGTGTAGCCACAGCCGCCCTGGGGCGCACTGACAGAGGCGAGACTGCCGGACACTGCCGCCACCGGGCCCTCTGACCACCACCAGTAGGCAACGGGTGAAGTGTCTTGCCCAAGGAGACAACGACCGAGACTGTTGAAGCCGGGGCTCAAACCGGCAACCTTCTGATTACAAGACGAACGCCCAACTCTTGAGCCACGATCGCCACAGTAAAGTGCTATACAAATACCATTTTACCATTCTATACAATGCCATTTTATTCTACTTTACTTTTTCTCATCACTTCATTTTGCATTTTGAATGGTTCTACAACTTGAGCCTTGTTTAGTTTTAAGACTGGATGAATCATGTTAGCTGTATGAGCAACACATTCACAACTGATCATTTCATTACATGAACACTTAAAACAATATAACAATTTGAGAAAATAGCCCTTTGCAACTTAAAGTGGGAGGAAAAACCGCTCAGCGACATCACTGACATTACACATTATACTGACATTACATTCATTACTGCATGCAGTATAATGAATTTCTGAATGAATGTCATTTGAAGAGTCATTAGCAATCAACCAATTCTGTCATTTATGTATGACGATGCGTTTTTATAATACATATTACGTGTGAGGTTTGCATCTTAAAAGAGTGGATTAAATATACTTCTGTCACAGTGTTAAAGGTTTACAGATGTTAAGACATAGATCAGTTGATTGTGATTATGTGACTGTTATGTTGTTACAAGCTAATGAAAAGATGCTACTGTAAATCTGTTGTCACATGAAGGACACATTCAAAGCCGCCGGTCTGTTATTACAGAGAGCTGCCTGGTTCTTTCTCTGTAACTCAGCTGAGTGCAGTTTCTGATGACTAAGACTGAGAGAGACTGTTCACTCGAGACCCTGCTCACAACCCTCCACCACCACTACCACCACCACCACCACCACTACCACCACCACAGCCACCTGCTTGTCATGAACGAAGTCTTTGTGATTGACACAACTCCCTCATCTGCCTTCTCCTCACGTCCGGTAAACACCGTGGCCAAAAAGCAGTGACCTAGTCTCTTTGATGAAAGCAGATGATAAACTTGATAGTAAAGTGTTTCCAGGGATGGCATTTTCATTTTCATTTTGAGCTGGAAATCATATCAATTAAATTGGCAAATTACAACTGCTGTCATTGACTCACAGTTCTCCTTGAAAACATGGGAAATATCTCAAAGTCATTTTCACACCCTTGTCCTTCTTTGAAAGCTTCTATTCTGTACTTGGCAACAACACCGTGTATTTTACTCTCTCAAACAGGATACAGAATTACAAACACACCAATAAGCTATATGTCAAGCTATGCACCGTGCATCACAAAGTATCACGCCACAATGACAAGGTGTGAGATATAGCTTCAAACCAATATTAACAAAAACATCATAAGCTTCTCATATTGTTCATCATCATGTGCATATTGTGCAGGAATAAAGGAACCAGTTCATTTGATTTAACTGACAATAATTAATACTCTGTATGCTTGACATTTTCAACCTTTCCTACTAATAAATATTAGAAATAAAGCATACTGTATCTTCCTGGTTGTACTTTTTATTAAAATCCAGTTTTTTCTTAGTGTTAGTAATTCAGACGGTTGCAGTATAGTACTTGTAGGTGTGTAGATGTACGTATTATTACCACATACCCAGGTCGTTTGTATTAGGCTATGTATTTGGTATTCAAGTGGTAAAGCAATGCAAAGCAGTCACTTGGTTTTGTGTTTCTTGCGTTGTTTTGTTGCTTTATTTTTGGAAGGAAACTAAAGGCTTTAAGTGCAGCTGCAGGCTGGCCTGTTGGCAGCTGTATGCTAATGGCTTGCCTTGTTTGTGACTTTGAAATCAAAGCAAGTCTTATTCTGGTCAGTGCTGGCCTTAAGGCTGTCAGTTTTACGAATCTAGTGGAAAAAGAAGCAAACAGAATAAAACAAATGCAGTTGCTAACAAAATGGAGATTTCTGGCAACACTCGGGAAACTGTATGCCAGGTATATGCTAAAGCCTTGTGTTTAATTCAGGTACAGAGGTTCCAGTCATAAATGTTTTGGCAAAGTGAGTACATCATGCACAAACAAGACATTTAGAGCATAAGACTCCAAAACAAAAATAATGACAAAATCCCATGACGGCTGATGCAGATGAAGTGATCGTCACTGCATTTTTCTCTAATCAAGTGAGTTCTGTCACTTTTTCTTTGCATCTCACACTTCCTTACGTTACCTTCCTCCCTGTCCCAATTCTTTACCTTTCACTTTCTTTTTGAGAGCTTTTTACTCCTCCATTCGTTTTCTATCTCTGAATCAACTCCCCTTCCATCTTCCACTTTCTCTACCTTCCTCTGTTCTCTATCTTTCATCCCTCCTTCCCTTCCACTCCTTGTAGGCTGTGATATGTAAATGCGCAGACAGCTGCTCTCATTCCCCGAGTTTTGATTCAGCCGTTGGCGTAATTAACAGCTCTGCGAACTGTGACTCATCCCGAACTAGGTGAGAGCAGCTCTGTCAGCCAATAAGCGCATTCTTTTTCCCTCTCTGTGCTCTCTTCTTTATGTCACTCTCGCTTTCTCACATGCAGCGACACATAAACTCACAATGCAAAGTATTATTCATTTATTGGACACTTGCACAGCCATCGCCATAACTAATCATCTGGGGTCATCTCCCAGCAGCTGACTGGTGCATTGTTTTCCTGCTCTCTCTTTTTCCCCTAAACTTCCTGTCATCTTCTTTCTCATCTTCCTCTTCATCTCCGTTCTCTTTTCGGCTACACCTTGCAGTAACTTCTCTGCTCTCTGACTCTCTTCTTTTCCCCAAGCCTACTTATCTCTTTAATGGGGATATCAATTAACATTGGAAACTGGGACCTCAAGGCCCCTTAGAGAATTAATGCATAACATCTTAAACCACAGAGACAGGCTCCAAAGCGCTTGCTCTCCTGCACATTTTCTTTTTTCCCCCCCCTTCTTTCCATTTTTTATATGATGCTTTGCTTCTGCAAAAGAAATAATATTTCTGCGAGCACTCATTCTGGGCTTGTTTATACAGTAGCTGAAAGTTTCGTGTCACATTTTCATCATTTGGCAGGGGTCGGCGAGCAAGATGGAACACCTATCTCAGTGTGTTGCAAACCTATACTGTGTTTCAACAACATGGCAGGTGTTGAAATTGAACTAAGGTAATGGCCTAGAATGCATGAGTGCAGTGAAGGCAAAAATATTTTATAATTATATTTTTAATATAAAATTACTTGAAAAACTGAATAAATATTTCCATTTTGTTCCTAGTAGGACTGCATTGATACAAAGTTTAATTTAAGATGTTTATGATTTTTTTTCTTTTTTACCGAGGCCATTTCCCCTGCGGCTGTAAACACACATGGTAGAAATACTCCTGAGTTGAACAAAATAGCTTAGGCTTCAATCACACGATTGTAGAGAGGCTGCTGGTTGTCACAAAGTGAAATTAGCTGCAAAGAGGGTGCTCCACAAAAAACAAAAACACCTTTTGAATGGTTTGGTTGTTGGCAGATAGTAGTCACACTTCACAGTTTCACTCCCACTTGGAGAGTGGTTGACAGGTGTTTGCAGACGTCTCCTATGAAAACTACAGGACTAGCTGCACTCTGCTAGCAACCAAAGCAATCACAAGGATATTTTTGGTGCAGAACCATATGTCTCTTTGGAAATAGTTTCACCTCCTGACTGCCAGAAACCTCTGGCAACCATTCATCAATGTGTTGCTACATTTTCCTAGCGAATGGTGGTTGCTAGATGGTCACTGACCCTTGTCTAGGCTTGTCTGACCAGGGTCTCAGATTTCAGTTTTACACATGTGAGAATCAGCTATATATAGTGATCTATAGCTTAAAATGTAATGCAATGTAAGGCTGAATGGGAAGCTTTCAAGATAATAGATCCAGTCTGACAGAGTTCAGTAGGATTTCTTTAACTGCTGAAATAGATGCCAAAGAAATAGATGATCAAAAATGATCTGAGAAGCTTGTTGCAGATTAAAGTTGCAGATCCTGTTTCTCTTTGCATGGTCACATTAATGAACTAGTTTGTTTTAAACCAAACCATGTTATTTTCTTCAATTTAACCACTTCATTTTAGTGCTTACACCTAACAATACAGTGACAGAAAAGGTAAGAGATAGGTCAAAGTAAAAACAAGGTTTGCAGGTTGATATTCTTCCTCGTGCCGGAAAATTATGCTAAAGCGCTGTCTTGGTGCATCGGAAAATGACTCTAAGGGCCTGGCATTAAAATAGCGAGAACAGGATCCTGAAGAAGATAGTATGTGATGAATGATCGATGAGAATGGAATGTGCAATTTTAAATAAAAGGTAAGTTTGTAAGGTAACTTGGGGAGGGTTGTTTTTTTTGTTTTGTTCTCTGGTGGGGGGGGGGGTCAATTGCCCCAAAGATAACATTGCCGTAAAATGTTGGTTTATCCCAGGCCATGTACATTATGATTAATTATTCCTGTAAAAGAAGGAGGCTCGTGGTATGAAGAAACCATGCTCTGGAACCCACCATAAACCCGGGCCTTCGCACCAAGACTTTACACAAACACCACATTCTGTCTGCTGTGCATCTGCTGGGAAAGTAACAACCTAACTAAATAAATTAATAAGTCACCGTGACATGAAACCACCCTCAAACTTTACATTTGTTCTCACCGGGTATTATGATGACAGAAGCGGGTGAAAACAGATAAAAATATTCTTTAGGTGACTCCCAGGAAGATACGGTAGTGTCACACCGTGCCAGCTTTTTTTTTTTCTTTACTTGCAGACATGTCGACATGTCATAGCAGGGAAGTCGAAGGTGTATTTTACAGTATTTCAGTTAAGGAAGATCCTGCATTCATGCATGCTGGTTTACTGCCATGCCGTACTGCGATCCTTAATGGAACTGAGTCAGCAGTAGTGTTATTAATTCCACCCGCGCTTTTCCTGCTGTGACAAGTCAAAATGTCTGCTGTGATAAATTTCCATATGAGGGCCATGGAACTGAAGCAGCTGATGAAATGTATTATTTACTCCCGTGAATCTTGTCCTGTGACATGTCTGTCAGTTTGATTTGTGTTGTGACCTCAAGTTAAGACACAGAACAGGCAGTGGACAAATGCTTTAGCACTGAGGTGGACTACTTTCTGAGTAAGCACTTTGTCACGTTGTTTACATAAGCTAGCTACCAACTTATTTTGAAGCTAGATAGCTAAAACTCAGTATTACTGGCCTTTGTTTTGTCTTTGGGACCAAAAAAGATATTATCTATAACAGCCAAGCACAACATTAAAACCACCTGCCTAATACTGGGAAGTTCCCCAGTGTTCATTCAGGGGAAGAAGAGCTAGCTGCAGAAGATTGCAACTCTACAGGACAAGGCCTAGAATACCCCTGCATCTTGGAGTGACATTTTTGATTATCTTTTTACAAATTAAAAAACAAAAGAAACAAAAAATCTATGAAAAATGAGTCATAGTTTGTTTAGGCAATATAATTTTATCATTGCTAAAGATGCATCTTTTTGATCTAAGCTAACTGGCCATCTTCTCAATACATGAAATCTCTGGGTGTCTGTCCCTGTTCTTTTAATTCCCACTCTCCTGCTTTTTTCTCCCACTCTACCTGTCGCTCTCAGTTCTAGTTTCGGGATATTCCATCCTTGGGCAGGGCTCCCTTACGATCTGATCTAGTCTAAAGACGTGCTTCCTGTATACTCATCACTCCTCTGGATGAAAAGCCAGCTGAAACCTTCACTCTTTGCCACATCATTGTCACCATTGTCATGTTTTTCTCCAGTGTGTGGGCTATGGCTGGATTCAAGTTTTTTGCAACTTGAAGAAATCCTTCAAAACCCTCTGCTTCAAGTTGGACTTACCTGCAGACCAAAACCTTGCAATCCCTCATCAATACTCACTTTGGAAAGCTCACCCGTACGACCATTCTCTGCCACTTCAGTCTTCCCGAACAGTCACCTGACTCCCCTATGAGCAATTCAATAAAAGGACTCGAGTAAGAACTCGAGCCAATTCCAAAATACACAATTCAATCCCCAGACTTACTGAAACATCACTAACCCGTGATCTCCTCTGTCACAGAGCTCTGCTGCTACGCTGCTCAGCCCCTTCCTGTGCTGCAAACGCTCACCTGCATTATACTCGCCTATATACAGACACTATTCCTTGCTTGTGTCGGTAGAAGAGTTAAACTTGTGTTGGTCTTCATGGTTTTACTATTGAGTTCAACCATTCTTGTGATTATGACACCAACTCCTACACAATCAGGAGTTGAGAAACCAAGTTTGGCACCCAGGTACATCTTAGGGCCCTGAAGCTTCTTACATATATGAGATATTATGACATTGTCAGGTTGAATAGCAGCCACTTAGCAACAAGTCAAAATTGCCCGTTTCTTAGCATTTATCTCTATAAATGCTAAGAAACGGGCAATTTTGACTTTAGACCTTATAAAAGCACTCTTATCATTCTTTTAATTTCACAACAATAACACCTAATTTATATCCACAAAAGCTGAATTATATATGATATAATGTCATCATATTGTCTAGAAACCACTTAATGGGCTAAAATCTTATGCACCTACTTCACCTTATAAAAGCATAATATAATTTTAATTTCATGGCCACACTGCAAGAAATAGGCCAAATAATATGTAAACCTGTTTCCACCACAAAAAAAAAAAAAGTATCCATAATTTGAAATTTCGAGTTATCTTTCTCTAAATTTTGAGTTAATAAGTCAAAATTTTGAGAAAAGCACCTTGAAATTTTGACTTTTTGTAGTAACTCAAAATTTCAAGTGCCAATGAATGACGTGAACGATGTCGTTTTCTTGTTACCCAGAAGGATATGGTGCAGAGGAATGCACATTGTAACGCCATGTGATTCAGCTTATAATACAAGGATTTCGTCATTTGTGAAGCCACCCTGAAAATACTCAGCAATTTGTGCATTCATGAGCGGCTGTAATACTGGTAGCTTAGCTGTAGCAGTTGTAGCTGAGGAAGGAAGGAAATGACGTCATTCATTACTGATTGGAAATTTTGAGTTGCTTTTCTCAAGATTTTGAGTTAATAAGTTGAAATTTTTTTTAGTGGCGGAAGCGGGCTTCCATAAAATAATACTGTAGCATGTGCATGGAGTTTTAGGACCATTAAAAGATATAGACTAAAGGCTTGTATTGCTTATGATAACAAGTACAGAAGACAAATTGCTGCCACTCTAAGCTACATATCACTTAAGAACATTTAAATAGCCTTTCTGACATGGATGAATACTATTGTTACCAGAAATCCTCAGAACTACATATACATTTATTACTCTTACATTAGTTTACACCTAAAATATAAAACATAAAATAAATATTTCTAACTAGTATGTGCAATGAAAGCTTTGTTAAGAAACCTTGCATGTGTGGAAATTAGACGTGTATCTGTATTTACCACACTCATTTAAATGGCAGCTCAGTTGCCTTTATACTCTTATAACCTTCCCCAAACCCTATTTTTTATTTCTGTTTGAATCTCAGTTAGTTTAAACTCAGTTAGCTTCTAATAAATTGTAATAATTTTAACTTGCTTATTGTTAGATTATTTAGTTATATTTCATGTGCTCCACACACACACACACACAGTTGGTGAATCAAAATTAATTTTCAAATCAAATGCTAAAATTGGTCAGATTTGACCCGATAAGTATGTATGGTTGGAAATCAAGAAAGCAATCAGTATTTTTGGATTTATTAATCAAGTTCTTTGCAGTAAATTTCAGTACACAAGAAACAAAATACTTTAAATCTTAGTAATCTTTGGTTTAGTTGAAAAGAAAGTACAGTCTGCAATCTTCAGGATTACTTATGGTGTTAAGGTGCTCCCTCCTCTTCCTCAGCTGAAAGACGGTATTGTAAATATTTACTTTAATCTTCTATATCCAACAGATTGACTTGGCCTTACAGTTTAAGGTCACATTAGGCTTTTATTTTCCGCTGACTCAGTAACTAAGGTCTTAAGGTCAACAGTGAAATGACATAATCAATATCTAAATGGAGTAGCAGTTGGGAGGTGATGAACTGTAGTGGCAGCACAGGATACGGGCTCATATTAATGGCATTATCGATTTTCAGATTCATCTAGAGATGTTCTTAAAACTCACCCCCACTTCACCTTCTTACACATAAACAACCTCTGGCATTATAGGTTTGGACTAATTGTCTGAGAGATTAAATGTTTGCCAAAGCAAAATTTCCTCCCACCAAATATTTCAGAAGAAGAAAAATATGCCTGAATTTTATACCTATAAAACTTTTGCAAACACACAACGAAAACTTTTTACTTAACCCATCCAACCACAAAAGGCTTGGTCCCATTCATATCCCATACACTCTGAATTGGATCAATAGTGACAGGATCTGCTGCTTATTCCTCAAAGGCTGTCAACAGGAGAGACCCTAATCTATACAAAAAATGGCTGGCCACCAGTGTAAGCTGGAAGGGTAACGTATAAATATATATCTTATATATATATAGCTTATCTCGATATGTATGTGATAACATGCTTGATGTTACTGTGAATACAACATAAGCCAGAGGTCTATCAGATGGGAGGGGTGCCTGTTTCTTTGTGTGTGTGTGTGTGTGTGTGTGTGTGTGTGTGTGTGTGTGTGTGTGTGTGTGTGTGTGTGTGTGTGCGCATATTTGCTCGCGTGCGTGAGAATGTGCACATGCGTTGTCTCTTTTCCCCTTTTATGGCGTTTGAAACCTTTTTTTCTTACTTAAACCATGTTGCTTTGGTACCCCCTGAGCTTTCAAACCCCTGGGTGGTCGATATGGCCTAGTTTTTGAATTTCCTGCTGCACACGGAGAGGTACACAAACAACTGGCACACATACAATGCACCGTCAGCCCCACTCGCACAGCACAGATACACGCACACAGCAATACAGACGTTGTAAGTGAATCGACAGAACATGTATGACAGGGCTTTGTTCTTTCCTTTTTGGATTCCACGGAGGACAAGAAAAGCATCTGAAGAGGGAACGGGAAGATGGAGGAAGGGAGGAGGTGAGGAGGGAAGAAAAAGGAGAAGGAAGAAAAGGGGAATAAAGTATAATAATGTGTCACAGTATATGGAGCCGAGCCAAGACACACACTGTGAATAATCTGTGGTGGGTTTTTGCTGAGCCGGTTGTTGTAGCATTAAAAATATAATGCCAAATATGTCCCAGTGTCTGGCTTGCCTTAATGATGGAAACCCAGGGGATGGATAATTAAGGCAGAGGGATGGGGAGTTTGTCTCTATACAGCTTTAATAGTCTTCCAATGAGTCCTATTCAAAGGTATTGTGGAGAAAATTGAAATTTTGACCCTATTTATGCTACTTTATAGAAAAAAAACAATCTATAACAGAATATTCTTCACTGAGCAGATTAAATTGTTTTAAGACTGTTTTGTATGTACAAAACGCACATACTGGTTTATGTAACCCAAAAGGTGAAATTGCTCTTGTCCTATTTTTATACAAAACATATAGCACACGCACACTCATTACATACTCAACTAAACCTGAAACATGGGCAACGAATTACCGCTTATTATTTGGGTATTTCATGAAAGAGAAAGAAGATGGACTGATGGATTGGAGTGCAACAGTAGGCGCATAACAATAAGATTCTTCACCTTGAAATACAGGTTTAGACCTAAATCTACTGAAGAGTTGAGTCCCAGAGTGTCTTAAATAAACCGCTCTGAAGCCAACACAGCTTTATCAAGGAAAAGAAGGAGTCTTAGACTCTAAATCCAAAAAGTAAAAGCTTTTAATGTGCACTTCTGCCCTTCTGTACGACTTCCATTGTGTGTCCTTTCAAGGAGAAATTAAGATGACTTCATTGATTAGCCAAGTATGTAATCAATCACTTGACTTCACTGTAAGTGAATATATCTTAACACTATTGTCTCTCTTGGTAAAGTTTAATTTAATTAAAAACAGAAAGCTGTACATATGCTGTGGAACCTACAGAGCTCTAATTACAGAATATAATCATTTTCACACTCCTGCTTATTGTACAATGCAAAAAACATGTTTAAAAAAGCAGAATAATGCAGTCATACACTGACAGTTTTCATTCAAAAGAGAGCACTCGGATGTTTTAATCACCTTATACACACACATCCCTTTCAAAACCCCTCCTAACCCAAGAGCTGAGCCCAGGAGAGTCCCTTATCTCAGCTACTTCTCCCCTTTGAATCATCTCACAATACTGCTTTTAAAAAAACACCTATCAGAATGAAACCAAATTACAGGGTAATGTAAAGAAATACTATAAGTAGAATAGTCGGAAGAAGAAACTAAGAGGCAAAGCAGATCACAATGTTATCTGCCCCAAAAAACATTATAAATTGGCAGAACATCTCTCCACTACCCGGGATGAAAAAAACGCAAACAACAGAGACAGCTCCTGAACAAGTGCCGGCTCAGTGAGCACAATTTGGCAATAGCAAAGCCAAAAACATCATGACAACCAATAGAAATATGTCACAGTCAGACAGGTAAAGTGGAGACACGGATACAATTTCTGCTCAAAGAACACTTTTATTAACAAGTTCAACTGTGACTTTAGATTTCAAACAGCTGAAGTCTCAAAAGTTTAAATACTTCTAATGGAGCCTCATATCTTCTCGCACATATATATGTAGGTATGCATCCACACGCTAGACCCTCAGGGATGTTGAATGAACAGTAAAGTACGACTGAATTGAAATTACATGGATTGAGCTTGAATAAAAGGAACCAAATTGTTATTAATTGGATTTCATACTCTACTGTTGGTGTTGATGGATGGATGGATGGATGGATGGATGGATGGATGGATGGATGGATGGATGGATGGATGGATGGATGGATAGATGGATGGGCCATACTGTTAAGGCAAAGATAAATAAAAACAACAGTACAATGTATCCACATACTGAACCTATACGTAAGAATACAGAGAGTTATACAAGTACAAAGCTGACTCGCACATACACAAACACATGTGCGCGCGCACACACAAACACGCACATTTCATCCCACATGCTCTGTAAATAGAGAACAGGATGTTGCAGACATTTGGGTGTATGAACAAACAAGTGATGCTCCTTGTAAGAGAGTAAGAACGCAAGGAAGGAAGGACAGATGAGAGCGAGTGGTAGAGAGGCACACAGAATCAAGACAGAGAGAGAAACAGGAAAAGCGAGCTGGGGTAGGTGGACAGATGAAGTGGTGAGTCAGGAATGAGATATGAAAAGAACAAGAATCAGCACTTGGAATAATTCCCCTCCTCCTCATTTCTCCTCTCCCATTCTTTCTTTAGACAGGAAAAGTAGGATGAGAGGGTCATGGATCTCATCCTGGACCCAACTCTTCCTCTTCCTCTTCTTCTTTCCATTTCCTCTCCATCCTCTCTCTCTCCTTTTTCTTTTTTTTATTCATTTCATCCTTATTTACATTGCCACTCTACTACTGTGACTAGCAGCTGTCACAGTGCATTCTTATAAAAAGAAACAGAAAAAAAAAGAATGTTCACGAGATATAGCAGGAGACAAATCATCTGCGGGCACAAATATATGAAATATATGAAAGTGTAATTCAAAAGTCAAATAAAAAAAATAGTGCTAGTACAATAAAATACATAACAGCAGTTGGTACTGTTGTCTCACACCAAAAAAGAATCTGTTTGAAAATGAAATAATACACCTACACATATTTTTGTAGCTTTTACATCCTGCTATCATTGTTATACCCCTGTAATAATTCTGCAGTTTTTGACCACAGTACAAAGATCTGTTTGTTCTCTGGGGATCCCGCCTTTGGCTGTGGAACAACAGTCAAGCCCAGAGGGAGATATAAAGTGTCACCTGTGGGGTGGGGATGACAGTCAGATAAATGAAACACATTTTTACATGGGGCATTTTTGGAAGTAATCACTTTAAGCTTGCATGAAGGTGTGAATAATGAGTGTGAATAATTTAAGCATATATAGCATTTGATATACATTGTGGCTGTGACACCATATGTTTGTTTTCTTGCATTTGTCATGTACACACGGGATTTCCTTCATGTAAAATGTGTAGTTGTGGCCCTCAAGCTGTCTTAAAATCATCTGGCCCTCAGCTGGTCTTAGAACTGGGTAAATACAACCTCTGATGAACATCAACACATGATATATTACACTGTGTTATTATTTATTTAGTGAAAATTAGGGCAAAATGGTGTTTAAAATGAAGAGCCCCTGTTATAGATTTTGGTGGATTTAAGAGGGTAAGCAGCAGTCAGATGCTGTACTGATCATCTGAACTGATCACCAGCAAAGTTTGAGTAGTTTGCTGGTCTGGAGCATTCGACTGTGTGTTAACACAATGCCAAGGATGAAAAACATCAGCAATGATCCAACAAATTGTTGCTGTCCATCGATCTGAGAAGGGTTATAAGGCCATTTCCAAACAATTTCAAGTCCATCATTCTACAGTGAGAGTGACTGTTCACAAAACATTCAGTATAGCTGACAATCTTCCCAGGAGTGGACATCCCAGCAAATTCACCCCAAGGTCTTACGCAGCAATGCTCAGAGAAATTGCAAAAATCCAAACGCTACATCTCAGACTCTACAGGTCTCAGTTAGCAAGTGAAATGTCAAAGTTCATGACAGTACAATTAGAAAGATTATGCACGTATGGTTTGTTTGGAGAGGCTGCCAGGAGAAAGACTCTTCTGTCTAAACAAAATGCAGCAGCATGGCTTACGTTTGCAAAGATGCATGTGAACAAACCACTAAACTTCTGGAACAATGTCCTTTGGATAGACGAGACCAAAGTGGAGATGCTTGGCCATAGTGCACAGCTCCACAGATGTGAGGCCATCTGCCTGACAGATAAAACTTGGTGGAAAGTGGGTCACAAAACAGGACAATGGTTCCAAGCACAGCAGCAAATCAGTGACAGCTGCAAAAGCATCAAGCTGTTTCAATGGCCCAGTCAAAGTCCAGAACTCGACCTCATTGACAAGCGGTGGCAGGGCCCTATGAGAGCTGTGCATAGATGAATGTCCACAAGCCTCAATAAACTCAAGCAATGTTGTCAAGACGTGTCGGCCAAAATTTCTCCACAGCAATGTGATAGATTGATAAAGTCATACAGAAACCCATTATTTCAAGTTATTGCTGCTAAAGGTGGTTCTACAAACCATAGCATGCACTCTGTTTCCCCCCACACTGCTTCTGAATTTTGGCTTAGTTTTTGTTGAATAAACGTAATGTGTGATAACCTGATAAGACTCAGATCATTTTTTCCCTTTTGTGTCCTGATAGATAAAGTCTTAGAACAGAAAGAGGGTGTATTGTCTGTTTCACATGATTACATAATGTATATGTAAATATTTGAAACAGTGCATTTGTGATTTGTGTTTTACTTTTTTAAAACTTTTTTTGACACCAGAACTTTCATCAACTGAGGTACAAAAGGTTTGCTGAAAGATCCCAGATTCCTCTAAAGAAACATTTGTACCTTGTAGAACATGAATTGTGTATAAAATATAGTTATTACTACTCTTTATCTCTCTCTGTCGTTCTCCCTTTTTGTGTTATCCAAGTCAGACTTTCTGTGTAAGGGAAATAACTGGCAAGCTGTATAATTATTGCTAATCTGTGTGTGTGTCTCTGTGTGTGTGTTTGGCAAGACCATCAGCCCCTTGTGGTTAGAGCGTGCATATTGACTATTACTATTATTATTATTACTATTATTATTCTTGTAGCATTTTTAGTGCAACCCTAAACATGCCCGAGTCGAATTGGAAATAATGTTTTAAGACCTCCCATCGGCTCCTGTGATATCATTTCTGGAGCAAAGATGTTCTGTGCTCATATTTCGACCTACTAGAGAAACTTTCAAGTGGTGAATTTTTATAATTCACTTCCGTGGGCTCGTCTCTCTCTCCCTCTCTCTCTCGTTCTCTCTCTCTCTCCCTCTCTCGCTCTCTCCCCTCCGGAGCTTATCTCTGTGCGCATCGTCAGCATCAGTTTGAAGTCAAATCTGACAGCCGCTGCCTTTCCCGGTCCTTTAACGGTCTCTTTTACTCTCTGGTGGTCATCCCGCCTCATTTAAGAGGTACAGCCCCGGATTACAAAGATATACGTGTGTAATTATTGATCTACTTTTCGGGTGGGTAGGTGGGGGGAGATTGACCTCGATTGCCGCCCGAGATGTGGGAATCTGGCTGACGTGCTTTTTTGTCAATGTGGTCTTACCTTTTCTCTTTGCAGTTCAGTCGGGACTGTGGGACCGCATCTGATCGCTGTCTTCAACTTGGGGCGAAGAAAGACACGGGAAACTCCTCGGGATTCTCCATACACCGAGCGCTGATCTGGATATTGTGGTGAGTACACTTTGACCGGAATTGTTGCTTGATGTTTTTTTCCTTCCTCATTTTTTGCGGAAAACATCCCAAAGTGCCCCATTCTGGTTCGCTGTAATGGTCCATATTGGCAGTGTGTTGAAACACCGAGTACTTTTGTCTTTTTCTTTTTGGTTTATTCTTTTAATAATCACCATCAGACACTTCAAGAAGTGTTTTATGAATTGTCTTTTTGTGCCCAAAGCGGAAAACGAGCGTGTGCAGCGCAGCTCCTCCGCTGCTCCCTCTACATTTTAACTTCTCGCTTATTATGCATGGGACTTAAACGTGGCTATTTGTGACAATTAGAAGTGGTGTCAGTATTCCACTCACGGACGGCGGTGAGAGTAAAATACAGCCGGCCGGGTGAGGGAGTTGGGGGGTTGGGGGGGGGGCAGATTAGGTGAGATGAGTGAGGAGTGTGAGAAGAAAGGACGCAGGGATCCCTCAGGGAAAGCGCTGCTTCCCTCCTTTTTATGAGGGGGATTTTATTAGTCTTTTTATTCCCTACAATGATGACATTATCTGATAGTGTTCTAAAGCCTCTACTTAATATGCTTTTATTGTCAGTGCCATTACTACTCATTATATACATAGTGACATCCTACAGTACAACTGCCTGTGCTGTAGGCACAAATCTATGAGGCCATTTTCTGCTTTTATTGTCCTGTTTATCAATTAAGCTTGTCTATAATGGAAATATCACACTTCCTCCAACATAAAACATTACTCTCCCACACACCATCCGTTAGCATCTCACCTCCCACATAGCCACACTTGCTGTCCACAGCCGATTATCTGGTTATGTGCCACCATTTGCACTAATAGAGAGTCCCTACTTAATGTAATGACAACTCTATCTGTCAGGCCATGCACAACAGAGGGCTGCTTAAAGGCTCATAAGCGGTGTCATCAAGGCCAGATTGAGAGGCCATAAAGACACAGAAGACAAGACAAAGTGCCTTCAGAGGTTGTCTGAGTAGTTTTCTGATGTGGTTTATTGTCCGAGTACAGTATGGGGCTGTCATTGTGAAGCATGCGACCCAGAATGTGTGTGCCCTGATGTGTGTGCGTCTTAGTGGCTGTTTGTGTGAGCCGGATCTGCTCAGTCATGTGTGTGCAAGGAAAGAATAAGTGAGCATAAAGAAAAGAGGGACAGAGAGAAGGAGAGAGAGGGGGAGAGATTATGCTAACTCAAAGTATTGAAGGAAAAAGGAAAACCCATGTAAGCAGTTTTTCTTTTTAGCCTATATATTTATATATTTAGCTGTCAGGGTCTTCACTGAAACACACTTGGTTCTTTTGGCTTTGACATGCTTGTCACCAGCTTGAGGTGTATATGAAAGAAGGCCACTGCTTATTTTAGCTATACAACCTGCGAGCATAAACAAGAAGAGGCTAAGAGGACTGACCAAACAAGAGCATAGATTTAAACACATATGAAGGCAGCTTGTAACTTAGGTGACGTGAGTGGAAAGTGCCGGGGTTCACTTGCACTTACTGGCCGAAAAGCCGAGGTGAAAACGCACGAAGGCCACCGTCTTGCCGCCGGTCGGCGGGCTCAGGATATTCAATAATCAGAATTTATTTCGTGTTGTCTAGCTACATTTACCGTAACAGTAATAATGTATCAAAGAAAATTCATTTCAGTGGGAAATTGTCCTCTGTCGTACCTCCTCAATTTGCCTCCTGCACTCTGTTTAGATGAGTTTCAGTTCTGGGATTCACACAGATGTTTCAGTGGAGAATTTGAACCTCATTGTAGACGTGGACAGGCAATCATGCAACGAGCCAAACATTTAGCCTTTATAACCCCCATCAGTTTTTTTTTTCGTCAGGTGAAAATGAGATGTAGTCTCAGATGATGTGCTGATATGCTGCCGCTGATGGCAGTCAAGATGATGATGATGATGGCAGTCCTATTGTGGTTCTTCTTAATGATAGCTATAATGCTGACCAGTTGATTATCGCTCACGCTGAAGGAGGTAGGTATATTACATCATGGTTATGATGCTGTGATGGTAATGCACTACATCTTAAAACAGAAGAAGATTAAAAGCACTTCATTTCCCACAGTGCTTTTCATTTTGAGATATGTGCAAGTTCTAGTGTCTTTGAGCGGAGGCAAACACCAGGTTAAAGGAAGAAGTTAAGTATCTTGACAGCAGGACAAATGTCCCTGCTTGTATTTGGTGGCGTTATTAAGATGGTGGGCTGAGAGCATCACCACAGTTTTTTAGAACATGACAACCCATGCAAAATGGTAGAGGCATACGAAGCAAATCCTGATTTTTTCCATGTGACAGATTGGGTATGTTTTTCTTTTTTTCCTTTCCTCCGGATGTTGTTTGTTCTCTCGGATGCACACTTACTAAATCACACATAACAGCGCACACACACATGTACTTTTGCGCATTATCTAATTTTCAGCGTGGACAAATATGACAATGAGGAATGAAGAATTTAACACCAAAAACTCATTGATGCAGGCCCACAGTCACATTTGGTTACATACTTAGGTAAAACCTCATTGTGTCTTTTGCTTATCCTCCACCCATTCTGTCAAACAGAACATGGCCTTGGGCTTAAAAATATCTGAGTACAAACACAGTCATACTCACACGGACACACACAGTTTTTGCAGGGACAGCCCTGGCGTGCTGGCACCAAACCAAAGAGGTGGTGATAACGAGGCTGAAGTTAGTTAGGATTTTAGCTGCGCCTGAACCTCCTAACACCCTTTCTAAATCTGATTCATCCCAAAATGAGATGTTTTTCCAAGAGAAGGAGATGAAAATACTCTCTCTTCCTCTGTTTTTCCTCTCCCTCTCTTCTTCCCTTGCCAGTTGAGCTCATCCACCCCCCACCCCCCAATCCACCCAGCCTTCTATTACTCTCATACTCTCACACACTATCTGTTTCACACCCCGTTCCTCCCTCCCGTTCTCTCACATCTCTCTCCTCCCCTGGCACCTCGATGTGTTTCTCTTTAATTGAGATGCATTTCAATGTGGTGCAAATTAGCTTTCTACAGCTCCAGCCTAAACTTGCAACGTATGTAAGCGTGTGCCCGTGCATGTTTGCATGCATGTACATGTGCGCGTGCGTGTGTGTGAAAAAAATTCCCACGGTTAAAAGTGAAGGCGTTATACGTTCCTATTCATTTCTCCATTGTGTCTACTGATGCCTCATCTCTCCCACAAATTTACATTTTTAGTACAGCGCTAATAACGTTCGCTGGTTTGGAATGCTTTAGTTCGTCTCTTTTGGCTGGAAGAATTCACTTGGCCACCCTCTATGGATTTGAATTCTGATCTGTGCCTCTGAGAGATGACAGTGCATGGCAGCTCATTAGGGAGAGGGATGGAAGTCAGGAGGGTCAGGAAGGTTATAGAGACATGTTTCAGTTATCCACTGCTTGTCTTCCTCTTTCCTGATCTGATCGAGCGCTGTTTTGCTAAAGGGGAAAGCTGCTTGGTGATATTCTGTACACATTGCACCATGAGGGCAGTGGTACAGTGTGCCTCACTTAACACGGTAATGGACTGATAGACTGTTAAAAATGTTTTTGAGTAGAAAAAGAAGGCTATTTGTGCATTTTAAGGAAATTATAGAAAATTAGAGGAGTGTTTTGCAGCCTGGGGATTCACAATCCAAAAGGTCAGAAGATAAATATCAGGGGTAGGGGGGCTTAGTGTTAGGTAATTAACAAGATTACAAGATTAGTAACACACATTTTGATATTGCAAATTCAGCTGACCTTTTCTGACTTCTCAGAAATGTTCTAATCTAACCTGTTTCAAGTTCAAGTTCAAAATTTTATTCGCCACATGCGACCATATGAACTTTTCACATCTTTAAAACTCTTCAGACTCTCCTTTAACATATACTCACTGGGTGAAATGATTGCCCTGCCTGACACTATGCCCCAGGTACGTCTAGTATCAAAACATTAACTTTGTTTAAGTTAAATGATATTTTTAATCCCAAATGAAAGTAATGAAAGAAAAATAACATTTTCAAAATAAAAGCCTCATGTCGGACTTGCATGCTTAATACCCTTCCTTGCGATATTCAGCTCTGCTATACAACTCCTGCTACTATAACACTCTTTGTGTGTGCACATCTCTATTTATATGCACATGTGTAGGTGAGAGGTATATGACTGTGAACATGGTGGGGTGCACTTTGTGTGTGCCGATGTATGTGCACATGCATGTGTGTATGTGCTGGAGCAGGAGAAGTCATTAGGGAGAGTGATGCTGACAGTGGGGTGACCTTGGGGCTCCCAGTCTTCCTCCTGTCGATGAAGGGGATGACTTAGTGCCTCCCTCCCCACCCATGATGGCTCATTTATTATCATTAGGCACACAGTCAAAAGATGCTGCTCAGACCCTCAAGACAGAGAGTTACATCTGTGCATGTGTGTGTGCATGTGCTCGTCTGTGCGTGTATGTTTATGTCACTGAGAGTGAGAGACAACAGGATGGAGACAGAACAGGAAGCCTTATCTCTTATAACTGCTGCATGTCTGAGCATGTGTTTGTCAGCCTGTGCTTGTCACAGGTACGCTTGCCTTCGCGTTAGCTTGTGAACATGTGCTTATCCGTATCTTGACGGCAGACGCATTGCCTGTCAGTCCACATCTGGCCGTGTGCTTCACTTCTCTGCCTGCGCACCACGCAGTATAAATAAGGGTCTGTGCCATAACCCTAACCTTACGTCACCTTAGCCAGCCAGCGAGCAACATCAGTGGTATATGGCTACATCAGGGCGGCCTCGCTGCTATCGTTTCTCAGCGTGATGGATGGAGACTTCTGCAGGCCAGTCAATACCCAATCTGAGCCCCACTGTCCTGATTTAAGATACAGCAGCACCCAGGTGACACACTCAGAAGCATGCCACTTTAATCACTCTGAACATCAACTCTACACTGCCAAGATTGGTGTGTGGGTGGGTTAGTGTGCGTGCATAAGTGCGTGTGTGTGTGTTTTTGTATTAGTATCTCACTCTGTCCAGCAGTGCTGTAATCACACAACGATCGGCAAGTGCTTGCACTTCTGACAGAGTTAACATTTCTTTAGAATGTAAAGGGAGTGACATAAATAACGTATACGAGGTGGGATTTATGCTGTGTGTAGCTTGAAAGGTAGGATAAAACATATATTATATAACGGGGGGTAAAAATTGCACCAAGCCTTATATGAGGTGAACATCCCCAGCTGTAATCCCCATCACCCATAAAATATACTTCTAACAGCTTTGAAAATGACTAAATGTATCTGTTGTCTTTATTTGATTCACTGGAGTCATAACAATGTTGGAGTGTGATGTCGTACTACTATATAAGAAAAAGTAGGCAGGGGGGAGATAACTAGACACAGAAAAGACCTGAGAGCACAGTCTGGGTTCATGGTTAACGTTGATTTTAATGTTGATTTCTCGAGAAATTCGACATTCAACCCAGAACTCGACTTCCCCCTGATCGAGTACCTTAACAAGCCTGTGAAAGCATTTTTTATTCTTCAGCTGCTTGGAGCGAAGGTGTTATACGACATGAAAAGGTGAACATCTAACTGATGTATTCATCTTTACGTATTCACTATGTGCTTACACACCACTCTGCGTTCAATCATTAGTTATTATTAATCTCTGGCTCTCTCCCTCAGAGTGTTTTTCATCATGTCTTCCTCCCATCACCCCCAACCGGTCGCGACAGATGGCCACCCCCTCCCTGAGCCTGGTTCTGTCAGAGGTTTCTTCCTGTTAAAAGGGAGTTTTTCCTTCCTACTGTTGCCAAGTGTTTGCTCAAATGAGGTCGCTTGATCGTTGGGTTTTCTATGTTTCTCTGTTTTATTGTACATTATTATCTTTACCTTACAATATGGCGCCATATAAATAAAACCAAACTGAATTGTCTCTGAACATTTTGCGCAGGCAGTGAGTTTCGTTTACATTTAATATGTCCTTGCTATTTTATTAACGAAACGTAATTCATGTAATTCAGTTAATTTGTTTTTTTTAGTCTTTTTCTAGTCTCACATTCATTCTGCTTTACGGTAAAACGTACTATTAGTGAAAAAGGTGGGCAACTTAAATTCAGCATCCTCGATGTGTAACAGTGTTTCAGTTTACGAGCGCACCGTGCAGGAGAAAAGGCTTCAGTGTGTTCAGTAATCAAGGGAAGATTGTGTTTGCATGAGTAAGCGGCTGGATATCACTGCTTTATCAGAGTAATCTGTTTGCACTGGTTCAAATTGTTCCCTCTTGACATGTCATCATTCACAAACTATACATGCACAAAGCATACTTAGTTGTGTATACAAAAACACGCTTGCACACACACACACACGCAAACACAGCCCCTCCCATTCAGCCCCTCCGATTTGGCTGTTAGTCTAATTTATGAGGTGCCGTTAATTTGGCCTAAACGCTCGTTGCGAGACCTCCCTCCACTCTCATCCCTTCATCTCTGTATCCCTCCTTCTCTTCCTCCCTCTCATCAGTCACCCGGCAGAGTAAATCAGAGGGGTGGTATTGCACAGCAGGCAATACATAGACTGGACACCTTGACTAATATACCGCTGTCCTTCTCCCTTCCTCTCTTCCCGAGTCTATCGAACTTCTCCATCCCTCCCTTTCTCCATGTCTCCTGGCCGCTGTCTAAATCAAATTTGGCTCTTCTCCTTTTCTCTTTTCCCCCCTCTGCCCTCCTTTTAGATTTGCATCCCCCATTATTTCTGTCTACACTTCTTTTACCTCCCCTGTGCACTTTCTCTTCGCTCGTGTCCTTTTCCCTCCCCCATACTTCTTTCGTCCACCACTCTTCCTCCACTCTCTTTCTTCGCTCTCTTACCTTGCTTCTCCTCTTCCCCCATTCTCCTGCTCGTGTTAGGTGTAAATTTAGAACAGAAGGCATGAGGGAATGCTATGTGTGTTTGTGTGTGCCTACGTGTGTATGTGTGTGAGCGTGAGAGAAACTACATGAAAGCTTTTCAGACTCGCCATAAAGCGTTCAGATGGGGCTGATTAAAATCCTAAAGCCTTGGTTTTCATCCACATTTAGGATTCACATGAAATCGAATATACACACTCACGTGCACTCACTTATACACACGTGCACATGCGATTGCACATTAACACGCGCAAAACGCATGCACACACAAGTTTCCCTTCTCATTATCTTCCTTTTATTACCCTCTCTTGCTGCCTACTTGTCTTTTTTTCTCCTCTCTCGCTCTGTCAAACACAAACACACTAGTGGAAGGTGTTCCCTTCCGATGCAGTGGAAGCGAACAGAAACAACATCAGGCATCCGAGTCTCCCTCATCACTTTACGTCACATTGTTCTTTCTAATTTCATACATTGCACACACTTGGGAGTAAACCTGCGCTTCAACCGCTCGGCACACCTATACATCACTGTCCATCTTCCCACCTTTCACCCCCTCCCTCCTTCTCAACTGCTCTTGGTTTCGTGTCTATCTATTTTCCTTCTTTTCTCTTCTCATTTCTCACCTTCGCTCTCTCATGCACGCCTATCTATTAGCCCAATCTTTGTCCCTTCTCCTCTCTCTTCTTCAAAGTTCCGGAGCACAGAGGGTTTTTAGCTGTTTTTCAGTAAATGTAACAACATCTTGCCTTCTGTTCTGTTCAACACTCCCCCAACCCTCCACCCCCCTGCCCCCTTTTCACAATCTCTACCAGCCCCTCTCTCCTCTTTCTGTCACTTCTACCTCTCTCAGCAGTCTGCTAGTGCACACTTATAGTCGCAAGATAAAACATGCTACCTCTGCCTTATCCCTCTGTGTATTACATAAATCCACCATGGGTATCATTAAGCAAGGCCACCTCCAAACAGTACCTCATTCCATATAAAGCTCAGACTCTTTGGACTAAATTGACTTGAAGTGGCTTAATTAGAACAGAATAGAATAGAATAGAATTTTTTTTTTAAGAATAACACAAAAATATATATATTTTTAGATCATGTTTACTTAACAAGTAGGAATAGGTTTATTGCAGTAGCAACAACTAACACTTAAGGTTCATGTATGACCGCTGGGATCCAGTGATGCTCCAGCTAATGCGCTAAAAATGTAAAAGAAACTAACAGCTGCAGGGAATTTCAATTTCTTGCCTTTATTTTAAGCAAAGTTAAAACAGACCGACCCTCACATCAGTACTCTGAAACTTAATTAAAATCATAGTTGGAATGTTCCAGGTACCTGTACAACCTTGCCAACATTTTGCTTTAGCAGTCATTAATACAGCTTAGGTTGGCTCGCTGCGATCCTGAGAATGTTTCAGTCTTTTTTTTTTTCTAACTAAAATTTAACTGCACTGAATTTAACATTCAGGCTGCTCTAAAGTGAAAGTGAACCAAACTCCCTGGTCCAAAATCTAACATAAGACTTAAAAGGAGAGTGGAGGCTCACATCGTTGAGTCAGTAATACAAGTTGCTACAGAAGAGCTTACTTAAGCAGTTGCTGGCACAAAAATTTGGCTGTTAATTAAAAATGATATACTGAATGTAGCGAGAGCAATTCTGAAAAGTAAAAAAAAAAAATCTGTGAAAACAAAATATTAGGCGCGTTTAATAAGTTAGTTAAAAGTTAGTGTACATTTGCATGCATTTCCCATCTCCATCTTCAATAAAGCACTTATTTGCTGCTTTTATACATTAGAACTGTTTCAGTAAATGAGAGATTATTAGGTAAGATGATCATTCGACTAAACATTTATAACCATATATCTATGACAAGCAAGTATCATCTAGAATAGAATAGAGATGTTCTGCGTGTGCAGAAGAGGAAAGATAATCAAGTGTTTCTTTCATTTGCTTGTTTGAATTATATTGTGTGCTTGCCCATAGAACTCACTTGTGAAATTTTATTCACCAGTAAATATATTCAGATCTTATTCATACGATTCAGTGTCATAAATCAGGGGTTATCTGCTTCTGGTAGTGCTGCCTGCCTGCTAACACAGTCAGGTAAGAGCAGAATGATGAATTATTATTATTGTATAAAAATATTTTCTCTAACTTGACCCCAACTTGATTGTGAGAGATCACTGGAGCCACTCAAGTGTGAAGCATTAAAGAAAAGGTAGTTATTTTAATATTGTTACGCGTGGATTTGCATGTGTGAAACACAAGCGTCGAACTCCCCAGTCACTATGGGTCAACACTTTCAACTTAAATAATTATCAAATTCATAGACAGACACAGAACCTGCAAATCAAGTATGAATCAGATGTGTTTTCTTGTGTGAATCCATTATGTGGCTGTAACTCTGCGAGATCTCTGGGAGGCAGGCCAAGTGTCTCTGGCTGAGTCGCCTCCATTCGCTGTATGTCTGTTCAGTCAGCCACACAGAAGACAGATAGAACTACCAGTCTGCTCACCCCTCCAGTCACACCAATGTAATCAGACCTCAACAGCCATAAACCACCGGCTATGGACACTCTGCCCAGCCCGCTGTCACACACACTCACACGCATAGAAACACAATCTCAAGTACACAGAAACGAATGCAAGTGTAGACTCATGCACAAGGACAGATCTGTGTGCGTAAACAGAAATGAAAGCACACAGACGAGAGATGCATGTACGCAAATCTGTACATGCTGACACATACATGCGCAGACTCGCAGCTTTAAGTGAATCATCGAGAGCTGAGTGGTGGGCCTCCATAAGTTTGAGCTTTTTGCCCAAGGAGCTTAGTCCAAGACATTCCTCTCTGCTTGGGCAGGAAGGATGTCTTCTGACCCAAAGGGAATTTTAATCATTTTGCTAAGTGCTACACTCTGTGTGTGTGTGTGTGTGTGTGTGTGTGTGTGTGTGTGTGTGTAAGGATGGACTACTGTCTGCTCTGTGTGAGTTACAGTAAGTGAAAGCTTGTGTCTTTATCTCCCTCCCGCACTGTCTCTTGCCTTCCATCATTCTTTTAGCACTTCCATCAGTGTCTGTTTCCCCCTCACCACCGCCTGCGTCTCAGGCCATTTTGTGTCTGTTTGTCTTTTTGTTATCTTGTATCTTTTGTTCTCCTTCTCAACAAACTACCGTTCAATGTCTCCCTCGCCCATCTCACTATCTTTCTTCACTCTCTCTCTACCTCTCCAGCTTTGTGGTGTGAACAATGGTGGATGACTGTGCTTTAGGAGATTTACTGCTGGATCCTCTCTCTGTCAGGTGTCGAGACGAAAGGAAAGCGATGACGAGGGGGGGGCTGAGGGGGCCAGGTGGGTTGGTGGGGGGGAGCAGATGGAAGATAGAGCAGTACACAGGGAGATGAAGAAGGCCGAGAAGGGAGGGAAATGGAATCAGAGGATGACGGCAAAGAAAAGGATGAGACAGAGAAGATTATGCAGGGGAGCATAGAATGAGATAGAATAAGAAAAATGTGAACAGAGTATAGAATAGAAGGAGAGGCTACACTATGTTTTTTTAAAAGAGTCTCTGAATATAGTTTGACAGATCAGCCCTGTGCTCAGATGTAACTGAACGCAGTTTTCCCTTACTTTCCCTCCTTTTCTCACTTTCTCACATTAACACATCGCAGACACCGGAATTCATTCTGTCAGTTTCAGGTGAAACATGTATTTGCATGCTGACCAGAAACCAGTTTGTGTTCTTTGATAAGCATAAAGATTTCCCCATGTCTCATTTTTATTTAAAACCAACTCTCTCAACAGTCAAGCCCCGAGGGCCTTGTGAGGGGCAAAAGTTGAGGCTAAATGGTCACTGTGAATGTTTTTCACCCACTAATAGACTAGTTACACACTATACTGACCCCAAAGAGGAAACACGGATACATCATTAAAGATCTGGCTGAGTGCCATAGTGAAAAACAGAACATATATTCACAGATACATTTTATTTTAAACATACAGTAATTATTTTTCAGATATATAAATATATTACAAGTGTGCCATGAAAAAAATTCTCATATAGTGCAACTTATCCTGCAAATCCAAAAATAACTACATCATAACAGCACAACGGGCTGCGAGGAATGGGCGAGCGGCTACAGGTACTAGTGAGAAAATGAGATGCAAACAAGGAAGTCACCACTGACGCCTGATTATACAACAAGGCAGGCAATTTATCCTGTTTTGAGGACAGATTTGACATCTCTGCAAAGGTAAAACATCAGAAGATATTTGCTCCTTCTGGATGTTTGTAGAGATAAGCAGTAGGATTATTATACAGCTATTAGCTCAGTGCAACAGATTTGCAGATCATACATCACTCTATAGAACTGAGTCTTCAGTACATTGGAAACACGTGATTATTTGTGCACCAGTGCTAATAGTTGTGTTTTCAGGTGACTTAATCTGCGATCACACCTGGACGCATTTATTGTAAAGTGTGTTCACTGACTTGGAGTGATGTTTGCACTATTTAGACCTGTTACACTCTGCTTACACTGAGAACTATTTTCCAAAGAGTAATAGTAGTAATTCACCTATTATGGAATTACTTGATTTACTAAAAAAAATGCATACCAAGTGTTCAGATCTCGTCTGTATATAAAGAACCAGACAGGATTGAGTTATACAATATTATATAATTATCCATATTTCTAGCTTGGATAATATAGTTATCTAATGGTCCTTGGAGCTCAAGGACTTTTTCTCTTCTGTGATGTCATCTCAAGAGTGGAGCTGCATTAGCCCAGCACTGCTTTCTTAAAAGTGGTTGAAAGCACAATTCCTTAAGATTATGACCTGCTTGCTTTTTTATTCCTTTTCCAAAATAATAAAGTGTCCAGTGCTGTTTGCCTGCTTGTCAGCAGAATAAGAATAAACTACACAGCCAAATTTCAAAAATCTTGGTGAAAAGGTGGAACTCAGGCACTGAAGTACTCATTAACTTTTGGTACACCTCCAAATCCTTTATGTGAACATTAGGAAGCAGGACAGTGTCCTTGGATCACTCTCTGTGTGCCGTTGTTGTTACTTTAATTCCTGTGCAGAGGCACTGGTACGACTGATACCATTTGTCTGTTAGCAAGATGATTCAAAAACTATCACTCTGATGAAAATGGTTTAGAGACGTGGAGGATAGGCAAAAAAGGAAACCTGTTACATTTTCGCGTAGATCCAGATCACTTTCTTTAAAACTGTGGAATAATAGTTAGAGAGACACTTACTTTCTGCTTAGTTTCAATCACATATGTTATATTTGACTCCACTTATAAACACGTTACCTAAAAAAACTTCAACCCAAGCTTGGCATCCACATACGAGGAGGTTTAATCCAGCACCAATTTGAATAACTGAACAAATAGCATTACTTGTTAAGCAGTAATTTTAGGTTTCTTTTTAACATCTTAAAACTCATTTTAACATTTAAAACCATTAACAGCATGCACGTATTTCACAGTCAGAAGTCTAAAATACCTTTTTTTTGCATTTTTTTCAGAGACAGCAAAACAATAACAGTCATGAAGCCACATTTAAACAGACAGATGTTTGACACACATTCATCACAAATGTGTGCATGCATGAATGACCACCATCGTGTGCTTTGAAGAAAACTAGAAAACCAAAGAAAGGACATGCACTGCGATAGAGAGAAAACAGAAACAGAAATCCTCTGAGGCACCCATCTGTCATAGAAAAAGAGGAGAGGCAAGCTGAGAGACAGGCAGTGACTGCGAATGGTGGTGGTGGTAGGGCAGGAAGGGGGGGTTCACAAACTGAAAAACAGCATGTGAGTGTACAGACGTGGACTGTGAGACAGACAAAAAAAGAGAGACAAGGAGAAATGAAGAGATGGAGAGGAGACAGAGACAGGAAGAGGGAGTGAAAGACAGTCAGCCTGAGAGAGTGACAGAGTGCAGTCCTGAGAGGGAGAGTGTGTGGGTGAATGTGAGAGCAGCGCTAGCTAACTCGTCTGTCAATCTAAATCTGTGATTGACACCTCGGGGTCCAACATTCCCCACGTAGCCTGCTGGCTCTTCCTGTCAGGATGTAGGGCATGGGGTCACGCGCACACATGCGACATATAAAGGAAGGATCACATACTTACTGTGAGCTTTGTGATTGGCACACACACAAACACACACACACACACATCCGTAACTGAAATGTGATGTAAATGTGCATATGTATGACTGTGACACGCATGCACTTCCAGCATACACACACACACACATACCCTTGCAGGCGGAGGGCTGGCAGAGGTGAGGTCTCCTGCGAGGTTCGGTCTCGCTGACTGGGTCTTAACTCTTGACACATGACCTCTGACCTTTACACCGTCAGCAACGCAGCTTTTCTCCAGATCTCTCTCTTTTCACCAGATTGTCTGTGTGCGTTTAGCCAGGCTCTATTTGTGTTTTTAGATTTAAGATCATTATACAGCCATTATGTTATTTATTATTCAGCTTCCTGCCCTTGTGTTTTCCTTCTGCCTTACTTTCTCTCACATTATCCTTCTCTCTCTCTCTTTCATGCCAGCAAACGACGAATCTATTAACATGCATGAAACTGTACTTTAACTACTTGCACCGTAGTACGAAGAAGATAACAAGGTGTCAAACTGGGTGAAATTGCTGTACATTTGAATATGATTCTGCATGTCCTTCCAAGTACACTCAGGGTGTTTTCTTTTTTGTCCTGTGTTTTTGTCCTTTCTTACAGCGTGAAAGTCAAATGGAAACTTTATTTTGTGCATGCATACAATTAATTGCATACATAAAAGATATTATCAAAACAAAAGACACATTTATGCATATTTAATGAGATGCACACGGCTATAGATTAAAAAAAACCCATAATCAAATTGAAAAAAGGTTCAAGGTCAAATTTGAATAAGAACTGAGAACTTAAAACCTAACGGTGGATAAGTTTTACCACGGACTCCGACCTTGCTGAAATTCAGTGACATAACTCTGCTGAAATGACATGACACGTTTTTAAAAAAAATCTGTCTGGCTGCATTGTCGATGGTGTGAAAACGACTGATTTCTCCAAGCGTCATTTGGTTCATGGGTAAAAATGAGACGAACCAAGTGTTATACGTTGAATTTTGTGTCTGTATAGCTTTTGTGTCCCTTTAGAAAATGTCACATGTAATTTACATGCACATACACACAAACAGTAATAAGAGGACGTGTCCATCTGGCAGTCTGTGTATGTGTGCGTTTAAGTTTGTGTGTATGAGTGTGCACCAGTAGGGGTTTGTGACTAATGGGGTCATTATTGATGCTGAGTCAAGATTACTGCTGATAGCAATGGTTGGATACCGACCTAACGAGTATATAAATACACACATAAATGCACACACACACACAGTTCCCTCCCTCTGCCTCTTGCTCACATACGAACACACACAAACTCACACCCACATTTTCATTTTTTCAGGTTCTCGGAGGTGCACTTATGCACATAAACCTTCCACCTCAGCTAATAAACTTACTCACCCAGACATCCCCCTCGCAACCTCTCGAGACCCCCTTTGTTCTTGAACACACATGCATACAAATATTCGCATGCTTACACATTTAGACATGCGCATCACGCTCTGCATAACCAGACAGGCAGCAAGTGTTTTGTGCTCTAATCAGTCACTTCATTATTTTTCCTAGTTTTCCAAGTGCAATATCCATACTCAGCCCCATTCTGTGCATACTCTAACATACAGTGTAGCCGAAAGAAAACTGTGTTTGTTACCAAACAGCTGCGTGTAATGTCCACTCTGTTAAGTGTGCCCCGGCAGATATGCTGTGACAGTTAACCGTGTGCAGGTAATGGGTGTAAGATTTGAGATGAAAAATTTAATCTCAGAGAATTGGAGCGGTGCAGGAAAAAAAACGAAAGAAAGAAAAAATCATTACTATGAAGAATGTGAACAAAATCAAATGAGAGCACTTGTTGTGTAGAGTTCAGCGGTGTGGTTAGAGGATATCTTTAAGTTTTATGGTTTGGTAACTGTTTGCAATATCATGCATGAAATATGAGATTGTGGATGCCCCCTTTGTATGTATATTCTTAAAGAAAAGGAAGTGAGATGTTGTGAAAAGACTCTGCTAAATGCTTGAGTATTGGTGTCAATCCAAGAGTGATAATCTTGACTCAAACCTCACCCTCAAATATACTGCTCAAAACATTAAGGGAACACTTACATCATACATTGGATTGTGAATGAAATATTCAACCTGAAAATCTTTACCGGCGTGCATTGTGTAACCTTTTGAGAACAAAATGATGTAAGAGTAGTCAGCGGAGTCGAGAGCAGAGTTCAAAATCCCACCAAAAATAAAGTTTCAATTGTACCCTTAATTTTTTTAGGAGCATATAAACATAAATGTTTGAGCACTTATAGGGTTCATTCACCTATTCCTCTATGCCTGAGCACGTTTAACCCAACTCACACTCCAGAAGAAACTAAGAAGTCAGTACTTGCCCAAGGATAATTCAATATGCAGACTAGAGGAGTCGGGGATTGAGCCACCGGCCTTCCAATTGGTAGACAACTCCCTCCATCTCCCAAGCCATGGCCACATGTGTGCCTCTCTCTGTGTGCTACGGCAATTTTCGTTGTTCCTGAAAGCCTCTGTTTCTAAATCAAGACTTTTATGAAGTTCTGCTGCCCTGAGCAGACCATTAACATTTCATATCACCCTGGCTCACTCCCTGTGTTTCTCCCATGGGCATGTGGCAGAAATTCCCTCTTTGTATAATCCCTACAGACTTTAAAAGCAGACCATGGTGACCACACTTTTATTATCGGACCTCAGCTGTGTTTTTTCCAGTTTTTTTTTTTAAAAAGATGACAATCAGTGTTAAGCATTGACCCCAAGCACAATCTTTTTTACACCGACTGCACTCCAGTAAATGCTCATTTTGCCAAACTGATTTGCATAATGCCTATGGAAAAAGAGGTGTGTTTTTTTTTTAATCAGCGTAGAACCGTAGGAAGAATTTCTTTCTCTTAAGTTTCATCACTTTGCCAGACTTTATAGTCTTTTTTTCTCTCACTATGTCCTCACTTTCTTAACATTCACCACTCACTTGTCAGTTCTGAAGCACAGCTTGCCTTAAGTATCGGGGTTCAGCATGTAAGCTCATCTCATTATCCCCGTTTGTGTATGTGTGTATGTGTTTGTGTGTGTGTGCGCGTGCACTTCATGTATGAGTGTATAACTGACTGTGAGAGTGTGAGTGAGTGATGGGTGTGTAAGCCTCCCTCTCTTGCGCTCTGTTTGAAATAAAGCGACAGATAATCGCAGGGCTCTGGTGAAGCGAGCTCATCTGAGCGCCAATCGATACGGGTGCCATAGCTTCAAAGCAACCCTTCAAAGAGGAGAGAAATAGCCATATGCTCTTCGTGTTGCTGTGTGTGTGTGTGTGTGTGTGTGTGTGTGTGTGTGTGTGTGTGTGTGTGTGTGTGTGTGTGTGTGTCAGAGAGCCAGAGCAAATGTGTGGGGAGAGAGAGAGTGAGATCGGGAGTGAGAGAACAAAAGGAGGAGATGAAATCAGGGAGTCTCCGTGTGTGCAGATGAAGCTGTTTTCATTTGGTAGCAAACATTATCATATCACAGTTGACATGCAAAGTGGTTGTGATGCAACTGATGTCACTATTTAAATTGGACAAAATCATTGTTTCGTTAGCTGGTAATCTCCTGATATTATGGCTCTGTCATCTTTTATTCAGCAAACCGGCAGCAGCTGTGGCCTTTGTTGAGGAAATGGGCTAGGAGGAGAGAGACACACTCTCTGTCTC
Organism: Copadichromis virginalis; assembly: GCF_057382275.1. Taxonomy (NCBI): domain Eukaryota; kingdom Metazoa; phylum Chordata; class Actinopteri; order Cichliformes; family Cichlidae; genus Copadichromis; species Copadichromis virginalis. The sequence goes on from NC_140623.1 coordinate 25,918,007, forward strand.
TGTCTCACACACACACACACACACACACACACCGAGGCGAAGTTTAAAGACTGGATGTGAAGAAGTGAATAGACTATACACTGTACCGAGAGACAGTGGGAACTGAACGCTTGCAGGAAGGAAGAGTGTGAGGACGAGAGAATGACAGTGAGAAAGGGAGACGGAGGTGTGCAGAGATGTGTTCGTAAGTGAGACTAAAAGAGGGAAAGGGGGGAGAGAGAGATCCCCGAACCACGCTGTGTTTAGCAGTGCCATCTCACCTTCCAGAAAGTGAAAATGAGAATGTATTTTTGACTCGTCGGTGGAAAAAAAAAGTCTAGAAGTTTGTGTTTGGGAGTGAGTGTTGCAAAATATGTGTTTTCTGTGCACTCAGACATGTGTAATTCTATTAAGTGTGTGCGTTTGCGTGTGTGTGCAAGTTGAGAAAACAAGAGAATGTATGTGTATACAGCATGTGTGTGTGTCAGCATGTCTAATTAGCTGAGATATGCAGGTGTAAAACAGTAATTAATGGCACAACTGACTGACTTCATTATCTCCACATGAGCTTCTCATCCTGGCTCAACACACACACACGCGCGCGCGTGCATGCACAAATACAGAAACATTACAACATGCTTCTGAATGTACAGTAGTGTGAGAGAATGTGTGTTTTACTACAAAATAGCAGCGCAGTGTTGACTAGATGAAGTGGACACAATCATTGCACACGTCGCCGTTCGGACACTCAGACACTCATTTAGTTTGCAAATGGACTCATTACTAATGAATCACAAGCAGCTTTAGAGCAGGCTGAGCACACAGTAATGGTTTGGCCATCCTCCAGAATTTAGACACTACAGCGCACACATACACTCAGACACACACAAACACACACGCACGCTTGCATTGACAGAGATTGAGAGTGAGTGTCTAAAAGCGCCAATTACCTTCACATCCAATGTAAGAGAACAAGCTGGAAAGCTAATTATAAGTCCCCCACATGTAGATGGAAACCGTTCAAGCTCTCTCTAACACACACACAGACACACACACTTAGGCCCGTGATATGTGACCAGCAATAGCATTTTCTTGTTTTCGTCTGTGGTTGTTAGCTTGTTATGGGAAATATGTTTGTGACATTGGATCATTAGCATAAGTCATGATACAACCTCTGAGCCCAACTAGCTTTATTGAATCATCAATAAGACTGTATAATTTAGTGATTCCAGTTTTAGTCAGATTGATTTACACTTCAGTACCCTGCCAGGCTTGAATGGGATCAAATGAAATTAGATGCCTCAAAATGCACCATGTTGTCACTCAGTAAGTGGAATAAATATGTTTTTTATTTATCATTCAAGTACTATCAATCTTTTCTCATGGTCGTCTGCCAAGACATAAATATTGCTGATGGTCTCTCTCTCTCTTTGTGTCTCTACCCTCTCTGGTGAGTGAGTGATATGGCAGTGATTGGACAGAGTAATTGGTCCTAATGAACATGTCAACAGACTGTTTCTTTCTCTTTCCATTAAACACAACTGGATTAGATTTACTGTGCTTACTCTAACAGCTTAAAGACTCCATCAGTAGGCCACTTTCTGCACGCACACACACACACACGCACACGCACACACACACACACGCACACACACACACAGACACACAGACACACAGAATGGCTTAGCTCAGTAGATCAATGGCCCCTTGGTCAATGTCTCCTTAGGGAGGGTTATCTATCTGCTCCTCACTAATGAAACACTCTGATCGTGAGTGTGTATGTGTGGGTTTGAATGTCTGCATGCACTCATTGGTAAGATTGATTTTAAATTATATGGATATGGAGTCATGTAGCTTAGTCTTAGGTTAATTACAGAGTGCACCATCATGTATATGTGTGTATGTTGTCAATGTTCTTATGAATATTTAATTTAATTTAAGGAAAACAACATTAGTACGCGTACCAACGTAAAATTGCCTTTGATTTGCTAACTCTGTTTCACTGGTAAGCACTCAATATAAAACCGGGTTTTGAAAACTATAATATGCAAATATAAGAACTATTTCTTACGGTTTACATTCCAGCCACACTTCTTTTTTTGTTACTCTTCACTCAGTGGCCATGTTTTAAATATGTCATGCTGCTACCTGGTTAGACTCCCTTTTGCCTTCAGAACGTCCTTAATTCTCTGTGACAGAGATTCAGCAACGTGCTGGAAACAGTTGGCCCATGCTGACATGATAGCATCACACAGTTGCTGTTGATTTGTTGGCTGCACATCCATGATACAAGTCTCCTGCTGAATTGAGATCTGGTGTCTTTGGAGGCCATTTGAGTATGGTGAACTGTGTCCTATTCAAGAAGTGTACCCCGTTTTGATCGTTACTACCAGTAGAATAATGCACATAGTCATACATGGTCAGCAACAATGGCTGTTCATTTGGTACTAAAAGGCACAACGTGTGCAAAGAAAATATCCCTGACACGGTTACACCACTGCCATAACCCTGAATCTTTGGTACAGGGCTGGATGAATGCCTGCTTTCATGTTGTTGATGCCATTTTTTGACCCTAACATCTGAATTTTGCTACAGAAATCAGTCCAGGTAACATTTTTCCAGGTTTCTACTGCCCAATTTTGGTGAATTCATGTGAATTGTAGGCTCAACTTCTTACTCTTAGCTGACAGACCCCCAGTGTGGTCTTCTGATGCTTAGGTTATCTGCTTCAACGTTTGATGCAGAGATGATCTTCTGCATACTTTTGTTGTGGTTATTTGAATTAAGGTCTTCCTATGAGCTCAAAGCAGTCTGGCCATTCTCCTCTGACCTCTGGCATCTACAAGGCATTTTCACCCAAAGAACTCCTGCCCACTGGATATTTTCTGTTTTTCCTGCAAACCCCAGAGATGTTAGTGTGGGAAAATCCCAGTAGAAAAGCAGTTTCTGAAATATTCAGATCAGCTGGTCTCACAGCAACAGCCATGCCACGTTCAAAGCACCTACTGTAATAAAGTGACTGTATATATATATGTATATATATATATATATATATATATATATATATATATATATATATATATATATATATATTAGGGGTGCAACGATACACAAAATTCACGGTTCGGTTCGGTTCGATACTTTGGTGTCACAGTTCGATATTTTTTCGATACAAAAAATGTTCATGCCTTTTTTAATTTGTCATTCATTAAAATTATAAATATATATTTTAACTCAAAAGTACAGTTTTTAAATTTAATGTTGCTGAAACAAAAGTAATTAAAAAAACAAATATATCTCAGGGCTCTCAAAATTTCAAAATCCCTGGTAGCCCTTCGGGCAGGGACTCTTCAGTTTTTGGTAGCCCAAAATAAATGTAAGTAGCCCGAATAAAAAAGAGAGCAATTTTTTGATTGATGTTTTGTTTCCTGTTTTGTTTCCTTTACAATATTATACATTAAAGTATAATATTGTAAAGGAAACAAAACATTAATCAAAAAATTGTTGAAAAACAAATTACAACATTGTATAAAAATTACAATCATCAACTCAAATACTTGGTTCTAATTAAACAGAAATTTCTATGAACTTGTAAGAACTGTGTAGGACATGAATCAGTCTGTGTCAGAGCCTGAATTTGAAATTTCCGCTGAAGTCACGGGTAAGAGGCAAGTGGAACCAAGATCTAGGCCATTTGCTTCTTGAAGTTTGCAAAGACTGCTAAATTTTGCCAGTGGTAGTTCACTCTTTGCAACATAGTACGCTGTTCTAAACAGATTTTTTCAGGTTTATTTTTAGTATGTTATTTGCAATTGGTGTTTGTTCTGGGAAAGATATTGCAGACTGAGCAATAATGCATTTCTTGCATTTCTCATGGGTTCTAATGGGGGCCTTTCTTAAAATGACTGGTCCCAGTAACAAAGGCGCTTGTCGACTCAGAAATCGAGAGAAAACCAACAACACACCCGGCAGAACATTATGTTATTTACACGGGTGCACATAAGTGGTCCGCATGTGCACATTCGCTGTCAAAATAAAAGACGCGCACCAGATAAGAAGTTGCAACGCGCGTTTGCGTCCATATAAAAAGCACTGTTTTTGTCCGCTAGAGTGGGCACATTCCGCACCACATCTCTGTGTGTTCATCATTTGTTTGAAGCCAGCTCACCTCCTGCAACCACTTTTCCGAGAATACGTGCTTCTTTTGTGGTTCGGACTCCTTCTGACATTTCTTTGGAGGTAGAGGAACACCAAAGTAATTGCTTAAAGAAGCTTCTTCGACATCTTTAAGAGTTTTAAACAAATGTCTGTCCTCCTCCAGAAAATCTTATGTATGCAAACACGCGTTGCAACTTCATATCTTGTGCGCGTTTTTTTTTTTTTGACAGCGAATGCGCACCTGCGGACCACTTATGTGCAGCCCTGGTTATTTAGCTCATCATATTACAGCCACAGAAATTCTTTTGTCCATGAAACCATAAAGCTGCACTTTCTTTTTGCCTTATAGTCTGATTTGTCATAACTTTTCCGTTTTGTGGTAAGCTTTTCTTTGGCTGTCACTTCTTCACCCTGACCACTCTTATTTGGCTCAGCAGAACTAAAATATATATATCCTACTGCTTTTACACACACACACATAACGGTCAGCGATTCTCTGCGTGATCAACCTCTCATATGTTTAAGCTTGCTGCGGGAGATTTCACTTGTCATGTTTGCATAGTAAGCTAAGATTGATAAGACGATGTCAGAGGAATTGGTGTGCAAATTATCATCACTCACCAATCAGTACTGTCGCTCTCTATACACATTTCGCGCGATTGCAAAGTGAAAGCAAAAAACAAGCGCAAATTCAAACGCGATTTCAATATGTCACATATTGACAGTGGCTCACTGATGCCAATGACATAATTGCCCAGCTACATTTCCGAAAGAATGCAAAAGCATTGACATATATTTTTCCTTCCTACAATAGCCCGACGGGCAGGGCAGAGATAGCGATTTTGGTAGCCCGACTGGAAAAATCGCTAGCTCCGGGACGTCGGGCTAGCGATTTTGCGAGCCCTGTATCTGATTGAGGAATCACTCATCTTTGGAAAAGAGAGTTTATTACAGAGAAATGGCTCTTTCCAAAATAAAAGCTATACTATACGCTTCTTCTGGGCTATATTCTCAGTAGCATATTGTAGCGGGTCAGGGCTGTTCGGGGTTCTGTTTGTACAGCTATGTTTTGTTTATGTTGCCATAGTGACGGGTGACGCCCTCTCGCTGCGACGGTGTGTTCTTCCGGGGTCAGAGGGCGCCCTGTGTGTTGTTGTTGTTGTTGTTGCTGTGCGGTTGCCGCGCTGAGCAGTTAGCTAGCGGCAGTGTTCTTCTGCAGATGTCAATAAACGGCTGTGCTCCCTGGCTAGCTCACGGGAAGCAAGACCAAACGACACCTCCGTTTCCTCGTTGTCTGAGCTCGCCACATTGGTGTCAGAAGTGGGATGATGGTGGCAGCTCATGTTCTGACCCGAGTGACTTTTCCCTGCCAGTCGTGACCGGCCGGTGCGCCAAAAGAAGGCACCTGGACATTTGCAGGACTTTGTGTGGGGTAATGGGGTCGTCGGGGACGACTGACCCCTTAGGTGGGGGCTATGTAGCGGGTCAGGGCTGTTCGGGGTTCTGTTTGTACAGTTATGTTTTGTTTATGTTGCCATAGTGACGGGTGACACCTTCTCGCTGCGACGGTGTGTCCTTCCGGGGTCAGAGGGCGCTCTGTGTGTTGTTGTTACTGTGCGGTTGCCGTGCTGAGCAGTTAGCTAGCGGCAGTGTTCGTCTGCAGATGTCAATAAACAGGGGGGGGGGCTAGACGGCCAACACGTTAACGAGCTAACTGCGCTAACACACTAGTTCCCACCCATGTAATTGAGCATTGCGTGGCACATCCAACATACTGTTTTACTTTAGTCCATGACGCGCTTACCTTCAGGGTCATACGTCACATGAAAACCAAAATAATTCCAAACGCCAGATCTGAATGAGGGTGGGGGAGGTTCAATTTGCCATGTTGCAAGGAGAGCTTAACTTCTGTCTCGCTAGCTTGCCCTGCGCTCTTCCTTCTGACGATATTGTCTGTGTTGAACGCTCAGTGGATCTGCGCTCAACAGTGCAGCCTAGGCGGAGTAGTCGAACGCAGATTCACTGAGCGCTCAACACAGACAGCATCGTCAGAAGGAAAGTTGATAAAATAAATTACAAATTTTGTATTGTTCGATACATATGCGTACCGAACCGAAAGCACTGTATCGAACGGTTCAATATCGATACGAGTATCGTTGCACCCCTAATATATATATATATATATATATATATATATATATATATATATATATACTCTTTTGTACAGTTGGGCTAACGATTCATTACACAACTTCTCTTCATATTAAGTGAGTAAAATGAAACCTGGGTTCTATTTTAGTAATCTATTTTAATGTTGCGAACTCAGCTAGAAGGCACAGACATGATTTTTAAAGTTTGGTCAACCTTTATAATGTCTATGTCAGCATTTCTTACTTTAGCATCTGCTTGTTACAGTTTTTTAATTAGGAAGCAGTTTTCTTGGTCAGTCTTTGTTTATTTTGTTTTTTTTTCTTCTTTTTTTTTAGGCATGTCAGTGTGTTTTAGCAGTGTGAATGTGTGTGCTATCTCTCTCCAAAGCTTCATGAATTGCAGCCAGGAGAATGTGACAGTGTGAAGTAGAGAAAGTCAGTAGTTGGCAACGGATAAGAGAGAAGAACAATACCTAGCAAAGTAGTATTTTCTGCTTTAAACTCAGGTTTGAAGAATACATACTGTACAGAGATTTTTTTTTATTTATAATGCCTTACAATTTTTTTCTTTGTTTAAATTCTGTTTACATTTGAGCAGCCCCATCAAAACTAAACTTAAGAGCAGCTTCTTTTATTTTCTATTTTTTGAAGAAAACAACTGTCAAGTGACATTCGGAGCAGGAGAAATGGTTTCACTTTGTTTCCTCTTGTAAATCTTCTCCATATTCTTAGTCAAACCTGTCAAAGCACACCTGCTCGACATTTAAAACTTTAAATAAAATCACAGTCATTTTATCGTTTTTTTAATTTCATGTAATCTATCAGTGTAAAACACTGATTAAGTGATGTCATTAAAAATACTCAAAACTGAACTCAAGAGGTAATTGTGCTTTTGATAACTACGTCCAAATCAATTTTACTGGACTTCTTGAAAATTGTTGAAATGACTCTTTACATCCTCACAAAGAATTATTTTTCAAAATGCATGCAGGCCAGTCAACTATAAATGCTCAGTACTGTATGTGTTGCCGAAGGCAAGGGAATGAAATTGCAGAGAAATGCACAACAGCACTGCTTGTGAAATTAAATCACTCCTTCAAAAAATGTCTCTAGTTTTATCTCAGATATTTTCCTGTAAAGTGGAAAGTTGTTGCACCCTATGGTAATCTAATTTCAGTCTCTCTTTTTTTCCCCCTCTCGTCTCCCCTCTTGTCCCTCCCTCTCTCCTTCTGCCTCTCCCCTGTTTCGCTCCTTTTCTTTGCAGTTTGAAGTGCTGAAGTGCTTCTTAAGGTAAGAGTGTCTCATTTCATGTTTTCCTTTTCTTGTTCAGTACTTTTCTTCATCTGATTTTCTACCCATAAAACACAGCATGCCATCAGCACTTGGCACAGTGTGTGTTTCACGGAACAGTCTGCGTCCTCAAAATTTATTTGGCTCAGTATTCTGCTCACTGAAACACAATGAAATTGTGTTAAGATAACAAAGAGACACTCTGGGTAGCACTCCCACTGCACTCAGCTGGTATAGCCATGGTCTGAAATGTACAGAGCAGAATCAGCAGCCAGTATTACACTTTGCATTGGGATTTTATAGCACGTGTGATATATTTTCATCCTTGTATTAGGCAATAAATATTTTTAAATCAACATATAAGGAGAAGCTGTTTGGCAATTCCGTACACAAACTATAATAAAACACAGTAAGTCCTCTTCTGTGGCATCTTACGACTGAATCTGAACCCGTCTGCATATCAACAAGAGCAAAAAAAATAAAAATACCTTACAGTTTTTAAAAAGCAATGCCAATATTGTTGTTTATTTGTAGACTACAGGTTTCAGCTTTAGTAAATCTCAAACGTATTACTTTCAGGCTGCAATGTTCTGTAATAATATCAGCAGACTCACAATACTTTCAAAAGAAAATTAAATGTGCTTCAATGCCATACAGCTGGGTTTGACCTTGTGTTTGGGCATAAAAGATGTCTCTGTAATATCTGCAATGTCACTGTTATGTGGAAATCTGGTAAGAGGACACCAAGCACAGGCACTCAGGCAGCATGAATAGGAAAAGTAACTTTAATAAACTAACTAGCAAAAGCAACAAAAGCTGTAAAGTCCAGACAACGCTGATAAAAAAGGCAAATGACAAAGTAATCAGAAGACTAGAGATGCAACGCTCAACTGGGATGCAACTGGAATCAGACAGTTTCCAGTGTTCTTGGCCTGGAAGGTCACATTACATTACCTTTTCATGTATGCACAACACGGGAACAGCAGCGCCACAGCTACATGCTAACATGTTGTTAGAGTAGAAGCCCCTCACTTTGAGTGGAGACCAGTGTTGGTCAAGTTACTTGAAAAAAGTAATCAGTAACTAATTACTGATTACTTCCCCCAAAAAGTAATCCCGTTACTTTACTGATTACTTATTTTCAAAAGTAATTAATTACTTAGTTACTTAGTTACTTTTTAAAAACACGATTTACAACCTGAATAGGTGATAAAGCGATAGATCTTTCTACTTTTACTGCATAATAAGATAAGATAAGATAACTCTTTATTGTCATTGCACAGTCATACATAGTACAGTAGTACAATGAAATTGGAATCCATCATACAAAATGTAATCAAATGGAAAAGTCTCTTTTTTTAAACTTGTTTTATCAGTTTTAATCTTTTAACTTTATGCATCAAGCAAAAATTTAATTATATGCAACATTCTCTGACTTGAATAAATTAGTTTAACATTTAAAGCTATTTTCTGCACATTCCAGCACATAAAATAAAATATTTTTGTGTTTACACTCACTCTTTCAAATAGATGCAAGTAAAACACAGCTGAAAATAAATAAAGTCAAACACTCAGCGGTGCTGTTGCTCTATTTTCACCTGTAAAGCAGGACTGCGGTAGGCGGAGGTTTACCCTGGTGCAGGTGTGCCGCGGTCAGTTGAAGAATCCGCAACTTTCTCTGTGAGTTTCCCATTACGTCATGGCACACTCGGTGCTTGCTTGGAAGTTTAGGGTTTTTTTTCGCTGTAAAAAGAAGTTTTCTTCCCACGCACAATGGACGCTAATGTTTTTGTCACTTTTTATGGAATCAAACTCAAAGTAAGGTCAGTACTTCCACGCTTTAAACGCTGCACGCTCATACTCTCTCCCACAATCGATATGTGATCCATTGTTGATCTGCAGACAGCTGTTGTCACTAACGGCGCACTCGCTTACGTCACTGTCGTGAGACATTCTCGCAAAAAATCACGGTTTTAGTAACGCAGTAACGCAGCGTTCCTACGGGAAAGTAACGGTAATCTAATTACCGTTTTTGCAATAGTAATCCCTTACTTTACTCGTTACTTGAAAAAAGTAATCAGATTACAGTAACGCGTTACTGCCCATCTCTGGTGGAGACAGTATGGAATGTTTGCCAAATAAACCATTGGGGGACTACCATGAAAATGTTTGTAATAACAAACTTAATAAGACACTGAAATGACTATCATCCAGCTGAATATGTATATTTTAAAGATGCTAACAAAGGCAAAGTTGCTAAAGCTAAAGCTACCCAGAGCTCAGCCAGCAGCCTCAGTCTGAACAGTGAAAGGATGAAAGCAGAGATGATGGAACAGGTGAAAAAGACAAAATGGTTAATATTCTGTTATCTTTTGAACCTATAAGATAAGGTAAGATAAGATAAGATAACCTTTATTAGTCCCACACGTGGGAAATTTGTTTTGTCACAGCAGGAAGTGGACAGTGCAAAAGTTATGAGGCAAAAATTAGAATACAATAAGAATAAATACAGTACACAACTGTACAGAATAGAATAAAATAAAATACTATATACAGTAGAATAAAATAAAATAAATATACAATAAGATAAAAATAGAATACAAATACAAATACTATATACAACTGAGTAAAAATACAACGATGACAGAAAGGATTATTGCACTTATTATTGCACTATAACCATACTCATAACTCTAACTCATAACCATACCGAAAAATGATGCAAGTAAATGATGCTCCTGTTTGGTAGGATAAAATACAGGTAAAGATGATTGTACAACAACTCCAATATTTCTACCCCTGTTCTAAGAGCAGAAAACTTATTTTTCAGCTGTTTAAGTGAGAGAAGATCTAATGACTCACTAAAGTTCAGGGTAAAAGTTTAGTTATTTCTCCTTTTTTCACTCTGTTGAACAACATGGTAAAAATAGGTAATAATAGGTTAACTAAAATAAAGTCACGATGCATCAGTGCAGAGTTCTGTACAGAGTGCACATGTACATTCATATTCAGCTAAAGTAAGCAGCGTGTGTTGGGTAAACTACAGTTCACAGGTATTCTTTCTCTGTGATAAAGCAGAAATCATTTTTGGAAAGTTATTCATAGTTACAGAAAATGGACAAAGCAGCGTTTTACCAAAAAAAAAAACATTATTTGAAAGATGTTGAAAGAATTTTTAGATTTAACAGTGAAAGGAGCAAAAGGTTGTTAAAGGTTTAATCTTTGATTTTGAATGCTTAACACTGGAACGTGTCAGTAACAGTGGAATAAAATACTAATAATCATGGCAGGCTATGTCACATCTACTTCAGAAGGACAAGCTGAGAGGGATGCCGGTCCAACAAAGAATTTAAGAAGGTTTTTTTACCAAAGGTGCAATGTTAACCTTTGGTACAAACCTCAATTATTTGTGTGTGTGTGTGTGTGTGTGTGTGTGTGTGTGTGTGTGTGTGTGTGTGTGTGTGTGTGTGTGTGTGTGCTTGCGTTTTATTGTTACCCGAGGTAGTGTGAAAAAGCATGTGTGTGTGTGTGCATGTGCGCTTGGGAGGGCATATGCCTACATCTTAGTCTCTGTGTCTTCCTTGTGTTTGTGTCTGGTTCAGTGTTTTGAGTGGGCTCTGCTGGGACTTTGTGTGGAGCCTCATTAGTGGCTAAGGTTTGGCTGGCGTGCTGCTACTGAAGATACTCGGGGCACAAAGTCATATGTTACTCTACTGCTGGCCCATCTGCCACATTGGCCCTCACTTGATACTCTTGAGGTTTGTTTAATTTTTTTGTGCACGTAAATCTTTGTAAGCAAAAATTCACCAGGCACTGTACTTAAGTACAGTTATGAGGTATTGGTGCTTTACATGTATTTAAAAAAAAATACAGTCCAAAAGGAAAAAGTGCTCCTTACGCAATATTAAATGTAAAAAATGTAATAAAATATGATTATTATGGAACAAATGTTTTGAACATTTGATACTGGGTTTCCTAAAACAAAACTGGAACAACAATGTACCCCTCTGCTATGTCAGCCCTTCTAGTTTAAAAAGTAAGATAATAAAAATCTGTGTTAATAATTCATTGTCCTGCTAGGAAGCATATTATAACACTGCTGTATTTCTTAAATCAGTGTTTGTTTTCGGTATTTTCAGTAACCTAGCACCTTTAAAATTAAACTATTAACTATTATATGCCATACATGCACTGAAGTGTAAATAATTATGATAGGATTACTTTGATGATAGACTAATAGACATCATGCAAATGATTTTTTCTTTTAAGTGTAGACATAATTATATAGATATTTGTTTGCATTTTTCATAAAGGTGTTTTTTTTACAGTATTTCTATTTAACATTGCTTTTATGTTCAAAATCAACGGCTTTGGGTCAGCTGAATACCCTGTCCTCCCTAATCAATAGGAAAGGTATTGCACTATATTCATAAGGATGACCCACAGTAAAATCGGGCCTAGTAAGCATCAACCATTTACCAAGACAAGAGAAAAGGAGGAGCTTAGCTAGACCATCAACATCAAGCTAAAGGAGAGAGTAGACTAAAGTTAGTGACATTCAATAATGGCATGTTGAGTGAAAAGAGAAGTGCTCAGTGTATCATGGGAAGTCCCCCCCCCCAGCCTGAGCCCACAGCAGCATAACTAAGGTTTATGCTAAGGTCATCTGATCCAAAAAGGAACATTTTTACCTATTCTTAAAAACAAAGGGTATTTGTGTCCTGAACCCAAAATGGGAGCTGGTTTCACAGGTGAGGAGCCTCTCATTCTACATGAGGAAACTCTAGGAACCATGAGTAAGCTTGCAGTTTGAAAATGACATGGTCTGCAGGGAACCTATGAAAATAAGTTAATATGAGTCAAATATAATCTCTCTTTCTGGATAGTACACTCGCTGCAGTATTTTGGATTAACTCAAGTTTTTTTCATCTTAGAAAAACCTCATAATAAGGAATTACAATAGTCCAGCCTAGAAGTAACAAATCCATGGAATAGTTTTCAGTATTATGCTGAAACAGGATTTTGACTTTTCTGTGAAATAGAGAAGGTTTGGTCTTTGGTCACTAGCAAATTACAGTAGTTACATAATTTGTGGAAGATGGTGACTTGTCTCCAAGCACTCACCAGCTAGAATCATTGTTAATGATGTAAATTGTGTTGTTTAAAATATATTTAAAGGGTTAAATGATCTGTAATACTAATGGAAAACCATTATTTAGTTTTTCTCAGTTGATCAGAACTGATACTGAATGGAAACAATTTGTCTATTGAGACAAAAGGTTACACTGCACGATAAGGGAAGTTGAATCATAATGAATTTATCCATGACTTCATGCATTAAAGAAATAATTAAAGGTGAAGTAGACAACATGTTTTGCCTCATTGGCTATAAAAAATATCTATGTTAACCTTTCAGTATATTAGAATTTAAGTGGTCCTTGAGAGAATGAGACTCCTGGCAGTTAATGAGGTTTTCATGAAATAATGAATGGCTTTTCATACATTAAGGCATTTTTGAATTTGTGATCGTTCATGTACCTACACACAACACCTGTTAAATATTCTATTTACAGCTTTTGTTTTTTTTTAAGGAAAAAAAATCTCTGAGGGCTACAATCAATTTGATCCAAATGAGTCTTTGCCTTTGTGTTAAATGATACAACCAATAAAAAAATTAATTTACAGTGACGTTGGGTAGGCGATCCAGATACTGTATTTGAGCCAAATCAATGATTTTGGAAGGTCACAGTCCTGGGTCAAAACCAGTGCTTAGACCTTAACCTCTAAGTTTTATGTGTCATGCCTAACCAACGCTTTTGAAGTGTGTTTTTGTCTCTTTCCTCCTTCCTCATTTATTTTCTCCATATTTCTCGATTTGTATCTCTGCTGTCATATCAAGTTTTCGCCTGTTTTTTTTTTCTCTGTCATCAGTAATTCATCGCTTCATAATCTCATTTGTGTTTTTATTCTTCAGACAGAAACTTGTACCCAGCAATATTCAACTGTAAAATCATCATATTAATGTAGAATTTATGGAGGCATAATGTTTTTTCTAGCACACTGAAATCATTTACAATTAGCATTAAATATAAAATAGACTACATCTAAGAACCTGACAGTTATGCGTATATACAGTTCTGGGTATACTGGGCAATCCAGATGCATCTCTGGATTGCCCAGTATACCCAGAATCAATAAAATCTATCCATTAATTTCCACCTGCATTTAGTTGCATAGAGTTGTAGCTAAACATTGGCAGAGACAGTGTACAATCAATATTTTGTTTCAAAATTATCTGTCTTTCAGGAGCACAATCATGTTGGTATATTGATTAAATTAATTCACGCACAGGTTGTTAATATTATGCATGTGTTTGAGAACATACACAATATGGACAAATGTACAGCGCCACCTAAACATTACACCTGCAGGAGCTGTGCTGCCATGGAAACCCGTGCCATCAAGCTCCTGGTTCACAGTTTTATGAGTTTTATGCTGATGTTAATGCTAGAGGGGGTTAAAAACTCGGCAGAGCATTAGGAGCTCTGTAGCGCATTGGAGACTCTCCAGAGTCTCCACAATGTACTTTAATTCTGAAACTCTGCAACCTTACGTGGTTTGCCACTTTCCGACTTTGATTTGTGTCAGTTGTATGCATATTTATGTAGTTTTCTGAGCACCAATCTATAAAACCCATGTTATATTTCACTGTCACTTATACTGTGACTTAAAGCTCTGGAAGTTTAAGTCAGATTCAGGGAAGCAAAGAGATCCACTTCCCAGCTAGACTAGCAAACCAGAAATATCAGAGAGGGCAAAATGCAAGCTAGCATTTTAACTTAAACCCACTGCTGTCTGCTGCCATTAAATCTGCTAAGGGAGGAAGAGTAGTGACCCTGTTATTTCCAAAAATCCCTCGTATTTAGTTTTCTTGTGTTGTGACCAGGAGGACTGTTCAACTCCCCTAACAGAAGTCAAAGGAGCTTGGAAAGAAAGCAACTGGTTTCTTGAAGATGTTTGACCTCTCATCCGAGAGGTCTTCACGAAACTCAAAGAAGTCTAGTCGCTTTCTTTCCAAGCTGCTTAGAATACCATGACCTGAATGACTGAGAACCTACACAGACATATTCCCCTAACTAAAGTTGTACGCATTGATAAAAATAATTATTTTCTACAGAAAAAAGTAATTTTGAAACTAATCAAAACATTTCTATATTAACTTTGACCACAGCAATTTAAATCTAAGCACATGATTGCGTTATGTTGTGAAACTGCTGCCAGTAAATCTAGTAGTTTTCATCCCTCCAAGCAGCAGGTAAAAGCCAAATCATAAATTTGGATGTCAACAGATAATACAGAAATTTGAATAATTCTATTTGATTTTAAAGTAAAAGGTTTCTCCAGTGGGTCTGGCCATGAATTTGAAGTGACAGGTAAGTAAGCGCACATAAAGATAAGCACAGATAGACATGAGCAGACAGAATGGCCTCTGCATGAACCAGTCCAATTTACAATTTCACTCTGAATGTACAACAGCTCTAAACAAGTGAAGTTGTGTAATATGTTGTTTTCGTGATAAGATTCATTTACAGCCCTAGCTTTAATAGCAGCGCTCAGCAGGAGAAAGGTTAATTATCACATCCTGCTACAGACAGGACACCTCCTCCTGTCAAGCACACACACATAACACTCTGAACCACACAAACAAGCGAGCCATCAAACAAAACTCTCTCTCAGTGTGTAACTGCCATATAAAGATGTAATCCAGCATCTGTTTGTCCTCATTTCCTTCATCATTTAGTCGAGGCCCTTTTTTTTTTGTATTTTTCTTTATTTTTCATCCTTTCTTCTAATCCCACCACACGGACTCTATGCGTGGTGATATGCCTGGACTGATGGCACAAATTTCATTCATGTTGTTCATAAGGAAGAAACGGAGAAAAGTCCTCTTAGATCACGCTCCTTCGCTTTGATACAATGTGTGACTTGGGTAGGTTTCTCAGATCAAAAATGAAATTACAGATGGGTAGACAGAGGTGTTCAGTGGGTGTGAAGCAGTGAACCATAAAAAATGATTGCTGCTGTGTTGTCTGGAAGAAGCCAAACAATTTAGAATGAAAAGAAAAATCTGAAAGTGACAGCTGAAAAGAAACCACGAGAAGTAGTAAATCTTTTTTCTTCTAAAAATGGACAACAATCAGTTCGGTTTAAATTTGCGAACCTATTTACAACATATCTGCATTCCTCATGACATCTACTCATTCTTCAAACCATTTTCTGTTTTTACTCAAACATTTTCGCCCCTTATATTCTCTCTCCATGCTTTTCCTGTCTTTTATCGTCCTATTTGTGCACACATGCACCACGTCCTCGCCCCTCTCTCCATCCTCATTTCATTCCTGGTCTAGACATCTTCAGCAGCAGGTGTTAGGGCTGGGAGGAAAAAAATGGGGTGAGAAAAGAGGGGGGCAGGGAAGAAAGGAGGCTAGGAGAAAGCAGGAGAGGAGTCAAGGGAATAGGGAAGAGTGATCGAGAGCAGAAAGGTAAGTAGATCAGCCACAGAGGTATATGATGGAAAGGAAAGGAATGGGTTAAGATAGGATTGGAGCAGGGAGGCAAGAGTGGAGGTGTAAAGGGAAAGAAGAGCTTTGACTAAATCAGGTAGGTGCCATGCTGAAGAAAGAGGTGCGGAAGAGGCTATTTTAATTCAGGGTAGAAATCAGGTGCTTGAGGTGGGATGCCAAAGAAAAGAGGTAGGAGGGGAGATGTGGAGCAAAAGAGTAAATGAGGTAAAGAGAAAATAAGAGCGGAGGAAGGGAGAATAGTAGAAAGAAAGCAGAATGTGAAGGCAAAAAAGTCCCAGGAAAACATTAGGGCAATGTTGAAAAGAGGAGGGAGCATGGATGGATGGATGGATGATGTGTAGGAGAGAGGATAGGAACACTGTTGTGCTTTTACGGGAGGACACCGGCTGCTAGGAAGTGAGGTGGGTAATAAGGCCATAGCTCATTCCTGTGGAGGTGTCTGAGAGTGTGAATGTCTCCAACAGTCTATGTGTGCTGAAGTTATGTGTCTGTGTGCTTATGTTGCGAAGAAGGAGCAGGCTCGATCCTATTAGTGACTACTTCTCACCAGATGACTTATATTCACCTCGTTTTTCACCAACTGGTTGACAGCAGATGCTTGAGAAGAGGGAAAAAAAACACATGTAAGCACATACACACAAGCAGAATTGTGCAGCTACAGGAGCAGTGACACGTGAAATCTGCTCCTCCTTGCTGATGCGAAGGCCATCAGTGCAGAGAAAAAACAGCTTATGCCGGTGGGCGGGGTGGGGGTGGGGGGATAAAAAGAATTATCTTAGATAACAGAAACAACTGCAATAACAATAATAATAATACATTTTATTTGTAGGCGTCTTTCAAGACCTGCAAGGTAACACTGCAAGCTAACAAATTTAGCCTGCACTACGCTGGACTGCACTACCTAGTACTGCCGTAAAATAGACAATTTAAACAATACAACATGATTGACAGTTCTGTGCATGAAAATACCAGAGAACTCCAGGAACATGACATGATCAAATCCAATGTTTAATTTAAAAAGTTTAAAAAATGTCAATAAGGGAGACGCAAATGGCAATTAAGAAATATTTTATTATTTGTATTTATATAGTGCTTTTCTAGTCGATTTGATCCCTCAAAGTGATTTAGACTGTAAGTTGCATTTAATCATACATTCATACTGTGCTTCTCTGGAAGCCAGAGAAATCTAGGTGACCCATCTGGGCACGGGTCCACATAGAAACGTCCCAGCCACCCAGGAGATTCAAATCTGTAACCTTCTTCCTGTGAGGTGACAATACTAACTATTGCATAATCATTCCACTCAAGGGTGGGTGACGTTAGCAGGGTAAATGAACGTATGAGTGGAGAAGTGTTAAATGCAGTGTCGTGTAATGCAATAAATTGAAAACTGAAGCAGCAAATGCAGTCTAATTGGGTGCCTCATAAAGGAGAGGTGCACAGCAGCCGAGCTCCCAGGACTTTTTTAGAGCAGTGACACATTGGGCCCAGGTATTGCCAGTGTTGCTGTTTGGGAAAAAGCCACACCTCCTCTGCAGTGTCTACAACGCCAGCTGCCAGACATGTCACTTGCTGAGCAGTTCTTAAACTTGCGTTCTCTCGTGTCCTTTCTTTCTCTTATCTTGCTCCAAATCTGAGAGTGGAATTAACACACCTTAACATTGTCTTTCTTCCTGTAACATACAGTTTAAGCTACCAGACAGAATTACTATCAAGCTGCATAGAAACAGTTTGGTGCTACTTGGTGAGCTGTGTGAAAGGTTGCATTTGAAAAAAAAACCTTCTACTTAAAAAATAAATACATTTTTTTTAAATGGTTTTGTTCTCACAATTGTTTAGGCTCACTTTAGTGGTAACTAGCTCCTAAAGCACAACTTTATTGACATGAACCATCATCATCCATCATTATAGTTACATCATGGACGAGTGACAGGGATGAGAAAGTTCGTTTTTTTTTAAAAAAAAAACAACAAAAAAAAACAACAACAACTGTGCAGAGTGGCACTACTTATGATTATTTATGATTTGTAGATTTTGGATTACTCTGCCTAGTGTAATACAAAACTTAATTAGGTTGCTCATTGACTGAAGGGGTTTCGTATGATGTTCTGTGCTTTTTGTTTTGCTTTTTGAGTTCTTGTTTTTGTTTTTTGGGGTTGTTTTTTTTGTCCTAATTCTTTCTGTAATTACCAATGTTATTATGTTATTATTATTGTTATTTTCATTATGTTATTACTTTTTGTGTTTGGTTTTCGGATGTCTGAGGTTATCCTTGAATGGCATGGATACAACAGTGTGCACCTAGGAGTGCTCCTGTGGTCACAATGGCCTGCCATGTTGTGGTTAGTTGTAGATGTTTGTGAGCTTTTTGTTTGTTTCTTTTTTTTGTTTGTTTGTTTTTCAATTTAAAAATGAAAATAAATCTTATGAAGAAAAAAAACACTAACCATTTCAGAAACATGAAAATGATTTAGGTAGTTATCAGTAATTTGGTACTAAACCTTACTGTATGTATAACATGTTTCCGTGATGACTAAACCTCAGTCACTCCTACTTACAGCATTAATGCACTGTGCAATACACTGTGGGCTGTAATCGAAAGTGTGACAAAAATATAGTATGCTCCTGGATAAGACAAATGAGTACAAGTGCTGAAGAAGTTATCATAAGAAAATAGGTACTAGCAAACCGTGGCTTAATTATTGAATTTTAAAATACAGTACCTTCAGTACTCATAACTGAAAAAGTAGTCGTATTACTGAACTTCATTGCTAAAAATACTTATAGGAGAAAAGGTAAACTATGTGAATCGAGCTGTGTTTTCCCTTTGGTTTGTTTATGTTTTAAATATGTGATTTTCTTTCCCTGTTCATTTTCCCCTGTTTGTATGTGTATGTTTTTTTTAAAAAAGGGGCAGTTTTAAAGTGTTTATGAATCATTTCTTATCTGAGAAGGTGGGGAAATTATAAAACTAGTTAAAAACACCGTCCTCTTCATGCTGTCCAAGCCCCTTGGTAGAGCACAGTCTAGCTCAAGCATGGAAATAGAGCATCTCTTATTGAACTAACAACCGTGTTCACTTACACTGGGTGTCTGAGTACTGTATAATCAGTTGCCCACGGGAATTTTGTAATTGCAAGATATTTAACAAAATCCCCATCTATCTTGCAATGGTTTGCAATTTGGACTAGTCCTCACACTTTTACTTCATAAACCCTCCAAAATCTGTTTCTTATTTCTAAAAGTTTTGCAGAAACCCATAAGGAAAAATCAATTCATTCATCCATACATAAAAAACACACATTTTCAATCCCATCTTGTCCTTTAAAGTGAAAGTTCATTTGTGTTATTGTAATTTACCATTTTCACTGTGACATTTTCTCCCAAGAAGGAGGACTGACCCCATCAGACTCCTCACCTGCCATAGTCCGAGCAAGCCCAAGAACTAATGGTTTAGAGGGAGGCTATATGAATCTCACCCAATAATTTTAATTAAATTTATGCATATTCTTCCCTCTGAAGAATTTGGGGCATCTGTATTAGTGAGAAAAGGAAGAAAAAGAGAGAGGAAGAGAAAATGGGTCATCTAAACAGAGGGACTGAGATGCTTCATTAGGATACCCGCTGCAGTCATTCTGTGGTCATTCTAATTCTGCCTCAGCATTCCCATTCAGCGCTCGTGGGAATCCAATATCTGCCTAACATTTGTGACCTCGTCAAAACAAAGAAATAACCAGGAGTCAGGTCACGCCGGTCTCACCCACCACCACAGTTGTGACATCCTGCCACCGCTTTCTATTTATTCTACCTAAATTAGCACTTCATCTCGCTCGCCTTGGAAAGAAAAATGTCAGGTTGTTTCTAATCCAAAACTTTGCAGGTTCTCGGTGAAATGAAAAAAAATGCAGCCTTTGTCTTTGTCAGTGAAAGAATTAGGATGTTAGCGCTGAGACAATTTGATGTTAACTGTGCAGGGGAATTAGATGTACCATGTAATTTTGCCTTTCAAATATGATAGCTGAGCAGATGGAATAGGGCAAAGCTCTGTCAAAGTTTCTGCACTTCAGAAGTTCCTCCTCCCTCTCACATACCATTTGCACTTTCTCATTAGCTATAATTCTCCGTATCACCCTCTCTCTTCTTCACCCGATAGACGCTTGTAGACGCTTCCTTTCACTTGTTTCACTCCCTCAGTCAGCGCTCTCTTGGCCCCGAGCGCAGTAGACTCTAATATGTCTTTAAAAGTAGGACACCACTGAGTAATTTGTTGCACCTAGCAAATGATAATTCACAATTGTCACCATATATCCATGACTACAGGGCCACCCCAAGCACACAATAGCATCTGCTTCTCAGGAGAACAGCCATTGTGCTTTTTTTTTCCGTCATTGTATTACTGAATTGAATTTGAAAATATAGGATTATTTCACAAAGGCATGACACCATTTCACAGCAGGGATGTTTGTACCCTTTGTGTAAGCTGCGTCATTTCACTGACATTACATGGAATTTGCTGTGTTCTCGATTGCTTACAGCCACCTTCTGTTGTAGCTGCTCTTCCTGGCAGTAAGCGTGAAAATATATCTGCCTTAATTTTAAGCTTTTATGCTTTAATGTTGAAGGCTTAGTGAAAGCAGTTTCACAAGGTTTGGCCTCTCAAGAGACTGAATGCCAACATTAGTATTAGTATCAGCAATATGTAAGCAATAATGTTACTTATATTATTTAACTGTCAGTTTTATGGTTCCGGTGGTTCTGTCATGAATCGCTGTGTGGCAGGCAAGCAGGAGTGGTGGACCCAAAATGCAGAACTCAGACATGGAAGTGAAACTTAAGGCGCAGCTTTATTGCTGGGAAAAACCTCGTACAAACTAAACTCACCAAAAGAAAACCAAAAGTCAGAACAGAGGAACCAAGGACTGAAACACTGGAAAGAAACACTAAACTGGAGCAGGAGACCAAACACTAGGAACATAGAAGCAGAACACACAGCTAGTTGAGGGTACGACGCGACAGAGAGCACAGGAAAACACAGGGCTTAAGTACACGGGGAGTAATCAGGGAATGGGCCACAGGAGGGAGACACAGCTGGGAGCAATAAGGCTAACGAGACAGGGGAGAGATAAAACTGAACACACTGACATGAGACATGAACTTTCAGAATAAAACAGGAAACTAACAGACACAGAGAATCAGACAGGACACTGAACATGACAGGCAGACTCATGAGCAGACACAATAACACCATGGACAGACACACAGTCCGAAAAGGCCCAGACGGACAAGGTCAGGGGGCCGACCCGGAGGCCAAAACAGTTCAGTTCCGGGGGCCGACCGTGTGAAAGGCAGCGGCAGTGGGGCAGGTCCGGAGGCCGGCCACGCAGTAGGCAGTGGTGTGGAAACAGTTCTGGGGGCTGACCGTGCGGACGGCAACGGCGGCGTGGAAACGGCTCTGGGGGCCGACCGTGCGGACGGCAACGGCGGCGTGGAAACAAGTCCGGAGGCCGGCCACGCGGAAGGCAGTGGCGGCGTTCAGGAGGGCGTCCACGGTGGCGGAGATGCCCAACAAGCGGCCTGGCAGATGACCGACGATGTGGAGGTGGTAGTAGGGGACCTGAAGGCTGCGTGGCCCCTGCAGCCCCAGGCGAGGCGCAAGCTGAGGCTGGACCAGACGAGGCGCAAGCTGAGGCTGGACCAGACGAGGCGCAAGCTGAGGCTGGACCAGACGAGGCGCAAGCTGAGGCTGGACCAGACGAGGCGCAAGCTGAGGCTGGACCAGACGAGGCGCAAGCTGAGGCTGGACCAGACGAGGCGCAAGCTGAGGCTGGACCAGACGAGGCGCAAGCTGAGGCTGGACCAGACGAGGCTGATGAGGATGCGGAGGCCGGACCAGGCGAGGCTGAAGCAGAAGCAGAGGCCGGACCAGGCGAGGCTGAAGCAGAAGCAGAGGCCGGACCAGGCGAGGCTGAAGCAGAAGCAGAGGCCGGACCAGGCAAAGCAGCTGACGAGGATGCTGAAGCTGGACCAGGCAAAGCAGCTGATGAGGATGCTGAAGCTGGACCAGGCAAAGCAGCTGATGAGGATGCTGAAGAGGAGGCCACTGCAGGTGATGCGGAGGCTGGACCAGGCGAGGATGAAGACACGGAGGCTGGACCAGGCGAGGATGAAGCAGTGGCTGGACCAGGTGAAGCGGATGAAGCCGAAGCATGCGCTGGACCAGGCGACGCTGAGGATGCTGAATCCGGACAAGGCGACGGCGTGGAGGATGCAGCAGAGGCCGGGCCAGGCAACGGCGTGGAGGATGCAGACGGAGGCGCTGCAGCAGGTGGCGGCATGGATGAAACTGCTGCTGCAAGCGTGGATGAGGCTGCTGGTGGAGCAGCTGGAGGCTGGACGGGCTCCTCGGGCCCCCCAGCTGACGAGAAAGGAGGCTGGACGGGCTCCTCGGGCCCCCCAGCTGACGAGGCAGATGGCTGGACGGGCTCCTCGGGCCCCCCAGCAAAAACAGTCTCAGAACCAGCAGGTGCGGAGACTTCTGGCAGGAACGCAACAGAACCAGCAGGCGCGGGGGCCTCTGGCAGGAACGCAACAGGACCAGCAGGCGCGGGGGCCTCTGGCAGGAACGCAACAGGACCAGCAGGCGCGGGGGCCTCTGGCAGGAACGCAACAGGACCAGCAGGCACACGGGCCTCTGGCAGGGACAGAACAGGACCAGCAGGCACACGGGCCTCTGGCAGGGACAGAACAGGACCAGCAGGCACACGGGCCTCTGGCAAACACATGGCAGACTGCAGCTGCACAGAGCATTGAGTCTGCTCAGGCAGCAACGGCCGGGTGCGGTCCTCAGCTGGCTTCTTAACCGCCAGGGGTCCAGAGTCTGCTGGGGGCTGAAACCCAGCCTCTGGGGAGGCCCTGGAGTGAATCTCAGTCTCAGAACTGGCCAGCTTTTGAGGACTGATAACAATATTGTTTGGTTTGTCTCTCTGATTAGGATTCAAGGTTGTGGAACAGTTCTGTAAGGGTTGGATAGACATAGCTTGCTGTACCGGAGGTGTAGGTGAAGATGATGGCTGTATAGGTGGCTGAGCTGAGGGCAACTGAAGAAAAGGTCGGGAAAATGATGGTTGTGAAGTTGGAAACCGAGCTGACGATAAGGCTGATGATTCCTCTACCAACTGAGCTATTGACTGGGCTAAGGATTGAAATAAGGTTTGTAGTAAGTCAGGCTGTGGATGTGACTGTGCTATGGGAAGCGAGGCTGAATGTGGTGGAGGTGGCGACTGAGCTTCGGGCCGGGCGGCTAACAGAGCTTCGGGCCGGGCGGCTAACAGAGCTTCGGGCCGGGCGGCTAACTGAGCTGACATAGCCCCAGAATAAACAGTTCCAGATGAAACAGTCTTAACTCCTGGGTCTGAAGGAGCATCAGAAGCACAGTCTTTTGAACCAAAGTGGAAACGATCGCTCTCAAAATGAATACTGTCATTTTCTGGAACAGGAGGAACAGAAAATCTAGAGTTCATGAAGCTGACGTTAGCGGCCTTGGGGGAAACGGTACGTTTATCCCTCGACACAGAAGGCGAATGTAGGGGGACTTTGTCACTCACCCTAGGCGGTTGGTCGAGAAGAGTCCCAGGCTCCTGCCGAAGCCGTGAGTGCTGGCGGCACGTTCGCCGCTTCCAAGTAGAAGAGGAAGCAGCAGAATGTGACAAGGAATGACTCGGCTGTGGCTGCTCCTGCTGTGAAGTGGAAACGCTGGGTGAGTCGGGTGGCACTATAATGATCCCTAACATCTTGTAGAAAGCTTGAGCTGGTGTAAGCTGGTTGCTCGCGGCCTCATAGTAATCCTCCCGGGACCGGCGGGAGCGTTTTCTGTGAGACCGGGGCATCCGGGGGGGAAGAAGCAGGTGAGTGGACCGAAGGGTAAGCAGCTAGTGAGGAACGGCAGCACGGAGGCCCTCCAAGCGCTAGCCGGGTCCCGTCAAAGGCTGAGCTGCGCTTCCTCAGTGAGTCTGCTGGATCCATACTGGTCGCGTCGTTCTGTCATGAATCGCTGTGTGGCAGGCAAGCAGGAGTGGTGGACCCAAAATGCAGAACTCAGACATGGAAGTGAAACTTAAGGCGCAGCTTTATTGCTGGGAAAAACCTCGTACAAACTAAACTCACCAAAAGAAAACCAAAAGTCAGAACAGAGGAACCAAGGACTGAAACACTGGAAAGAAACACTAAACTGGAGCAGGAGACCAAACACTAGGAACATAGAAGCAGAACACACAGCTAGTTGAGGGCACGACGCGACAGAGAGCACAGGAAAACACAGGGCTTAAGTACACGGGGAGTAATCAGGGAATGGGCCACAGGAGGGAGACACAGCTGGGAGCAATAAGGCTAACGAGACAGGGGAGAGGTAAAACTGAACACACTGACATGAGACATGAACTTTCAGAATAAAACAGGAAACTAACAGACACAGAGAATCAGACAGGACACTGAACATGACAGGCAGACTCATGAGCAGACACAATAACACCATGGACAGACAGAGGGAACACAGAGAAGTGGGAGCAGGCAGGCAAAGAACAGAAACCTAACAAATGGCAAAATCACAACAGAATACACACTCGGAATGAACAAAAGCATAAGGAAACACAAAACACTGAGTCCTCAGACTCAGGACCATGACAGGTTCTTTGTTAGTGTACAGTTTAAAGGGGGTGAAAAAGACATTTACAAGTCAAATACAGATGCAGGTCAATAGCATTTGTGGTCGCCTTGACCCATAGTAGCAGTTGTAAAAGTAAAAGCTTTTCAGTCTGCCGTCTTAGTCTTATGGAAATCTATAAATGGAGTGTTCCTACTGTTACAGCTTCTGAAACACAGGATTGCACTTAAGCTCACATTCATACATTTAGATTTAAATACGTTTTTTCCAAGATGCAGCACAACAGGCTGTCAACATAAGGCTGGCATGTTCTCGCCCAACAAAAGTTGACACTGTCAATCCATTATTACCCAAAGAAAGCCATGTATTGCACATTTCCTACAGGTAATACAGTCTGTTATATAATATTTATTACTCCCCATATAAAGTATATATATATATATGGTACTATGCTACTCGTTACATTATTTCTGCTTATTCCGTCATATGACCCACATTAAACTCATGGACTGACCCACAACCACCTACACACACACAATGGACAACTGTACCCTCAAACACACAATAATAACATGGACTGAACCACCACTCACAACCACTTACACTTTATATAGCCTCTGTAGAAACTATCCACATATCTCACTTATCTTGCACTACTGTATAGTTCTGTGTAAATAATCATTCTGTACATACAATAATTTTTAATCCAACAACTGTTTATAACCTGCATAGTTCACATTTCTGTATAACTGTATATCTCAGATTTCTGTATAGTTTTTTTTATTTCATATTCTGTATAGTTTTTCATATTTATATCCTGTACATAGCTTGTACTCACTACAGCCTGTGCATACTTATAGTTATAGAATATTCATAACATACTTCATACCGTGTACATTATAACATACCATAATAGACCCATTTCTGTAATATACTTACATATCTATATTATTGCTAATGTATATTGTAATATATCTATATCGTGGCTAAAGCACTTCTGGATGGATGCAAACTGCATTTCGTTGCCCTGTACCTGTGACATGTACAATGACAAAAAAGTTGAATTCTAATTCTATTCTATTCTATATGAAATGAAATGCATTTACTGTAGTACAGTAACTGGAAAGTGTGTGATTATAGTAACACGCCATCACACCCAGCACTATTTATGATGTGCTTTGTTCCGTACCAGCTCTTTTCCCTAAATGGACATATCTTCATCTTTAATGGCTAAACACTCCACTGTGTTCAAGCTATTCTTGATCCCTTGTCTATACTGCTTTCTAGGAAGACCACATAATGTGGTGTGTTAAACAATCAAAGGCCTGTACTGTGAAGTAAGATTTTATCTCTTTGTGTGTGAGATAAAATTGTGTGTGATTGTGTGTACAGTGTCCATGTATGTCTATCCCTACGTTGGGTGAGTGCTGAGTATTTGTATATGTGTGCATGAGGGTGGGAATGCATGTTTGTGTCTGTGTCTATATGGTAAATAGCCTGCATTTGTATAGTGCTTTTCTAGTCCTTAAGGACCCCAAAGCGCTTTACACTACATTCAGACATTCACCCATTCACACACTGGTGATAGCAAGCTACATTGTAGCCACAGCTGCCCTGGGGCGCACTGACAGAGGCGAGGCTGCCGGACACTGGCGCCACCGGGCCCTCTGACCACCACCAGTAGGCAAACATGGGGTTAGTATCTTGCCCAAGGATATTTGGCATGCAGCCAGGAGGCAGCCTGGGATCGAACCACCGACCTTCAGATTAGTGACAGGTCGGGTCTTACACTCCACCTCTCTGGGAACTCCCAGGCCCTCCAAAGGCCTATCTCCCCTCACCACACTCCCTGCTGGTAACTGATGCCCTCAGGGGTCGGTGCGTTGGTGGTTCTTGGTGTCCAGTGCTGGGCGCTCAGGTATGTACCAGCTCACTCCCGGTGACTACTTGGCGGGGCCTGGTGCCTGGTGCCTGTTGCTCGGTTAGGCCTCTTCCAGGGCAAAGGGGGCCCTCGGGCCTCTGGCCTCTGGGCCTGTGGCTTAGTTCACTCTGGCACAGCTGGCTGCCGGCAGAGCCAGCGGGCACGCCACTGCAGCCCCCTCTGGCTTCTGCTCAGTGGCTACTGGGTGACCCCTCATCTGGGGCTCTCCTCAGCTCTTCCCAGAAGGGTGGCACGGATGCCCCTCCGGTGGTCCTCCTTGGGCTCTCGCACTCTGGGGCCTCTGGATGTCTGGAGCCTGGATCTCCTCCATGCCTGCTTCATGCCCTGGAGGACAGAGCCATGGCTCTCTACATCCTCTAGCAGACCATTACATGGGGAAACCTTTTGAATACAAGCGCGCTGATCCACACAGGTGTGCACACGGGTGTTCACTGTTCATAGACACAAACCTTTATTGGCTGCTATATCCAAGCACATTGTGCGCTGTCGGTCCTGCTTGCTACACAACAACATTCAATATTTAGTATTTACTGCTGTTTACACTTAGCTAGATTAACGTGATGGTGCTGTATTTAGTATGTTGCTCTGTTTTTTTTTTTTTGGCTTGTTTTCTCTTCTTTTTCTCTCAACAGGTGATCCAGGAGATTTCTTTTTCTCTTCTTTCTCGTTTTAAGTGCCCTTTCTCACTGTCCCTCTTCCCTTCTGTTTTTCTTTTCCTTCATCTTTCTTTCTCCCTTTCCTATCCCTGAGTCATGTCTGTCCCGTCTGATTTTATCTCTCTTTCGCGTCTTTTTTAAGATCACCAGGTTTCAACTTGCTTGCATCACCCTGGTTACTGCTCTGAAGCACATTAGAGATCAACATGTGTGAAATTAACACCTATTTGCCAGTCAGTTCAATCAAAATATGATCAAAATTCATGAAAGATTGAACTTTTGCTGGTGGATAGTAGGACTGTCTAAAGTTTTTGTGTTTCCATGATGAGCTTCAGTAATAAATACAGATTCGTAGACGCGGCTTTATTTTTTCCCTGGTGACTGCAAACAATTACTTTTAAACTATTTTACTTTTTGTATGCATTAATAAATGATGTACTTTCTGACCTTACATCAAATTGGAGACAGTCTGTGCTTGAATTGAAAAAATAAAAACTAAAACTGTATTTTAAACATTAATTTACTGTCAGATTCTCTTGCGTCTTTCAGATAAAGTTGTTGTTTTTTACTTGCAGTACAAAGTTTGCACTTTTGCCAGACTTCTTTCGAGGTTTCAAATAGGCTACATTTTATTGATCTGAGGTCTTTTCCAGTCTCACTAATCAAAAACTTTTCAACCACACACACAACGCTTCAGTTTTTGTTTTTTTTATCATACTGTTTAGTGTTTGTACTCTCAGACTTTACAGACTTTGTCTGCAGCAGCAGTGCTACTTTCAGTCTGTATTATGTGTTTGACCTCTTACTAGTTTTCCATAGCGTAGGCTGCCAGTGCACTTATTCATATATGTGATTGGGCTGATGCTTCCAGCGTCACCTCTTTTGTGTGAATGCGCAAAGGAAACCCCGGGTTAATTTAGGGAACTGATAATCAGCTTCATGTGCCTGCTTCTTCTGATTGCCAGTGTTGGTGTAACTGAATTCAGATAAGGGAAAGGTACCCAGCATATGTTCAGTTCACTTCACAGTAGTACAGGCCCCAGGTCAGGTATGTTTTTTGTTTTGTTCTTTGTTTTTTTCAGTCTGTTCATACCCACGTTGTAATACAACTGGACCAAAATCTGTGCAGTATAATCTTCTTTATTAATTTCCTGTATTGATGTTTTTTGTTGTAGGAGGTGGAAGTAAGATTTAACTTTTTGTATATAACTTTTTGAAGCATATGAACTAATTATTTTAGTTTGTGTGGCAGACAGCACACAGCTATTAATTACATTATTAATGAAAGCTACTGGTTTGAACCTAAAGCTTTTCGTTAAGTGGTCTTTGGGCATGTGAGTCTCTGGTTGGGTTCACGTAAGATCAGATCGCTTTTGAAGTTGTCTGGATGACAAACTTAGGCTTATGTGTGAAGGCTTGAACTGGACACTAATTTATACTAATCCTGATGATCTGAAAGAAGGTTGATGAACGTTGTGAGACGGAACCACAAACAAAGCCTAGTTTGTCTGCTTTTTTGTTGTTATTGGGTTTTTTTTTTCAGTTGTCAGGTGCATTTGATTGAAAGATGTGCTCCTGTTTCAGTCAATAAAAGTGTCCACACAGGCTGTGCAGCCTGACACGTGAAATGTAGATTGAGCTCTTGCTGGTCTTTTGATGGAACGCTTTAGTCACAAAATTTTACACAGGCTGTTTATAAAAGTCCCATGATTAATCTAAAACTGAAAATCTAAAAAGCAGAAAAATATAATAAAATATGCTGTAGAACTGAGAAAGGTTGGTTGCTGCTTAAGTACACAGGCACTACCACTTCTGTTAATTAAAAATAAATATTAGCACAGAAAATCCAGTTAAAATGGACAAAAAAAACCTTTCACCATATAATGAAAAGCTTTATATGTGGAACCTCTTTACTGTGATCTAACATAAAGGCAGCTGTATATCATTTTTTTATTGTTTCTCTGTGTGCTTCACAATAACTTGTCATTTGTCTAAGGTTATTCTGCATCGTCTCTATTAAAGTGACAGTTTGAAATTGACCTCAAATTCCAAGCCATTTTTTGAGTGAAATACTAAACTACAATATCTGCATCCTGTTGAAGAAAATGAAGTAACAGAGCACTTTATAGAAGAAAAGGAAATCATTTGTATGCATTGAGCCGAGTGGAAAATTAAACAAGTATTGCGAAGGGGTGCTTATAACCCACAATGTAATGCTTGAACCAGATCATTTGCTGAAATAGAAATAGTCATACAGATATGAGATTTAAACTGGGTGAATAACAGCCAATGACAGTTTCATCTAAAGCGTATGGAAAGAGTTTATATAAGAAGAAAACTTAAGCTGGGCTTCTTGCATCAGCAAGGTCTCTGACAGGCAGAAAGCGTTGTTCAATGAAAGTGAGTATGGCAGATGAAAAATACAAAAAGCTGACTTACTGTTCTCTGAATCTAAAAGATGCCCGGCAGCACCATCAGCAAAGAACTGGCAGAAACAAGTGGGTACATCCATCTAATGTGTACAGTCTGGTCATAAGTAGACTTTACTGAATCAGTGCTTATTAAAGTTGTATTTATGGAAGTATCTATAAATGTGGAAACAAAGAAAAGTGATGCTTGAAAATATAAAAACTGGGTCTAACTGAAGGCAATTTAGAATAGAATAGAATAGAATAGAATAGAATAGAATTCAACTTTATTGTCATTGCACATGTCACAAGTACAAGGCAACAAAATGCAGTTTGCATCCATCCAGAAGTGCTTTAGCCATGATATAGATATATTACAAAATATATATTAGCAATAATATATATACATATTTTACAGAAATGGGTCTGTTATAGGTATGAGGGTACAAAAATGGGTCTATTATGGGTATGTTACAATGTACATGGTATGAAGGTATGTTATGAATATGCTATAAGTATGTACAGGCTGTAGTGGGTATACAAGCCATGTACAGGCTATGAACAGGATATACATATGAAACTATACAGAAATATGAAATATAGAGCTATACAGAAATATGCAAGTTATAAACAGTTGTAGAATTATAATTATCTTATTGTGCAGAATGATTGTTTATACAGAATCATACAGTAGTGCAGTTAAGAGAAGAGAAATATGTGGCTACTTTCTACAGAGGCTATATAAAGTGCTAGTGGTTGTGGATGTCTGTATGTTCAGTCCATGAGTTTAACGTGGGTCAGATGTCAGGAGGCAGAGTTCAGGAGTCTGACAGCTGTGGGGAAGAAGCTGGTGGTCTTAGTCCGGAGGCTCCTGTAGCGCCTCCCAGAAGGCAGGAGGGTGAAGAGTCCATGTGATGGGTGACTGGGGTCTTTGATGATTTTCCCAGCCCTTTTCAGACACTGCTTCCTGTAGATGTCATTTATGGCAGGAAGTGATGCGCTGGGCAGTTTTCACGACCCTCTGTAACGCCTTCCGGTCCGAGGCAGAGCAGTTCTCGTACTAGACTGTTATACAGTTGGTCAGGATGCTCTCGATGGTGCAGCGATAGAAGTTCACCAGGATGTCTGAGGACAGGAGTCCTCAGGAAGAAGAGGTGCTGGTGAGCCTTCTTGACCAGCTTGGAGAAGTCGGTCGTCCAGATGAGATCCTTGGAGATGAGGACACCCAGGAACTTGAAGCTGCTCACAGCAGGTTGTTTCTGTCGCACCACTCAGCCAGACGATCCACCTCCTCCTTGTAGGCGGCCTCATCGTTGTCATGGATGAGGCCAATCACCGTGGTGTCATCTGCAAACTTAATGATGGTGTTGGAACCATCGGTAGGTCTGCAGTCGTGGGTGAAGAGGGAGTAGAGGAAAGGGCTCATCACACAGCCTTGTGGTACACCAGTGTTCATTGTGATTGTAGATGAGCAGTGGTTATCCAGCCGGACATGTTGGGGCCGGTTGGTCAGGAAGTCCAGTAACCATTTACACATGAGGGAACTGATGCCTAGGTCTGTCAATTTCCTGATGAGTTGTGAGGGGAGGATTGTATTGAACGCTGAACTGAAGTCTTTAAACAGCATTCTGGCATAGGTGTTGTTATTCGTTGGCAAAGTGCAAATTTTGGTGGCAAAGTGCAAATTTCGTTGGCAAAGTGCTGAAGAATCATGCTTTAACCAGGAAACACAGTAGAGGTTCTCTGCTGCTTTAGGACTGCATTGCTGCAAATGGAGCGAGGGGCTTGGTCAGAATTAGTGACCTTCTCATTAATAAGAAATATAGACAAAATCTCATTTGTCGTCCAATACCACCAAAGAGGCATCTGTTTGTCCCCAACCTTAAAAATGAGTCATAAAGAATTATTTTAGTGGCATGAAAAAGAGCCAAGTCGTGTAACAGATTGTTTGCCCAACACAGAACCCTTCAGTCAACATCAGTGAGTCAGTCTGGGGATTCACAAAGAGGAAGAAGTGACTTAGAGTCCCTAAACAGATGCAAAAACTGTAGCAGGTTCACAGGGATGCTAAAAAACTGTACCTTGATGGACCTGGGGAAAAATCATGTTTTTAAAAACCATGGTCACAAAAGAATTAATTGCAGTTGATAGAGATTATGTTTTTCCCTTTCTGCATTTTTATTGAATAATGATCAGCTCTTACTAAAAATATCCTCACTTTAAAACAAATGCTTAAAGATTTTACTCATTGTTCTGGATGTACGGTGGGGATAAATGTCTGAGAATGCCAATAGAGGAATCAAATTTTAACTCACTGTTTTGAATCAAATCCCAAGAGACCCAGCTGCATTTGCTATAATAAACCGAGACATGAAGGAACACCAGAGCTCTGTAATCCGATCAAACTTGAAACGCCAGACAGCTGTACTTACTTTTGATTTTTCAGGAGTGGTAATTTTATGTAGTTTAGGATTAAAGTGAGTGTGTGTCTGAACTGCCTACCTGTCAACTTGCTTCTTCTTATACAGCTTTTTCAATGGGTGGAGGAACAATTGGGTTTTGAATGTAGCTGTATTATTATACTGTATATCTTTTCAGCTTAAAAGGTTCAAGAGCAGCAGGTCAGTTTTGAAGTTTCATTTGAATTATGCAGGCATCTTGAATCCTCTCAAGATGTTTGATCATCCTTGTGGGGTCAGATTTAATCCTCACCCAGTTTATTCCCTTTGTGTAAACTCTTAAACGCTAGAGATGCACACACACACACACACACACACACACACACACACACACACACACACACACACAAGTATGCAAGTTGTAAACAAGTTGGAGAAGCAAGACTGTGCCATTCCACTCTGAGAGTCCCTGTTGCCAGCTTGACCTGCAACAACCTCCTTAACGTTCTGGGCCAATTTTGATCAGTGCCGCACATACACTTCGAAAGAGTAAACATGTTTACAAACTGAAATATGCTGCTGAAATATATTTCTCTAAAAGGGAATGACACTTCTGGTGAACATATGATCTTGAAACATTTCACACTTTACTGACACTGTAAAAAGATGGTGCAGCTTGAGGACGGTTGCGTCTGCAGATAAAGTTTGTAGGTAATCATGTCAGTGTTGTCCGTGGCTTAACTGTGACACTGCATTTAAAATAGGCTTAAGAGACATCTGATGCCCACTCTGCTGCCCCGCTTCCCCACTTGCCTTGATTTTGAGTCTGAGTGACAGAAGCCTATGAAGAGTGTTTCATACATGCTGAGTGAAGCCAAACCAAAGTAAGAGGAGTTCCACTGAGCTGCCCTGGTCAGGGTTAGACATCAAAAAATTATCTGGGCCATTGCTGTGCAGATCAGTGCAGAAATAGTTTGGTTCATGGTGTGAAAGGGCCATGTGAAAGCACTTCAGTGACCTAAATAATATGCTACCATGCCCAGAACCATTTCCACCACCAGCAGAAACCTTTAAGGTGACGTCCAGACGTAGCACCTAGAGATGAATTCCCTTCAAATTACTATCAACATTTTCACTCTCTCTGAATAATCACTTTCATTAACATAAAAGGGCTTCAAAGGCTGCTCTGAAGGGTTCCCATGGGAGTCCTCTCAGAGTTTCAAAGCAGCAAAAAAGGTTTGCAGACAGGCTTTCACCAGTGGGTGCCACTTTATTGCATAAAAGTCACAGAAGAATCTAAAGTAACGCCGTGTCCACCAATGCAGGACAAACATAACTTGTCCTATGTCGCTATGCAAGATCTGTAAACTGAATTGCTTGCACCAACACGCGCTTTCTCACTGATCTAGTTTCCAGACTCTCCCTTTCCTGCACAAAGCTGCTGAGGCTTTAATTACTTCTGCTGGGCCAGCACAGGTGAAGCACATTCTCACTAACAAGGTGGTTTCCAACCAGGGAGTACTGAAACCCAACAGGAAAACAACATGATTGAGGGGGAAACCAGTTCCCGCAATAGAGGGTAACCGATGCTTATAATAATCCTCTGCACAACTCATTTCACCAGCACTGTAAGATCATTACAGAGGAAACATGTTGCGAGTGGATGGGAATCGAGGGAGGAATGTGTCATCGACTGAAAATAAAATGTTAGCTTGCCTCCACACGTGATGCACGGTCATTTGCAATTGTGCGAACACAAGCCTGAACTCAGATCACACGCTTAGGTTGTCAAAGTCAGACAAAGAAACACATTCTTTGAATTTTGCATCATTGAAGATCTCACCTTTATAACCTAAAAACAACAGGTGATTACAGGCCAAGGAACGCACAGCATGACCTGGTTATGATTTGCAAACAAATCAATCTTGATATTTACATCACCAGATTCTGCAGTTAATGTATGCTGCCATCACCGTCTTTGCCCTTGTTTGGTAAGTCGGTCAGCAGCACAAACACAGGAGTGGTATAATAGCACAGACCAGTGGTGACTCTTTGTTATGGCATCTTTTGGCAGGGACTGATTTATTCTAATCATCTTGATATTATTAATAGACTTTTCTATTACATTCTTTCAATTTGATTTTAATATATTTATTGCACATTATATTATTTATTTGGTGATATAAAAAATTTATAGGCTAGCCACCACAGTGCTTAGAGTGGCCATCCCATCAGATACACCAGAAGTAGTAGAAAATAATAAAAAGAAGAAGAAGAAGAAGAAGAAGAAGAAGAAGAAGAAGAAGAAGAAGAAGAATTATAGATTTAAGTTGAAAATGTTCAAAATGTTCTTTTTTTTAAGTGGCTGATTCACAGCATGTGTGTAGAGGACTTTTGGTCAAAATATATAACTTCAATAAAAGACAAATATCATCATCAACGCAAGCAGTTCTGGAAACAACCCTGTAATCCTTTCAGATCCACACTGATTTCCCTCCACCAGTGATTGCTTCTTTGCTACATCTTGATGTCACTGGAGTCACAAAACATAGAAGAGTGACATCTGTATATCTGTGTGCAGGTCTGTGTGTGCACATGCATGTATGGTCTGTTACATTAAACATGCCTCCTTGCTAGTATTCTCACATGAACCTTTGATCTGCGAGTGTGTACTTTTCATGCCGAGGTGCTGCATGCTTTTCCCACTTGGGCATTTCAGCCCCTGTTCCACTCACAAGCCTGTACATCTTGCTGGCATGGAAGCCTTAAAAGCCTTAAAAGCTCCCAGTGTAGAAGTTGAGCCGCGGCTGTCCATTTGACCCAGACTGCTTTTGGAACGACTGAGCTGCACTAGCTGAACTCGGGTTTCAGATTGGAAGCTTTGATCTGAATGCAATGATATAAACAAATGAGTGCAAGAAGAACATGGAGAACTTAGCTGAAAGTCAGAGTTGTCTTTAAGATCAGTGACTTCTATAAAGCTAAAGCTCTGCTCTTAATTCCTTTCCTTCTCCTTCTTTCTCTTCTCTTTCCTTCCCCAACCTCTTTGCTTTCTCACTGTATCCTCTCTTCTCTCTTGCAGGAGAATTCTGGGGAGATTTCTTACTCTTTCATTCCTCAAGGATGAAGCAGCGCAGTGTGTCTGTGCACTGAAACAGGTAGGCAATGATTACCACAGTGAACGTCAGACAGACACATGCACGCACATGAACATTTACCGTCAGAAGCCCCCTTTTCCCCAGGTGTTTTGTGTATGATCTATTTTGCTAAAAGGCTGCACCATGACCACTAAGGAAGAAACAGCAAGGGAGCACACAAAGATAAAGAAAGGAATGGAACCTTTCTTCTGAGAGAGTAAAGAAAACTCAGATGGAGATTCATCATAAGGCCCAGAGAAAAATCAAGTGAAGACGTTGATAGGATGAAAGTTTAACCAAACATCAGCTCCCCACAGGAGTAGCAAATCTGCTGCCGTCGCAGTGGACGGACCGGGAGAAAGACATGCAAAGAGACAGACTGACAGACAGGACAAGACAGAGCGGCGATCCCCAGCTGTTTTTAAAATCCTGCCTCTGATACATTATTGAATATGCGGCTTTCTAACGCATCGCTGAGCTTTCCTCTCATGTTAGTGCTCAAGTTTGTATAGCGTCACCATTCTAAATATAAAGCATTCGCTCACCCCCTTTTATTTTTTGCTAAAAGATGCAGAGGCTGCACGTAGGCTGTGTGTTGCTCTGAGAGCCACTTTCCTTTTCTGAGGCTATAGCTGGAGTTTGAGTTAAGTTTGTGTGTGACTCATTTTGGTACCAAGCCTCAGCAAACTTTACAAAAACCAAAATAGATATCATCAAACTGCTTGAAAGCTGGCTAGATGGTGCATAGAGTATGCTGAAGCACGATGAGTGCTTCACTGGGACTCGTATGTACTGTTTGCTGAAGGAAGGGGATTGATTTTGCTGCTTAACAGCAGGTGGAATACGGCAGATCTAAGACACCTCATTTTTCTTAGTTCCTTTTTTTCTAATTTTTAATATGGTGAATTTCCGTGGATGTTGCAAGGCCAGAGTCCTGAGACTTATATGTTTATATTGTGGAGTACCAGGTGTAATCTACAGGTGGCAGCAGAGCAGCATACCCAGCAGAAATGTTTCTGGAGCAGACTTTATTTGCTCATTTTAAGCGGCTAAGGCTTTTGTACAGTAGGGTCTTCATAAACCTCTGTGGCATCATTGCAAGTTTTCAAACAGATCATTCTTCCGGTCCTAGAAAACCAATATTCTTCAATAATCTTCTCTTGCAGCTCCCACTTTCAAACTTCATGTGACAGGATGAACCATGAGCAAAGGTAATAAAGTTTGCTTTCTTTAACTGTTTCTGTGCTTGTGTGCTTCATTAGTGTATGCAGTGGCATGCACATTTTAAGGGCGTGTGTCTCCGTTGTCTGACAGATGTTGCAATGGCATGATTAGTCCTCTGTGTGTGAGGTTGCTATAGGGACTGTGGGTTGAGTGTTGGGGAGGCCAGAGTGGAATAGAAGGGGTGCTGAGGATGAGAAGAGGGGGTGGAATAGGAAATGAAGTGCTTGTTGCCTCTGGCCTGCGTGTGTTTCTTTTTCTTGTTTTGTATGTGAGAGTGGGAGTGTTTGTGTGATGTTTATGTCTGTTTGTTTGTGTATCTGTATAAAGAGCACAGCATTGAAGAGACACTCGTCTGTGTAATTGGGAATTTGATCAAGATAACTCACTCGAATACACAGTCGATCATGTGCGCACACACATTTTCTTTCTGCGTAGGAGCGACAGAGACAGGGATCCTGTGATGGCTGGAGCGTGGGCTTGGGGTAACCTGTTCTGCCTCACAGACCAACACTATGAGTGGGTCATACTTATCACTTAAACTGCCACATCAATGAAGCTGTTTAGCAAACTGGTACAAGCAAAAGAAATGCCCTCTGCTTCTGTGAGCACAGAGATTGTACAACACTAGTCTGAAGCACTTAAATGTAAGGCTCCAGAGTAGGACAGTATCAACAGTATTACCCTGAGGGTATCATCTTCCATGAGGCTTTGTCAGACCAAAGTGGGGATCCCTGAGATTGACTTTTAGATGTTTTGTAACCTTTTCGTTTCCTTTTGTGAAGTAAGAGACAGTTTGGGAGTTCTGAAACATATCTTGTTGGTTGAACTGCATAAAACTCAGACATGATTTACAGGTTTGTTTTAAGGGGAGCTCAAAAGCCACCTATAGACATAGAGATGATTGTGAACTCTTTCATTAATTTTGTGTTTCTATTGTTATCTGTAGGGATAACAATAGCGAGATCAACTTTTTATTACTTGATACACTTTCAAGTACTTGAGCTCTCGCTGTGTTTGATGTTGATTCTGAGTACTGACCCACAACCTGTGCATTCCTAACCCTTGTTTGAGGTTCACGGTTTTGTTGCGCTCCTGTTTACTGATCTGGTGGAGAAGCAATAATTTACAGAGTATATTTAAAGGTTGAGTAATGTTATCTTATCTTCAATTACAACATATGAAGAAAGAATTCATGATTAGTTTCTTCTTTTTTCTGCATTGGTAATTTTTCGTCTTATTTTGAAATTGCCATTTGTTAGGGAATTGTCATGGCTACTGAACGGACCCACGCGCAGACAGTTCTTTCAAGGAAACAAAAAGGGGATTTATTTACAATAGGGATCACCTTAGTGCAAAATATATGTACAGTGAGTTGGGAGGGGGTCCAGGGCTCCAGGGAGAGAAGGGGGGGGGGGGGGGGGGGGATCCACACACACGCTTCCTCTTCCACTCAGTCACCGCCACCGCTCCTCCGCACACGCGCACTCCTCTTCAGCCGCACTCGCTCCAACACTCCACACACTGCCCCACTTGGACAGGTCCGGTGATTCGGTCCAGAATCTACAGACAGAAGGTCAAGGTTAGTTCCACAACATAAAACACGTGTAAGCGATTCTTCTTTGAATATGCCGCGAGCACGAACTCAGGTGGTTCGACGTTCCAGCGGTGAGCTGCTCTGTGCCACTGCCTTAAATAGCAGCTGGGGAAATCAGCTAGATCAGCCGCAGGTGGACACCATCCACAGGGGTGTGTGGGCCAAGAGTGAGAGCCCGTAATGAGCTCCACCCAGGCAGAGAGGAGGAGGAGAGACAAAAAACTAAAACTAACAACAACAAAACCTGTAGCCAGCGTGGGCCAACCAGAGAGACACGGGGACCGTGACAGGAATTCTTAGAAAAAGCTGTAGAAAGTCTATTCAGATCCTTATTATGCTAATTACATTTTTCCCAACCTATTACAGTCTAGCTTTCAAAAGCAGCATCACGCTGAGACTGCGCTTTTGAAATTCTATAACAGTCTTTTGATGGCTTCT
This sequence comes from Copadichromis virginalis, assembly GCF_057382275.1. NCBI lineage: Eukaryota > Metazoa > Chordata > Actinopteri > Cichliformes > Cichlidae > Copadichromis > Copadichromis virginalis. The sequence goes on from NC_140623.1 coordinate 25,956,626, forward strand.
AAGATAAGATAAGATAAGATAAGATAACCTTTATTAGTCCCACACGTGGGAAATTTGTTTTGTCACAGCAGGACAGTGCAAAAGTTATGACGCAAAAATGCAGGGATTTGTTCTGTACTCATTCTACTTGACCTCAGTTCAGCCTTTGATACTGTTGATCATAAAATTTTACTTAATAGGCTTAAGTTTCTGGCTGGTCTCTCTGGCTCTGTGTTACATTGGTTTTCTTCCTATTTATATATTCCTCTGACAAGACTTTCTCTGTTAGGGTGAACAAGTTCTTCTCTGATTATGCCTCCCTAACCTGTGGGGGTTCCACAAGGTTCAGTAATGGGTCCATTATTATTTTCTTTCTACATTCTTCTCCTAGCTGGCACCATTAAGTATTTTTCTGATGTTTCTTAACATTTCTATGCAGATGACGTTTAGCTGGATATGTCTTTAAAACCTCACCAGCTGAATTGTCTGTTTGCTCTAGTCTCCTCTTTAACCCCCATTAGTGTCTGGCTCTCAAGCTATTATTTTGTTCTAAACAGCGCAAGACTGAGGCTATGATTGTAGCTTCTCCTCTATTATATATGAAAATCAGTCAGGCTCATGCTTCTATTTGTTCATCTGCTAGGTCCGGCATTTGAAATATTGGCATAATATTTGATTCCTCTCTATTTATTGTTCCTGTTTCTTTCATATCAGGAACATTTTAAAATGTAACATATGGTCTCTTTGGCCAAACCACACATAATTGTTCATGCGTTTGTGTTATCATGCTTAGATTATTGTAATTCCCCGTTTACTGACTCAGATAAATTATGTTTTGGGGGCCTCAAACAGGCACAAAACGCTGCAGTCAGACTATTAATGTTTATAATATATATAATATAATATTTATTATTTATTTATTATTTTATTTTATTTCTTTACCAGTAGATTTTAAGATCTGTTTTAAAATTCTTGTACTTAGATACAGAGCACTAAATGGCCAGGATCCATAGTATTTATATAAACTTTTTACTAAACAAACCTGTCCTCGCAGTATTCGATCACAGGCTCAGAATTTGTTAGTTGTTTCTTGTATAAGATTAAAAACTAGGGCAATAGACAGCCTGTGGCACCAAGTCTCCCGTTTTGTATTGCTATTACAGCTCTTGATTTTCTTGTTTATTTTACTCTGTCTTGTTGTACAGCGCTTTGTGATTGCTTGTCTGTGAAAGCGCTTTATAAATAAACTGTTGTGGTGGTACATATGAAGGTTCCCCCGTTTGATTCCAGAAGGACACACAAACTCAGCCTCAGCTAGTGTCCTATTAGTGCCAGTCCCAAGACAGTTGAGAGGGTTGTGTTAGGAAGGGCATCTGGCATAAAATCTGTGCCAAATCAAACATGTGGATCCATCCGCTGTGGCGACCACTTGGGAAATAAGGGAGCAACCAAAAGAAATTAGTGGTATTTCTGTCAGCTACAGTGCACTTATCAATACAAATACAGTTCTGGTTTGGAATAAACCACTAAATCTTTGCCCTTTTTAAAATGCACTGTAGGTTTATGGGGTGCACAATCTCTGATCCCAGATTTCTTGATTTTGAAAATAAATAAAGAGTAAGTGAATAATTTAACATCTGATATTCAAAACCAAACATACTCCCATATAGGAGATTTGTCTAAAATATGAGTAGGGAAGCATGTTAAAATATCTTAAAATCTGTATTCCTGTATGTAAGGTGTCATGACATGAGGGATTTCTCTGGTAATAAAAACTGACTCAGCTGCTCACTACTCGAGCAGTAGATGAATACAAAATGTTTTTATCTGTACATCACTACTTCCATACTTTGTAGCATTCATCATGACTTTAATCAAAGGATGAACGGATTAGAAATTTGTAGTCAAAGATCAAGGTCACTATGACCTTACAGAGCTGAGTTTGGGGATAACTCAAGACAATTCCACACCATTGTCTAATATAATAAACTGCTGATGTTTATCTTCAAGGTCAAAGGTCATTGTCACATCATAAAGCATTTTCTCACCTGTACTCCAGTCTGACATTACCCAGGGGAATTCACATACCCTCCACTGTCAGAGCAGATTTTTGATGGTTACCACTGTCTCCTCACAGAAAGAAGGTTCTGTCTTGTTTCTTTTATGAGTTTGCACATTCTCCTCTTACCTCAATAGACTTCCTTTGGTTGGTGATAACCCCTTATGAAGGAAGGGTGATCATGTTGTTCCCCAACCCTCACCCTAGGACACCTGGGATAAGCTATCATTATATTTAACTACTTAATGCAATTTAATTCATATATAGATGGAATTTGGCTTACACATATTAGTTCCTTCTATAAATATCTGATTGTCTGTAAAGTTTGTCATTATTTCTGTTATTCAACTGTTTGTTTTTGATTTATAGGCACATTCGGTTTATTTGCCCTTACTTTATTTCTTTCTTGATTTTTTTTTCTCCCTGCACATTCAACAGAAAGGGAAATGGAAAAATGCAAATGTTAAATGTTCATGCAAATGTAGAAAATGGGAGACAGGATTACTAAAGAAATATGTGACAGAGTGTATTAAAATGTTAATATTTTAATCACCTAGGTGTGGAAAAACAACTTGCCAGAATTAGCTGATCTCTTCCCAGGAGGGCCCACCTTAAGTGAGCCAATCTCACTTCACATAACAAACCCTTAAGGTCCCTTGCCTATGCACAGCAAACCGCCCTTGTGCTTGTCTCCAGAATCTCCAGAGTGCACAGCCTGATGTGAATAATAGTCATTGTGAGAGATATAATGTGCTGTACCATACAGGGCTGGCTTCACACAGGGATTACACCTAGATGATTCTTCAATAGAGAATTTAGTCTCGGGCAGCCGAGCTTAATCCGCGGCTGTGGAAGCAGACCACAGTGCTGTGGAGCCATGGCCAGATATGACAAAGAACAGAGAGCAGCCAGATTAGTTCATACTAGGAAAAGGGCTGAGCTTGAAGCTGCCTGACAGAGCGTCTCTTGACAGCTCCTCCCAAATCTCTCTGCTCTCTCTAATGCAGGCTGAGGGAAACATTGTTCCCCTTTCTGTCTTTTGGCTTTCTCTCTTTCTTTTGCTCTGTCCTTGTGTCTCTATGTGAGGTAATACCAACACATAGAGAGAAACAGTGTGTGTGTGTGTGTGTGTGTGTGTGTGTGTGTGTGTGTGTGTGTGTGTGTCTTATCGCTTCATTAGCCTGTGGATTTCTGGGTCAGTCATAGCCTTGTTCCCACTGTCTCAGATGCGGTAATTACCCTCACGTGAGCCTCGTCTGATAATTAGGATGGTCCAAGCGGGACTCGGCCATACATGCGCATACACACCCTTCATGCTCATACGTGTGAGTTATTAGTGGAGAGCTTAACATGCAGTACAGTACTAATGGGATTATCATTGCTAAGGGTTCCACTCATCAAGCTCTCACTCCTCTCTCTACTCATCATCAAGCAGGATTCTCAAAAAATGAGAAGACTCAGTGCTTTCTATGCAATGTAATTCTTTCTCTTTTTCGTGTTTTTTTCTTCATTACCTTTAAGGACATTTTAATGAAAGTTCATTCAATGGATTCTATGGATGGATGGCAGCACAGGGGCCTTCACAGATGTGCACGCTACTCATGCCAAGAGCACTAATGCACATCCACAGCATCACAAATACTGGCTTTTCAATTGCGCACTGGAAAAAAATTTATGGTCCCTCTCCTCTTTAGCCTGAAGGACGCAGCCTTCATAATTTCCAAAAAGAATCTCAAGTCGTGATTTGTCAGGGAACAAAATCATTTTCTAATTCACTCTGGTCTCCATCTTAAATGAACTTGAGCCCAGACCATGCCCTTTTCATTTTTATGCATGGATTTTCTTTGAATAGCAGTTTTAACTTGTATTTGTTATTGCAGGGACAGTTTTTGTTCATAAGGATTTTCTAAAGCTATTGACCCCATTCTCTGATTTCCACAACAGAATTGGTTCTGGTTTTAGTTGAAATATTAAAAATCACAGCCACCTAAATATTGTTTTTCAGCCGTGTCCAAGATTTATCCAGCTCATAATCATTCAATAATATTGTGACATCATTCCCAGTGTCTTTGGCAGCCTTGGCCTACTTTGAAGGGCAGCTGGCTGACATGAATCACAAACAGTGTGTGCATGTTCAAATTCCCTCTGGCTTCCATCCACCTAAATTTCACCTTTTTATTTTTTGTTTGTACCATCAACAGGTTCGCAGGAAGTATGACACACAATCGATGCTTGTATCACTGATGTTACTGACTTCTTCTGAGATTAATTCCTATTGACTTAACCAAATCTATTGCATTGACTTTCTACTAGGCACTTTATTACAGTCATTTTTTGCAAATGCCACGTGGCTCATTGGTAGTCACTATAAATCACTCATAACAGGAAGCTTTAACATAACCAGATAGGTTTGATTGTCCCGGACAAACCCCCATTTATCTAAAACTTGTACTAACAAACTGACAAGCAGGGAGTCCATGCAAGAGCTTTTCTTGGCCCACCAGAAGAGAGCGAGTGTTTGAGAGAGAAATAGAAGCGCTTTTACAGCCTGCATTAGCTGATTGTCTGTGTTACTGTTTAATGTACAGCATATACTGAAGTCTCCAAGTCGTAATAATTTTATTTTAAATTTTTGAACTGCTTTTCCATGCACCCATCTTTAATTCTTATTTTGAAAGGCTGAGCTTCTCTGAGATGATCTTTTAAGCTGATGCACCATTACTGAATTGTGATCAAGTAGGTTTTTTTGTTTATTTATTTTTTTATTGTTAGAGTTACACAACTTTTTCAGTCTTTTTTTTACCCCATCTCTGCTTTTTGAAAAGTGTTCCTGGGATCAGATTAAAATGACCTTACATTTTTTAAAGAAATATGGTTCTCAATGATTGAATTCTGTTTTTTCCATTATTTTTCTCATTATTCCCTGTCTGTTTCTGCTGTTGGGTTTAAACAAAATATCTAAAACACCAAAATAAGATCTAAATTAGTTTCTATCTATGACTATATAGTAGTATTTTCCAAGCATTTTGGTCAGTGACTCCATGCAAACAAAGAGTCTTTTGTACAAACCCTTATCTCAGATTGCATATGCAGTTCTGACCACTTAAACCAGACTGTTTTGTTTGTTTTTTCTGTGTATCTGAATCTGTTTAGAGGCACTGAGAATTGAAACAATCCAGTATTTTACCAGAAAACATAGGAAGAGGAAAGTGTTTTGTGCAAGAAATAGTTTTATGCTTTATTGCCATAAACCCACCTGGACAGTCTGAACACCAGACTAGGAATTACTGGTTTATAGTCATGTGTGTCATAATGAAATTAATTAAACTTAGAGTAAGCTTGCATAATATAGTCTGTGCAAAAGTGTACAGGCACTTGAACAGGTTGTCCTACTCAAAGTGATGCATGAAAAAAATCCTTACATTTGAATAAGAATATGAAACCAAAACAGAAAAGATATGACTGTGAGGAAAAGTAATACTGATTTGTTGGTCTGTTCATGTATCTTTTAGTTAAAATGACATATTAACCTCTCCTCATCTGAGCCACTCTCGGCCCTCTCTCCCATCGCCACTGCACCCATTTCATCAGCTCATTTAAAAGTAATATAACCCATAACCATTCAATTTCCACTGTGTTTATTCTGTTGACAGAAATGGTAATGGAGATATTGACTGCAGAGCGATTGTGTCTAGGCCATTGTGCTGAGTGGTTCGATGGAGTGGAGTGGATGCCTGGAGGGCTATCTATCTGTGATGTTACATATAGTGTTGAAGTCATGGGAAAGAGAGACCCTCTGAAAGCCACGAGCTTAAATACCATGCATAACATGCACAAACATAAAAGGACAGCACAGACACACACACACAGGCAGACACACAGGCAGTGGATTCGGATGGGGATTATCAAAGCATAGCTGTAAAACAGGCAGAGACAGATCAGTGTCATACTTCATAAGCACTCGCACACACACATTGAGTGTGTATTAAGAGTGTACAGTAAGATGGATTTATTTTGAGGTGGATGGTATGATGACTTTGGTTCACGCATCATGACTGAGCACCATTCAAGCTTAAATAGGAGGACAGTTCGGTTTAACAGTAGAGAAGCTTTAGCAATCAATTATGGAGCTATAGAGCTCGAATGGAAGGAACATAAAGCTGCAGATATTTCCTGTCTGGGTCTTGAAGCATTTTACAATGTGTGTTTTTACTTTCTACTAAATGACCAAAGTGAAAAATTACAGTGAAGCACACATTTGAGAGCTTTATATGTTTCTATTACATCCATAAAAAGAAAAAGATAAAACCTCAGATGATGAGCTGTGATGCAGCTAAAGTCTGACAAAAAGTCAATGAATGCCAAGCAGATAATATTTGACCCTCTGGGTAGAAAGGATCATGGTTACCTTTAAACTGGAATGTCAAAACGAGATATGTCTTCTTCAAGTCCCTAATCACTACCTTTATAGCTGTACAGGCTATTACGATTGTCATCTAATTAGTCACTTTGTTAATTCTTAGTAGAAAAAAATCTTTTCCCTATATCTAAAGACATAAATGCTTTCTGTGTCACTGTGGTCTGATTAACATCTATAACAGCTAGACATACAATCATTGTAATTTTCATGGTTGATTTTGATTTTTCTGAGAGCCTGACCTGCTTTTCTTCCAAAGAACTATAACTGCCATAATGTACAAACAAAAATGAAATTTTCTCCTCTTACTAAAATAACAGAAAGCAAAGTTCTCTGCTTCTCGAAAGAGGTACAGATAAAAGAGCTGCTGTACTTATCTGATGATTTCACCTTACTAAACAAAAGCGGGTGCAGCCGATTTATGCAACAAAACAAGCCTCAGTCACTTACATAATTTTAGAGTACGTTTTATACTTCACCAGATAACAGGACATCAACCTTTTTCTCTTGTCTCCATAATTTTGCTTATATCTGCTTTTGTCCTTTCACTGCTGATACCCAGGGTCATGATGAAGCTGTTGACTTTAGCTTTAGCGTCTTCAAACGAGGCATGTTGAGCTGGCTGATGGTGATGTTCACCTACAGTTTACTAAAGCTAAATGTGTGGCTTGCTCACTAACAGGGAAAACTTTGCTAATAGCCAATGGCTGCATTCAAACCACATGACAGCATATTGGGACTGTTTGCCTGCGCCACTGTGCGGGTATTGCATATGCATAAAACAGACTGGCGCATTATTGGATATAGGTGAGAGCGACCACGGTCTGAGCTTAGTTCACTGAAAATGTGTTCAATTCTGGTCTTCAGCAGGCTGATTGCTGCATCTTTAATGGTGGCTGGTGGACTTTGTAACCAATCTTGACCTAAGTTGTCATGCTGAGCGTGGAAGACACAAACTCACATTATCAGAAAATGAGAGCTCTCAACCACTCACCTTGTTAGTTTGTAACAGTCTCTGATTCTGTGCACTGCTGTGAATCAGAGTGCATATGAGCTTTATACTTTGTGCTGTTTCTGATGAATTTCAAAGTAAATGGTAAATGGGCTGCATTTATCTTTTCTAGTCTTATCGACTACTGAAAGTGCTTTTCACTTTAAGCCACATTCAACAAATACCACACACTTTCATACAGCGCTTTATTGAATACATACAAAGCTTTGTCACACACAGTGACATATCAAGGGCAGTTTTGGTGTTCAGGATCTTGCCCAAGGGCACTCTGATATGGTGATTGAAGCATAGAGCTTCCAGTTAGGCAGGTCTGTACTCATCCTAATATTGCGATGGTACCTTCTGTCCGCACTAGTCAGAGCTCAGTCACACACTTCATATATGATGAAGCACCAGTCATATGCTGACTGAGAGCCTCAATCTGCGGCCATCTAAACTTTAGCCCTGCCGCATCAGGCATGTCGGTCACCAGACATCTGTCATCAGCATGCAGCTCAGCGGAGGTCTGTGGCTCCTCCGTGATCCCATCTTCTCTACTACTGTCAAATATAATAATCAATCTCTTCTTTGCTTCCTTTTATATTCACTCTGCATATTTCTGCCTGGTCTACTCAAACTCTCCCCTCTTACCCTCCTCCTCTTTCTCCTCCTCCACATTTCTCCTCTCTTCTTTCAGCATGCTGAAATATATAACTAGCAATTTGCCAATCTCTCCCCCTATGACACACATGCACGCTCGCGCAGACGCTCATGCACACACAGACACATGCAGAGTTATCCAGACCGCAAGAGCTTCTGTGGTGTATAATGACAGATAATTGGCTATTGTGGGTTTGCCCTCGGCAGCAGGAACCAATCACAGTGACAGCCACTTCTCTGTGACCCGTGCATGCGCGAGTGAGCGTGTGCGTTCATGCAAGTGTGAGTCTCTGTGTGTGCGAAGTGCTGATAGTATTTTATTTTGCTGTCTGCTTTTGTTGCTCCGTGCATAGAAGTAATTGCTTGTCGAGTGTGTACAGCAAGTAACTGACAGCTCTCTTTATAGTTCACAGTAATGCATTTATGTAAACATAAATAAGCTGTTCGGCGGCAGCAGTTTGTGTGACAGTGTGAGTGTGTGTGTGCGGGAGCGCGATTGTGCGAGTGTGAATATGCAGGTACAGCCTCCTTATATAGCACAAATTTCTTTTGCTCCTCGTTTTACATTTTCAGGGTTTATACACCCAACTTGAGAATCTACAGCCTAACACAGTGCAGCCTTGCCAACAACCATCAGTACTGTGATCATTTGCCACTCATTTTGAGTCAGCATCCATGGGTAATGGTCTGTCTGCTTGACATTTGTATAGAACCTGTTGAATCCAGCTGTTCCTAACAGTAGAATAATGATTTTCTTTTTTCTTTTTCGTTTTTTTTGGGGGGGGGGGTGAAAAACAATTCTGATGTGTTGAATTGTCACCACATCAACAGCAACACTTTTAGCTCCTACAGTGGTGCTGATGAAGGATATCTTGCTCTTTTTTCGTGATTCGCTCATCTATTCCTCAAACCTGCTTTCTGTCTCTCTTTCTCTACCACTTCCTCTTCTCTTGCTGTCCCTTCACTCTTTTATCTCTCTCCCTGTTTGCACCGATTCTCATTTCCGCTCATTCAATAGTGGGAAGTGCTGATCCAACCCATGCACACAGACTAAATGAGATCCTGTGTGCGTGTGCGCGTGCAACGTGTGCATGTAGCTCTGTGAGCATGATTGTTTCTGTATTGCTAATACACTGTACCATAAAAATGTGAGCATTTGTGTGCGCGTGTGGGGGAGGAGTTGTGTACTTCATCATGCCAGCCAGTTCAATATTCCCAAATGCAATTTCCTCAATGTGAAAAGCTCAGGCTGGGTGTTCATCATTCTATACTCCCTTCTTAGTGTTCAATAAAAGCTTCTTTAGAACTGCCAGGCTGCTCGCTCTGTGGCTCTTCCTATTTTGTCACGCCTTCATTTTCAGTCTTTCTCACCGTGCACAGTCAAGCACATGTGCACGCACGCACACTTTGAAGTGTCATACCTTTGTGGCCTTTGTTAAACAGATCTGTCTCAGGTGCACGGTTACAATGTGTATCATAGCATGTTGCCTGAATGCTTCTTTGTAATTCTGCTCAACATTCTGAGCCTGTAACATGTCATTGAGACCACCTAAGCTCATCTGCAATGTGTTTGCAAAAATCAATTCTAGTTTTAACATTTATATATAAATGAAAACACATTTCAGAAATTGATCAATTCCCGTTGCGAAAGCTCTGAAATGCCTTTTCCAGCAGCTATTTCAGAGGGGATTGACATCGTCAGAGCTAAATCAACATGTTTACAGTAGTGAAAAAGAAAAAATACTCAATCCCTTTAAGACTGATAACAAAGAATTCATAAAAGAAAATGGTAGGTGTAGAGTGAATTGGACAATACAAATGTGTTGTTATCCTTGTTTATCCTTTTAGCGTGATTCCGATATATGACTGCAGAAAAGAATACAGCTTTCATACACTACAATAAACAAGTCAACAGCTTTTCCCCTGACATCCCCCTGACTGTTTATGCCTGCCTTATTAGTTGCATTAGTGTCTCCCGCTATGAAATTATAGTCGTAATTGTCCAGGTGCAACTAGAGAAGGTGCCATCTCCAATACCAGCCAAAGTCGCTAACGGTTAGCAACTGCAGCCTCTAATGTCTGTGCAGAAAACAAATGACGGGAGCACTAGCAAATGTCAAGTTGGTGCCTAAAGGAAGGAAGAGATAATGATGTGTTATGCAGTCATAGATGTGCAAATTATACAAAACAAATTTTTCACGTGCACTAAGAGAAAGATGCCCGTGCGTGTCACTGACTTGTCAGTGTTTAGCTTCTGATCCATCTGGCAATCCCACCGTACTAAAAACGACCTAAAACACGCAGCTGGAGTCATAAAAACACAATCTTAAGCTACAAGGACTGGGATTCCTGCAACAGATAATAAATATCCTGAGCACAGAGCTCTGATCTCAACATCACAGAGTGAATCTGGGAGTACAGAAAGAGACAGGAGCGACCAAGAATCCACTACACAAGTGGAAGGCTTTCCTTGAGCAAGTTCAAGCCTGAACCTTGTAACATTTTCCTGTGTTTAGTGAACCTCCATGAAATTAAAGAAATAATCAATTAAATATAAATTTGCATATATCATCAGGCATTTTCTTGCAGATCACTCCTTTAAAATGTATCAAGCAATTTTGAAAAATTGAAAAAAATCAACCTGATGATATAAAAGTGTCAAAATCTCAATTTTTGAAAACTATTCTTCTCAGTATCTAGAGTCGTCCAGTTTGCATAGCATGTACACGCTGTGCAGCGTGTGTGTGTGTGTATGTGGGAGTCGAGTGTGTTGGGAGGGGGACATTAATCATTAAGATCATTAAGGTTAAAGAATGTGTGAGTGTGTGTCTGTGCGAGTAGTGCAAGTGGGTGGTACTGTGACTCTCTGTGATGCTGAGATTGGAGGCAATTATTCGAAATGTCATGGCTTTAATGGGCTTCTGCTCTGTTCCCCTCTCATAAGTCATGACTTGAACTCTCAAAGTGATGAAACAAGAGCCCGTATGCTGCGACGCTGTGTGTTTATTAAATGCTTTTTTGTTTAGCATACTCTATCGTTCCTTTGTAGCCTCCTTTTACCTTCATTTATGTGGTTTTCTTTCTCTCGCAGGCTGTGTTCTGGCAAAACTTTTCAACCCGTCAAGCGTGCGTGTCAGCAACAGAATTAATGATGACTGCTTTCTAAATATAATTAATGAAATAATCCCATTTATGTTATCTTTTAGAAGATGAAAGCACCACATGCCGCAGGTGGCGTGATGCAATCGGCTTCTTTAGATTGATACTTTTTCTCATTTTGCCTCTTTAGCTTGGACTTGAAACGAAGTAGTCAAGGAATTATTAAAGTGTGGACCACATTGTTGTTTTGACCAGTCCTAAAGCTCCTGTTATCTTTCTGATAGGTTTTTTTTGTTGTTGTTATTTTTACAGCCTAATTACGCCCACTTGCACTTGCTATTCTTTGTACAGCTTATTGAGATTTCTCATTAAGCTGCTACCAAATGCAAATTACACAATAATAATGAACTCGAGACCTTTATCGGCTTAATTTGTCATGAAGTAATGAGGCAGCAGGCCGCACCTGACCATGAGACTTTTTGTCAGTGAACTTATTATTAATAAGCTTGTGAAAATGGAGGGATGATGTTAAAAGGAAAACATGGCTTTAATTCTTGAATGGCAAAAGAAATATTTCTGTTAAACATCTTGAATTAAAGCTGAAAGTCTCACACTTCTTTTGAATTACTTTGTTTTAAATCCCATGGCGTCGCACAGAGTGAAACGTACAAAAATTGTGCTACCATCCCGATATTTATGGACCTCGCTACTATCTCTACACCACAGGAGTAAATCCATAAGTGAGCAGGACACTTTGTATTACAATCACTTATTTAAAAAAGAAAATTTGCCGCCCTTACAGCCTGGAGTACAACCAGCTTTCCCAGAACTGTCGGGACTTTTCGTAAAACATATTGGAACAATTTGCACATCATTTAAGCCCCATATTTATTTGGAAATGGTACAGAGATAAGATATGAAATGTCGGAAACTAAACTATTATTGTTCTTATCCTCACTTTGAATTTTGTTCTTATTTGCATTTCACAGTCCCCAATTTTTGGAAAATGGGATTTTAATTTGTTCTATCTGCTTGTTAACAGTTTCGCAGAGAATATTATTGTTCCAGCTTTTGCCACAGTGGAGCACTGATATGTTCATAGGGGTTAATAAGTGCATTTAAACAGTACTCAAGTTCATGCATGGCTTTAAAGCTGATAGATAAATTGGCTCAAAGTGTGCACAGTGCCTGCGGGGAGCATGTGAACCACAGTGCATGTGTGTGTGTGTGTGTACACAATCTTGCGTTTTCACATACAGAAAGCATCCATGCATAAACACACACTGAACGTTGAGCGCACAAATCCATACATATTTATTAGAGGATCAGCTGACTATTTTATCAAGAGCTGTTTGTACTGTGGACTTGATAGAGAGCGCGGGGTGAAATGAAGCAAAACAATAGCAACAATAGTTGCAAAGAATAGTATAGGAAACAAACTGACACATTAGCACATGTGTATTGTGCAAACGTGGTGCTGTGTCTTGAAGCTTATCAAAACAGAGCTCTGAATTCTATTTTAGCCAGTGACGCTATCTTGATGGCAAACCCCTTATCTCCTATGTGCTGAGTGGTTATCTTTTGAGTGTCCTTGCATGTGCATGTGCATCATCGTGCACGTATGGGCATTCACATCGTTCTCCCGTGTGCGTCTGCGAGAGAAACAGAGCTTTGCATCTGTGTGGGTGTGTGTCCGTGTATGTCCCAGCCCTGCCTGAGGTGGTGTTTTCTTTCACCCAGTGAGCTGAGGAGTTTCTGCAACAAAAGCACGTTTACGGCTCTCCATCTCATTTACATTGTGCTGATGGGAATCTGCTGAACGACTGATTGTGTTTGGTGTTCTAGGTCAGCACACACAGATAAGTCTGTGTGCATCTAAGTGTTTCCCTATGTGTGTGAGTGGCGCACGCGTGTCTTAAGGCCCGTCTCGCCGGCTGACTTTGCTGACTTTCTTTATCTTTGTCAGCCCTGACACTGTTAGCTTTTTACACGCCATCTATATTTATTTTCACACAAAACTTGCTCTGCAGCTCATCATAAAAATGAAATGTAGAAACACTGTAAGCCACACTGTGTTTAACCTCACACGCTGTTATAGGCCTATACGTAATTATTGATTTGATCTCCTTATTAGAGTGAATTGTTGAAGCTGCTCAGAACACGTTGTTGCCTGCGAGGATGACTTCTTTTATGACCATTCTGGCATATGAATAAACAGCAATGCATTAAATTAACACCAAACTAAATCACTAACATCCATACTGGCATAATCTTGTTAGAAGCATGTAATCGCTGTAAGCAGTTCCATCTGGTAAGATTTTGGATTTGATCTTGCACTCATCATACAGTTAACTAAGCTGTAGTCAGAGCAGTTCATCTGTTTGGCAAAATTAAGGTGAAAATGATTTTGTTTCTGCTATCACCCTGTTGGACTCCCTTTTCTGTGTCTGTATAATAGCACAATTTGACGACTGTTGGCCTAATACCATGAAATGTTCAGGCAATAGCCCGAGTTTATCTGGGAACTGCTCCTAGCTGCAGATAAGATCATTGCACCCCTCCCTCTAAAATTCTGCATTTTATCCCAGAGAGCCTTTTGACAAAAGAAGAAAAAAAATTAAATCTAAACATGAAGTTTTAATTTTCCCAAAATAATTGAGAAGACTGACATTGTCAGTGTTTGACCCCCCCCCCCCCCCCCCCAGGCAGAGGAGATGATGGATGCCATATCTCTTCATTCTGTTGTGATATAACACGTAACGCACAAACTGCATTAAAAGTCAGCTCACTGCTTATTTCACTCCTGTCAATTTGATAAGACACCGAAACTGAATATGTGACTACTGCCGAGCTCCTTATCCACCAGCCCTTTCTCGCCACTCGTTTGCCTGGACGATCTCATCTCTTGCCGGGGGAGGGAGTGACGATAACGGGAGTTGAAGCCTTTTGGCGATTCCAAATCGCTGTATGGAACTATGCAACGGACTCCCCAGAAATAGCGTCGCAAACATTATGAGCGGCGCCTGCGGCTTTAAATATGCCCCAACTTCACTCCAGCTACCACACCGGGGGACTTAAGCAGCTACCTTACCGAGTCACACACACCGGGTAGGAAATTATTGGAGCGAGAGAGAGAGAGAGAGAGAGAGAGAGCAGACGCACGGCGCTGGATTATTTGGGCAAAGCGGCTGCAGCCACGGTGGATGTTACACAGGGAGACGAGTGACGGAGAGCTTCAATCTATTCAGACTGTGAGTTTTTCCCAACGACGGCGCCTGGCAGGACGCTGATATGGTGAGCGCGCCTCTCGTCATTTTGCCCGTAGTTGCTTTTTCTTGTTGTTCTTTTTGTTGTGCACAGCCGAGCCTTAACTTCTTGTCATTAAGCCTTCCCTTTGCAAAGCGTCCATTCGCATCTTTCCGCTCGTGGTGTGTGCGCGTGTGGGTGCATGCGTGCGCGTCCGTCCTCCGGCGTTAAACACGTATGACCGGCGATATAATCAGACTATTTTGGCGGATCCGTCCTGTCCAGCATGAGCAGGTACTTGTTTTATGGGTGTTTCAGGTGCAAGCCCTGGCTTTGAATTCACACCATTTGGGAAATCATTGTGATATTTCTGTTATATTTAGGACTTGGAGCTTGTCGTGGAGAGTCAATGGAGAGTTAGTGCTCATCTTAATTTGTCCTGATCAATTTTATTAATTGTGATCGGTTTATTAGAGCCTGTCCTTTTCTGTGGGAGGCTATTCTCTCGTTGTGTTATTCCTACTGGGGCTTTACAGGACAAGATGACTGTTGCCCATTGATCTTTGTGCTCTTTATTTTATGTCACAGCCATATAAATATACACTTAATAGATTGTTAATCAGAATTGCATTTCTGTCTGTTTTGCTGCGAGATGACCACAGTTCTTTTCGCTTTAGAGCGGCCCATGAAATGAGGTTTTTAATGCTGATTAGAGATTAAGGAGGCTGTAAACCGCTTGGTTTCCACCGGGGTTGATGCTGCCTGGGGTTTGGTGCTCCCCCTCTAAACATGCTCAGAGGTATTTTCCCATGACTGGACCGATCCCACCGGCACAGAGGAGACTGGATGGACTGCTAATGGTGTAGACTCAAAGCAACAGGACTTGTTAATGGCTGTCAGTCACCTCAACCTGTATTGAGTTGGCTCCTTGCGAATTTATGCAAAATTGCGTGAACATTTTAGACTCTAGCAGGCTACAGTGGATTATAGAGGGCGAATTTCTGCCTGTGGATTTCACTGCCAGCCTGCATCCAGTCCATTGGACACATATAAGAGGTAATTCGAAACACAGCTGATCTTCGTGAAGCATGTCCAGGTTATCAAGTCTGCAATATGCTCTCACCTGTGAGAGATGTAATGACCGCATACAGTTTTGCTGCTATATTCCTGTATTTATGCCATAACTCAAAGACTCTAATGTGCTGTAATGTGCTGATGGCTGTGTGTTTTTGTGTATGCGTGTTTGACAGCAGTCAGCAGTCTTGCTCAAACACTGTCTATGGCAGCATTACAGACCTCACTAGCTTACAAATCAATCATGCAAGTACTTTTACAGCAATTAGGTTTGAGGATGTGAGAGAGAGATGTACATAGAGAAGGTAAGTAGGAGAGGTGCCTGCATGTGCTTGACGGATATCACATATGCAGTTGTTTCTCTAACCCCACTATGCTTGAATCTACATTTAGCATGCTATGAAAAAAAAAACTACACTTACTTTTTTTTTAACTATTCATCCAAGTTATATTTAATTTAATGACCAGGTGTTCATCGCATTAATATTCTATGCAAAGAACTTGTGAAAGGTTTTTTTAACACTAAGTGTGAGCACTTCCTAATGTGTATCTTAAAACTGAAAGCTGAAACCAAATAATTCCCTTCCCGAAACACTGATGAACACTGTGATGCCTATGATTAGCTGCCTGTTTGATTTGAACTGTTAAAAAGAAAAGGAATACACACATACATGCATCACAAGACCTGCTTTCGCTGCTCTCTGCAGATACTTTTCGGGCACATTAAGCAGTGACTGCTACATAATTTCCCCCAGGGATAAATAATTTCCCCCAGGGATCAATAAAGTATTCTGATTCTGATTCTGATTCTGATTCTACCGCTTTTACGACCACAGGCTGCTACTGACGGGTCAGAGGTGCCCTGTGACATGCCAGTCTGCAGATGAACAAGTTTACTCCAGCTGATCTTCTGCTGTTTTCCTGAGCTGTGTGTGATTGTGCGCACATGTGGGCACGCGTGCACGTGTACATGCGTGGCTCTGCAGCTGTTCCACCTTGTGGAGAGATTAAGTTTCACAAGATGTGATGGATGCCAGTGTCTGCAGAGCCAGGTGTGTGTGTGCATGTGTTTGCGTGTGTATCTTGCATGCTTGTCAGCACTTTTCTGTGTACACATATGCACTAAGCTGTGACATGATTGCCTATACATGCAGTAAATGTTTGGCCAGATTGGGTGACGTTAAGGTCAGGGAACTCATGAGTTGGGCTGGTAATTATAGTGGCTGTGCTATTGGTCCCCACACCCCAGCCTACACAGTTTAAACCAGGAAAACATGAGCGGGTCAACAGTGCCAGATTGCTGCTCGAGTCAAGCTGTTCTGCTGATAACAAAAGACAGAGTCAAGAAAAAAAAAGTTATACAAAGGAAGAAGACGACAGGCTGGCCTTATTATAAGGAAAAAAAGGTTCTTGTTAAAAATATCTGCCTAGATATTTCTTATATTTATTGCCTGGTGTGGTGGAAGAGTGAAAAAGTAAGCGTGCCTACAATTATATTCCCCTTCACTCATGATCTGTAAATGTTTTAGAAGAGGCTATTTTGAGAGACACGCTTGTGGTGAAAGGAAGCCGTAAGTCTAAAGGGATGAGCAGGAGGCACTCGCTTCAGCTACAGTTAGTCAGCATCCAGCTGTGCCGCTGCTTGCAACAGTGATAAGATGACGAGCCGAGAGGAGTGGAATAGGTGGACGAGCAGCTGAGACAAGTGGAAGAGGCATAGCGATGCTATTGATTTACTTTGCAGTTGGAGGGGACAGCTTCCAATCTATATCGGCTTTCCCTATCATCTGTCCATCGGTTCACCCCTCTGTCTCAGCCTTCCCTTCTTTTTCTATGTCTGATATCTAGATTGCCCCCTGCTTTCACTTTCCCACACTCCTCCCAGCATCTGAGGCTAATCGATACTCTACGTGTCATGTCTCTGTTTAATTGGTTTGTTCTCTGCTTGATCTGCTTGTTCATGTTACACCTAATTTTTGTCTTTTCATCGCCCCTTTTCTTTTCCATGCTCACTCATCCTTCACTTTGCCTCGTTATTTTTGTGTTTATCCGTCCATCACGCAATCACACCCACATACAGGCTGTGAATTGTTAATTAATAGCGAAGATGTCTTCACCTGTGGAGATGAGCATATGGCAAGGTATTAAAAATTTAACTTAAGACTTTCCTAGCTTCATCTGTTCTCCACTCAGGTGGGCGTGTTCTTCATGTCTCTTCTTTTCGTGCTTCTGTATTACTGAAAAACAAAACTGTTTGGTTGTATCCTGTTTTTACTTGGATTTTTTGTTTTAAATCAAAGCAAGCAAAGATTTTTTTTCTGCTCATGGACATTTTTAGCAGTGCTCTGCTTATTATTCCATAATAGAGAAGCACTGGCATCAGATTTCCATATTTATTACATGGATTGTGTATTCCCTATGTGTGTGTGTCTGTGAGCGAGAGAGAGAGGGAGGCTGAGTATCTGTGTTGGATTTTCCAGGAGGAAAGGGGTATGAGATATGGAGTGCATGGAATAAAGAAAAATAAAGGAGAGATTCAGAGTGTGTGACAGAGACCGAAAGAGATTGTGTTTGGGGTTGTCCCTTTACAGATCCCCTTCATGTACCAATCCCAGGGAGGCAGGGAGACACCCTGAAGGAGCCAGGCACAACCGCAACAATTCTGTTTTCCAACCACACTTGCACACACAAAATCACATGAGCGCACAATCCGAGCCAAACGGCCACAGTCACGACTTATGTGTTTCTTACGCACTCTTTTCAGGTTCACATTTATTTTTTCTGTCTTCTTTTCCCTGCCCTCTACTTCACTTATTGTCTCCTCCGTGTGTGTGTGTGTGTGTATTGTGCTCTTTCTTCCTCATCTTCTATCCCTGTGGTGCGCATGATGGTTTAACATAGCAAACTGGTGCCAGACCACAAAGCTTTATTCTCTCTTTACAGTTCTTTCTCTTTTTTGGCTCTCTCTTTATCTGTCTCTCCCCTCCTTTCCTTCCCTCCCCTGCTTACTACTGTACAGTTTAATCTGCAGTGGGGGCTTAGTGGCACGGCTGCAGGACTTCCACATCACTTCGTTTTTTTGCTGCCAGAGAATCTACTTCTGTTTTTTCCCTATTGCCCTCTTTGCCTTAGGTCCTCTAAAGCTATGAATTTATTTAATCATTTATTCATTTTTAGATTTCCTCAGAAATTGTCTCCACAGCAGTGCTTGAGTGACACGCATTTGCATTAGAACATTATTCTATCTTTAGCCACTATTCAGTTGACACAGCGGTAAAACTCAGGTGATGTCTGTGAAATCACTGCTATGAGTTTTTGCACCACATATAGCTGCAAAGACAGGGCTTCCAACCACTGCTTGATCCACTTTTGAATATATAACTTTGACGACTGATTGTCATCTAAACATTTGTTCTTTCTTCCTTTATTTTTCTTTGGCAGTCATCCATTACCGCTGTGGTATTTTCCCAGAGATTACTTGTCAGTCAGACAGTGTTGGCACCTCTCTGTCTTGGAATTTATCCACTGATTGTAAATAAAAGATGGGCACGGCCCTGAGTCTGAAAAGTGAAGTCAGCGATGGATTGCCTTAAACATACATTCTTTCTAATGGCCAGCAGGAGGCGCCGCATCTGGCTGGCGCAAACTAAAAACGAAAGTAGGGTAAACTTGGGTGTGACTATCATTGGTACTGACATGTTACCAGCACATGAGGCTACAGTGTCATGTCATGTTTAAAAAAAATGCTCAAGTCAAGATTTCAGGATGGCACAAACCAATTTGTGAGGTGACAGTGGCTATGTCTATTTTACATTTTCTGTAAGTTACACACTTTTTTCTCATTTTTTTCCCCTTGCAAGCAGATGTTTCCCATCATATGTTTTTAATGTCAACCCGATACACGTTACTGCTGTTTAATATAAAACAGAAATAGAGCTGCAGAGTCCACACTGGACACGAACGTCTCACAGATGACTATTCCATTCTACAGTGAGTAATGATCCAGGTCATTACAAATATGAAGGCGTAGTCTTTGCTCTGTCCTCTGGAGTCTGTTGTTCTAACCACAATGACAGGGTTTCAGTACTTTACCTACTTTCACAACCTCTCCATTCTCAAACAAAAGTCCAAACCGCAACTAGGAACCTAAAATTGGTTTCCACCAATCACCCACAGCTCATTAATTCTATTAGTCTCTCTTAGCTCCTAATTCTTCTGCCTGTCCAGGATTAGCCTTCATCGCTGCTTGTCTGTTGATTTATAATTAATAACTTTGATTGTCTTCGTTGTTTGTTTTTGCCAATTGAATCAGAAGAGGTCTTTTGAGTTGAGCTTTTTCTTTTGTTCTCATGATCATTCTTCATCCTGTTGTCTTTCATTTTCTCTCGGCTTCTCTCTGGGGGGCTGAAAGTCCAACACAAATCCTATTTCTTGTTGTTCATGTTCAGGAATTACGTTCAGCCATGCTATTTCCCTCAGACTCCCTAAGGCACCTGGGATTAAATGATGCGTGATATGTGATGTGTGGGTTTTCTGTGTGTAACAGCCACAGTAAGACTCACCTTTGGTGCTCTAAAAGACTCGGGGTTTGTAGACTGTGGATTCGTTGAGTGTGTGGGAGCATGTGTAAGTCTGGGCGTGTGTGTGTGTGTGTGTGTGTGTGTGTGTGTGTGTGTGTGTGTGTGTGCATGGGGATGAATAATCTCTTTACATGCACCAAACATTTGAAATTACGTGGCATTTTTTGTCCTTAGAAGACCTTAGACACCAGGGAGCAAATGTTGCAGGCATGGCCTAAGATTTTGCCATATCAGATGGACTTAGTTCACAATAAGTGTTTCATTTATTTCAGAATGCATTTTTTATTATGCATATTATAGATAGTGACAATACCCATTTTTGATATTTGGATTAAAGAAACCAAGAAGCAGCCATATGTGTTTTTAATACGGGGCTCTATGCTGATCGACTCGCTTTATGAGCCTGCCTCTAGTGGAGACCTGAGGAACTGCAGTTTTTTGCACTTCCAAGTCAGTTCTCAGCCTCAGAGGTTACGGCTTGGATTATCTGAATGACACAGCATATGTACAAGTCTTCAAAATGTAGTGTCTATTGGATAACATAAAGTTAGCCGTGTGATACCTTAAATATATATAATAGCTATAACACTAATATCAATATCAACATTAGGAGATGCTATCTCTATCTAACACTGAACCATCAGAAAAGGTTTGCATACTGTGCTCATCATTCTTCTTATAAACATGTGCTATGAAATCATTGCCTTTCCTCTCTAATGTATCCCAAACCACCTACTCAGCAATCCCCAACTACTCCATTCCTGGATGCCCTTTAGACACAGGAAGTGCCTTAGCAGGTTTCTCAATATCTCGATATTAAATTAGACTGGTCATTTAATACATCCCTTGGTGTACAGATTGGCATCATTTTCCCTGTGCATACTCTGAATCTCTCGGCCAAAGCAAAGAGACACCTAACCTACTGCGGCCTTTCATAAAAAGCTCCTGTAATAGGTTTATTGAAAATAACAAGGTTGTCTTCTAGAGTTACAGACGGGGCTCTGCCACTGTCTCGGCTCGAACATCAATAAACTGTGGAGCGTTTTTTTTTCAATGGAGTGATTTTTTTTTTTTTTAGGCGCGTTTCGACTGCTTACCAAGGTATCCAGCCTAATGCTGAGAAATATGAGCGTCCTGAGATTGTTCATAAAAGGGCACGAAACAACCCATAGAACAAAGCACAAAGTTGAATGGGGAAGCAGTTTTATTCAGAGTTTTTCTTAATCGTTTGTGTATAAGAAGCTATGAAACATACCTCTCTACATGAATACCATCTATTTGTGTTGATACTCAAACTCTCAAAGCATTGGATAAGATAATTTATATATATCTACAAGCAGCTGCTGATCATCACATAGGTTAATTGCACAACTGGTCTTCAGTTGTTTCAGCAGTGTGGTTTTTTTAAAGCAACACAGGGACACTTCAGAAATCAGTCACGTCACAGATTGATCCCCTTCCTCCTGCACAGCTCTGTCACCGCCTGAGCCTGAGACTGTCTGTGCTCCCCAGCGGGTGTGTGCATGTCCAAGTGTGTGCGAGTCTCTGTGTCGGCATCTGTGTTGCCTCCCTTTTCACAGAAAGGCAGACATAATAGGCCAGTGTAAAAACTATGGCACAAACACACACGCAAATATATATGTGTATGGAGTTAAAGGCACTAAAACGCGGGATTATAATATAATCTGACATTTCTTGGCTGATATGCTGATTCACCGATTAGAAACCAGTCTGCCATGCCAGGGGTGAGTGTGTGTGTTTGTGTGTAAAAACAGAGACATAATAACAGATAAAGTGTGTGCATGGGTATGCGGTGTTTGTAGGCATGCTTTTTTGGCTAGATGATATGAAAGAGAGCGATCATCCAAAAGACAATTGTAAAACTACATCCCTCTTTGATTAGAACTAGAAACCTCTGTATTGTCATCAACTCACTCGGGCAAAACGCACTCTGTCATTCTCACACATGCTCACATACAAGCGAGCGAGTTATGATAAGCTTGCTTACCCCAAATGGGCTTCCCCGCCCATGCGCACACAACTCCATCTGCACAAGCAGCATACATTAAGCTTGCTCAAATTGGCTGCCTAGCACAGACACACACTGCATCACAGAGATATTTTCTTTTCTTTTTTGTTTTGTTTCCCTGTTGTGACGTGTGCTCATTTTAAGCAGCCTAGCTATGCCGTTCTACTCTCCTCACAGACAATTTAGCTGCCTCTCTGCTGCCCTGGGTGGCAGCCAGTAAAATGGTGGCGCTCATTGTGGAAGGCTGCTGGCTGCTATTGATTTGGCCCAGCAGGTCTCTGTGGATGCACACTGTTGCCCTGCCGGCTAGGCCCAGGGAAGGGAACTCTAGTGTTTGTACGTGTGTGTGTGTGTGTGTGTGTGTGTGTGTGTGTGTGTGTGTGTGTGTGTGTGTGTGTGTGTGTGTGTGTGTGTGTGTCAGATATAAAGGGAAAAGGGATTTTCAAGTGTACATTGGTGCAGTTTGTGACGACAACTCTCCTAAATCCCATTCTGCAGCAAGGCTGCAGTAACTATATGGTCTGAACTGTTTAAATCCCTTTGGGAAACTATAGGAAAGTCCAAAGTGATCAATTAGCAGGAATATTTTTGATGTGATTTCTTGTGTTTACTCAGAGAACAGATTTACCCGAAAAGTGCTGCTTTCTGCAATATTTCACTGTCATCTCACCTCCCTTTTCCTCACTTTCTTCCACCACTTCAGCTCCTTATACAAGCTTTGAAAAACAAACAAAGGGAAGCTGGCTTCAGACTATAAATAATGCAGAAACAGAGATTGGGGTCAAATGCTTTGGATTCCACAACACATATCGCTGAATGGATGCTTATGCACATACGTGCGCACATTTCGCAGATCACATAAAGCATTGTGTTTTTCTTTGTTAAGGGCAAAATTTATTCCCCGGTGATCAGTCAGTGTAGTAATTAAGTGCACTTGCACAGTGTCACATATGTAGCAGAGCACTAGATGACCCTCTCGCACACAGTTACTACTGTATAGGTGCAGAAGCTGTTGACTGCCGTGATGTCCCTCGATGGCAACGCGTGACAAATGAGTCTGTTCAGAACACATTTAGGTCTCGTTGCATCCTATCCCCCCTCTGCCCGTACCTCTCCTTTTCATAACTTCGACAAGGGCAACTCAGCCATCCTCTCCATCCACAGCTCCTATCCATCAGCACACTGCCATAATCTGCCGCTGCCCCGTGATGAATTACTTTTCACGTGCTGATGTATGAGCCTATCAGCCTTTGAGGAAATGACAGATTAGATCATTATGCCTCTTTATGATTATATGAGCGTTGTTGTTATTGTTTTCTATACGTTGGTGTTTATCCAGTGCCAGTTTGCGTTGTGTTATATGAGATTCATTTTTTCACTGTAGACTTTTCAAGGAGGGTGAAAAGAAGGAGATGAGATGAGCTGGGTGTTTATGAAGGTGGACTGTAGTGGAAGAAGCCAGTGCACAAGAAACAGGATTTCTTCTAAAGAAAAGCCTTTCAAGGAAAACACCTTAAAGTCTTGCAGTCTATGCTCTGTGTGTGGACTCGAAATTTCACAACCAATCTAAGCAGTAGAGAAATTTGGTATCGGTGACTATTTCAAAGTGATTTCCCTCCAGCGCATTAGGCAGAAATCAGTGCAGAATGCTCGTTGTTCTAGAGGGAAGCTCTTCCTCTTTGAATCTTAAGGACAACATTGATTTTATATGGAAACAAAACATTCTGTAATAAACCTTGATTATGCTGTCGGTCCAATGCCAAGTAGTCTATATTTGGAAAACTTCTGTACCCTCAATTTGTGATTTGTAGTTCACATTTGAATAAGAAGAGTTAGTTGAGATTGAATGCATTGGATGTGTGTAGTTTATAACCACATTGTGAAAGGAGCAATATGTGCTCAAGTATGTACTTCTACCTGCTTTGTGCTCATATGGAACCAAAGTGTACAAAATCTTTTAATAAGCAGTGCTGAAGGTTCTACAACATCTTCTGACGACAACTTTATATAACCGTCACATCAGATAGCTTGCTCCCTTAACTTATGGTACAACATTCAGCAGCATAAAATATTATACATATATGGGGTTTTCTTTCAGCTCTAGCCCTGAAAAACTAGTGCTAGCAATTAAAAAAAGCACTCAGTGTCAGATTATTGTGCTCTCAGATTCAGCACTTGAACAGCATTCCCCATGAGCCCTGTTTTAGGTAAACCAACCCTGCAATTAATTCATCGAGTGATGCGTGTCTCCAGCAATCACAAGCAAAGGTTTTGTTTTACAGTTTATATAGTAGAGAGTATGTACTGTACATGTTTACTCTGTGAGTGTTCGTTTCATTCAGCCAAATGCTTTCTCCCTGACCCCTGACTTCTGAATCCTCTCCAGTTGTATGTCACTCTGAGCATCAATAGCTCATAGAAACTAGGACATGCCTTGACAGACAGCAGGCTTTTCACATTCATCTTTCCCTAGCATGTGGAGGTGTTAGGGTCTGTTAAGGTTCACAATTGAGGAGGGAGAGTACAAACCACCCATGGTCCAGAGGATCTTGGTCCAACAATGATTTTAATGAACACACGTGTGGGAAGACACTCTGTACGCAGACAGCCAGTAGTCCTCGACTTAATCAAAGCATGAACAGATATTTTATAGCATCAGGGTTTGATTTACTGACGCCCCTTCATGCGTCACAGATACATTTTATACATAGATCAGATCAACACCAGAATGACTTTTCACCTAGAAGATCATCTTCTATTTTCATGGCTGGTACTTTCCGTCTACCTTTCAGTTCTTGTCTTGTTCCTCTTTCTTGCCGAGACAACAAGGAACGGTTCCTCTTTTACCGAGACACTTTTGCAGTTACAGCCAGACATGAGTAATCTCTCTCTCCTCTAAATAAATCTAACTCATGTGTGTGTGTCACGACCTCACATGCTCTCTGTGTCACCTCTTCACCTGTTGCACTTCTGACCTTTCACTAGACCAGAGGCTCACTGAGACTATGTGTATGTCTTCTACTAAATAAATGTTTTAACCAAGAACCTCTACTAAAACCTTAATATGAACTGACCTGATATATAAGTGTTTTGTAAGCATGTATTGCAATTCCTTCTATGTTCTAGTTTTCCCTCAGCATGTATCACCTGAACAGTCACGTCAGTGAAGCTTAAGACCTTTAAAGAACCTGAACATCAACTCAAATAAGCACAGATATGCAATATGTATAAAATAGTTATAACTGCACCTGAAATACAAAGTTAACATCATCATAAACATCTTAAGGCCATCTTAAAGCTATCTGTTACATTGTTAAAGCCTCGTCTTAGCCTGCTGCTCAAAATAACTTCCTGCTTCTGCAAAACTCTCTGCAAGCCTGTTTCCTGTCAGCCTGTGACTTTTAGCCTTTCTGAAAGACACACACTGTTCAACCCCTGAATGCAATATAAACTCCAGATTATATTATTAATGCAATGGTAATGATGACAATTATTTAACAATAGCAGTAAAATAATTTCCCTACTCCACAGGTCCATTTAACAAGCCTGAAGCTGCAAGATTGCAACATGCAAGATTTTCCATTGCTGCCTTCATCGTTATCACCAAACAACCAAGAATATTGCTGTGTTAATGCCTGTGAGAAAGCACTGCAGGTCACATATCTGTGCACCTGCAGTATTCTCTTCATGGTGTCTAGTCTCCTCTGCTGTAAGACAACCTCTGCACTGCTGTCACTAGCCATTATAAAGTGTACACCACCTTACAGGTCTTTTCTCCTCACAGGCCAACACTCACACACACATAAACACACAGAAGGAAGCACATGCATATATTCTCCACATTTTATACGTGCACAGCATCACACGCATCATAGATTCTTGCTCTTGTTTGTGCTCACATCTTGCAGTTTTTATCCACTCTCACATACAAGCAGTAGTATCTTATTCTTTTTTCAGCTGCTCCATTTAGGGGTCACTACAGCAGCTCATCTTCCTCCCTGTATTCTTATCCCCAGCATCCTCCTCTGTCACACCAACCCTCTGCATGTCCTTTTCTAATTTTGCCTCCAAAACAATTGTTAAAAGTATCTAAGTACATTTTTTTCTAATGTTGTATAGATGTGTGCACAGTTTTGAGGACCTTTACTTGAGTATTTTTGCTTATGCTACATCATACAGATTTTTTTTTTAGTGATGCTGCTTGTTTTATGGGTGCATCATGGGTGCAGATTTCCTGCTTTGTGGAACAACACAGTCAGTCTGTATGTAAAAGGTGATGTTAATTAATACACTCAAGCACTTTATTAC
Source organism: Copadichromis virginalis (assembly GCF_057382275.1). Taxonomy (NCBI): domain Eukaryota; kingdom Metazoa; phylum Chordata; class Actinopteri; order Cichliformes; family Cichlidae; genus Copadichromis; species Copadichromis virginalis. The sequence continues at coordinate 25,983,068 of NC_140623.1, forward strand.
TGCTCACTATGACTCCCATGATAAGCTAGTTTATCGCTAAAGGTGAAAACAACAGTAAACAGTTCACCTGTCTCTGAAGAAAGATAACAAAATCGAGCTAACAGCACCCTTAAGGCCCCTCCTTCTTCTTCCCCTCCATCCAGTCGTATTGCTAAGCTAACTGGCCGCTGGGTGTTACTTCATATTTAATGGTCAGATATGAGGGCGGTTTCAATCTTCTCAAAATGTCCACCAGAAAGCCAATAAGCAAACCTCCTAGTTCTTTTAGGAAAGTCTCCGAGTTCCACCACTGCTCCCTCTCTCCTGTCGCTCTCTCTAAAACAAAATATTCTTTTCTTTCTCTGAAAAGTCTCAATGAGTTTGGATAAACATGCATCACTGATAGATCTGGGACGTAAGTCATATTTTGAAGTCATGGCGCAATAAGATCCTTATCTGTTTAACACTCCACTGTATTCATCTTACTCTAGGAACTCAAACAAGCAAGCCTGCTGTTATATAAAACCCTGGATCCAGTTGAGACAAATGGAGCACTGATACTAACAAGCAGAACTTTTTAAGGGCTGGTTGGGAAATCATGTTAATCTCTCTGCCTCTTGGATTTCTTGCTCTTCAAACCACACACACACATACACACTGCAGGTCCAAACTTCCTTCCTTGGTGACATCATTGTGTTGCGGTGCCCCCAGCGGCAGCAGCCCAACGAAGGGCGGAGGTGCTGTGATGTCTGATTTGATTCACCCTGACAACCAAGGACCATTTGGGAACCCTGTAACCACGGCAACTCTCATCACAACATTCAGGGTGGTTGGTCGACAGGGCCGGTCAGGGTTCCTTGCATCCATTTTTAATGGCCAATGTGCTTAGTTGCTCTTCCCAGGCTTGTCTCCCAGCGGTCCCATCTCCAAGAAGGAGAGGCAGCCGCACTTGGTGGAAAAAGTCCCCATTACATATTTATTGTCCCCACTCTTAATTATTGAGCCAAAGGATATATAGCCAGGCTCTCTCTCTCTCTCTGTCTCGCTCTCCTGTCTTTCTTTTTAACTCGTAGCGATCAGATCTTCTTTCTCCTGTCTTTTTTTGCTCTCCCATCTCTCCATTTGTCAGACCTCTGTCCTTTCAAACTATGTAACTTCATATCCATATAAAGTAACCACCAATGGAAAATATGAGGTTTTGTGTAAACTGTAGTCTCAGCAGCTTGTGTTTTGGAAAGTTACCCAGCATGTTTGAATTTTCCTGCAGAAAACCAATGGAACTGGCACATGTGACAAGTGTGTGATGTTGCATGTGTCACAGCTCGACGCAAAGCTATTTCTTATTTCTCAGTTTATACATACACCTCATTAAGCAATTTTGCATGTGTACAACTTGGTCTTTCTGCTCTTCTTTACCTTCTTTAAATTGGCAGCAGCATATGCAAGACATAATCAAGATTCTGGCACGTTTCCTTCCTAATTATAATAGTTATGGTTGATTATATTGTTGGAAAGAATCCTTCAAGATGCTGCCACGTGCTAAAAAAACACATTTAAAAATCCACGCATGGTGTTCACATCGTTGCTTTTCCCTGCATGTTATTTTGAGTCGTACCCATGTACTCCCACTACTCTGCTAGCCAAAATCAATCTGAGGAAAAAAGCTTTGGTAACCCCATCCTTCTCGTTCAGACGTTGTAACATGACATTGGAGAAGATTGATCTAGAAATGTATTTTTGGACTCCCTTTAACCTTGAGGGTAGTTACTCTTTACGACTTTTTAAAATCCCCTTTGTCTCTGTTTCGTTGTTGCTAGGAATATTTGTGTGTCTGTGTTTTTCCAGTAATCAGTAGGTTTCAGCCTTCTTCAAAGTTTTCCCTGAGCTTGTACAGATGAATAGTTGAAAAGGAGAGATTAGATTGATTTAATTTGCCCACTTTGCATGAAATCAGCCGGAGGGAAGCGTGGAAAAAGCATGACTTTTTACTTTCAAATGGAGCTCGCTTTTATCTAGTCAGCAGTCACTCCTCTCATTGACGAAGAAAGTGGTTTTCTCTCACAATAGGAAGGCCATCTCTTGACTTGTGGTGCACCGTGGAATTCAGTGAATGTGTGAAGTAGAGTTTATGAGCTGCTGCGTGGTTCCACTGCCGCCGCCTCGTCCTCCTCAGTGTCAAAAGAAAACAGGAGGTTCGCTCAGTTGTTGAGCACCACTGGACATGTGAGTGGCTGTTTCTGTGAATGGTTGCATGTTTTGAGACCACAGGTACTGTAAGTGCATTCAGTGGACTCTCAGGGAAAGTGAGCAGAATGCAAAGGACTGCGCTGAGTGAGCTCTCAGGTTGATGAACCTATTGAGCACCCAGGTTAGATAGTATATAAAAGAAGAGGATTTGGGAGATAGGTTATAGCTGTAGATAACAGGTCCAGTTACATAAGGGTTAGCCCGCTTCTGGAGGAAATCCATATTTTATTTGATGTGAGAGCCGTTCAAAGGGCTGTAAATTATTACTGCCATATTCCTGCTTTTAGAGGTCACCCTGGCAGCTAGATAGATATTTGTATGTGTGTTTGTGGATGTGTGCCTGTGTTAGCGCTCATGTTCCCCCTGATGTGTATCCAGTTCTGCTAGACACGTGTAGCATGTCACAGGGCTGCAGCAGCAGTCACACCATAACCATAGATCCATAGATCTATCCTCTCTCCGTCCATCCATATACTAAAACACATTACAGAGATGACTGCCTCTGATGTGACACTTTACCTCCAGCGATAAAGGCTTTCCGCTGTACAGTGAATGCCGCCGGAGGAAGCACACTTGGAAGCACGAGAATACGAAAAATATGACATAACTAGATTTTGAAGTACTGTACACGAGTGCTGTTTCTACTGTTTCTGAGGCTCATTGCAGATTTATCACTGTTCAGTACACTGCGGCACAATTTTGTTGTTGTAAACCAGACTTGATTGAGAAAATGAGAAGTGGTGTAATTCAGAGATGGTGTGTGCAGTTTACACTATAACCGAGGTGACGGTGGTGCAGTGCCCTGGTAAGTTGCTACATTGCTGGGACGTTGCCAGTTCTTTCGGTTGATTAATGAGTTAATTGGCTTATAGTTTCTGCTCTAATGTGAATTTTAAATCACAAGATTTTTTCTTTTTTACAGCTCCTGCTGCGCTTTTTAAAAAAAAAAAGACATTTAATGAAAACAGGATACGTGTAAAACATGGCTGAAAATGTTTCCACTGTGTTGCCGCTACTTAAAATAAGGCATCTGAGCTCCAGTTACACGGGCACAGACATAAAATTACCACAGCGAAGTAACCGCATTGCTGTACTTTCTCTGTCTCTTTCCAGCTCTTGGTTTGTGTGCCACTGAAATCCCTCTCTTTAACCTTCATGGCCCTCAGCTGGTGCTCATCTCTCATCTTCTTCCCAGTTCCTCCCTCCATCCCTCCCTGCTGCTATCTTTACAGCCCTCTTACTAATGCACCGCTCAATTAGCCTTCGATGAGGCTTCCACTAAAGGCTGGATAAATAGGTAATTACATGTTGTCATCCCCCCACCTCTTGCTAATCCACTCAACTTCACTCCACTCCTCTCTGTCTACTTCTCTTTCCCTCTTGCTCTCTCGATATCATGGGTGGCTGCCAGAGATGGTCCAATAGAAACTCAAGAGTGGGTCTGTTAGTCACAGCTGGCTTAACCAGTGAACTGGCCATATTCAGCAGTCTGCTTAGTGCACAGTTTCCCACCCTTTTTTTCCTCCCTGTTATTTGGTGAAATGTATAATCATAATGGGAAAACTGGAACCACCCACTGGCTAAATGATGACACTATCTTGCCTGCTAATAGACTGTATGCAGTCCGGGGTATTTTGGTCTGTCAGAAAGAGGTGCCATAAATGGTCAGCGGTGGAGAGCAATAGTTGCAGTTTTTGTGAGACTGACAATCAGAAAAGCACTCGCTTTGGCTCAGCACTCTAACGGCTATTAAAGCAATCAAATCGCCTGCCTGAAGGCAACAGTCCACAGGCAGTCGGTGAAGCTAGTGGGATGTATTATTGTGCCGAGGCCCAAAAAAAAATAGAAACAAACTATTCATCAGCTTCAGAGCGACTGAAATAAATAATTGCAACCATGTTGTCTTTGAGTTGTCATCTGTTACATCAGTGATAACAGTGTTTACCATAATACATAAATGGCTATTAAACAGTATTGAGCCAGTCAGGCTTGTGAAGTTTGCCATTCTCGAGGTTTCCACATTATTCAGCAATGTCACAGCAGTATGGATTTTCATCTTTCAGGTGTTAAGAACAGACTGCTTTCACGCAAGGAGCTGCTGAAAAGGGAGAACCAACTCAAAAGCTTTTATTCTAACATCAAGGAAACAGAACTGAGGAGGAAGGAAAAATGGGTAATGTCTGCAAATTAAAATAAAAATGTGTTCTGAAATGAAATAGAAGCCCATCTCGCAATCTGAAATAGGTACTCTTTGCCTCTTTGAGTATGAAATTTGCTCTTATTTTTATTCAAGAAAATCCAAAATCCCCTGTTATCACCTGATAAGACACTTGATTGACATTGCAGTGCTCCTTAAGAGAGGTAAGATGTTGGTGAAACCATCTTACAAAGGCAAAAAAGAAAATGATAGTTTGCTTGAGAGTTTGGGATTGGATGAAAGTTCGGGGTAGCGAAGGGAGAGAGAAAAAACGAAAAGGGGAGGCAGAGAGAGAAGCAGCCAGGCTGAAGAAAGATATAAAGGGAGGCAGAAAGAAAGGATAAGAGGCATGTCGTGAGGGGAGGAGGACAGAGTGTTTGGTGAACCGGGGGAAGTGATAAATTGAGTACAGCCAGATAGCCTAAATCCTCATCTCAATCAATCACATTTTCTCTTCCTCCCCTCTCAGTTTGTCTTATTGATTTCTTGTTGCTGCCAGTGTCCTGAAAGCCAGCTCAAATGACTTTTCAGAGTTTTGGGGGGCTCCATTTCCCAGTGAAAACTGGTATTTGGTCATTTGTTCTCATAGCTATATATAGCTATATGTGCAGCAGCTCACTGTTCCACATTGCACTCACATTAAAGTGCTTGACGTGTGTTATGGTGTGAACTGAGGAAATTGGGGCGTCTCTTTTTAACTTTAAGAGCAAGTAAATCATATGTCCTCTTAAACAAATGGAGATGTAAAGCTTGCTTATTTTGAAAATGTGGAGATTAATATCACAAATACATGTGATTTCAATTCATCATCTAAAATCTATTGCTCTTCACTTCTCCGTCATTGTACTCGGTGAGGTCAATAAGTCACGCAGCAGTCAAGTTTCAAGTGTATTGCTCCAATTTGGATTTACAGGTTTAAAATGTTGGTGCAAGAGGTGCAGCAAGTTCACAAATGTATGTGGTTTTTGATCTGTCATGCATGGCTAATGTGGAAAACGTTGAAAAAAGTTGAGGCACAGATGGCCTTAATTTTTTGAAAATGTCATCAGTAATGAAAAACAATAATTGAATATAAGCATTTGAATCTTTGGGATATGCAGCTGATGTATACAGTTTACGTGCGTCTCAGCGCCCACACGATACCACCCTCTGAGTCACTTTTGAAAAGGCCAGCGAGGTGGCTCGGCAGAGCACTTTCTCTGTGTCTCTTGTCTTGTGTTTTTCTCACACTGACAAATAATAACACATGGGCATATGATGTATCTACCTGCATACAGCGGCTGCTCTTGAACGCTCAAAGGTGGGTGAGTTATCCTCTGCAGAGGCAATTAAAATGTGCCAGCGCAACGTTAAGTTTTGTGCCTTTAAAGATCATAATTTCTCTTAAATAAATGCTGAGGGCTTACTTCTGGAGTCTGTTTGAGTTTGTTTGTGTACACTTGGGAAGATGATGGATAACTGGTAATCAGCATGTGTATGAGTTTATGTGCACGCACATGCTCAGTAGTCATATACATCAAACAAACACTCTCCCTTCAAGCCATATCCAGCTGTGTTTTCTTTGTTGTGTTAGGAGACAGTTTGACAATTTGCTCCTTTTTCTTCTTTTTCTTATCGTATACTGCTTGTTATCTATCCGTTACGTCAGTGAGTGCTTTCAGATCGTGTGTTAGTGACAAGGCAGCATCTTCAACTTCGCCGTTAAGCCGTGGTATTAGTTTAAGGAGCTGTTAAATAATCAAACGACATGTTGCCGTCAAAACCACCTACACCGAGAAGGAGGAAAAGCTGAGAATTGAAGTCCTTTATGAATTAAGTTAGTCATCTTGAGAAGAAGAAAAAAAGCCAGTTTTGCCACACGAGTGCTTTCAAGGAACCACCAGGTGTTACCGTGGTTACTAAATGATCTCATACAGGTCATTTGTAAGATGACTTTCTTCATAAAATAACAGCACCAGAGATGAGCTGACAGCTTTCACTCCAGAGTTCGTATGAGCTGATCCATAAAACTTGCTGCATGTGTGAAAGCGGCCCGAGATAATCAAAATATGGTCTTTGAGAAAACTTGAGCTCGCTGCTGAGGAGTGCAACAAAAACCTTGTTGTTGCCACTTAGCTTATCTTGTTTTTCCTCGTGCGGCGCTATGATGCAACAAACACAAATTGTCTCTTCATTGACATTTCTGTCAGTCTGCCACCATTTCAACAGGGCAAATAGAATAAGTTAATTAGTATGTCTAATTGCATTTGGTGGCTCAGCTTTTGGAATATCAAATCAAATTAGGATTCTCAGTGTTCTCTTCCATGGCACACGGTTTGCCTTAAGCTATGCTTTTTAGGATCTGTCTTTTGTCTTTGTCTCTATCTTTCTCAACATCCCTTCCAGCTGTACTAGGCTCTCGCTTTGTAGTCTCCCCTCCTCTCTCTCATCATCCGCCCACACTTTCTTTTCCTTTTCTTTCCGTTTTTGGATCAGATTTTCACTTTCTTTTAATTTTTTTTTTTTTCCTTTTGACTTGTACTTCCTCAGCTCTCAACTTTTGATCTCTTAATGAATTGTTTCTGTTCTAAATTGACTGTAACAACTGGAAGAATGCAATAGATTAAAATAAATACTATAAATAGCACTTAAATGAATTTAACCTTGTTTTTTTCTATGTTTTCTTGATCATTATTATTATTATTATTATTATTATTATTATTATTATTATTATTATTATTACTGAAACAAGGCTCCGGACATATTTTCTAATCCTGTTCACTTTTCTACGTCCGTCTGTCTGTCCCGGATGTAGAAGCATAAGCTGGTCTCCCACTCTTCAGTTAGTCTTTGTTCTGTCAGAAGCTATTCCAGCGATAAGTGTAACAGATAGCTGCAGGCCCAGGCAGACAGACAGTGTATAATTGAGTGATAGGGACTAATGTAAGTGAATGGCTTAGGGCCGACTGTGATCTACAGCAGCAGCAGAAGCTCGGGCATAGAGGGAGGCTTTCTGTTAGGCCGTCAGTAATACTAGCAACAACAGCCAGCAGATGACAATCTGGTGACTACCTGGCTGTGTGTGTGTGATTGTCCATTTGTGTGTGTAAGTTTGTATTTTGGGCTTCTTTTAGTCTTTTTTCCATTACACGTTATTATATTTCTCCTCTCTCCACACACCTTTTCTCATATCTTTTTATTTATCACTACCTCCATCACTGCCATCCCCTAAACCACCCTGAGTTAGCTCTTTAATTAACGTGACACGCTGTGAAGTGAGTTACTAAATAATGCAGGCTTTTCCAGTGACAGTGAATAAGCTGCAGTGATTAGTGGGCATACACAGCACACACACACACATAAAAAAAAAGATCCATTCTTACCAATATTGAATTTTCTGCAAATTAGACTTAATTACACAAATGTGCATATGAATGCTCTGTGAAGAATGCTCTGTCTGTTATGAGTATGCATTTAGAATGACAATAGCAGTCACCCTGTAGTTAGTACAATAAGTAGAGTTTGTGTAATTGAGAGCAGTTTTTACAGCTAATAACAAAATAACTTGTGAATTAGTTAGTAAGAACACACACAAAAAAAACGTGTTTTTCTTTTGGGTAGATCCTCAAGAAACACAATAAGTATTGTGCCTGGCCATACTGTACTAGAGTAGTGTAAATCAGTGCAGGACTTAATTTGTGCACGGAGAGATCTAGGTTATCCCAAAGCAATTGTTCCAAACCTAACCAAGTGGAAAATCCAGCGAGGGTTTTAGTTGTTTGCTGCCTTAGCTGCAGGGATGCAAAGAGCTCTGGGTTCCAGTGTTCTTCCACCCCACCCCCCTTGTCTTTTTTTAATCAGATGGCTTGTTCACGAGTGGAGGGGATTAAGACTGCTGCCGTCGCTGATGAATCTGTCCAGTTTTGGAAGGCACACAAACACATGCACATACCCTCTCAGTGACACAGCTGCAGGCACGCACAGATGCATATGTAGATGCACACACAGAAACAGTTCAGTTACAGGTACTTGCAATCAGAGTTAGCGAACACAGGAATTCACGTAAAGCAGCATGAGCATGAACCCGCGCATATGCTCGCATGTACGTTACAGCATAGGCCCAGACGCATCCCTCTCCTGCCTCTGCTCACTTTCAGTGTCTCTCATTCAACACTGTCAGCTTCTGGACAGCAGCAGTGATCTGCCATGTCTCATTGTGTCATGTGATTTGAGCTGTGAGATTTCTGACACACAGACTGACGCCTGTCTCTTCTAATGCCAAACACTCACACCAGGCACTGCAGATGGCACAAAGACAGACAGACAGACAGTTAGAGGGACAGAGAGTTAGGAATAATACAAAAAAAATTGACTGATGGAAAGGAGAAAGAATGATGCAATGGAGAGAGTAACAACAAATGACAGGAAAAGGGAAGGAACGTAAGTTAAAGAGAAAGGATATGAGGAAGTGACGAGGGAACGTTTTGGAGAGTAAAGACTTTAAAAGCAGGAAAGGACCTGACAGAGTGTAAGGAAGGAAGGAGGCTTAAGATGAAGGGATAGAGACATTGAGCTGTATGTTGATCCAACACTGTGCAACATAGCCAGCAGATAAAACTAGTCAGTCTCCTCCCACTTTAATCTGCCCATCATCCATCAATCCCTTGCTCTAGCCTTCCACCCCTCCATCTTAAAGCCAGTCATTCCTTTTTTATCAATTTGAAATCATGACGATATGACGCACATTTGGAAGAAATCCATTACTGAAGTACTTTGTAGTACTTAAAAGCTTTGTAGATTATATAATGGGCAAAAAAAATAAAGCAGAAAAACTCAGACCATTGCTTGCTTGGCAGATTGGAAAAAAAAGAAAGAAAGAAAAGCATAACTGAACTTCAGAAGTTGCTGATTTTTTTTAATGCCAAATGTTTGCCATAAGTTGAAATTCATCAGCTACTTAGTCAACTCTCTCTCTCTCAAACACACACACAAGTGCACACACATCAAAACACACCTCTGGCAATGAGTGTATGGTCTTAATGAAGCGAGAAGGGGAGAGGCAGCTGCATAACTGGAGTGTGAGGCCCAGAGGGAACTCACACACTTCAAGTCTGTGTGTGCCCGTGTGTGTGTGTGTGTGTGTGTGTGTGTAGCCACAGTTGATATAATGTCTGAAATTCTCTAAAAAGTGGACTAATAACTGTGTTTCCTTTTCTTTCTTTCTCTGACTCCCTGATTCCCTCCCTAGGTTGTGAGAGCCTGTTTCTATTGTCCTGTTGTACAGTGAGGCAGTGAGCTCACGGCTGATACAGCATGCATGTGTCGACATATCCCATGATGCACTCCTGTCCAGGCCTGCTCCTCCTCAGCTTCCTCTTCCTCGCTGATGCTGACAGTGAGTGCTTTCACACTCTGCACTAGTGCAGACACAGCCACACACACACACACATGCACGCATATAATATTGTGCAGAGGTTTGTGACCCTTATATGTTTGGATTTGTGTACATTGAGGAGTCTGAATTTAATTTGGTTTATTCTGATGAAATCAAACCAAACAAACAGCCAGAGTCATGAAAGCAGAACAAACAGATCTGCAGTAGATGCCATGGACTCAACAGAGCCCTGATCTCATTAACATTTAGCTACTCTGAGATTACATGAAGTTCTTCAAGATGCACATGACAACAAACCTCCAAAGTATGTAAAGTGTAAAAAATATAATAAAATGCTTTTTTATAAACTGTTGCTGTAATTTATTGTACATTGTGATTCATTGCTTCATTGCTAAAGCTAGTTGTATATATTATATGTTATATATACAGTGGGGCAAAAAAGTATTTAGTCAGCCACCGATTGTTTACAAATTCTTTACAAATCCTACCATGTGAATTCATGGATTTTTTTTTCACATTCTGTCTCTCACAGTTGAAGTGTACCTCTGGTGCAAATTACTGACCTCTGTCATCATTTTAAGTGGGGGAACTTGCACAATCGGTGGCTGACTAAATACTTTTTTGCCCCACTGTAGCAGTTTGTGTTTCATAGACCACTATTCCAGATATCACATCCCTACTATATGTGTGTGTGTTTGTGTGAGTTTATACATCTGTGCATGAGTGTATGTTTGGTAGCAGGTTTGATACAAGGCCAGATGTTTTTGTCCATCCCAGTATTACTTGGCATGGATAGACAGACCACATATGGCAAATCAGATAATTTCCCTACTGCTTGTGTAATTGTGATTATACCATGTGCATGTGTGTGTGTGTGTGTGTGTGTGTGTGTGTATCCATGTGTGATCCCTGTGGCTCATCACATCATCCAATCCTCATCCGATATATTTGTCAAGGAAATTTACATGCACATTAGCATACTGGGTATAGTCACATCCTGGACGAAACTATAGCTGCAATTACTGCAAATCGTTACTTTTAATGTTACTGAACAAAAAAAGAATTTATTCATTTATTTATGTATTTTTTGTTTGTTTGTTTATGAAAGGATGGATTTTCCCACAGCCTAAGTTGATGTCATCAAAATGCTCAATATGTGTAACCACTGGCTAAATTAAAACTGAAAGACAATTAGTTTATTAATAGTCCATTTTGGAATTTTAAAATTTTGATTTTTTTTTTTTATTTGTGCTCTAATGATTACAAGATAGTTGGTGATTCGTTTTCTTAAGCATAAGCTAGTTTACCAATAGTTTAAGCTTAGCTTGTTTAACTGAATTAATTTACAAGATCAAATCTGTACAAAAATCTGTATTGAGACACATTTTTGATCTCATGAAGAACATGTGTCCTACGTGTCCTACCAACATTATTAATAAGTGTAAAGAATTAAAATCTTTACCAGGTGTTTCTTGTCTCCAGTAATTGTCCACAAAATTTTTGGTATTTTAAATTTGCATTTTCATCTGCATTTATGAAACTGTGGAAACAAAAAAGCTACATTTCAGTGTTGTGATTTTTTTCATTATCAACAAAACGGAATATTTGTGATATGGAGGAAGGTCAGTTCTATCTATTTGTGCCAATGAAAAAAAATTAAAGCAGCTTTCTCTGATAATAAATAGAACAGAATAGAATAGAACACTTTTTTAAATAACTGGAGACTGTATAGATTGACAGACCGCCGGGAGCTGCTGAGAGGGACAAACGTGGCTCTGGAGATTTTGGAAACCAAAAACGTCGTGTTGAGTTGATGTGCTTGGAAACATATCCAGACTTTTTGAGAGAGAGACATGGCCAGGTCTGACTATTCAGGTTGACAATTAGCAATGAGGATCTTATAGCAGAGATGATGAAATGCTCCGGTCTGAGTTGAGACTAAGCATAAAAGACATTAAGGCATAAGAGGAATGTGGGAGTACTAAAAGACTTGATACTCAGAAAGGGAGTAATGTAAGAGGAAAAGGCTGCTAGTCAAGCTTTATGAGTCTTTTAAACATCCAGGAGTTATACTTTTTCAGTCAAAATGGTATCTAGTGGAAATTTCATTCCGTGTATTTGTTTTGAAATGCTTGTTGCATAAGTATATATACATGAAGCATGCGTAGCTGTTTGTGGTTATAGAATAGAGCACATTTTTCATCATCACCTTCTAAAGCAGGCATACATATGCACAAAGCTGCTGTAATGACACACAAGTGCAGGCTTCAGTCAGCCATTTCCATCCTGCAATGTTTTAAAAGTACACAGTCACCCAGAGCACAGTTATAGCACACACACGCACACATATTCGCAAACCACTCTTGTTTTCCTTTCAGCCTCCTGCCCTCTTGTCCCACGTGTAAGTTCCAGGGTCGGCCAGTTAAGGCCCAGTCATCCATCAAAACAATGATGCTCCCACAGTTCCTCTATGAGAGTTCGGGGAGCAGCACAGATGCGACAAGGGGGGAAAGGATTCATACTTTGCCTTCTCTGTCTATGTTTTTCTTTTCTCCTGCCCTCATCTCATTCGTTGTGACTTTCTCCATTGCTCTTTTGGCGCTCGCTCTCTGCCTCCTCTCAGCACATCCATGTAATCTGGTGAGAAAGAAGGGACAGAGGGCTTGAAAGGGGGCGGTGGGATGTTTCTTCCCCTTTTTATCTCATTGTGTATGACATTCAGAGCTTCTTTTAATATCAACAGTAGGGACTCTGAGATTTGAATACTGAGGATTCAAACAGGGGTGCTGGGACACACTGGCATCTTTGGTCTTCAAAATGTGGCGACATGTTTTGAAATGTTAAATTCATTCTAAAAATTGCTTTCAGTTGTGCTTATCTCTCCTTAAACTTAATGCAGAAGGAATAAAACACATTTGAAGGATAATAGGGTTTTCTAGAAAAAGAGGCCACATTTGATTTTTTTATGTGTATGTGGCATAAAATGTTACTAAATTCTAGAAATCCCGACGACATCGACGCCCTTGCTCGACACCCAAGTTACTCGTATAGTTACACTAGAGTATTATGACGCAATCAAATGGAACAGTATCCCATGTGCATAGCTGGAAACCTTGCATGACTTCACCATATGTGCATTCTGCACACAAGCGCTGGTACGACTGTGCAAGCAGTGCACTGAGCTTGCATATGTGATTTCACGTTTTTATTTTTTTAATTCACCCTCTTTTACTCTCCACCTCTCCCCCCACACACTTTTCTTTCTCTGTGTTTCTGTGCGCGTGCATGTATATGACATCTATCTGGTGGATTAAGAGTAATGCCCTGATCCTGTCACAATCTAGGCCACTGCCACACGTACGCATCAAGATACGAGAAACTCCATCTCTCTGCGTATCATTCAGGGTGAACGGGAACAAAACAACAACAGGGTTTCTTTCTGCTGGCCTGCATTTGCCCCCAAAAACCACTGGGTTGCCATGCTTCCCCATGTGGCTTGGATGTATCAGTGAAAACTCCAGCCCGCAGTATGTGAAACACAACACAAAGAAACAGCTCATGTTTCAGAGGCTTACAGTAGGGATGGCATTATCGAGTCGCAGCCATGTGCTTTCGTAAGGGGACTGTGCATTTTGAAACCAAGCAAGAGTTTTTTAACATTTTGCCTGAGGAAGATTTCAGTAATGTGAAACTTTCCCTCAGCTTCGTCACTTCATTAATGTGTTGTAAAAACTGGGCAGCTCCGATTTATCTATTTTGAAAGGTTTTTGTATAAAGGGAAAAAACACAGGAGATTCAATAAACTCCTTAGTCTTTTTGTTCTTGTTGTTTTTTACTAGAAAAAATAATCTTTTCATTCATATTAGACAAGCGCACAACACTAGAAACAAAGAACTTGCTCATGTGGTGACCGATTGACCTGTCACCCTCTGAACACATTGCCATTGCCAGTATTTACTTGGCCTTTTGGACGAGCTTAAAGTGAGGGATGGTTGGCTCAGAATGCTACAGTGACAGTGGAGCTAGCTTTTCTTACTTTCACACACACACACACACACACATGCACACATAAAGAAAATAAGTAAATGTAGCTTTTCCTATTTGACATTTCATCCACATAAATTTTATTTTAGGTCACTTTGAAAGGAGATTTTGAAAAACCAGAGTGAAGATTTTGTTTTCCAACATCAAATGTTTGTGCCTTTCTCTCCTTTTTTATTGGCAGACTGCGTGTTCAGTATTTTTTCAGGCTCCCGAATCGCTGACATTTCGACACAGTTGAGGTTATTTTGCCACCTGTTGCTTTGGCATGCACTTGATGACAACTGACATCATTTTTTGCATTTTCATTTTCATGGAAATAGTCAGAGATATTTTAGAAAACTAACATGGAAAATTCCAATACGTGTGGATGCAGCCATAGTCAGGATTCATTGGATCAGGGTGAAGAAACAGGGTCACAGAGGTCAGGTTAGCCTAAAGGTCAGGGTCAGCGGGTTGAGCCCAAAGAATTTGTTAAGTGCGTGAAAGATATACAAGCAATTTACTTTAAGGGATTTTGTTTCTTTTGTGATTTGTATCACTTTGCTCACTGAAAGAGGAGAGTAAAGCCCCGAACCTGGTTGACATGACTGGTTATAACGTCAGCACCTGCCCAACGCAGTTTGGGCCATGATGCAGACAGTTGCTGAATTCCTCTGTAGGCTCAGATTTTCAAATGACTGGCGCACTAGTGATCAATAACAGTGTCCAACTGTTCAAAGTATAGCCCCAAACTTTATGTATGTATTTAAACTTTGTACCTATTTAGGTATGTAGCTGACATATGAATGAGTGATGTCATTCATTATTGGGTGAGGTCCAAGAAATTAAGTTGGTATGATCACACTTGTGAAACTCTCTGTAGTTTGTTATTAACATACAGTTTTTGTGTGAATTCATTGCCTTCAATGACACTTTTTTGTACTGTATACAAAGATTTTTGTAGAAATAAATATAACAGCTCCCTATTCAGTATTAAGCAAGATCCAGCAGTTGTTTTGTATAAACTGAACAGGCAGATCTAACACATTATATATCTTTTTAATTTTATCTTCGTTGTGAGTAACCCTTCTCTGTACAATCACAATGGTTTAGTTTTACATTTGAGCTTTTGTAAAAATTTTTAAAAAAGATCTTTCATTGCTTTTGAGTTGACACTGTTGGTCTCCACATGAAATCAAAAAAGTACATGCCCCTCCAGTCCTCCGCTCTACTTCAGAGCTATCAAAGGAAGCAAAGTGTAAAACAGGTTATTTAATGGATAAAGTCTTTGCTTTAGAACTGACTTCAATTCTTTACTAATACCTACATTTATATATAATACATTTTTTAAAAATGAAAATGAGTATAGACCAATAGGCGATCTGTTTACATTAGGTCCTCTGCTCCTGTATCTTAAAAATGAAAAAGGCAATATAAACATTTTTTTTTAGGCAAGTAAAGGATTTATGAATTTATGGACACATGGAGAGTAGAAGGGTTAACAGTTTTCAGAAATCTGCTCGCTCTCTGCCTCCTCTCAGCACATCCATGTAATCTGGTGAGAAAGAAGGGACAGAGGGCTTGAAAGGGGGCGGTGGGATGTTTCTTCCCCTTTTTATCTCATTGTGTATGACATTCAGAGCTTCTTTTAATATCAACAGTAGGGACTCTGAGATTTGAATACTGAGGATTCAAACAGGGGTGCTGGGACACACTGGCATCTTTGGTCTTCAAAATGTGGCGACATGTTTTGAAATGTTAAATTCATTCTAAAAATTGCTTTCAGTTGTGCTTATCTCTCCTTAAACTTAATGCAGAAGGAATAAAACACATTTGAAGGATAATAGGGTTTTCTAGAAAAAGAGGCCACATTTGATTTTTTTATGTGTATGTGGCATAAAATGTTACTAAATTCTAGAAATCCCGACGACATCGACGCCCTTGCTCGACACCCAAGTTACTCGTATAGTTACACTAGAGTATTATGACGCAATCAAATGGAACAGTATCCCATGTGCATAGCTGGAAACCTTGCATGACTTCACCATATGTGCATTCTGCACACAAGCGCTGGTACGACTGTGCAAGCAGTGCACTGAGCTTGCATATGTGATTTCACGTTTTTATTTTTTTAATTCACCCTCTTTTACTCTCCACCTCTCCCCCCACACACTTTTCTTTCTCTGTGTTTCTGTGCGCGTGCATGTATATGACATCTATCTGGTGGATTAAGAGTAATGCCCTGATCCTGTCACAATCTAGGCCACTGCCACACGTACGCATCAAGATACGAGAAACTCCATCTCTCTGCGTATCATTCAGGGTGAGCGGGAACAAAACAACAACAGGGTTTCTTTCTGCTGGCCTGCATTTGCCCCCAAAAACCACTGGGTTGCCATGCTTCCCCATGTGGCTTGGATGTATCAGTGAAAACTCCAGCCCGCAGTATGTGAAACACAACACAAAGAAACAGCTCATGTTTCAGAGGCTTACAGTAGGGATGGCATTATCGAGTCGCAGCCATGTGCTTTCGTAAGGGGACTGTGCATTTTGAAACCAAGCAAGAGTTTTTTAACATTTTGCCTGAGGAAGATTTCAGTAATGTGAAACTTTCCCTCAGCTTCGTCACTTCATTAATGTGTTGTAAAAACTGGGCAGCTCCGATTTATCTATTTTGAAAGGTTTTTGTATAAAGGGAAAAAACACAGGAGATTCAATAAACTCCTTAGTCTTTTTGTTCTTGTTGTTTTTTACTAGAAAAAATAATCTTTTCATTCATATTAGACAAGCGCACAACACTAGAAACAAAGAACTTGCTCATGTGGTGACCGATTGACCTGTCACCCTCTGAACACATTGCCATTGCCAGTATTTACTTGGCCTTTTGGACGAGCTTAAAGTGAGAGATGGTTGGCTCAGAATGCTACAGTGACAGTGGAGCTAGCTTTTCTTACTTTCACACACACACACACACACATGCACACATTAAGTAAATGTAGCTTTTCCTATTTGACATTTCATCCACATAAATTTTATTTTAGGTCACTTTGAAAGGAGATTTTGAAAAACCAGAGTGAAGATTTTGTTTTCCAACATCAAATGTTTGTGCCTTTCTCTCCTTTTTTATTGGCAGACTGCGTGTTCAGTATTTTTTCAGGCTCCCGAATCGCTGACATTTCGACACAGTTGAGGTTATTTTGCCACCTGTTGCTTTGGCATGCACTTGATGACAACTGACATCATTTTTTGCATTTTCATTTTCATGGAAATAGTCAGAGATATTTTAGAAAACTAACATGGAAAATTCCAATACGTGTGGATGCAGCCATAGTCAGGATTCATTGGATCAGGGTGAAGAAACAGGGTCACAGAGGTCAGGTTAGCCTAAAGGTCAGGGTCAGCGGGTGAGCCCAAAGAATTTGTTAAGTGCGTGAAAGATATACAAGCAATTTACTTTAAGGGATTTTGTTTCTTTTGTGATTTGTATCACTTTGCTCACTGAAAGAGGAGAGTAAAGCCCCGAACCTGGTTGACATGACTGGTTATAACGTCAGCACCTGCCCAACGCAGTTTGGGCCATGATGCAGACAGTTGCTGAATTCCTCTGTAGGCTCAGATTTTCAAATGACTGGCGCACTAGTGATCAATAACAGTGTCCAACTGTTCAAAGTATAGCCCCAAACTTTATGTATGTATTTAAACTTTGTACCTATTTAGGTATGTAGCTGACATATGAATGAGTGATGTCATTCATTATTGGGTGAGGTCCAAGAAATTAAGTTGGTATGATCACACTTGTGAAACTCTCTGTAGTTTGTTATTAACATACAGTTTTTGTGTGAATTCATTGCCTTCAATGACACTTTTTTGTACTGTATACAAAGATTTTTGTAGAAATAAATATAACAGCTCCCTATTCAGTATTAAGCAAGATCCAGCAGTTGTTTTGTATAAACTGAACAGGCAGATCTAACACATTATATATCTTTTTAATTTTATCTTCGTTGTGAGTAACCCTTCTCTGTACAATCACAATGGTTTAGTTTTACATTTGAGCTTTTGTAAAAAATTTTAAAAAAGATCTTTCATTGCTTTTGAGTTGACACTGTTGGTCTCCACATGAAATCAAAAAAGTACATGCCCCTCCAGTCCTCCGCTCTACTTCAGAGCTATCAAAGGAAGCAAAGTGTAAAACAGGTTATTTAATGGATAAAGTCTTTGCTTTAGAACTGACTTCAATTCTTTACTAATACCTACATTTATATATAATACATTTTTTAAAAATGAAAATGAGTATAGACCAATAGGCGATCTGTTTACATTAGGTCCTCTGCTCCTGTATCTTAAAAATGAAAAAGGCAATATAAACATTTTTTTTTAGGCAAGTAAAGGATTTATGAATTTATGGACACATGGAGAGTAGAAGGGTTAACAGTTTTCAGAAATCTGCTCCGATAGTGGAGAAAAGGATTGGTTATAAGAAATGTGTGCAGCTCATTATTAAATGAAAATGCCATCCATCAACTTAAGTAATTTTAGTCATTATCCAAATAATTCATGGTATGTTTTCTGAAATAATTCATTATATTGTATTAAAATTCATTTTCAGTGATGATGTGTCACCTCATGCTCATCTGCTCATTTTAAATCTTTGATCTGTGCAGCAGAAGGTGACAGAAATGGGCCACATCACAAACAATTTCCAAAGTCATTAACACACGAAACTAAAATGGCAATCAAAGTTGTGTTACTTTATTTTAACTAGCTCACGCTAGGATTAAGGGCCTTACTATTAACTTTCTGGGAAATTAGCCTGTTAAATTATTGTTAAATTGACTATTTGTGATCCCTCAATTTGTTCTTTATTGTTATTAATGTCCAACCCTGAGTAAGGTGATAGGCTGAGAGCAGGACAGTGCATGTGAAACTGAAGAAATATGAAGCTTCTCAGTTTTGTGCTATCACAGGCACTGTAGCTATTAGCAGCTAGCATAGCTGTGCGCTCATCTGTGAGTAACAGAATCTGACTACCTTGTCTTAGCATTAGCTTAGCAGGTGCACTCATCTGTGTTGAGGCCTGGATAATGTTAGCTTTGCTGTAACGTAACTGACCAGTGGTCTGTAACTAATGCAGTGCGACCAGCACTGAAAACCCTCTGTTCCTCTTTATGGGAAGCCAGCTCTGACCCAGTAAAGTAGTATACCCAGTGGGAAGCCCATGTGCTTCTAATGACCTGTGTATAAAAAGAGATCCTGTTTGATTAATTCCTCCCCTTGTGTTTCTAACAAATTAACCCTGATTAACTCAGCACTAGCCAAAACCTGCGGCAGCTTGGGTGGGTAAGTGTCATGCTAATTGGATGTGCGTTAACTATCAGCAATAAAAGTGCATTTTGTCTTTCCCTGCATTAGTGTAAAAATCACAATGTTTCGTTAATGCTTGTTAACATCAGCTGGCAGTTGCTCAGAAACTCCTAATCTATGTCAAATAAGTCAAATAATAAATTCACCCAAAAAACTGCAGGGCTTTGAGTTTAAAGAAGGATGTAATACTTTGCTTTGGCTTGGTTCAAATAGACACTTAAACTTTGTGCAACCTGAATAACATCATATTTTAATGTGAAATTGTTCCAAATGTTACAGCACTTTATTGTGTAAAATTTAATTTTGCTAAGTTGAAATTGCTCATTTTGCCAAATAATTTCCAATTAATGCTTCTGTGTTCTGCAGAAGGATGATAGCTCTGTGTTTCTGTGTTTATTGGCCCAAGCAATCCAATTTCATTACCAGGACGAAAGCGAGCAGCTGATAATTTGCTCTTAATGTGTCCGTTTGATGTTAATGTGTTTTAAGTTATGGTTCTGGCCAGCTGCCCACCCATTCTCGCCTGACTATCATGGCCCTGGCTCAGTCTTCTATATTGGCCTCGTTCCTCAACTTGTCTGACAAGCCTGATTCAGTGCTCTTTTGAGTACTGATCGGCCAGCCACATTTAGATCTTTTCTCTATCCCTAACATACTAATGAATCTCAGGTGCAGCACAGATGTTTGGTAAGATCTAATCAGCGTTTTTAGACATGATCAAAACTTCCAACACAAGTACTCACATAACCTGTTCATACGCATGATTACACGTCCACACCCAGGATTATCTATGAGTACGTAGATGAAGATGCCCCTGATTTTGATGTGATCATAAAGGTTAAAAACAATTTGATCCTCATTTCCAAACATTAGCCAGCACATAGGAAAAGCTGACCTCAGTATCTGCTCCTTTTAGCTGAAACCTTAGTCTTTCACTAATGAAAACTCAGCTTACTCCCGCTATATTTTTATATTGTTTATATTAGTTTTTCTTTTCCAATTGATATCTGCAGTATCAGGCAGAATAGTCCCATTTCGTGTTGCTCAATCCATTGCTTTTTGTTGATTTGATTTGTTCGGATCCGCCTGTCTGCTTTATGGCTTTTTCGTATTGGATCGGCTAAGTGATTGCGGGCACACAAGATGAGATATGAGGGCACATAATTTGCAGCATTTTAAAAGATGTGTAGGAATGAGTTCAGAGCCCTTAGCCTGTCCAAAATATATTGCTATTTAAGGGTTACTTTTAGTAGAAAATGTAATCAAATGAATGAAAAAGTCATCCTAGGTTTCTGTAATCAAATGCATGAGTCTTGAGAATAAAATATACATTTCAGTCGTTGTTCATTACTCGGCACATATTCATGAATTTCTCTGCGCATTAAAAGTAGACTTTTATTTATCAAACCTTTAAAGTTCCACTACTTTCCATCTGTTTTCCCTACCAAACATCAGCTCTCCATTCTTATATCTAATCACATTCCCAATCCTAGTACACTATATCCGTAAATCATGCTCCCTGAAGGTTTGTTCTAGCATCTGTTCTTACAAACCCGATCTCTCTCTCCCTCCCTCTAGGTTAAGACAGCATCTGCCAGCTATAATATGCCCCCATAGTCTCCTACACGGTGCCATTAGCTTCCTTTAGTCTGGCTATTTGTCTTTTCAAAGTGCTTCTTCACTGAGCCCCCATCACCCCATTGCGGTTAATTCCGAAATGGCATAATATTTGTCACCATTTACAAAATTAAAACTAAAAATTGGACGGAAAAGACAATGTCTAAATGTGAAAGCATGTGTGAAGAAGTCAAAATTATTCAGGTTATAGATCCTCAGTGCTACTTGGTGGTAACCAAATTCTTATGTTTCTTTTATTTTTAATTACAGGGAAGATCTGAAGATTATCTTTTTGTTTACCGTAGATCTTTAGCCATGACTCAGAAGTGGTGCAGGGACAGGAGCTGACCGAATAATTTCTGCAATCTGTTGTGTAGATTAGGTCCCACTATATGGATTGCTATGTAGGCCACCCTTCTTCCACCCCCCCACACACACTCACACCAGAGTGGAAAGATTGGCACCGTCTAATTCCCTCTAAATCTCTCTCTGTGGACCACTTAGTAGTTTTCCTTCACTTCCATCTTGGATCACATTGAAGGATGGTGTGAGGAAATGTGGTAACATATGGTAACATTCATGAGCACCTTCTCACTGTAATTGTTCTTCATTTTTCCGAGTCCATCTACATCAGCAAAACAATGAACCTGTACATATTCCGTCCCTCCTGAAAACATGTACAAATATTTAAGTTTCCTTTTGAGTTTCAGCTTCTCTCCTTTGGCCCAGATGTCAATGCTTAATCCCACCAAGTGGCACAGTCACAAAAAAAACCCTGATGATCAAGGCAAAAGACAGACCAGTTAGGACACCCAGAGGGAGGAAACCAGAGGCGGAGAACAGTGAAGATGAATTCAGAGAAAATACAGTGAAGTAACTGAAAGGGAAATCAAAGAAAAGAGAATAAGGATGAGAGCCAATAAAGAGAGGGGAGGAGAGAAGAGATGGGGAATTGCGAGGAGAGAGTTGGGAGAAGTGTGGAGCATACGGTTGGAACCCCACCTCCCTTCATAAAGTCAGTCAATGTGACAGGAAGACTTATGTAACACCCCAGAGATGGAGGGAGGAGATGGGGAAAGAGTAACAAGGAGAGGATGAAAGATGGAGGAAGGAGAGCAGCTGTGAAGCGGGAGAAAGAAGGGATTCAGTGGTTAAAAAAACTGGGATGGGGTAGAGAGATAGAGAGGCAAAGCTTAACGTAAGACAATTAAACACGAGATGTATGAAGAGAATGATCAGGGTTAGGGTGGGTAAAAAAGAAGAGGGGGATAGATAAAAAAAAAAAAGCAATTGGAAAGATCTACCGTTAGTATGGCCCTGCTGCCTTTACACTTTTCATTTGTTTTGTGGGGGAGAGATTAGCAAGAGGATTAAGAGAGAGATTCTCCTGCTCTTCATTCTTTCTCTTTCTCTCATGCTCTCTCTCCCTCTCTCTCTCTCTCTCTCTCTCTCTCAGAGGGACACACCCATCTACTCGCTCATGCATCACACACACACACATGCATTATAATGACACACGCAAAAAATGTTGCACATACTTTACATGTTATAGCTGCAGGCAGGTCATTATTTCTGTTCTCTGTTAATCTGCAGACTGCTTTTCTGCTTGACTGATTTGTTAACTAAGATACTAAGATACTTTTTTTACTTATATTTTTGTTTTGTATACATGTTTACCAGGAGGATCTGCGAGTTTTCTTATTTTAAAAGCTTGGCCTGATGAAGGTATTTCTTGCCTCGCAGCTGACTGAAATAAATACACGACTAATAAGTTGTCAATTTTTTTTTGGCAGTCACCGCGAGCCTGTCGATAAGCATTTAGTAGCCTAGTCGTAACCCGAAACATGCGGTTTGCATGTAATGTGGCACGGAGGATGAAGAAGAACCCGGAAACATGCACACGTTACCTTTTTCTGGCTCTCTGACACAGACGCGCACACACACACATTGTTTTAGTCAGTCATTGAGGTAGATTTGGCTGCGAGCCAGTGAGGTGTAGAGGTGATTGGGCAGCTTGGGGCTCTCCGGCTATGTTTGCCAGTACATCTGGCTCGCTCGCGCTCCGTCTCACCCCTCGGTGTCTTGCTCGCTCCCTCTACTGCTCTCCATCTGTCTCTCTCACTCGTTCCTTTTATCTCATTCACTCCTCTGTTCATTTCTTCCCACTCTTTCACACACACACTCACTCTCTCTCGCTCTCTGTTTCCTTCCCTTTTCTGAAGAGCTTAGCTTTTCTCCCTTACTCCCTCCCTCCTTTTAAACAGCAAAAAGCAATTTCTCTCCCTTTGTCAGGGCGGTTGGCGGTAAGCCCTTAAGTAGGGATTTTCTGGTTTGGCTGGAATGCCATTAGGCAAGCTGGTGGTGACGTGCCGTGACTGACGTGCCGAATCTATTTGATGTCATGATGTCACAATCCAGCGGAGGCTGCGGTTATGATATTGTTGGCGTCCCTGGAACGAGGGGCTTTAGTGGTCATGTCAGGAGTAAGTCTTCATAAATCCTTTATGACATATAAATATTAAGCTTCTTTGGTGGTACAGGGACAGAGGGAAAAACATGGCGGAACATACACAGACACATGTACAGAGAAAAAAGGACACACACAGACACACAGACAAAGCCAACCTCGTGAACATCCAACAGAAAGATGTGCTGAAGGTGTAGAGCTACTTCAAGAAGTAGCTGACATTATACCACACACACTCACACACTCACACACACACACATTTGGATTGTTGAAATCGTTTCCAGGCTGCATCATTGTCCTTAATTTTTCCTACTTAAACTGCATAACACATACACAGCTGGCGTCCCTCTTTCCCACTCCGTGTAAGTGCAGCACAGATCACAATCACACTTTAACTGTTACTGATGTGTAAGCAGAAGTTTGTGGTTTTATATGAAGTGATATTTGGGTGCGAAACAACAAAGCAGAGAACGGAAAAACATAATAATCTATTAGAGAATATTTGTAGGAGTGCCTGTAAATAGTAGTGGTGGAAATTCTATCAAGATTGTAACTGTATGTCACAACTTATCGTTTTGCTTTGCGGCATGTGGATGTGCATCCACACAGAGTAACACGCTCAGTGTGAACCTGATGTTTGATTTATGTTTTTTTTCATGCAGCACCCCCTAGATTCACACGAACCCCAGAGGACCAGACAGGAGTCCAGGGGGGAGTCGCGTCCTTTGTGTGCCAGGCCGCAGGAGATCCACAGCCCAAGATTGTCTGGAATAAGAAAGGCAAAAAAGTCAGCAATCAGCGATTTGAGGTAAAGAAGCTGAGATACTAATGGGATTTGAAACGTTGTGTCTCCTGTAACATTAACTAACTTTTTCCCGTGGTGAAGTGCTGTGAAAGAAAATAGATTAGTGTCCAACAACAGAGATTTATTGGCTACTTGGAAGCAGCTGTGTTTGCAGTGAGTGGCCACACAGAGCACTGAGGCAAGATGACTGCTGCTACTGTCAGTTCTTGTTAGCATTTTCCTGTCATGTTTTCTTTATAATTTTTCCCACAGCCCACGATTTATTTATTTATTTTTTAGTAAAAAGACTGCTTTGGGATGTTCACCATGGCAGACCATCTGCCTCCATCTCACCCCATCTCTAGCATCCTCCTTCACTACATCCATGAAGCTTCTCTGTGGTTTACCTCTTTTCCTCCTGCCTGAGAGCTCCATCTTCAACACCGTGTGTCTAATATTCACCAAAATCCTTCCTCTACATAACTGTCCCTCTGATATATTCATCATTTCTAACTTTGTCCATTCTAGTCACTCCCATCGAAAATCTTTGCATCTTCAACTCTGCCACCTCTGGCTCGACCTCCTGTCTTTTTGTCAAACATACATCACAGCAGGTCTCACCACCATCTTGTAATCCTTCCGATTCACTCATGCTGTTATCCCTCTGTCACAAATCATCCCCAAAACTCGTCTCCACCCACTCTTCCTGCACTCACCCCTTCACCTCTCTGACGCCAGGTATTTCAACTGATCTACCCTCGCTACTTCTGCTCCTTAAATATAGCTGTTAAAAGCACCGATATAATTGGCAATCAGCTGAAATCATTTTCAGCTGTTATTGTAATCACTTAATTGTTCAAAGTACTAATGAGAATTGTGGAAAACAAAAGAGGAAGCCGAAGATAATGTGTAATTTTTATAGTTTATTGTTCATACTGAGATGTCAAATATTAATAGGTTCAGTTTATAATCTTTGGATAATGCCAGGTTAACTGTTTATGCTGTCATACAACATAGCATGAAAGTGAAAAAGGATATTCCCAAAACTATTCGTCTAAAAAAAACTTTTTAAGAACAGATGCCGAACATTATAGTCCCAGCCGGCTGACAGCGAGGATGTTCTTTTTTTGTCTTATGAAACAAAACCCTTTGACGTTGAGAACAAAAAATAATAGCTGATGAAGTCAAACCGGCCTCCTGAAAACTGTCTAAACATTCTTTAAATTTCCTGACATTTTAACAGAGCAAACGATCAATTATTTAAGAAACGTATTCATGAAACGTATTCATGAACAAGGATTATTCCAGAGCGTCAGAGCTATTGTAAAAGCTACTGACTCAATCATTGTCTAAATATAACAGGACTAGTTCTTGACACATTAGATTCCCCACTGGGAGAAAGGTGTGCTGTTTGTACAAAAATTGACATGTAGCTGTATAATGAGTGCCCATCACTATTATTATGGGATCATCTGATTGGTGGGGTTTTCTCTCTAATAATGTAGGGTCTTGCAGCATAAAGTACCCTGAGGCAACTGTTGTTGTCGTCTGTCCCTATTAAGAATAAATAAATTGGAATTGTGTGTATATATGTATACATACATATGTAGGTATATATATATTGGTCGGTAGTTGGAGGGGACCGGTCCCTTCTTGGGGATCAGGACCGTCCGGCCTTCAGTTAGCCATTCCGGGTGTCTCTCGTTAACTAGCAGTTGGTTCATTTGTGCTGCCAGACGCTCGTGGAGTGCAGTCAGCTTCTTCAGCCAGTAGGCGTGAACCATGTCGGGCCCTGGTGCTGTCCAACTCTTCATACTGGAGACCCTTTCTTGGATATCTGCCACTGTGATGGTTACTGGACCCTGTTCAGGGAGGTCGCTGTGGTCTGCCCTCAGATCCTCCAGCCACTGAGCATTGCCGTTATGGGTTGCGTCCTTCTCCCATATGCTCTTCCAGTATTGCTCCGTCTCCAGCCTTGGTGGTGCTGTTCTCTTATTGTTCCCTTGCCACTGAGAGTACACCTTTGCTGGTTCTGTGGAGAACAGCTGGTTTATTCTCCTGCCTTCTATCTCTCTGGTGTACCTCCTCAAGCGGCTGGCCAAGGCTGTGAGTCTTTGCTTGGCAGTTTCCAAGGCCTCAGGTATGGACAGCTTGCTGTATTTCTTAGGCACCTTATTTGTCGCACCTTTCTGCAACTCCGTTAGTTGGCTAACCTCCCTCCGTGCTACTTTGATCTTGCTCTCTAGCCTCCTTCTCCATGGAGGGTACTGCCCCTTTCGTCCCTTGCCCACCGATGCCTTCTTTTTCCAGTAGCCCACTTTTCGTCAGGGTGCCCTGGTTCCTCAACACCTGACGCGTACCTTGTTGATCCGGGCGACGTCCGAGCCGGCATGCCTTCATATTTATCTGTCTCGCTAATGTCTGCGGTAGGCTCGCTTAGCATAGGGGGTCTAGCCTTAGGACCCTTACTGGATACAGACGTCCCCAGGCAGGAATCGAACTTGCGATCCTCTGTTCCAAAGGCGTGTATATATATATATATATATATATATATATATATATATATATATATGTATATATATATATATATATATATATATATATATATATATATATATATATATATATATATATATATATATATATAAAATCCAATGCATCTGTTTGCATACAACAACAAAAACTGTCAATTTGAACAGTTTTTTATACTGCCATACAGATGTCTGGAATGCTTCAACTTTTTCATATGTCAGTTGATGCCTGGGGCTACACTATATGAGATTCTTATGTGATCAGCCTTATTGGTTTCCCGTAGGCTCTAACCTTTGCTTTATTTCCCCACCCCACAAGTCACTCTTAGATGGAGATGTTGAATCAGCCTTGGTCCTGCTCAGCCAGTGTCACCCTCAGCTTAGGGTGCTTTTCCACTTTAATAAGTGGAGTTTCCTTCCAGGTTCAAGTTCACCTCAGTATCTTCCTGTTCATGATTAAATCACTCGAGGAGATATTTTATTTTTAATCCAGACTATATAACATTTGGGCTACCTGCTGTATATTTCCCATTGACGTCCTGTAGGTTAGGACTTGTTGTGGGATTTATTTTTATTGGATTTCAGTCAGTGGAAACATTCCCAGAATTCAGAATCCAGATCAATTACATGCATGTATTAGACTTATGCAACAGCAGTTATAATGTGCAGTCCAGCAGATCTGAAAAATCTGGTCATTACTTGTGAAAAAGAACATGAGAGATATTCAAGTGTAAGGTCTTTGCTTCTCTCAAACCTGAGATCTGTTTTAAGCTGTGTTTTCAACGATGTCATACTTTGGATTCAGCTTTCCATAGTAAAAAAAAAAAATGGGGGGAAAGCCTTAAAAACCTTTTCCTTTGCAAATACAAATGATCCAAACAAATATGCTGCCACTGAATTTTGGGAACTGCACGTTATGCACTCCTTCATCAAGCAAATCTTTGACCTTGCGCATTCTCCAATCTATAATAGAAATAGAAATTTTAGCTGCTTTAACATATTCCCCCACTAACAGGTTATAGAGTTTGATGATGGATCCGGCTCAGTCCTGAGGATCCAGCCGCTGAGGACCCCCAGAGACGAGGCAGTTTATGAATGTCACGCCTCCAGCTCTGCAGGAGAGATTACTGCCACTGCCAGACTCACTGTGTTACGAGGTCAGTGTGAACTCCCCCACACAGTTTTTCCATCCAGCTGTCTCACATCTTAGGTGGCGTTTATAATCTGTACATAAACAGCTAATAAATTGTTTATGACACACTTCATTTTATAACAAATGGGGTTTTCCTGGCTCAGAGTGAACCTTTGAGGGTTCACTCTGAGGGTAACATGAGAATTTTTATTGACGAAAAACAAAAGCATTTGTCTTTTCAGGAGTTTAGAAAGACCTCTAAAAACGAAGTAAAGTAGTCTAGTAAGCGTCTGCATCACACCTAGCTGTGCCATTTCATTTGATTGTGAATTGATCAGGCAGCAACACGCCATCCACTCTAGGTATGCAGACTAGTAGTTCATCCATCCATCCATCCATTCTCTTCTGCTTATCCATTTCAGGGTTGCAGGAAGGGGAATGCTGAAGTATATTATGCAATTTACATACGTGTGTGTGTGTGTGTGTGTGTGTGTGTGTGTGTGTGTGTGTGTGTGTGTGTGTGTGTGAGAGAGAGAGAGAGAGAGAGAGAGAGAGAGAGAGAGAGAGAGAGCGAGACTTCAGTGGTTAAGAAGTTTGCCTCACAGTGAGAGGCGTGTGGGTCTGAATCTCCTGCTCCTCATCTTTCAAAAGATGAAAGGAAATGCTCTTTTCACTTTTCAACCAAAATTCTTCAATAACCCAAAGAAACAAGGGTTTCATTTTTTAACTAAATGTCAGTGTCATTTAGACTTCTGCAAAAGTCATCTTTTCAACAGCTTTTCAGTGGCTTTTTACTGGATGGATTGGCCCTGTTTAAAACCCCATCCTTTTGTTCCTAGTAATACTTCTATGCCAAAAAATTCTCCATCCATTCATCCAACCTGGTAGCTGGGAGAGGCTCCAGTCCCCCCAGCTGCCAGAGAGCGAGAGGCGGGGTACACACTGGACAGGTCGCCAGTCTGTTGCAATCTCTTTATAAAGGCAGGTTCCATGCCCATGTGCTTGATTTTGTACAACTGTGGCAATAAGGCTGACAATATGTACATGCAAAGATTAAGTAGTGCGCCTGTTTTGTCCATGTAGTATATTTGTATATACGTATACAGTATATACATCACCTCACCTTTAGACCTTAAAGGTGAGTTGCCTCAATGCACTTTATATTGTAAGGTAAAGACCCTCCAAGACCCTCCAATAGTACAGAAATAATATATATATATATATATATATATATATATATATATATATATATATATATATATATATATATATGTATGTATGTATACACACATTAAACAATCATTGTTTTTGCAGGTTTTCTTAACTAACTAACTGAAGCAATATTTAAAAAGAAATAGTTGCAATGGTTAACTGCTCCTCTGATAATTTAGTGACAATGATTTGCAAATGACTATTCCTGTTTGTAACCCAGAATAACAGGATAAAGTGGGTGTAACTAATGGATGGCTGAGTGAATGGATGGAAATTGGAGGCTTGGGGGATTCTTCGCAAGCGGCTATATATTCAAGTGTGAGCCTGGATCCGCTGCAGTAGACGGTTTAGTGTTCGCAAGAGTCCATTAATGCAGATAGTGATGTTAGTGTTAGTGGAGTCCATTAGGAGAACATTATGTACCAGTTGTTTGAAGCTCAAGAGTGTCTTAGTGAGTGAAGTTGCTCAAGTGTGGATAATCACATTGCCTGCCTTTACAGTACATGCTTATGGGGAACGGACATGCAGCCTATTGTTCTGTCTTCTCATGCTTTCTCTCCCCTTCTGTCTTTCTCTTTCTCTCTGTGTCCCTCTTGTCTGTCTGATGGGTGATAGCATAGTTTTCAGTTCTTCCTGTTTCTCTTATACTTGTTTTTGTTTGTTTCCAAGTCCATCCCTCCTACTTTTACTCTTTCCCTTTCCTCTCTTTATCTTTTCAAACATTCCTCCTTTTCCCAAACTCTCGCTCATTTTGTCTCTCCTCATGCTCTTAGGTCTACTACACAGCAGCCTCTAAATTATTCACATCAGACCACTCTTTGCATCTTCTGTGCTGTTCCGCTCCATCCATCCAGAATTTTTCCTGTCTCACATGGTCGTCTTTGTGCGTGTTTGTGCACTTGTCCATCTGAGTGCAAGCAGGCATGCTTACTTTTGTGTGTGTCTGCGTCTATTTTTGATTTTTGTTTTACTCTTGATGGATGAATACACTCATTTCCAGGTTTTTTTTCCTTATCAAGACCATAACCACTCAAGCACACACACACTCACATAGAGACATACAAACGTATCCTCAATCTAAAACAGTCCGCCTTTATGTAGTGATTAGCCTCTTTCTGTTCCTCTGAGGACTCATTGTGTTGTGGATGAATAAAAGGCCACCTGGGAGCAGCTAATAGTCCCCGATAGACTGTCAGTCCAGATGTACCCACACAAATACACACACACGAACACACACACACATACACACTTAAACAAAAGCACTCAAACACACATGCAGTCTTGTCAGTCATGTCTCCATGCCTCCCCTCTGGCTCTCTAAAGACACAGCTCCGGTGACTGACTGACTCACTCACTCTCTGACAGGAGGGATCCGGTGTTAAGGTCAGCTGGCTTAATTACTGAGGATTAGAACCAGGCTAATTGAAATCTGGGCTTCCAGTAAATGGCTGTGATTGGCAGTGGTTGAAATAATAATGAAGCTGAGAGCAATTATGTGCTTTAGTATCCGTGGCACAATCAGGTATTGTATAACTAGTGGTTGAAGACAAAGCTTGTGCGTTATTTTAGGTACTTGAGCCCAAAAAAATAAAGTTAATGATGGAGTTTTGTAGTTCCAACTTATTTACTTTCTTCTGTTTGTGTTCAGTGACAACTTCTTGTTGTCATGTGGTGCTTTTTGCAACAATAAATGACTTGTAACAGTGCTAGAGTGTTGCAGGCACACCTGACAAACCCATCACAGACAGAAGGAAGAGGTTAACACGTCAGAAACACAACATTTTATTAGGAAATCTAAAGTCATCTGTTTTATAAGCATTCACTGTTTATACTGTGCAGCAGTTGTGAATGGCAGAAACAGGTTTGTTTGCAGGTGCACTCTGGGTTCTGATACAGCAGCCAGCTCATTCTTCCCATGATTATAAAACCAGGCTTGACTTCCAAATTTACAGATGACAAACCCAGAAAGCAATGCGTGCAGAATTCATTTTGGAGGTCTTATATAAAGGGGACAGTGTTCGCGCAGTGGTTCCCATGATTGCGAGAGCGGCGCTTTTTCTATGAGCTGTGAAATTATCTGGGTGGCTCTCAGTGGAAATGGTGAAGTAGGGAGCACATCCAAATGAAACAATGTGATGTGTGCAAGGCCACGCCAACAAGGGAGTGTAGGGTTACTAATCTACCCTGACCTCAGGGGGTTCTTAGCTGTTACCATTCAGCAGCCCAGTCTCAAATACACATGCTGCAGCGGCTTTGACCCAAACACACTGCGGTGTTGCTTACACCTGTCGCCATCATGGATGGCGGAATGCTGATTGTGTGCGCACGTTAACTTGTGTGTGTGCTTTAGCCAATTGAAACCTCCCTCAACCTTTCATTTACATCACTTTCCACCTTGTCAACTTTAAATTTGTGTGTATGTGTTTGTCTTTGTGGTGTTTCTTTGTACATATACTTCTATGTGTGTGCAAATATTTTCAGCTATTACATGAGCATACTTGTGTGTTTTGCAAGGCTTTAAACACTTCAACCAGCAGTGGTACATTTCCAACTTTGTTTTCTTTGCGCACATGCTAAGTGGTTGTAGGAAAGGGGCAGAGAAAGATGCACGTTCTCAGGGAGTAGCATTCTGACTGTGCACCCTCAATGTTCAGTGCAGTGTCCCACCCCAGGTAGATGAAATAGAATGCATTATTCCTGCCTACAAGGGGCTGGCTTTGAAGTAAGCGTTTGCATAATGAAAGCAGAGAGAATCATGATTGTTATGCTGTATAGGTCCCTTGTGCTCTCTCTCCCTCTCTATTTCTCTATTTCTCTCTCTTGTTCTCTCTCGCTGTGTTTTCCTTTCTGTCACTCTTTCTTTTTCCCAGTCTGTTTGAATCTATTCTGGTCTATTCTCCTTCTCTCTTTTTTCTTCTTCACACTTTCGCCCTCTTCGCCACCCGTGCTCGCTGGCACGCTCGTACACACAAACACCTTCTCATCTTGTTCTCTTGGTTTTTTATTATGTCCGTGTTTCCATTTGTCGGGCGTGGTGATTGATTGAAACCGGAGCTGTTAAAAGGCCACACACGCACTCATGAAACCGGCGTCTCACGACCTATCAGCCATGGTTCGATGGGCTGGTACCAGAATTAGCATCGTGGCGAGGTTCAGCGCTAGGATTTCCCGTTAATGAGGTTCTGTTTGGCGTAGAGGGATAAAGTCACAAGGGATTCTGGGTAAAACAAAAAATATATGTATGCGAGTGTTTGTGTGTGTGGGATTGTGGAGGGTTGAGGGCTTAAAATAAACTTGTCTTCTATATAAATATTCCTTGTTCGTCTGACTTTATTTAACGATTTTATTCCCTGTATTATAGATGACTCACAAATGTGGCATTCATTGTGTAGCCTTGAACAAAGTTTTAAAAACCTGGTTTGCTCTGTAGCTTTTTGATTCAAAGGGGGGATACCGTATCATTTCAGTTTTTAGTGAGCTGGGTTCACTCGTCTTTGATCCCCTACTTCCTCGAAGCCATTGTCCCCCCCTTCTGTTAAATCTCCTACTTCAGTTGAATGAAGTTGGTTCGCTGCCTTTGATTTCCTCTCTCACAGTGAAATGACTCTCTATTTTTGATTTAATTGATTTAATGAAATTACATTTGATTTTCCATCCCAAAAGAGTGCAAGTCCCAGTAGATAAGTCTTTATAGGGCTCACACATTTGACTTTATGCAACCTGCTCATGCTGTAGAAAACGCGGCGCTACAGAAACTGTAGCTCACCTGATTCCTGTTCAAAAAGCTGTTGCCTAAAGCATTAGTGAATTTGTCAGGTAGGATGAAATGTTACTTATGCTATTTGACCTCACTATTGGATTCTTCAAAAGTCTTGCCTCTGGACTCAAGGCTGATGAAACATATTTTGACTTAAACTGAATCCAAATTAGTCTTTTACCATTTAGCTCGCAAGTTTTCCCCTGAAAGTTCCTCTGAGACTGGACTAGCATTTGAACCTCCCTGATGTCATTTCGGTGCTTAAGCTGTGTGTCTTCAGGCCTCAGGAATTTCTTACATTGAGCACAGACTGATCACTGTGTGAGAGCTTTCTTAATAGCCTAAATTGCACTGCTCGCAGACAGGCGGGACAATCTCAAGTATTAGTTTGACATTTGGGGAAACACAGTTATTTGTTTTCATGCTGAATTCTTGGTGAGATCTACTCCCAAAGATTTAAGTAAGGGGGGTGATTGGCTGCTTTTCACTTCACATCCTTGTACCTGACAATTTTAAGAGGATTGTTTGTTTGTTTGTCTGTTTCTTGAGCCACTTAACACTGATCTCATTTAAGCATAAAACGATGCCTAACTCAAGGGATGAAGTAGTGTTGTGTCTACACATAACAGACAACTTAGGAAAGAAACTGTTTTAAATTGAATCTTTAGGCTTTTTGCCTAACAGCCTGTAACAAAAACACATAATTTGTTCCAATTTCTTTAGCTGAATCCACAAAAAATGCCAAAGATAACACAATTTTACAGGCATAAACTTTTATTTTTGCACCAACAAGGTCATTCCCAAAGAGTTATTAGTACAAACTAGGCATATCTCTGTGTGGTCTGCAGTGTGGGCTGGAAGAATTGAGCAAACTGGACAGCTGAGGACAAACAAAGTGGCTCTCAGTGGGAGGGTGTTTTTTAAGGAGTTGAGGAAACTGGGAGAAATAGTCAAGGTATTCCAAATTACAGAAGAACTGGACAAAAATCAGAGACAACCTGTCTCATGGAACGATGGACTCAAATCTATTCAGTACAATCAAAACATGACAAACGTGTAAGTGAGGGTGAAAAGACTGCAGGAAGATGTTAGAAGAAAACTGCTTCTCTGTCTTACTAGGTTAAATATTTTACTTGTGTACCTAATCCTTCCAGAGGATCAGCTGCCCTCAGGGTTTCCCACCATTGACATGGGCCCCCAGCTGAAAGTGGTGGAGCGTTCTCGGACTGCCACTATGTTATGCGCCGCTAGTGGCAACCCTGACCCAGAAATTACCTGGTTCAAGGATTTCCTCCCGGTCAACACGTCCAATAACAATGGAAGAATCAAGCAGCTCCGCTCAGGTAACCAGTGCTTTTATCCCTCCATTCTTTTGCCTTCTCTTCAATCCCAGATTTTATTTCCACCTTAAGGGTTTTTCCTCCACCATTTTGTTTTATGTCCCCTTCTTAATATCTGCCCCTTAAACCCATTATTTATTTCCCATTCCTACAAAGTTTCTGTTTTTCTTGCCCTTGTTAACCCTTTTTCTTACTCCACTCTCCTCCTGCTATGGATACTGGCTGTATTTCTCAGCTGCCTCTCTTTCTGCTGCTGCTGCTGCTGTTGCTGCTGTTGTTATGAGTTGACTGTATACGGTTGCCAACCCTTCTAAACTCTTCTAAGCCTTTTTAAAAGTGGACTCCCGACTTTTCTCCTAATTCTGAGGTCTTCCTGTGCAAGTCACCATCACAGACAGTTAAAGTTTCTGTAAAAGAATACTAAAAATGTCCCTAAGAGACATCAGTGGGCTACATCTCTAGTAAAAACTCAAAAACTGTATCTACAGACAAGATTTAGCAAAACCAAGTGGTGGTGGCATGTACTGACTGAATGGCCTCTCTAACATAGAGCTCACTGCTGTGACTTACTTGAATAACATTTTGTTTTTCCTGATTTGAGCATCCTGGGTGGATGTGACACTGAGCCCAAGAACATGTATTCGTGTTATCTGAGAAAATCTGATAACAGAATTTCAAAAACCAAAATTGAATAATACGAGGACAGTTTATTCTGTTCCAGTCAAATCATTAATCCATTTCAATCGAGATTTTTTTTTATATTTTTGTTTTTTTCTTGAGCCACAGTAGTGTGTAAGTCCGCTCCCTCCTCAGTCCTCCTTCTGCTTTCAGGGACCGACTCTGGACCTAAAACCCCCTTTCTTGTGATTGGACACCCAAGTCTCTGGCTTCTGTGTGGATATACCAACCTATTTGTTTGTGTCCCTGCTTTTTTTATTATTATTATTATTATCTGGCTCAACCCCCAAGACCCTGCACTGGATTCTTTATTATCTTAATTTATAAAGAAATTAAAAAAAAAACATTTAAAGGATGTAGAAAAATTGTTACAACTTAAATGTAAAATACTTGGTAGTTAGCCATGTTAGCTTTTTTAAGTGGTTATTATTATGATGAAAAATAGCGTGACTTGTATGATTCTTTAAAGTATAAATTTCCATGTCATTACTTTTTTTTGTGGAGTTTTCAAGGTGTTTCTACTAAGTCAACTCCTCTGTGTAACTAATGGTCCGATTGTAATGCAATGTCTATGCTGTTTCTTTTCTCTTTGTATCTTTTTAACCACAGAGTCCTTTGGTAAGTGCTTCTGTTCCAAGGCCCACACCCTCACTGTCCACTTTTCTATATACTGTTCACTAATGTTGCTACTGATTTTGCTGCTGCTCACTTTTACAACTATTGCAGTGTTATTAAAATGCATGGCATACTAACAGTTTTTACACAGCACAAAGCATAGATGTGAACACACCCACTGTAATACACGCACTTGTCTCTCAAAGCACCTGTACATTGTACTGGCTAAAGGTAGATGCCACAAAGAGGACGTACAAACACACACACACACAGACATGCACATAGAAAGACACACACACACTCTGTCAACCTAGATGTAGCTGACCTCACCCTCATCTGTGCACCTGCAGCCCTTCCACGCCCAGAGAATAATATTTTTTCTCCTCACACTCACCTATTTACTTTTCCACTCCTTTGCTAATTCAAATATTCTTTCCCTCACTCACTCACTCACCCTGCCTTTCACTCATCCACTTACTATCTCCAGTCTGCTGTATAAAGTTACCAGTCAATAGCTATGAGCTCTAGATGGCCACTGGTGGAGCCAGGATAAAGAAATCAATCGAGACCACGTTTCAGCCTTCTAGACATTAGCTGTGCATTGTGATAGGCATATATGAAAACATATAAGTCTAGCTGCTGTGGTGTAAAAGTAGTGGTCAGACGTTACACTGCATTAGTGTAAAAAAGAGCTTAGTAAGGATTAACTGTTTTAGAAAGAAGAAGAAACAATCTCGTCTGCTCAGTTTATGGATAGTTGAAAATTTAGTGATGCTGTAATTTCCACTAATTTTCCAACAATCACGTGAAATGTTTTAGACATTTGAATCATTTACTTGATTTAGAAAAACTTCTTTGGCATATAAATGCACAGTGGGCCAAATATGCGATTACTACAGCTTAAATTTTCCTGTAATGTGAGGACTCAGACCTTAGCTTTTCCTCATGTTACACCTTTAAAGGCAGAGTTGTATCTGTTAAATTGCAAATCTACTTTCTGATATATAGTTTAATCTGATTAAAACTGATGTTTTTTGTCATGTTAGTTTATAAATTTTAAAATTTCATTATAAGACTGAGGGGGGGGGAAGTAGAGGCTGGCTTTAGCTTTCATTTCTCATAGGTAGTATTACCTTAAAAAACTTTGCTATACTTTTTTTAAAATACATTTTCAGTTTAGATACCTTAAGATGAGCCTAAGAGACATCAGCTCGACACATGCGTCTGATTTCAGTTGAGCATTTCTTGGCTGACAGTTGATGCCCTGCTGAAAGCGCTCTGATGTGATAAGCCCTATTTTAGTGGTGGCACAAAAGCTTGCGCTTTATCGGTTTGGTAATTTCCTGACCTTTAAATGACTTTACTTTGCGACCACACTGTGCGCACGTCACACAAACAGGTGTGAGTTCATTCCAATAAGTCAGCGCCGCGTGGGGTGTCTGCATTTTTGGTGGAAAATATGCATAGACGTGCTGGGAAAAGTTATCTGAGAACCACGCTGTTGTGATTTCATCAGCGAGAGCAAATGAAGTATGACAGAGTATGAAAATATGTATTTATGATTTATGCAAATACATCACCTTAATTAATCGCTCTCCAGACAGTTGAGTCTTTTAAATCACCATAAAAAATGTTTATTTTGTGCAAAGCTGCATGTCAGCATTTATCACTTAAGGTAGTTCTGAGAGATTAGGGCACATCAAAGGCTTCTGCCACGTTTTTATTGTTTGTTTCTGGTATTATTCCACAACTTGAATAAAAACCCACACCATCTGCCTTTGGCTGAAAATTTGATGTGTTGTGTGTTTAGGATGTGCCTTTCGGCACCACCCAGACAATAATAACATTTTTTAATCAGCCTCTTGCTGTTTTTGGAGCTGTTGTCATCATGCATCACTGTAATTGGCACAGCTGTTTCAGAGAATAGAGACCTGTGATGTGACTGGCTAAGAGTGAATTTACTAGGAAGTCACTGCTCAGATGAACTCAGAAGCCACGAACTAAAATAGCGGGTGCTTGCCTTGCATGGGGCAAATATCGCATTATCTAATAGAGGTTTTAACACACTTTGCAACTAGCAGGATTAAACCTGGTTTCGAGCCATTTAGAGGACAAGAGCAGTTAAAAGCTCATAGTAGTTAATGGACTTAGAGTTCGCCAGTACACTTTTTAGACACCCAGATGAGTGTAGTGCAGACACCCTTCTCCTATAGCCACATCCACCCCTGCTACAAGTCAATAAAGTCCAATCAATAACCCATCTCCTTATAGCTCTGTCACTGTCTATCGCTCTATCTCAGGTCAGTTTTTCCTCTTCTCAGGCTTATTCTGTCTTAGTTTATTCTATTTCCTTTATGCCTCTTCTTCCTCTCGCTCTGTAAGGATCTATATTTTGAGTCTTTCTCTCTAATTTGATTCTTCTCCTTGCCAAGTTACTCCCCACCCCCACCCCCTTCCCCCAGTCCCTCCCTCCCTTATCCCCTTCTCCTTCTGTGGTACTAACATTTTCTTCTTCTTCTCCTTCTCTAATCTCGTGCATTCATTGCCCACTCAGGTGGCACGCCCATACGAGGTAAGACTGCTGGGAGGACCAACATGACACAGTGGCCTGATTCCTTTTCAACCCCTGGTTCCTACTTGTCTCACAGATCTGAAAAGCAGCCCCGGGTGGGTTAATCAATATGGGGTTTAGTCCAAAAGACTCAAGACTCTGTGACATTGGTAAAACTCATCCAACTGCTTCAGATCTGCAGTAGGTGCAAGAGGAGGAATTGGAGTTGAGCAAGCAACTCATTATACTATGACTGTCACCTCCCCTCTTCTCATCCTTCATCCCCTCTTCACACTTTAATTTTTCCATCTCAGCCTCAGCGTTCACTCTGTAACAAAGAAGTCCATTGCTTCCTTCCTCGTCATGTTGTGATCTCTCTTTCGTACCCATCAGTTTAACCACCGTTCACATCGACCGTGTTTCCAATCAAACGCATGATATGTTTACAACTTGGTTTTCTTTCTTTGTTGCTTAGTTTGAGGTGAAAAAGCGTACTCACTTCTACCTCTGTTTGTTTGTTTGTTGCTTTTTAAATTTTTGTGACCTGAATTTCTTTTTTTTTTTTTCTCTCTTTTTCTCAGAGGTCTTGACCTAAGCTTGGCCTGGCCTCTCCTTCTACCTTGTCTCTATTTGCCCAATCAAACGTCCCAGTTTTGTTTTTCCTCCCAGCTGTTATTCGCTCAGGCTGAAAAGTCCAGATGGCAAAGACTCAGACACACACTTGCAAACATGAGTGCGCTCACACGCACACATAAATTCTCAAATCTCCACACGCACACACACAGAAACACACATACTTTCATGGTTTTTACCATTACCTCTCTCTTTACCTCTCTCATTACCGATAAAAAGCCCCAAACAACCACTTTTTTGATAAAGTTTTTATGGGCGCTTTTTTGCCTTACCACACCATCTTTAAAGAACCTCTGGTTGACTCTTTTTTTGACAGTTTTTCTATTTTCAGGGAGCGAGAAAACATCGGTCCCTTCCCAAGGCTTTGCGTATGTCGTTCTTTTTTTTTTTTCCCATCTGTTGGCCTTGACGGAGGTCGGTTGATGTCTTTACCTCCTTATTGGGTGTGTTTTAAATTGACATCACACTCCTGATCCCATTGGTGGATCCGAAAGGGTTGGGGAAATCTTATTGCCATGGCAATATCTTTTGTCAGACGTTATCCTTGGAAAATGAAACATGATTTGTTGCTTAATGTAACTGCATCTCAATTTTCAGCATTTTTTTTTCTTCTCAAAATACAGTGACGGATTTCTGCGCATTCTAGCTGTTTGTTTCATTTGCTTTGCATGAAGACCGCATTCTCCTTTTTTGTAGGTTTTGTTTTGGTCTTTTGGGTTGTTTTTCTCTTTTTTTCTTTTTTCTTTTTTTCATATTTTGAAATCAGGAAGCTGACCCTTGTTTTGGGCAGATTCTTGCTGAAAGTGGTAGAAACTTGTTAAAGTCGCTCTATAGATTTGGCTCTGTTTGTACCCCTACTTTCCTCAGAATGAGTTCAGCCTGTTTGTTTTCTGAAAATGCCCACAGACTCATTTATTCTTATTCTTTCTGCAGTTTTTTTTTTTACCATTTATATGTTAATGTATATACTTACTATATCAAAATTCCTAATGTCTTCCACTTCTGTGTGATTGCTCTTTCTTCTGTCTGTCTGTCTGTCTGTGTGACTCTCTGTCCTCTCTTTATCTTTTTGCTCTTCCTCTCCGTCCCTCCATGCATCCAGGTGCCCTCCAGATAGAGATGAGTGAGGAGTCAGACCAGGGGAAGTATGAGTGTGTTGCTACCAACAGGGATGGGACACGTTATTCCACCCCAGCTAACCTTTATGTAAGAGGTAAGAGTTTGAACACTTTTTTTATGATGATGCAACAATTCTAATGATTATGTGTGGATGAGATGAAATTTACACACACGTATCAGTAGATAGACCTATATTAGGAATATATCTAATTTATTAACATGATACAATGCTTTTAAGTAGACTATATTTTATAGTTTTTAGCTATCGAGCAATGAAACTGGATGGTTTAAGAATGAGCGCTCTTAAGGCTGGCCTAAATGTTTCACTCGAGTCACTTATCTCTTTGCCCTGCCTTCTTAGCCTTTAGACCTCAGAGAAAAACCAAATCATTGTCTGGTTAAAACTTGTATTTCTCTCCAAATCTGACAGCCATCTCACCTCCTCAGGCGCTGTCTTCCCCTCTGCTCCTTCAGCACACGCACGTTCACACGCATACCCACGAAATGTTTGAATCTCGGAGACATTTTTATTCCTGGGGCCTTTTGC
The DNA here is from genome assembly GCF_057382275.1 of Copadichromis virginalis. Lineage (NCBI taxonomy): Eukaryota > Metazoa > Chordata > Actinopteri > Cichliformes > Cichlidae > Copadichromis > Copadichromis virginalis. The sequence goes on from NC_140623.1 coordinate 26,023,235, forward strand.
TCTGTTGTCTGCCTTCAACCCACCCCTTAAAAAAGGTCTTAAACAGTGGAGCATCTTTTTTTTTCTTTTTTTCTGACTCCAACATGGCTCATGGGGATACATAGCAAACACTGAATTCACACACATTAGGATACACACCTATGTCATATATAAAATCCACATGCACGTACACATAAACACAAACAGCATACAGTCAGTGATGTGTGTCTAACAGTGCTTGCAGGGCCAGGGAAATCTTGCAGAGCTGCTCAGTGAGTGTTTGACAGGCAGTCTATGGAGACAGCTGGCAGAGGAGCCTGCCTTAAACAGGAACGCTTTCACCAACGTTGGCCATGTATGGCCTCCTTTTCTTTCCTGTCCTCCCCTCACACGTTCTTGCCCTTCCTTGCTCGTTCTCTTGTCCTTTCTGTTTTTTGCCACCTTGCAAAGCTCTTTTTGTCTAACATATCTCTCTTTGTCTTGTATTCTCTTTCTGATATTTTGCATTTTCCTGTCTTTTCTTCCTCCTCCCGCCATGTCATATCTCCCACTGCAGAGCTGCGAGAAGGTTGGTACTGTAACGACCGAGTGGTTCTCTCGAGTCCTGAGTTGTTGTTTTTTGCCTTTTTTCTTCCATTAAACTGACACTTTCTGTTTGTGTGGCTCAGCTGTGGGCTGTGTGCAATACTGAAAGTCTAAACCCGCCTGTACATTTTACTCCAGAGTAATATACCATGTGCTGTTTTTCCATGTGAATGCATGTGTGTGTGTGTTGTGATTTTTGCTCTCCTTTTTTCTGTCTTTTATGTTCATAAAATTTTAAAATTCACATTAATAAAACATCTTGATATCACATGCACCCTAATGGTAGTGTACCAGACTGTTCAAATGCTTGTACTCTAACTTGAATGTCATAAAACTTTATCTCAGAGCTCAAACCTCCTGATTGTTCTCCGTCGCTCTGCACAATCATTAAATTGTAATTGTTTGTCTTCTCTTGCCTTCTTTGCCGTTTGGTCCAGTGCGCCGTGTCCCCCCTCGCTTTTCCATTCCTCCGGCGGATAGCGAAATCATGCCAGGAGGGAACGTCAACATCACCTGCGTGGCGGTAGGCTCACCCATGCCATATGTGAAATGGATGCTGGGGGCAGAAGACCTGACGCCAGAGGACGACATGCCCATTGGCCGCAATGTACTAGAACTGACTGACGTACGCCAGTCCAACAATTACACGTGCGTTGCCATGTCAACGCTAGGTGTGATTGAGGCAGTGGCACAGATTATAGTTAAAGGTGAGTAGTGGAAAGGATAGGAACAAAAGAGTTATACACCAACCTTAATCGAGGGCGATTTTGCTTATGACTTTGTAATAAGGCAGAACTGCAGTACTCTCTTTCTCTCTGTTTAACATGTATTTTTATTACAAAAGAATTAAAAAGTAAGACAGTAAAGAAACTTATTTGGATGAGAGCTCCTTTATATACAGATGTTAAAAATATGTATTGAAGAGGAAAGTAATGAGTGCATCTAATGAACACACTAAAGATGCAGTTCTGTACTATATGGACGCAGACAAATAGTCACTGAATACATTTGAAGCAGATACAAAGACAACTACATGTTTTACAGTTAATTAAAATTAAGAGGAAACTATTATAATGGAAGCCAGAAAAAAGGTTAGTAACCAAACACTCTCCACCAAGCAAACAATCACAAAAAAACAATGTCACTAGCTGCAACCTCCAAACCCTCACACAGCTAACTTAGTGCAAACACACAGCTAACTAGCTGCAACCACTCACATGGCACTCTGGCGCCAGAGCTCACCTTTCTCTGCCCTTAAATACCTTTAATTGCTGACGTGAGTCAGCTGTACGATAGAAAAAGGTGGCACCTAAGGCAGGAGAGATGGTAGGACACGCCCACACAGGCAACTTCAGGAGGAGGCCCTGCTAGGGCCGTAACATGGACTTATGAGATTTAGTTAGATTTGTTTTGTTATGGTTTAGATTGGAAAAGGCTCTTTTTTATTGCTGTAACAGCTGTATCAGTTTGAATACTTAATTATTTCAAGAGGGTTAATTTGGTTTCAAATGCAACTCTATTCCTTGGGGAGCTGCTTTAAGCAAATGGAAATCAAAAGACAGTGTAGTGATGTGCAAATCTAAACTCAGTATTGTATGAAAAACGTGTTAAATACTGAAGCTGAGATTTTACTGTTGTAGTTACTTTGTGAAGAATGTGCTGATTTTGAATTGAGTTCCTGTAACTCTCAGAAAAGTTGGAACAGGGGTAAGAAAGAAAATTTGTGTTTTAAGAAAGTTCTTAGGAATAACGCCTGTTGGAGTATCTTTCAGCTATTTAGGCAAATGGGTAACAGGTAGCTAACGTAATGATATACTGTATGAAAAGAGCATCCATAGAGACTTTTAAAGTCTTTCAGAAGGAAAAATGGGGATTGTCATCACAAAAATTAAAAAGAAATGTTGAAATTTAAAGAGCTTGTGGTAAATCTATGTACTCAAAGGACAAGACCTAGAACAATATTGAATTACTATGATCTTCATGGCCTCAAGTGGCACTACATTAAAAACTGACCTAATGGGTTTGTGAAAATCTCTCTTTGAGCTCAATGAACAATGCTTGTCATGGTTTCTACTGTAAGACTTCACCATGCAATGAATAAATAAACATGAAAAGTGTAAGGCAAAAATCCAGAAAGAGTTGCACGAGTTACACTGTATGAGTTCTGGGCCTGAACTCATGTAAGATTGTAAGACTCAGTCAAAAATATGAAATTCTTCTTTAAAAAAAATCAAGAACTGCATCCTGTGGGCTACCAGTAAACTAGTCTTACTTCTGTCAGCAAGACAATACCAAGCCATGTCTATACATTAAACTAGCACAGCTTTGCAGTAAAATGCTGTTAAGTGGTCTTAAATTCATTGCGTGTTTCTCTTCAAGACAAAATATTTAGAGAATTAATTAAAAAAAATATATATGACAAAGAAGGCCCTGATCTGCTGAGCAGCTTAAATCCTATCAAGAAACACTGAGAAAATGTTGCTTGGGGCGCTTAAAAAAGAGGTGATGCACTAGAGTGCTAAACGTGTCTCTGCCCAGCTGTCTATTACAATAAACAATAAAATATGTCTCGTCTTTTTTCCACACTTCAGCTTTGCCAAAGGCTCCTGGCATGCCTGTGGTGACAGAGAGAACTGCAACAAGCATCACTCTCACCTGGGATTCTGGAAACCCTGAACCCGTCTCCTACTATATCATACAGGTATAACAGACTTGTAAGCACGTAAACATTACCTCCCTCACAGCACTATATGTACACAAATTGCTGAGACACACATTATACAACTCGAATTCCAAGAAACTTGGGATGTATAATGCTGTATACATAAAACACAATCCAGTGAATTCCAGATCTCATAAACCAATATTTTCAGAACAATGCACAGAAAGCTTGAATTGAGGCATTTTATCATTTTATTAAAAATACAAAACGTGGAACAATTTCGCAATAATGTTCCTCAATGTAAACGTGTAAAGACTTGTTATCTAGAATAAATAATATCGTTAAAGGATTTAGAAAATGTCATGTTTTCTATGTTCTGTTGTAAATAAAAAATGCTATTTATGAATTATTGCATTCTCTGCATACCCAGAGTCTTAGCACTAGGATTTATCAATATAAACTGTTATTATGTTGGCCTCAAGCCTACTTAGTATGGCTGCGAAGGCAGGAATCCCTGTTTCTCCCAATACTAATAACCTCCCTCGAAGTGTTCAAAGTAAATCTGGTGTCCTGTGAATACTCCCTACTGACAGTGGTAAATTCATAAAAGAGAATGAATTAACAGTACTATGGTTAACAGTAGTATTGAAATACTCACTTTCTAAATTGCAGGACTCCTGCATGAAACATGAATTGCCAAATTTCACTCTGTACATTTCAATGTAAATCTAGATGAGTAGATGCAGGTATGGTTTTACATAGTTTTGATGTATTTATGTATACAGACACAGCTGTAGCTGTTAACTCAATACAAAGTTGTTTATTGCAGCTTGAATTCAGTCTGTACTACTTCTTCTTCCCCTTTTCATCTCTTGTTTCATCTAGCATCGCGCCAAAGGCTCAGAGGACCCCTATAAAGAGATTGATGGCATTGCTACAACACGCTATAGTGTGGGCGGCCTGAGTCCTTACTCTCACTATGACTTTCGGGTGGCAGCTGTCAACACCATTGGTCAGGGCCCCTCCAGCGAGGTGGTGGAGGCTCGCACAGCTGAGCAGGCCCCCTCCTCACCTCCTCGCCAGGTCAGGATGATGCCTTTATTTGACAAAGTGGAAAGCAGTTTTTACAGCGATAAAAATGTTCTTTCCAAATATGGATCGAGGCTATTTTTGACTCTGAGACAGCCGTTGCTGGAGCTGTCTGTCCATCCTGTTCTATTCTCATAAAAGCTTTGAGGGAATTTCAAATTTGGTACAAGCATACATACTGGAATGATTAGAATTTGTTCAAAGGGCCATATACCAGGATTTATTTCACTAATTATTGCAAACTATGGTATACAAAAATGTGGAATTGGATAAAATATCACAGTGATGGCATTTTAGCCAAAATAAATCATCATAATTTTCTATAAAATACATGTTTCTTATATTTATATAGGGTTTTAAATCATTTACATTTGGTCAGAGACCAAATTTTTCTAAGGCTTCACCTCACATATTATACATTTTACATATCATAACATTTCATATTACATGTAGAGAGATATGGATGTAATATGCAACTTGACTAGTTAGGCATATAAATACAAATTGGTATTTCTGGTTCAATATGAGGATGCATTTATGTAACCTCTATTTTAATGCATTTCAGTGTGTGCTGTTTTCCAGTGCTGTGACAAACTTTTTTCCCCCTTCTTGATTTCTTAGTTTTATTTTTGTTTTGTTTTTGCATATTTGTCATGTTTACATCTCTCCAATCATCAAACAACTTTTAATATTAGACAAAGATAAGTAAATACAAAATGCAGTTTTTACACAATGGTTTCATTTCTTTATGGAAAAAACATGCCAAACTTCCCAGGTTCTGCATCAAAAAAGTAATCAGTCCTCCTTTTTCAATTATTAATTAATTGTGATTAATCATGTTTTTGCAAAGAGTTCAGTTGAACTAGCCACATCCAGACCTGATTACTTCTAGGACTGCTGAATCAAGAAACCCCTTGCATATCTGACACCTGTCTGACAAAATGAAGTAGGCCAAAAGATCTTTTTTTAAAGTAACACATTGTGCCACAATCTACAAACAACTCAATAATAGCTGACAAACAAAGACACTGACATCTATCAGTCTGGAAGATGTTACAAAGCCATTTGTAAGGCTTTAGGACCCCATTGAACCCTGATGTAAACCATTATTTACAAATTGAGAAAACTTGGAACAGTGGTGAACCTTCCCAGGATTGGCCAGCCTACCGAAATTACTCCAAGAGTACATCGGTGACTTATCCAGGAGGGCGCAAAAGAACCCAGAATAACATCTAAAGAACTGCCAGCTCACTTGTCTCAGTTAAGGTCTTACAGCTGGTGTAAAACTAACACAGCATTTCAATACAAAGAACTTACCAATAGTCAAACATGGTGGTGGTAGTGCGATGGCACTTTCACACGCGCAATATTGACATGTCAACCAAAACGTACACCTTCTATAGATGAAGGGTCTTTTCCCCCTAGACTTAAATGCGATCATTGTCCGTTTGGCAACCACATAAACTGTCCCCTGTTGCCTATTAGCAGAATCCAGGTTTAAACTTTCTCCACATTTGTGTCACTTTTGCACTTGGTGTTTAATTTTACTCTTTTTATTTGTAGGTCATAGGTCGGATGCTGAGCGCCACAACAGCAATGATCCACTGGGATGAGCCTGAGGAACCTAATGGACAGGTGGTTGGTTACAGAGTGTACTACACCTCTGACAATTCGCTGCCAGTGAACCAGGTGTGTATTCCTGTGTGTGTGGTTTGGCTTATTGTTATTGTTACTATTTATGCATAACAGATGATAACTTGTGTTGCCAAGATGTATAAGGTATGAGAGTGTATCTGTGTGCCTGCTTGCATTCATGCATTGTGTTGTGCACCGGTGTTGTGCAGTGGGAGAAGCAGATGGTGCGTGGATCCAGCTTCATCACCATCCAGGATTTGACTCCTAACAAGACTTATTACATCCGAGTGCTGGCCTTTACCTCTGTAGGAGATGGCCCCTTGTCCCAGGACCTGCAGATTATAGCCAAGACTGGAGGTAAAATAAGAGAAGCAAATGGCATATAATGGTTAAGATTATGTAGTCTTAGTGTTCTTTAAACAATCCTCTTCCCCTTTAGTTCCTTCTCAACCATTAGATTTTAAGGGTGAGGCAAAGTCTGAAACCAGTATCCTGTTGTCCTGGGTGGCTCCAACGACCCAGGGTGGCCCAGATAACCAGATTACAGGATATGAACTTGTTTACCGACGAGCTGACAACACAGAAGAGGTAAAGATGGGGAGATAAAAAAAATTGTCACTAAATGGGCTGTTTTCATAAATGTATAATTTTATAGGTAAAGTTGTGGTCAGAAGTTTACCTAAACCCATCATTGGTATGAATGTCATGATCATTTTGGACGTTGAATGTTTTCTTTGAACTGTTCAGTTTTCAGGGTGGTATGATTGTACAGAAAAGAAAACTTTAATGACTTTAAAAAACATGAATTGAGTGCACAAGTTTGAATTTAATGATTTATTTATTTCTCGAGTCCACACAGGCTCAACAGGGCACGCAAACAGGCTCAATTTGAATCTTGATTCTTTTAATCATTGGTGATCGTGACTGATTACAACTGGTAGTTTCTCTTTTCCCGCATAACATGGATTAGTTTCACAGCAGTTGTTGGATTGACCAATTTTTTAAAACAATGGGAAAAACGAGTAAAGAAACAGAACAATGATCCCAAACACACATCAAAACCATTTTTGATATGTTTGATGTTACGTTTTTGGAAGGGCTTCCCAAAGCCCCAACATCAACTCTATTGAAAATTTGTGGATCAGCCAGTTCTGTCTCAGGAAACCAACCATTTCAAACAAACTCTGCTAATTCTGCCAGTTCAGCAAACAGTCACTAAAGATGTATGCTGTAAAATCAGTCACCTGAAAAAATGAAAAGTTGAAAGAAATCATTAAAAGCTCCAAGATACCATGACATCCATGCCCTTAATGAGTGTCCCTAAAATTCTGATCACATTGGTAGGTGGATAGACAATAACAAATTCAAATACGATTGTGTAAAGTGATACTAATTTGATATCATTATTGATCTAGTTATAAAAAGTTAACTCTTGTCTTTTTGTCCCTTCAGAAAAAAGTGAGCTTTGAGCCCGCCACATCCTACCTGCTCAAGAACTTGAAGCCCTTTTCCACCTACACCTTCCAGCTAGCTGCCAAAAGCAAAAATGGAATTGGGGCATATACCAATGAAGTGTCCATTGACACACCACAGACACGTAGGTCTACCTGCACAGACTGCAGTGTGTGAAAGTGTGAAGGTGTTTGTGAGAGCGAAAGAGAAACAAGATCCAGTTTTGACAATGCAAAAGCAAATACATGTAATGCTAAATCACGTAGGTTTCTCTGCTGCAATTTTAATTAGACACATATGTGGCATTGTTGCATTGTCAAAAAGGGGCCATCATGAATCAAGACCATAGCTGGAGCTGACCTCAGAATTGATATTTCAACAAATATATAAAAGACCAATAATTATTTCAAGAACTTAGCTTTAGTTGATGTATTTTGCATACAGTACTAAGCAATTCTTTTAAGATTGCCAGAAAAACTTCATTTGTTGGCTACCAATCTGAGGTCCGTAAGAGACTCAGTAAAACAAGGTAAGACGAGGTTGGCAGATAGACATGAGAAGTCCAACATGGACCACAGAGGCTTGTAGGCTGTAAGGACAAATTATGGGAAGGTATGTGTGTTTCAAGCTCTAGTCAGTGTTTTTGTCATTCACTCGTTTTCATTAATCAAACATTGCTACCAAACAGAAGTTGACACCCATCATTTCAGTATCTCTGTTCAACCATCTTTTAATTTCTATGGTCATTTTTCAAAAGAGCTTCAGTTCTCCAGAGTTTCTTTTTCATTTTGTGTTTCTTTGTCTTTTGCTCTCTGTCTCTCATCTGCTCAATTTCACCCCCATGGCAAACCTCACTTCTCCACTCACCTCTCCACCCACCAATAACAACTTGTACACACAACCAAATAACATTTACCCAAACAACCCCTATTGTGCCTCCTCAAAACTGGCCAATCAGTTCCTTCAGCACCTCCCCAGGACATCAAATGCACCAGTCCCAGTTCTACCAGCGTCCTGGTAAGTTGGGCACCACCACCTGTGGAGTTTCAGAACGGCATCATTACAGGATACTCCATCCAGTATGCCACTACAGAGGGCAACAAAACATCAAAAAGAATTGATGGAATTTCTCCGGAAAGTTCTCCGTATCTCCTGGAAAACCTAGAGAAATGGACTGAGTACGGCATAACCGTGAGGGCACAGACGGAAGCTGGGGATGGACCAGAAAGTTTACAGCTTCTTATCCGCACTGAGGAAGATGGTATGTTCCCAACAAAAGATACAAATAAAAATAGGATGGTCCTCCCTACTAATAGTCGCTACCTCTAACTTACTAACCAAGCAGCACCCTAAACTAACAGCAAGCTTGTTCTACTGGCCAGTAAACTCATTTATTCTGTTCTTGAGCTGCAATTTAAACGGACAATGCATTTGTGAACCACTGTCAGACCCTCCAGTGAAAACCTCCTCTTTATTTTTCCTTTGTAACCACCAGAATCTGCCAACATACAGAATCTCCCTCACCACTGCTTTCTCTTGTCAGCAGCAGTCCCCTTTTTTCCTGCAGCAGCTGGCATTATCCACTTTTATTTTTTTGAACCAGCATCTTTTTTCCTCACCTTTCCCTTTCTTCTAAAAGCCCCTCTTTTTACTAAAAGGATTGCTGAGATGTTCCTGTCGAAAGCTAGCAATAGTCCCCTCTAACAATAACAAGGCTGTCGGTGTACCTCAATCTTTCCTCACCTTGGCTTTTCTCACCAGTAATCTGTCCTACCAAATCATTTCCAGTACCTTTACAATTATTTTGATACATCTAATGTTAAACCAGTGCAGTGTCTTATTGTATCTAGAGTAATTTGTTATATTTTTGATTCCAGTACTCTTTGTGCTTGTGGGTGGGTCTGTCAAATAGATAAAGGTGGCTGGAGTTTTTTCCTTCTTTTTGTATATTTTTGCTTTTTGGGGAAAGAAGTGTAGTTCTTGGCAGTACGGGAGAGGTTTTTCTTGATAACAGTATTTTCTCTTTGACTGCCTGCCACTATTTATCTGCCCCTGGCAACAAATCCTTTTCTATCTGCCATTCTTATCTTTTCTACATTTGCTTCTTATCCTCCACTGCTTTTTTCCTCCATGTTTTTCCTCAAGCGCTCTCATTTTTTTTACTATTTTGACTTTTTTTCCCTGACATCAGAGCTGTTTTAGACTTTTTGTAGGGTTGTAGTTTTTCACCTTTTTTTAGCTTTTGGCTGTTTTTGCCCCTGAAAGCATTTTTTTTTTTTTTTACTAGAAAGAAACTTCACTAAAGTGAAGGCCTTTAACTGAGAGGTTTAACTGCCCATCATCTGTGACCCTTGACTTCTATCCAAAAATGCATTTGTAGTTCCAAGTGGTCCTCCACGAGGGGTGGAGGCAGAAACTGTGAACGCCTCGGCTGTTAGGGTGAAATGGCGAGCCCCTGCACCTGAAAGACAGCACGGTCTGATCCGAGGCTACCAAGTCCATTATGTGAGGATGAACTACGGAGAACCTCAGGGTCAGCCATTCATCAAGGACATCCTCATAGATGACTCACAGGTAACCCGAGAATATTACCTTAATGGGTAATCTGTAAATAAGTAATCTATAAATGCAATATAAAACATTATGAGATAAATTATATTACATGGTAATGCTGATTATTAGCACAGTCAGCTCAGTTCAGCAGCACGTAGGTTTACTTGGACATATTATACAGATGTCAAAAACCACGATGTGGCCATTAAGACAATAAAGTATCTTATTTCAATTGTGCAAACACCATCTGTTATAGAAGGTGTTGTGCTGGAATTAGGACCCAAATATAGGACAATATAGGCTTTTTATTTAAGTCCAAAATACATTAACACAAGTTCAGAAACACAAAGAGAACCATAAGAAACAGCAAAGAGCAAACAGAAGAAAGGTCAGTGAGGACTAACTAGGGATTAGACTCAGATGTGTATAATCAGCACAGGTGAGGACAATCAAGTAGGGAGGAAAAAGAACACATGAGAGGACCAACTTTTTAAAGTAAAACAGGAAATGTGTAACAACTGTTAGTTTAAAAAAAAAAAAAAAGAAGCACAAAGAAGGACAACAAGACAGAGGCAAAGGAAGCAAAATTAACCCAACAAAGCAGGAAATGGCTAGAAGACAATTAAAACCTAAGAAGACATCAGACCAGGTAGCACTGGTGAGCCACGACATTACTATAGAACTGAAAACACTGAAGAAACTAAACATGTTAGAAAGAAAAAAATGACAAATTTTAACTCAAATTAAATATGAACCAAGCACACAAAAAACTAACACTAGAACAGCAACTTCACAGGTATTCAGAAAACTAAATGAGAGCTAGAACTTAAATAAAATAGTGAAACTAAAGGTGAGCTTTACTGGAACAATAAAAACAAAACAGGGATCCAATATTACTAAAATAGCAGGAAACAACACTATGACAACAGAATTAGTGACTACACATTTGCTAAATAAGAAGCTAACTCTCTTATTTGTCTGTATAATATCTCATACCTGCAACCAGTACGCTTAGTTTTGCATGAATACGGGAAACAAGCTGGTCCATCTTTGTGCAGGTCGGCGAATGTCAGACTTTTTCTACCCTTTAGAAATGAAAGAACCTTCAAACCCTCACCACAATTTTAAAGAATCAACAGTTATAGAGACATCAACTAAAAAGGATCCAAATTAAATTTTGCTTAAATGCACCCTCTCTGTTGTCTAAATCTCTTCACCCAGCTGTGGGCTTACTTGTATTTGAGAATCAGTGTTTTCTCCTGATTGTGCTAAGTCAACAGTCCGCAACCCGTAGCTAAACACTTAGCGAACAAAATCATTATTCTCATCACATGTTATGTAACTCCACTAATGTCCAAGTAGTAATAACAGCTAGTAACTCATGTTATGTGCCAGCAAAAGCAAGCAAATGTCATGTCAGCCAAAGTCCGTTGGTAAAGAAAATACCACAGTGTTAAGTATCGTACTTTACATCTTTAACATCTAAACTCAACATTAAAAATGCGCTTTTTTCAGTAAGGGTAAACTATTTTCTGACTCTTACTCTTTCGAGTAAGTGGAGCTAGCATTTGTTTCTTCTTGTTTTGTTTTCTGGTAAATGTGAGAATTTTTCCCATCGCAACTCTAAAAGTAATGTGAACACAGCCTGACTCACAGAATTCCTAAAATAAGATTTACAATCTGATAAGGTTAAACAGCCTTAATGTGTGTTATTACGTTTTATTTAAATTAAACTGGAGATTTTGTTAAATGCAGATAAAAAAAAAAGTCCTTTTGACTATTACTCATAATGTGTTTCTCTCTTCTTTTTTTTCCTCCTGCTGCTTCATCATTCAGTGGGAATACGATGACTCAACAGTATATGTGAGTAAACATTTATTTGTGCATATTATTTGATGTTAGAAAAAGAAAAAAAAGTAGATGAGTCATATTTATGAGACTGGAGCTTTAAAATTAAGTCTTTAAACGTCGTGCAAGAACACATTTCTATTTCTGTATTGCGTGTTCACCAGGAACATAGAAAAGAGAATATATTTAATAAAGGGACCTAAAAAAAAACCCACAGATGACTGATAATATGAGTCATTTTTTGTATCACCAAAATATTCTTGCTATATATACGATTTACACACATACTAAGAAATTAACAAAATATATGTGTTTATATGGAGACAAATCAGTTTTTAATTTCTTTGTAGGTAAACGATATTTTGAGTTTAAAAAATGATTTAAACAAGAGTATCCGTACATGTCTTGATATTGTTTGTGCAGAAGTGAGCTGAATAACTGCACAGTCACACTGTCAGGCACAAAGACTGTACGCTTTTGCTGTACCTCTTTGTGTTGCTTTAACCGCACCCTCCTTGAGTCTCTTTTTGTTGAGCAGTGACTGCTCATTATCCCGAGGACAAACAAAAATTAGTGGCCTTTTGTCGCTGACAATGCTTTTTGTTGTTCTGCAGGAAGTGGTGCTTGGGGACCTGAAGGCAGATACTGCCTACTCTGTATCAGTAGGGGCTTACACTGCCAAGGGCGATGGCGCTCGCAGCAAACCTGTTACTGTGTGCACCGCCCCGCCATGTAAGTGTGTCTGCACAGACCCAACCATACACAAAGACACAGAGGTTGAAATAAATGACACACGTAGTTGATTGTCTTTGAGAGTTTGGCATCACTAATGATAATTATTGCCCATTGAAATGGTCTCACACCTTGCTGTGCCACAAGAAGCCACGGGTGCTGTATTAATCGTATTGTGCAGTTTTGCTCGAGGTAATGAATAATGTGCTTTGTAATTACCGTCTAATTTTCTTTTCATTATTCTCTCCCTCTCTCCTGTTTCTTTCCTTTCCCTCGTAGTGCCCGAGAAGCCCAAACTGCTAGTGAGTGCCACTGACTCGGGTACGGCCCTGCTTCAGTGGTACCCCCCTCCCAGTCCAGCCACCCCGCTCCTGGGGTACCGCCTCACCTTCGGCCGCGTTGACGTTCTCCCTTTTACAGTGGTTGGGTTTCCCCCCAAGGAAAACCGCTACACTGCCCAGGATATCCACAAGGGTGCTAACTATGTGTTCAGACTGTCAGCCCGCAACAAGATGGGCTATGGAGAAGAGGCTGTAAAAGAGGTGACTACTCCAGAAGACGTCCCGAGTGGATATCCAGAAAATATTATCTCAGAAGAGGCGTCTGCCACCTCGCTTCGGCTGGCGTGGAAAACAGTCCCGCTGATTGAGCAAAATGGGAAAATTTTGAAATACTCGGTGCTATACAAGGATATAAACAGTCGGGGAAACGCTACAGAGGTTGTGGTGCCCACTCAAAGGTCGAGTGTTTTGTTGGAGGGTCTGAGTGCCGATACTGTGTATGATGTCAGGGTGTGTGCGTTCACAGCTGTCGGTCCTGGGCCTTACAGCCCCAGTGTCCAATTTAGGACCCAACGGCTAGACCAAGGTAGGCTCACACTCACATTCTAACGACCCATCTTCACCAGGCTCAGGATGCTAGACACACTTCCAAACAGCACATTTGAGAGTAAATCAAGCAAAGTCCCACATGAACATGAGACATCTTGTGGCTGCATCCTAAGTGTCCTTTTTCGTTGTCTTGTCACTGTAGCCTTAGACCCAACATCCTTTTCCTAAAGCAAGGTAAGAGTTTTGGGTCTTGGGCAGGAATCACAGTCCTGTGTGTTAATAAGAGCAAATAACTAGCATGAGGCTGGTACTAGAGAATGATACGCAGGTAAGACCAGTAGGACTGGACAGTAGAGACCGTAACTGCGAATGCTGGGCCACATTAATACTCCTTTCTTTTTTTTCTTTTTTCTTTTTCCCGTCCCGTAGTTTTTGCCACCAACTTCAGAGTAAAAGCATCCATGAAGAACTCTGTCCTGCTGTCCTGGGAGATCCGTGATAAGAACCCTGTCCAGCCGTTCACTGTAAGGAGATGTATATTTGTTTGTTAGTAGGTATAAAAATTAGCCGTGCCTCATGCAGTTTAACGTTTATAAGCTGAAAAAGCAGGACCTTGATAAAAGCGTGAGATTAAATTCAGAATTGCATGTTTTGCAGTTGTATATGGCAGATTAATTATGAGGAATCATATTTCCAACCACTCATTATCTATGAAACTTCACTCTTCCTGTCAAGAAAAGATAATGAAGTCTGGCTCCTTAACAGACAAAGGAAGATACTGTTACTTTTATCTCACAATTGCCACAATTTATGTCAAAATCTTTTCACTCCATCTTGGAGTCATAACGTAGTTAAATGTAAATACACAGACATTTGATACATATTTACAGATTAAATATGAAGAGAAAATTCATAGAACATCAAAACCTCTCACGTCTGTGGTAAACAAATATTCATGAACTGGTATTTTTTATAACAAAATAGCATCACAACTTGATTTTCTTCATTGTCAGTGCAATCCATCCTTTGTGGTTTCTACTTCCATTGGAGGAACTGCACAATATAAGCATAATTTTATTCTAATCAGCTAAGTGTAAGGCAAAACTAGGCTTCCTATTTAGACCTCTATGTGCATTTGTGGTGTTTTCAGATCCTGTATGGGAAGGGCCAGTCTGTGGAAGTGGATGGCAAACAAACTCAGAAGCTGATCACTGGTTTGGAGCCAGACACTCAGTACTCTTTTCTGCTAACCAACCGAGCCAACAGCGCTGGGGGCCTGCAGCACCGTGTCACTACTACCACCGCTCCAGACATCCTGAAAACCAAACCTATTGTAGTGGGAAAGACTAATGCAGATGGCATGGTGACTGTGCAGCTACCGACTGTACAGACCACAGCTAAAGTCAGGTAGGAAAGACTTAAAGCATGTAGACAGAGTGGATTTGTTATCCTAAATACCAACTGTGAAAGCTTTAAATTATTACTTTGTATCAATTTATCTATGGACCCTGTGAGGTCATTTTACTATGTCTCGGAGCTTACAACAAGTCTGAGAACTCCCTCAACAGGCCAAACGAATAGAATAGAATAGAATAGAATTCAACTTTATTGTCATTGCACATGCACAGGTACAGGGCAACGAAATGCAGTTTGCATCCATCCAGAAGTGCTTTAGTGATATAGATATATTAACAATATATATTAGCAATAATATAGATATGTGAGTATATTACAGAAATGGGTCTATTATGGTATGTTATAATGTACACGGTATGAAGTATGTTGTGAATATTCTATAACTATAAGTATGTACAGGCTGTAGTGAGTACAAGCTATGTACAGGATATAAATATGAAAAACTATACAGAAATATGAGATAAATAACTTTACAGAAATCTGAGATATACAGTTATACAGAATCCCCACTACTGAACATTTTACCTGCTTTTTGGCACCAATAATAAATATAGATACAAAGTCCAAATAGCCATACATGTTTAAATATGCATACTGCTTCTCACAGCTATTTTCCAGAAGTCTGTCTTTCTCTGTCACTTCAGTAGTGTTTTGGGGTGGGGGGGGTTTTCCACTCTTTTATTGTTTACAAGATGGTCACTCAAAATGTCAAAATAATCCAAAAACACAAACTGGATTTAAATACGTATCGATTTGGATACTATTCCCTCTTTACAAATTCTTATTGTCAGATTCAACATGAGGCCGCATACTGTATTAGTAGTTCTCTCCCAGCAGATGCCACACACTTTCAACGTACTATACTGTTTCACAGCAGCTACAACTACAGCAACATACTAATGTATATTAGTATAATGTATATCATATTGATGGTCAGATACTGCATACTCTTTTTAAAGTAGAGATAACACCCAGAGTTAGATGAGAGGATCAATAGCACTTTTCTGTCACCAGCAGCCACTTAGCTTAGCTAAGCACTTGAAACAGCCTGAGTCTGTTTGTAATAGAAATTGCCAACCACTTTTTCTTATGCTCAGAAAGTAACTACAATTTTTTTTAAACTTTTCATAAAATTAATTTTCAAAGAATTAAATGGATAAAAAATCTATGAAAAAATTTAAATGGCTACAATTTAGGTCCAGGTCATTTATTTAGCCCTGTTATGCAATTAAAGTTACGACTGCTCTTGTGAACAACACATTTGTACTTTTGAATTTGGCTGCATGCGTCTTCCCCACAGTTCTGTCCTCTCTCCTTTTTCCTTCTACAGAGAAGCAATGTCATAATGTTGCCTCCACTATGCTTTACTATAGAGATGATATGAGTCAGTGCATTGTGTTTGCCAGATGCTTGGAGATCTGACTTCACAGTGCACCATTTGGCAAACTCCAAGTAGGCTCTGATATGCATTTTTCAGAAGTGACTTCTGTCTTGCTTCTCTACCATGAAGGCCAGTTTAATGGAGTTCTACTTCCAGGGAGTTTCCTTCATCTTTGAAGAGCACCTTTGAAGTTCCGTTTAATGATCTTGTGGTTTTAAGTCACTTTCCAGACCAAGACTATTCCTGCTCAGTTATTCCACTTGACCTGACAACCATCCTTATGATTATCCTTGTACATGGCCTTCGTGCCCGTGGTACCACTGATAGCGTTAGAAAGTTTTATGCCCCTATCCTTTTCTGTGCTTTAAAACAATATTATAATTGCTGGCTTTAGAGTTTCTTAACTTAATGGCTTGTTTTTGTGAATTATGGGTCTTTATATAGACAGGTGTGTCCATCATGTTCCATACACATCGAGAATAAATAAAGTGTAACATCAAATGCCTCCATACTGTAGTGTCTGAAATCCTTTTAAAGTATTCTGTTAAATGTCAGAACACTGACGGTTCTTAAGAAACTGTGCAGTTTGGAGTGTGCTTCCTCAGGCCTGATCCCAGTTGCATGTTGTGTTTCAGGGGTTATTTTGTGGTAGTGGTGCCGCTGAAGAAGCAGAGAGGGGGAAAATTCTTGAATCCTTGGGAGGACCCTGACCAAATGAACCTGGATGAGGTGAGACGTGCAGCAGGCAGGAAAAATAAAAAGCTAAATAATGGTCACACTTGTTATAAGGTAATACCGATGCTGGGGGGGAATGATTATGTTAATCAGGATGATGGGGGTAATAACTGTTAAATGCGATGCAGATTTTTTGTCTGTTGTATCAGACTTATCAGACTGTGCCTTGTTACGTGAAGGCAAACGGCCTAACCATCCATTCCTTGCTCACTCTAAACAATGCTTTCACATGCCATTTCCCATCTAATTCCACTCCCTGCCTTTTTCTAAAGACTTCACCACCTCATTATTCTGCTCTGAAAGCAATTGAGTCAATAGAGTTTTATGGCGCCTACTGTCTCAGTGGATAAATGTGGCAGCAATTCAGTTGATGAACAAATTTGGGCTAAGGTGATATTGCACTGTACAGTCCATTGTTTCTACAATAATGAGGGTTTTGTTTGGGGTAAAATTGTCAAAACTGACCTTTTTTTCTGAAGGTTTTTTTGTATGTGGGTTGGGATGGGAGGGGGGAGTTTGAAGCAGACTGATGATCTGGTCATGCCCTTTGTTTGAACTTGGTGCAACCAGCATTTGCAGGTTGTTGTCCTATTTTTATGTCACGTATTTGTGTCAGACGTTTTTTTGTTTCTTTGTTTCCTTTCTGTCAATTTTCCCCATCTCCTCTAAACTCTGAACCTGCCTGCTCATTTACTCTGTTTTGTTTTTCCTCATAGCTCCTCAGAGAGATCAACAGAACCAGCGTCAGCCGAGCCCTTCGCATCCGCAGACAGGCTAGCCAGTCAGATCCCAGGGCTTATGTCACCGCTCACTTCAAGACTCTGCCCATTGAATTCACATTAGGGGACGGCCGAAACTACGGCGACTTTCGCAACCGTCCACTGCAGAACGGACAAGACTATGTTTTCTTTGTGCTGGCGCTGCTCGACCTCTCCGAGAATGTGAGTGCAGATGCAAACACGCCCGAACAAATCTACCGTCTGGGTACACTGGTGTTTAATTTATACGTGTAACTGCTTAAACCCTTGGTCTCTTGCAGACTATGTATTCAACCAGCCCTTACTCTGATCCTGTGACATCATCATATGTGGATCCTCAACCAATTGTTGATGAGGAGGAGGGTCTTTTGTGGGTGGTGGGGCCTGTGCTGGCTGTGATCTTCATTGTCTGCATCGTCATTGCCATTCTCCTCTTCAAGAGGTAAGATCAGCACGATGGAGGAAAACAGAAATAAACGCTGTTCAGTAGTACATTTGAATGCTGACACAAAGAAAGCTGTAAACAAAAGAGATTTTGAGTTTTGCTGAATATGGAGAAAAGAATTTAAAGCTTCACATAAGTCTTTATAGTAGGGACAACAGTTATTCTGCAGGGGTTTATCCATTTCCATCACTTAATGTATCTTTTTTGTTCATTTCATGAATATTTCCTACAAGTTATCAAGCAGTGTGTGACAGAAAAAGATCCTAATCAGCAGACAGTGTCAGTTTTCTTTCAGAGATGTGCATACAGATTATTATCGTTTACATCAGTTGTCAGATCTATCATTTTGTGTGAACATCATTTATATTTCTAAATGAATAAAAAAATCAGCATTTCCTTGTTGCTTTAAAGGTTAAACCAGTGGGTTAAATGTATGGTGAAATATTTATAATTATTTATACTAATAATAGCTAAGCTTAAATTTGAGGTTTTCATAGATATGTATTTTTTTCTGTCATCATCAGTACTGTGCAAAAGTCATGAGCAATGCTTCTTCAGGCTTTCTGAAGGTCATTCACCTCTAAGGTGATTCCCAAAGAGCTATTAGCTGAACATTTTTCATATCTCATAATGGTGTACGAGCTGCCCTTAAAAAAACTGAGAAAACTGGACGAGTGCACAGGTTTAAAAACATCTGAAATGATGTCTTTAAGAAATAAGAACATTTCCAGGACCTCAGAGATGCATCTGGTCCTTCACGCGATCCATCTACTGTTTGCTGAAGCCTTATGAGAAATGGCTTCAGTTGAAGAGTGGCTGTCAAGAAGCCACTCGTAAGGAAGGAAAAGTGGAGAAAAGAACTGGACCTAAAATCAGTGGCAACGGGTCTTCTGGAGTGACAGGAATGACTGTTTTCAGCCATCTTTCGTTATAAACAGCCTCTGTCATGGTTCGGAGCTTCATTTCCGCTGGTGATGTCAAAATTGATGGAATCATGAAAACTACCATCAGCGTGACAATGACGCCCAAACACACTGCCAGTGCAACAAAAACAAACCTGGAGAGAAAAACAGACAACAGAGCACTATGAGTCATGGATTGGCCTCCCCGGAGCCCGAACGTCATTATTGACAATATTGAAGCAGCGCGGGATCCTCTTGACAGAGAATGGAACAAAAATAAAGCCAACATCCAAACAAGAGACTTGAAAGCCCTTCAAGAAGCCTGGAGAACTATTCCTGACGACTACTTAATGAAACTACAAGAAAGCTGCCTAAGAGTGTGTTTTGAGGAAAAAAGATGGCAACACCAAATAATGACTTTCAAGCTCATTAGAAGCAAAGTCTGTTTTTGTCTTATATATTGAGTTTATATACTTCCAATAAATTGTTGCACCAATTTCCCATTTTTGAAGAAAACTGCAAATAAAAATAAATAAAGTATTTGCACAGTAACGCCCATTTAAAGCCAAATATAGGGAGCAGTGTTAGCTAGCATGAGAGAAAAGTGAAAGATAACATTATCACCCATTAGCACTATTCACGATAAGCTCGCCAGCCAATCTTCTAGCTAGAGGTTAGTTAATGCACATGAATAATTAGTGTGACTGATGCAGCTCAGCAAAATTATTAACCTTGATGGTCATAATCTAATACTCAGTACAGCCCTAGAGTGTAACTCCTGGTGATTTCTAGCTATTCATTTCACACTTGTTCTTAAGCTGTACCATTCCAGGGCAGAGTTGCTAGGTGTTGATATGTATGTAGTGTCCTTGTGTGAAAAAGCTTTTGTGTTTAGATTTACTGTTGATCTTTATAGCTACAGGAGGTGCTGTTTTGCATATTTAAGATCATATTATTATTCCTATCCATTTAAATGAGAGGAAGAGAATGATGAGTTCAGCAATGCTTTAGTCCCTGATGTTTGTTGATTGGACACTAATGTTATTCATCCTTGTCTCTGCTTTTATCTACACGTCTGCCTACGTGGATCCAGCAAACCTGACAGGTAAACAAACACTGCTTATTACCATTTCCTCTGTCCTACGGGGACAATTTCCTTGCAAAGAATCATTTAGAAAATTGAACCCAGAAGAGTCAGGATTATTGCCGTGTGCCTTTATTGACAATATATTAACTAGAAGTATACTGGCTGAATTGTACATTTGTAATCCCCCAAGCTCACTTTATTCAGTGTGTTGGATAAAGATATGTATGGGAAGAGTGACAGCTGCACTGCATCGGCTGGTTTATGTCCATCATTTTAAGTGCATTTTAAGTAGATCAGGTTGAGGTAAATTATGTTTGTTCTTCCAGGAAAAGAGCCGAGGCTGAAGGAAGAAAGGGCAGTTTTCCCTGCAGCAAAGCGATGTCCTCCCACCATCCCACTGATCCTGTGGAGCTACGCAGAATCAACTTCCAGACTCCAGGTAGATTGGGGAGAAATATCCACATGCAAAATATGCTATATGTGGCCAGTGTTGATGAGATTAACTGTGGTGTTGTTTCCCTTTTCAGCCTACCGTGTATCAGTGTACCGCGGTTATCGGCGTCTGTCAAGTTAGTTGGTCCTTGTCCCCCTCTTTCTTTCTTTCTCTTTCTTTTTCTGTCTTTCCATTTTTTCTACTCTTTTCCTTCTCCATATCCATGCTAACTAACCATCCATCCCGTATAGGATGAAGCTGCTTGACATTTCATCAAACGCCTCCGGAATACTTCTACTGAAAAAAAACAAAATTAAAATCATGCTAAATTTTTTATTGCCTGTGTCATAGCCTTTTTTTAAATCTTCACCAGCAGTGTGCGTATCCTCTGAAGACATGTTATTGTGCCTCAGTAACTTTCTGAACATGCACATTGTTCCTTCTGTCTGCCTGGAGAGAAAACGGTCACTTAACCAAAAAAAAAAAAAGACAACACTTCCATTTGCTTCCTCCACTGTCCATGGACCGAGCACTAAACAACACCTCCTTTGAGAATCCTAACTCTTAACGTTTTCCTCCAAAGGAGTTCAATTGTGTGTGTATCAAAACCGCCTCTTTTTCTGTTTCTGTGCTCGGCAGGCATGGCAAGTCACCCGCCCGTCCCCATCTCTGAGCTGGCAGATCACATTGAGCGCCTCAAGGCAAATGACAATCTCAAGTTCTCTCAAGAGTACGAGGTACGAATGCTGATTATCTGATGCACATAAACACACGCACACACTCGCATATTTATCATTGACCTGCCGTTTCTTGCTCTTGCTCAGTTCCAGTTCTGATAGCGAGCGCGAGTAGATTTAAAGCCTCGCATTGACTATACAGTTAAGTTACGTTTGGATTCGTCTCCGTCGAACGATACAAAATCGAGCGCATCTCCCTCTCTCTGCTGTCTTGTTGTTATCTATACAAATATAAGAGGAAAATTGAAATTGCAAGCTCAAAGAGAGTTTGCTTACAGCCAGATGGTTATCAACCCCTCATTTCTACACTCTGGTGGAGAAAAGGGGAGCTAGAAATAAAGCGGCAGCCACAGAGAGCAGACTCGCCAAGAGATGCAAGAGGCAAATGTTCTCTGTAAAATAGACGCTTCTTGATTAGTTTCCTTCAACTTACAGAAGAGTTAATGTGGAACAACAACAGAAAAGCCATTTGCTTGGAGATAACAGTGTGGCTGAACTTGTCGTGCTGAACTGTGGCCCTCAAAAAAAAGACATTAGCAGAAATATTATGGCTGTGTCGCAAATAGCGCTACAATGAGCTCCACGGAGAGCTGTTAAAAGAGTAAAAATGTTTTCTTTTCCCTGCATAAAAAATGTGTTTAGGCCAAGGGCTTCTGGGTGGAGGAGACTGCATAAGGCCCTAATTGGTTGCCGCAAAAGAGAGACAAATTGTGTGTGACAGATATATAGTACGTATATAGAGAAAGACAAGGACACATTATGCAAAAAGTAGAAAAACAGAGCAAGAATGTTTTTTGGGGGGCGGAGAGTGTTGGGAGAGAGGATAAAGGAGGATGGAGGAGACATTGAGGGAGAAGCTGTATGCAATTGTGGTGTGAGCTGGAACCACTCTGTTGAGCCTCACATTCTCTCTGCATGACTGTGTGCTTTGTTCGGTACTGAAGCTTTAACGAAGGAACAAGAGAGATGGATGGAAGAGGGACTGAGAGCGAGAGAGAGGCCAGAAATGCTTGCGGTGTAATAATCAGGCACACATGATGTCGGCTGCTCATGGAAAGCAGTCTTAAACATACGTGCACGTATCCAGTACCGCTCCTGTCCACTTTTTCCTCAACCAAACCATAATTATGTGTCGTAAAATATTCAGAATTGCTAAATTGCTCTGGCTCTCTCCTCTTCGTCCCTCTCCATTGACAGCCCTATAATGACCTCATGTCTGCCTCTCCCAGCTAACAGCAATGGTTGCTGTAATTACCCTCTAGGAACTTAATGTGTTGCTCTAACACAACCATCCCCTCTCTCCCAGGGTTATTGGTTGCGCTTTTATCGTCTTTCTCTTTTAGCTAGTTTTGAAAGTGGAAAGTCTTTCTTGAAAAGGGATATCATGGTTGCCCACGTTCCTATACAGTATCAATAATACCTTCTTAATTTTCAGTTTGTTGTTGGTTTTAACAGTGGGTTTTGCTGCAACGATCCTGCCCCGGTGCCTGTGAGCTCAGATTCTTGGAACTGTTAAAATCTTCCTGTTCTGGATGCCAATTTCTTGCACGTTGAGGTTCAGTTTAAGAGATAGCGATATCGATGCCAGCAGTGAATTTTAAGTGCTAATGCTTGGTGCTTATGTGTGATTTTAGAGAATCAGCCAATGCTGTGCACGCATAAGCAGCATATCGTACCTTACAATCATACGGGGATTAAAAGTGGTATGTAGCAAGATTGTTTTTTCCTCATTGCAAGTCCTGTGAATCATTCGTGCCACGGCCATTTATCTTAATCTAATGTTTTTGACAGACTGCATGCTAGTCTCACTGTCTGAAACCCACTTGCTTTAATAATGCCAAAATATTTCTGGTAACAAAAACATGATTGAGCACAGAACAACTGTGGTAAGCCACATGAAACGATATAACTGCAACAGCTTCTCGTTGATGTTTGTTCTTTGTTTGACCTTCGCTTGCGTGTCTTGCAGTCAGTCGATCCTGGTCAACAGTTCACGTGGGAGAACTCCAACTTGGAGGTCAACAAACCAAAGAACCGCTACGCGAACGTCATTGCCTACGATCACTCCAGAGTTATACTCTCCAGCATCGAGGGTAGGACACGCTTCCGCTGTGTTTGTGTGCGTGTGTGGGTGTGCATGACCTGTTACCTCCGTCTTTATATGGCTACGGTAATGGTTTCAGGAAATGAGGCCACTCTGGTCACTTTCTCAGGGCCATTTAAGGTTTACGATTTGGTTGCAGAGTTATGGTTTGGGCTAGGCTTTAAATTGGGCATGAAGTTGTGATTCTTGAGTTTGGGTGTGGAGGCAAAGTAGTGCGTTATGTCATACTGTGCATGTTTGTATATGACTGTGTGAACTTTTGCGTGAGAGCTTCTATCCGTGAAAGATGGGATGTTAATAGTTCGAAGCTGTTCTGCACTGGCTGTTCCCATGCATCACAAACCAAGTGCTGAGCCTACGTAAACACAATGAAAACAATCATTTTTTCCCATCTAACCAACTGCTGTGTCTTACCCCACTGTTTTACCACATCATATGACTGGTTTGGACCCGGCCTGACCAATTTAATATCTGAGGAGATAGCGTGTGATCGTGCTTTATTTAGACTGTTTACCGATTTATTCATGGTGTGCCCATTTTCCTGGATTTGGGCTTTCTGAATGGTTTAAAATGAGAAGAAACAAATAGTTCTGTACTCAGTGTGCATTTTGAAGCGCACTCACCCACCTCAGCTGGGAAAGACCCGAGGCAGAGAAACTGGCAGCTCCAATGTGGAGAGAGGGAGGCAGTGGGAGGCCAAGCCCAAACAGATGAGCCTTATCTGGGCAGAGCATGTGTGAGCAGCCCCTCCGCCCCCGCCTGTCCTGGAGCTGGAGCCCTGGCTGTCTGTCTTTCTTCCAGCTAAGAAAATGCAAATACTGTTGAGCATGTCCAAACACACACACACGAGCGCTTTCATGCACGCATAAACACACACAAAAAAACATATATGCCCAGATGTGGACGAGCACAAACATATACTCTCCTCGCAGCCGCTTCCATGCGTTGCTGAACGCAGACCTTCTGCCAAGCCAGCATTCCCACCAAGTGACTGGAAAGTGCGAGTGTGTGTTTTATCTGCAGATTGCTTCTGTTGTAGTCCATTGCAGTAAAGTTGTAGCGCAAAGAATTTAGGCAAGCTGTCTTTTAAAGACTGGGGTTGATAAACATATGTTAGAAGCTCTTCTTACCGTCTGTCCACATCCCATTTAAAGTAAGTTGTATAAGCATTCCTCTTGCTCCTCTGTCATTTGAGTGTGTGTGTCTGCTGTGTGTGTGTGTGTGTGTGTTTGCGATGTTGGCGTGGGATTTTACAACTGTATGGGACTGATTCGTGCTCGTAAAATAAGCTGCGGGAGGAGACTCGGCTGCAGGAGTTTCTTCCTGTCAGCATCCTGCTGTTTGTTCATTGATTTCAATCTGTTTAAACGTAAACTGCCATCTGAAGGCTCAAAAGGAGTTTTAGGTCCCATTTCGGCAGAATCGGGTCACAGCTGAACATACGCATGTGTGCCTGAGTGTATGTGTGTGTGTGTGTGTGTACTTTGGTGTTTTTGGCGTATGTGTGCATGTTTGAGCTGTGACTCAGTGATTTTTGGGATTATGGTATTAGGCCCTAGATGAGCAGGCCTGATCCTAAATCAAACACACACAGACAGTCTTTCACATCTCTCTCACACACACACACACACAATCCCTTCCAGGACAAGCAGTGTCAGCCGAGTCTTACACAGAGACGGCCTTACAGTCATATTGCCATTCAAAGCGACACATCCAGAGTATACTCAGATTAGGCCCGTGATCGTCTTAGCATGTATTATAAAACAAGACGGCTGAACAATCCAACACCAAAGGCCTCTGGGCCCTGTGAAAACATTAATCTCCCTGCCATGACCTCACATGATCCTCACCCTTTATTACTTGCACATAAACCTGCCTTTATAGTAGTAGACTTGGATTATTTCAACATGGAACAGAATAAAAATCAGGTTCATCTGCAGACAGTAATTTGATGCAATCGGTGCCATGCATCATTCCCATACTCTCAGCATACAGACTTAGAATTGAGTGTTTCATCACCGCCTGTATCTTTTGCTCCCATCTGTTTTTCTGTCTTTTCCCTTATTTGCTTTTTCCATCTAATCCATTCTCCAATTCAACTTGCACACATGTGTTTCTATTCTTTTCTCCACCTTAAATAACATCCACTTTTTCTCTTATTACTCAGGTGTCCTGGGCAGTGACTACATCAACGCTAACTATATTGATGGCTACCGCCGTCAGAATGCCTATATTGCCACTCAGGGCGCCCTTCCCGAGACCTTCGGGGACTTCTGGAGGATGGTCTGGGAGCAGCACACAGCCAACATCATCATGATGACCAAGCTGGAAGAGAAATCACGGGTAAGGAAATGGAATAAGGTGGGAGTGTGCACGACTGCAGAGCTGAATAGAGAGAGCATCACAGAGAATGAGTACAAATACAATATTACAGACGAAGCCAAAGACTAGAGCAGGACATGATAAAGCATAAGGCTAGATGAGAAAAATTGTGGTTTTATTATTGGATTAAATGTATCAAATGTAGTATAAGAACTGGGTAAGCTCTATTGTGAGGTCCACTGCATAAAATAGGAGAAAAGTTACACGTTTGGTTAAAATTAATGAGGTTATCTATTTGTCTTTGATTATGAAGCATCTACTTTTTCACAAGCTGAAAAGAATATGATATATAGAGTTCATCTGCAACAATAAATATATTATAGCAGCCTCCATTACAGCTCAGTAATGTTCTTATAGTAGGGTAATAGTTTCATAATAACAACATAATCAGATAATAATATAATAACCAAGATATTAAGCAAGTAATACAAAGGTATTAACAATTTGTAAACTTAATATTTACATTTATAAACCAAGGATGCCAGTGAGGTAGAACTATTTGGTAGCGTTGTGGTCGCCATGTGTTAAGGTGGTAACAAGAAAATGTTTTGGCTTAAAACTTCTACTATTATTACATTATTGTGGCAATAAGCTGATAATAATACGGTAATATTGGCTGGTGTTTTCATTGGATAGCTTCAAATGAAAATTGTGTCTAAATTGGTATCCACAAAATCACAATCATTGAAACTTAAATTAAACTTTTTGTTAGTGAGAATGTGTAGGCCAACAAAAGCTGCTGTTTTATACCATATGCAATGCTGTCCAGTCACTCCGAACTGGAAGCTAATGTTCTGTGGCTGAATTAACTTTTAAAGTTTGTGGGGAAAAGAGTCGTTTTGTTGGTAATTAGTACTGAAATATTGTTAGTGAGCTCCTAAATATTTTTCAGCATTAGCAGGCATGCTGACGGACAAACATTTTTCATCATCGGTATCGTCAGTATTTTTTCTTTACATTAGAAAGCAAGTTATGTGCAACGTGCGACTAATGCATAAGCTGTCATGATGGAGGCGTGTATATATAACTGATGGTTAGAGTGACATAATGAGTGAGAAATGCAAAACAGCTAAATTACAGCTAAGGTGTTGTGGCATGTTGTGAGGAGATACAGAGAGACTAGAAAAAGACATGAGTTTTATTTTATTTCATTTTATTTTATTTGAATGCACGAGGACA
The DNA here is from genome assembly GCF_057382275.1 of Copadichromis virginalis. NCBI lineage: Eukaryota > Metazoa > Chordata > Actinopteri > Cichliformes > Cichlidae > Copadichromis > Copadichromis virginalis. The sequence goes on from NC_140623.1 coordinate 26,050,159, forward strand.
ATAGATTGTAGGTGGAGTGAACAGAATAGGCTAAAAGAGGACACGCGAGGAATCGCTGGAATACAACATTTAGTGCATGACGATCAAGCTAAATGTTCTTGGGAAGTCAGAATGGGCGTGTAGTGTATCAGAGTAGAAGGCAAAAAAAATAGCGTGGATTGATGAACCAGACCTGGAGGAATTACAAGTACAGCTAAATTGGGGTAAGTAATGAATTAGAAAATAATCTGGCTTCGAGGCATTTGCTATTGTTAACAGAATGTGCACTTGAGTAAAAATTCAGTGTAATGAGAATGTCATGTCAGAGTAAAATGAACATGAATGGCTTGAGGTATGAATCATGACTGAAGTGTTAACCAATTATGTCCAAAGACCTTTTCAGAAAATTATCCTTTCTTCCCATTTGTGCTTCTTTTCCTATTAACCTGTGCCTTGTGTTAAAACACTGTTTCCTTTTCAACTTTTTCCAACTGTCTCTGTTGTGTCTGTTTGACCCTCAGATGCCCTCTTATTTCTTCTCTAAGGCAAGATCTCTCTTTCTCTCCTTTGCTAAAATCCCTTTATAAGTACAAACTCACTTCTCATGGTTTTCTCCTTACCTTTATCCCCCGTTTTGTTATAGTTTTTCTGCTCCCTCCCCACCTCCTCTTTTTTTTCTCCAAGCAATAGCAAATAATGCATTGGATGATAATGCAAAAATTGTATTGTAAACTGACCACATAGTTAACTAGTTAAAAATGTTATTTTTTGCTTTTAATACAGTTCATAAAGAGTGCACATAAGTGTTTATGGTTTGCATGATCGCACCCACAATGGGCATTTTCCTCCACTTCCTGTCTTGTGACTGTGTAGTATATTAAGTAGTCCTTGTTTTCTGGCCACATTGTCATAAGGTTTATTTTTTGGTTGTTTTTCGGTTGGGTTTTTTGGGGTTTTTTTCCACTGCAGAGCAAGTTTGTGTTGAGCTTGTGAAGCTGTAAATTGTCAAAATTCAATAAACAGCGTTATGAAATGAAAACATTCAATTTGAAGATATTTAGCTGTTTATTATCAGCCCACTAGCTCTGCACGTACTGTTTGAGTGAGTAGTGGGCTGCTTGTTGGAGAAAATTATTTAATCTCATTTAACACCTCTCAACATTATACCATTATGTGTTTACGCATTAAGCGCACAGATGATCACAGATGGTCCCACTGTGGGAACGATGCCAGCATCCTTCCTTTTAGCACCAATCAAACCACGCTAGAACAGGGCACAGTTATGCTGCTAGCCTCATAAATCAATGGATAATATAGTCTTCACACCAGGGATTTTATTTTTTTTGCGATCCTGTTTATGCTCTGTCAGTGTGAGCCCCCCCTCCTCCTTACACAGGCAACCGTTCCTGTCCCCACAGTCTCTCAAGGTCTGGTGGGAAAACAACAGTTGAAAAGCTGTAATTACAGCCTGAACATCACGGGCCAAAACGCATAATCCCCAGTCTGGAGCAGTGGAATGCAGAGCAAGCTGAGCTGAGCTCCCTGCAGTCTTTGATGTGAGGACTGGAGGGATCAGCACATAACGTTTGGTTTGGCCTGATTCTGCCAAGCCCCCCCTCATCTCCTCTGGGATTTTTTTTTCCTCCCTCCTCTGTGGTCTCCGAAGCCGAATCGAAGAACTACAAATATGACTGCCGGGTGCAGGGGAAATCAAAGTGTTTTGCTTGATAGGGATGCTGGGATTTTGTGTGTGCTACGATTGGTTATGTAGGGATTTGTGGGGCTGCGATGTATTAGCAACGTACAGCATCGAATATGTGAAGGATGAGTTTTCGGTATCTCTTGGCTTTTCTGAGCACTGGTGTGGATCTTTGAGAGAGCCCACCAACCTATAGCAGTTAACTAGCATGATCAAACGCCCACCCCACCCGACACAGACACACACTTACTAAAACCCCTTTTCATATGCTGGATTGTCTCTGTATGTACATTACTGTCTGATTCTCTCAAATTCTCTCACTGATCTGCTTTAGCACTCCTCTCCCCCTTCTTTTCTTTTTTTTTTTGTTCCTTCTACACATGCACTCAAAGTCACGTCAGCTCTTTTCTTTCTCTTTTCTTTCACCAAAATCTTTGCAAAGAATTATTCAACCTGCTCTTCGTCTCTCACAGCTTCTCCCCTCTTCCATTTTAGGTGAAGTGCGATCAGTACTGGCCAACACGTGGCACAGAGACCTACGGCCTGATCCAGGTCACTCTGCTTGACACAGTGGAGCTGGCCACCTACTCTGTCAGGACCTTCGCTCTTTACAAGGTACTGAAACATGGCATGTATAATGGAGTGTGCGTAATTGATCTGTTCAAATATTTATACATACTTCGTTGCAGGTCTATAAACAAAATTTCATTCCCAGCATGGTTGGATAGCATATTTTTAGAGCTAGCTCTGAGAGCTCACACTATAAACCATCCTGCTGCTGTAATGAGTGATCAAACCACATCAGCGTATTAATCAGTGGCTGAAGAGAGTGCCAACTAATACACTTTCTTTATATTTGAGCAGTGTTTGCCAAAAACTATAGTGCCCTGCAGATTTCTTTTAAAATAAACTAGACTAAACCTGATAGCCTGGGCAGCTCATGACATGCTTGTTTACGTTTTTTTAATGGGATTTGTGGACATTTACAAAAATTACAGAATAACTAAGTCTTTATATTTAACCCCACGTCTAATCTGCTCAACCAGAGTGGCTCAAATGAGAAGCGTGAAGTCCGTCACTTCCAGTTTACAGCCTGGCCAGACCACGGGGTGCCTGAACATCCCACCCCCTTCCTGGCCTTCCTTCGCCGGGTCAAGGCCTGCAATCCTCCAGATGCGGGACCCATGGTTGTCCATTGCAGGTATGTGTCTGTGTATTTTCAGTTCGGCTCATCCATTCTTATTATTCACTGAACCAGAATTATTTATGATATCCATCCACAACCATAAAGGAAACAGGTCTGCTCCGTGACTGTGTGTTTGTGAGTCTGCATGAAACACTTATGCGTTATTTTGGCATTTATGAGTTAACAACATTTTCAAAAGCCTGGCAGTCGGCGAAAATCAACAAGAGTCCAAGGGTGCTTGTATAAAATAGTTCAGAGGCGCTGAAGTAAAATAAGATTGACCTGCGATTATGCAAACCCCAAACATCCTGGCTGGCTTAGACACCCACATTCCTCCCACAACAACCTCCTTCATCTCCATCATCAGCTACCATGCTGACCCTATTTTCCATAATTAGCTTTCACAGTTGACAATATACCATTTAGGCTGGGGGTACATCTGGGTTCACAAGTTTATATTCAAATGAGCTGCTGTCTGAGCAGCAGGAGGCCAATGTGTTGGATGGAGAAGAGACTCTGGGAGCTTGTCATTACGGGCTTGGCACAGCGTTTAGCTCCAGAGCTCGAATGAAGCTTCTGTTTGCTCTTACTGGCAATCGCAGAGAAAAAAAGATAGAGCAGGGCAGTGGGAATATGGAACAGAAACTCTCGGGAGGAAGAATTAGTGAGGTATGGATGTGGAGGAGAATGAAGGAGGGGAAGGGGGTAAGGCTGAGACAATGATGGAGAGGGAAAGGTAGCGAGGGACTGGGAGTTAGAGGAGGAGATGTGTGCAGAGTGAGAAAAAAGAAGGTGAGGTCAAATCCAGGACACAGTGAATGAAAGTGATGAATTAAAGAAAAGGAAAGATGGAGAGAAAATGGTTTCCAAGAAGAAGAAAAGGACAAATGTGAGTGTGAAAAAGTGTCGGGGCTGGCGTGAGAGGGTACTTATCGGGGAGAAAAAGAGGCAGAGCGACGGGGGCGGGACGCAGCGGAGAAGGTTGGCAGGAGAGCAGCTCTTCCTAATCTTCCGTAGCAGTCAGATGGAGTATCTAACAGGATTATCAGTCAAATTTAATTATCCTGGCAAGACTCCATCATAATGTGCTTTTACATTTCAACCAACCTCTGTATCAAACAACGGACCAAATCTCATTCCACCTCGACAACGCTCCCGCGCATGCACACCGATATTCATTTAACCACATAAAGAATTTTCTATTCACTTGCACAAACTTGCTTGGTCAGGTTGTCTCACCGTTTACTAGCACAGCAAAAATGTGAAGTGTTTGGGTGGGCAGCTAACGGTATTATATTTCCGGATCGTGTGTCGATAGGGAGGATATCTTCTTAATGCCAGCGAGACAGTGTTGCTGACTCATCGCTGATGTCAATTTTTACCTGCTTTGACGGAAATATTGCTGGCTGGGATCTCGATGATAGTTAGCTGATTTAGGCAAAGCATGTTATGTTTGAGCTCTGCGGGGACAGATTTGCACCAGGTATTAGGACACAGCGCACACACTGCAGTTTATGTGAGAAAATAACCTCACTATCTGGTTCTCTTTTCCTATTTCCAGTGCTGGAGTGGGCCGCACTGGCTGTTTCATTGTGATTGATGCCATGACAGAGCGAATCAAGCATGAGAAGACCATCGACATCTACGGTCATGTCACGCTGATGCGCTCCGAGAGGAACTACATGGTGCAGACGGAAGACCAGTACATCTTCATTCACGATGCACTGCTGGAGGCGGTGACCTGCGGGAACACCGAAGTCCCTGCGAGGAACCTGTACTCCTACATCCAGAGGCTGACGCAGATTGAACCAGGAGAAAATGTCACCGGCATGGAGCTGGAGTTCAAGGTGAGGAGGATTCACTTTGTTCCTCCGAAGGCTATAAAATTAAGCCCTACAGATTTATGGTGGTTCATAAAACCGATTCATGATAATAATGTAACACTTCACTGGTTTCTGTAAGGCCGAGTTGTCTTTTTCTTGCCCTTCGCCACCTAAAAGGTTAACAGTAAGAGCCAGTGAAAGCATCTTTGAAGCACTGCAGATCTTCAGGGCCTGCTCAGAGATATCCAGCGGGATAAATCACTGTCTGAAGACTTTACCTACTGGCCATTCTGTCCATATAAAGAATAGAGCAAACGTTCATATTTCATATTTAATTCTTGACCTTGAAAGCTATAATTGACCAAAAAACAAAGTTGCACTTCAGGTCCCATGCTGAGGGTTTTCATAGGAAGATGGTTCTTACCACCAAAGCTTGGGAAGAACGTTGTCTAAAATGACATACAGAATGTTTAATTCAGGAAGCTTTGACTTTGATAGCCCCTGAGCATCTTTCCCAGGGCTGTTAGTGGTTCTTACAGTTTCAATCCCCCTCTGAGAGATTCATATAGATGGTTGGATTTGAAGGGGATTATGGGATTGCACCTTTTGAATCTAAGGTAAGAGAGTTAGCTTTTCTGAGGGTTTCTGAAAGCATCGCAGTTTGGGAAGTTTGATAGGCATGCACGTAAAGACCAAATAATGTAGGCCAGAAAGTTGAAGTTTGTAATAAAATCTTAGGGGGTTGGAAGTTATAACAGCTTTTTCAAAACTTTAGGGAGCTGATTAGAATATAAAGTGAGAACAGCAAATGTAGGCATCATAAACAATCGCAGTGAGAACATAAGGGATTCAAAGTCTTGCTGGGAAGTGTTATTTTCATTATATTCTAGTTGTTATTTTGTTTACTGTGTTGTTTACCTCATGCCAGATGAGTTCTCTGCAGACCTGACTGGCCTGGCTGGGTGAAAAAGAGAGAATCGGTTGTAGCTTTACAGGTATACGTTGAAAGCAGGTGGCTTAATTTTTCCCAGGAATGGCTTGTGTCTGCTCAGACAATCAGAGGGCAAGGTAAACACAAAGTGACTCTGAGCAATCTCCCTCATCCTATGCCCCAGCTGTCCTCCCTCCCTCTAATAGGAGCGCTCCCCTCAGAATGACAATGAACTGAGCGCTCGCTGTATTGTTTTCACAGCCTTAGATTGATGTGAAACACATGGCGGGGTTGTCCCACTCACCATATTTCATCTCACTTGAACTCGCGTGGTATATCACAGCCCACCGTCTGAAAGATTACTTTCCACCTCCGTCAACAAAACACCAAAAGGTTGGAACTTCTCGTGTAAGAGGCGTCATGTCCCTCAAATAAAATCACAAAGTTGAAGCAAGCGTGTGAGGAAAAGGGAGAGGTGAATGTTTTCTGGCTGCTTTTGGTAATCCAACACCTTAATACGCCGTGTTTTTGTTTCTTTTCACAGAGAGTTTATTGGTGGAGTTCTCGGAGCTTGCCAGGAGGGCATGATTTTCTCCTTGGTGAAAAATATTGGCATGTATCGAAGCGGTGAAAAGCTTTGTTTTTGCCAGGCTTTATTGATAAGACCGCGTCAAATTCAAACCAAATGACATGAAGAATTACTATTGTTGATGCTGGAAACTGGGTTCAGAGTACCCAGAATGTACTGGTGAACTTGTGATTAGTGGGGATTTTCCAGCTCAGTCTGTCTGTAAGAAAATAAGGTACTGCTGTTTCTCCCACAGCACTCCGGTAGCCGCTGATGGTAGACGTTGGGTTCATGAGACCCCATTGTTTCCCCCTGAGTCTGCGGTTTCCCTCTGCCTATTCTCTGTTTCTCTGTGTTTCTTTTTAAACCGTGTCATCCAGTGGTCGAGTGTGAGCGAGTGTACTGCATGTACTTACGGCTGCCTGTCTGCACATATCCACATATGAATGTGTGTGTTCCAGTTTTTCTTTTTCTTTTTTTTTTTGACTGGATCAACTGTGGTTCACATGTGTGTGTTGAGACAGTGTGGGGCCTTGTGGTTTCCTGCCCCCTGACTTTTGATTTTCTCCTTCCTCTCCCTGTTCCATTCCCTACCGCTGCCCTCGTCCCCTATATCGGCCCTGCTGTGTTGATTCAGTTGAAGATGTCTGACTAAATATCCTGAGGCCTGCAGATTAAAGATGGTTTTCTAATTCCACTTGTCCAATAAAAAACCAAACCTTGTGCTTTTTAAAAGAGTACTTTTTTTTTCTTTTACTTCCTTGCTTATCCGTCCTTTTTTATTTCGCCATCATTTCAGTGCTCTCATCAGTGCTGCTTGTAATTCTTTTTCTGTAATTTTCATCTGCACAATATTACAGCATATTTCCTTTATTTCTTATATTTCAGCGTCTGGCCAGTGCCAAGGCCCACACATCACGGTTTGTGAGTGCCAATCTGCCGTGCAACAAGTTCAAAAACCGGCTGGTGAATATCATGCCCTACGAGACCACGCGTGTGTGTCTGCAGCCAATCAGAGGAGTGGAAGGATCCGACTACATCAATGCCAGCTTCATTGATGGATACAGGTCAGTTTAACATCAGTCACTTTACAATGTTCTCACGCATGGGGAGAAATTTATTTTCATTTATACTTATCCATGTGTTTATAGGCAGCAGAAGGCCTATATAGCAACCCAGGGCCCACTGGCTGAGACCACAGAGGACTACTGGAGGATGCTGTGGGAACATAACTCCACCATTGTTGTCATGCTAACCAAACTGAGAGAAATGGGACGGGTACGGATAAATGCACTCAAACACACTCAAATGTGATACATGCATTGGTCCTGCAGGATAAAAACATATAGCTGCACTGGTTGAATGTCTTTTTAATTAGCGTATCACAGTACTGTGCAAAAGTCTTGAGCTACATGTTGGTTTTTTTCCTTTGGACATTGGCAGCTTTTCTACTCATTTTCAGTCCAGTGCTTGACCATTTCAGAGGAATGTTGAGCTACTTAACACTGACCTATGAACCGTTCAAGGATAAAAAGGAACTGAACTCAAGAGATGAACCAGTGTTGGGTCTACACAAAGCAGCTTAGCAAAGAAGCAATTTTAAATTGTAGCTTTAGGCACTTTGTTACTAACAACCCATCACAAAAACACAGTTTGTTCCAATTTCTTTAGTTGAAATTACAGAAAATGCCAAAAAATTACACAGCCCATTATCATAAAATAGCTTTTTTTTGCACTAACAAGGCAGCTTTCAAAGGGCTATTAACTGAAAACCTGTTAGCACCTGACAGTCATGTCCTGGAGAAATAGGAAAAAAATGCTGCAAAGACCTGACACAGGGCCTGAGAGACGCATCTGGCCCTACAGACGACCCACCCACTGTTACCTGAAGCTTCATCAGGATGGTCTCAGTGAAAGGGTTGCTGTCAAGAAGTTCCTCTTAAGGAAGGAAAAGAGAAAGAAAAGACTGTGATATGCCAAAGAGTCTCAGAGATCCATTCCTGAAGACTACTTAAAGTAGAAATAAAGAAATAACAACAAAGCTTGCCTAGTAGTCTGTGTTGAAGAATAAAGGTGGTAATTACAAATATTGATTTTCACACGCGATAGAATGGTTAAAGATAAAAACAACAACAACATATAGACTGATTTCCACTCCCATTGTTAGGCTCTATAAAGTCTTATATTTTAGACCAAAGGAACCTGAAGAGGTTACAAATAACTTCAGTTAACAACAAAAAAGCATGTCACTTCACAGAAGGAAAGCAGACCATCCTATTCGGCTATTCAGAGCCCAGAGAATTACCAGTATGGAGATGTGTGTAGCTGTACAAGCTCTTAACTAAAAACTAGACAAAGAATTTACAAATCCTTTGAAACTCACATTAATTAAATGTGTTTGGGCTAGCTGCAGCTTTTAAACAATAGACCCACATTTTTCCCTTGATTAAGTGCCTAAGCGTGTACTATAACATGCAGTATCAGCCCGTAAGAGGATGCATCTCGGGCCCTCCAAGGTTTGGAGGCCTATCTCCACCCACCACCACTTCCCCTGCTGGTGGCGGACTCCCTCAGGTATCGGTGCGTTGGTGGTTCTTTGTATCTGGGGGTGGGTGTCCGGGTACACACCGGCTCACTCCTTGGCGGCCGCTTATTGGGGCTCGCTCGGGCCACTTTGGAGGTGGGGTGCCCCCGGCCTCTCGGCCTGGGGCTCGGTCACTCAGGCACAGCTGGCTGCCGGCGGAGCTCACGGGCGCGTCACTGCAACTCCCCCTGGCTTCTGCTCCGCGGCTGCTGAATGAGCTCTCATCTGGGACTCTCCTTAGCTCTTACTGGGACAGTGGCGCGGCTGCCCCTCTGTGGGTCTTCCTTGGTCTCTTGTGTTCTGGGTGCCTCTGGATGTCTGGAGTTTTGATCTCCTCCATACCTGCTTGATACCATAGAGGACGGGGCTGTGGCTCCCCACACTCTCTAGCAGATCATTACATGGAGAAACCTTTGGAATGCAAGCATGCTGATCCACACAGGTATGCACACAGGTGTACACACGGGTATTCACAGATGCGGACTACAGCTTTCTTGGCTGCTGCCTCAAAACACACTGTGCACTGTCTATCTTGCGTGCTGCACAATATCGTTTATTATTTAGTAACTATTGATATCTATGACTAGCTAGTTTATTGTGATGGTGCTTTGTTTTTTTTATTATTATGTTGCTCTTTGTTGTTTGCTGTCTCCCCTGTTTTTTTTGTTTTTCTTTCTCTCCATACAGGTGACCCAGGAGTTTTTTTTTTTTTTTTTGTTTTTTTTTTCTCTCTTCCCCCCCTTCTCACCGTCTCTTCTCCCCTTTGGTTTTCTTTCTTCCTCTCCCCCTCTTTCTTTCATTCTTTCCCCCTGTCCTATTAAAAAAAAAAAAAAAAAAAAGGATGACAAAGGATGAACTGAAGCTCCGCCATCACGTGATGTCACATGCTGCTGTTTCTGATGTCACTTCCAAAAAAAAAAAAAAAAAAACATGCAGTATCACACAATATATTGTCATTTGAGCTAATTATTTTCAGTAAAAGAATATATTGAAGGGCTGACTGAATAGCAGCATAATGAGCAGCTCCATGTGTTGTTGTTGCAGAAGTTTACATCAGGAGAGGACGGAACTGTGAATAACAATGTCCTCTTAAAATGGGCAGCAGAATAGCTTTTGATGCCTGCAATAGGGGAAAAGCGAATGTTTCGTGATTAAGAATTTGCAATTTTGGGGGGGGGAAATCTATCAAAAATTTAATATAATGAATTAAATATAATAAATGTTTGGGCGTTATGAAGCATTATGCATGGCACAGTGAGAGTGATATGACTTTCAGTATTAATTCAGTGAACATAATATCTCATCTGCATTGAGATGGTCTTGAAATGAATAATGAATATCACAAGTTATGGTGACATTTCCGTTATAAATTGCCTAGAAATGGTTCTCCTCACACACTGAGTACTTTAAATATGATGCAGCGCTCTGAAGAGAAGCCTTTGTACTCTACAGGAGAAGTGTCACCAGTACTGGCCTGCAGAGCGCTCAGCCAGGTACCAGTACTTTGTGGTGGATCCCATGGCTGAGTACAACATGCCCCAGTACATCTTGAGAGAGTTCAAAGTCACTGATGCCAGGGTGAGTCGTCAGCCTGTGAGCAAGACAGACTAATTTGTACTGGCTTCCAGAATTTTCTGAGTTTCAAATTACCATATTTTCTTTCACCCAGGATGGCCAGTCACGGACAGTTCGTCAGTTCCAGTTCACAGACTGGCCCGAGCAAGGAGTGCCAAAGTCAGGAGAAGGATTTATTGATTTTATTGGCCAAGTGCATAAAACTAAAGAACAGTTTGGCCAGGACGGGCCAATTACTGTGCACTGCAGGTAAGGTCTAGGCTGCCTACAAATACCTCAACATTTCACATATTGTTCATTAAGTTGTGCAGACTCGATAAAAAAGAATACCTACAATTCTTGGAACATTTTGTTTCTGCTTGAGTAAAGACTTGGGGAATCTTTTACGTTAAATTTATTCCACTTCTCTGTTAAATATATACAGTGCTTTAATATCAGACAAAGATAAATGAAAAATGCAGTTTTTAAATAATGATTTCATTTAATAAGGGAAAAAAACAAACCTTCCTGCTTCTATGTGAAAAAGTAGTTAAATGATAGATTAACTGTGAAAAAATCCATTTTTTGGGAAGCTAAGTTGAGTTAAATTTCAATACCACACTCTGGCCTGATTACTCCCAAACCAGTTGAATCAAGAAATCACTTGAATAGAGCCTTTCGGACAAAGTGATGTTGCTAAAAGATCTCCCAAAAAAAACAACAGATGATGCCACGATCTAAAGAAACAGCTGAGATATAAAGTCACTAACATCTATCAGTCTGAAAAGGATTACAAAGCCATTTCTAAGGCTTAGGGACTCCAGGGAACCACAGTGAAGGCCATAAATGGAGAAAACTCAGAGCAGTAGTGAACCATCCTAGGAATGACAGGGCTAACAGAATTACCATGCTGATTACCTAGAGGTCACAAAAGAACCCAGAAAAACATCTAAACAACTGTAAGCCTCACTTGCCTTAGTTAAGGTCAGAGTTCATGATTCAAAAATAAGAAAGAGACTGGGCAAAAACCTTTTTTTTAAAGTCTATTTTGTATTTACTTGGTTTTCTTTGTCTAATATTAAAACTTCTTTGATGGTTGAAACACCTAGCTGTGACCGATATTGGAAAAAATATGAAATCAGGAAGAGGGAAATAGTTTTTCACAGCACTGGACTTTTTTTCTTGCTGATACGCTAATAAAGCACCACCACCGCTTGCTGCACCACGTGTGAGCAAATATTCAGAATAACGGTTTGGCACGACTAGTAGCAAACTGAGCTAGTGCATGATGCATACATAAGGAGATGTATTTCCAGCTCTGAATACGTTTCCACCTGTGCTCCAACAGTGCTGGTGTAGGAAGGACCGGTGTGTTCATCACCCTCAGCATCGTGCTAGAGAGGATGAGGTACGAGGGAGTGGTGGATATTTTCCAGACTGTCAAGATGCTGCGCACCCAGAGACCAGCCACCGTTCAGACAGAGGTGAGCTTTCTAAACCACTTCACGTCTTCAAAGAACACTTGAATGTTCGTTTAGTCTTTCTTCTCTTCTTCACAATTCTTCTGCTTCCCTCTAGGACCAGTACCAGTTCTGCTACCGCGCCAGTCTGGAGTACCTGGGAAGCTTTGATCACTATGCAACATAAACCCAGTGGCTGTCGATCATGCGCACGTTCAACCGAGTGCATTTTTCTCATGTTATGCACAGCCAGAATAAATGCACTAGGTTGCGATGTGCAGGTATGAAGACTTTGCCACTGCATGCAGAGTGAAGGGGGACCATCGGCTTATCCGTACCTAGAAACAGCACCTCTAACTGAGCCATAGCAACCTGCTTGACAAGGGTGTTTTCCTGCCACCCTCAGCCCAAACACACCCATTGGTCAGTCTGAAGCAGCAACTTCAACCACTGTTCCAATCAGAATACTTGATCAAATATAGATTTTTTCTTTTTTTATTTGTTTCAGTGCTTTTCCGAGCACCCAGATTGCGTTTTTTGTTGTTTGGGTGTGGAACTCCACCAGTGTAGCATCACCAACCTAAATACGGGACCCAGCTACAGCATTTTTTTCTGTCACAGGAAATTTCGATTTTTCTATCTCGAGGACAGTTCAGAAGGAAGCTACAAATCCATCTTATGGAAACCTCGTGGACAAGAAAGAACTGGGATATCAAGCACCAGAGAATTGCCAACAGGAGCCTGAAAACACAGAGCACAGAGTATTAAAAAGACCAAGAACACGCAACTTAAAAAAAAAAAAGACACAAGAAGTGTGGGTTGTTTTTTTCTGTCTTATTTTGGAAACAGACTCTTGTTTCCTGTGAATGAAAAAGAAGACATTTCTACCATACAGTAATAAACACCACCAGTTCAACCTTATGCTTCACGATTTAAGATAAGGGAAGGTTTACTGAGGTCTAAAAATGCATACTGCAAAGTAAAACATTAATTTAGTTTTCTAGAAAAAATATGTGACTATATTGTTTTTTAAAAACTGGATATTCCATATGGCACGTTCTGTTTTTCCATTCTTATAGGTTTATGATTTTGTCACCGTTGCCCATACATGGGCAAAGTTGCTTTTTTTTTTTCTGTGTAATCCAATGAGCTGTAGCCATTTTCTTTTTCTTTTGTTAAAGTGATACGGTACTGTTTTAAAGTGTACAATCAAATCTAGTGTGGAAAATGTTCACAGTTCTATGAAAAAAAATCGAGTGTCACTCTCCTGTATTCTCCACCCACACGTTTCGCATGCACACAGGACTCTCAGCCTCATTACTGTCTCACTTGCGACGTTTAAAGACACGAAGACGGTAATTTCTCAATTCCCGAGGGCCCGCCGGGGTACAGTATTAGCACTGCTGCTACCAGAAAGTCCCCAGAATAATCCCGCCACGTTGTTCTGCGCGTAGCCCGAAAGAAAGCTGGGCGGACCACGACTGAAGCTAGTAAGCGCAGAGAGCAGACAAAATATTAGGTGTCCAAATAAGCTTCATTAAGATTTCCTAAGCAGAAAGCGAGACGAGCGAGCAGGAAAGGGATGGGAAAAGGAGAACAATTTTCTTACTGGAATGCTCACCGTTGACTTTTCTCTGTGTCTGATTCAGTGTGCAATAAGTAGATGTATTATATATTTTTGTGTCAAGTCACTAACTGCAGTTATATGCCATGATGATGATGACGGTGATGATGACGACGATAATACTGATGATGGTGCATCATTTTCCAGACACAAGGATGTTACACTTGATGTTCCCTCCACCATATAAAAGTGTTAGAGAAATAACCTCTGACCTCTTAGGAAGTCGATTTTTTTTTTTTAATCAAGTCACATGTCCAGTAGATGATGTCATCCTTCTTTGTGTCACGGCGAGCAACGAATGATCGAAGTCATATTACAAACTGCATCTAATAAGTATTTTAATTTTAGATTTCTAGTGCCTTATATTACACGCCTATTTTGATAAAGTTACTTTAAAGGGTTTTTGTGTATTTTATGTATGCTTGTGTGAACCGAATGTGTGTGTGTGTGTGTGTTTTTGTTATGTTACAGTATGTGAAAAAGTATTTTATGGGATTTTTTTTGTTTTGTTTTGTTCTTTTTTTTCTTTGTTCTTTGTTGTTGTTTTGTTGTTTTTGGCTGTGAAATTTTGAATGGAAGGGTTTGTGTAGGCTGGACAGTCGTACTCACATTTTAAACCCAGCAACTGCATCATCATATCTCTTTTCATTCAAAAGAAAATAAGCATATGTTACAAGAGACTCGACTGCAGAAAAAATGTGGTTTTAAAGTAGGTTATTAGCAAGACAGACTGATCGTTTTTTTAAGGTTCTACGTCAAGCTTTCCATCTTTTCCTTACACAGGCTTTGTGGATATACTGTCATTACGGACACTTTTCTTTTACCCGCCATGAAATTTTGGTGCAGACTTTGAGCTGGCTCGAACAAGTCATACTTGCTCGGCTGTATAGAAATCTGTAAAAGCTGAATGGCTCTTTGTCAGTCTGTTTGAAAGGAGGAGCATCAGCCCGTAAGAGGATGCTTAAGTATCCCAGCTGAAGCCATTTACCTAAAATCAGTCACAGTGGGTCATCTGTGTTCCTCATTCTGCTGTTCCGCATTTTTCCTTTTCTTTCAAAAACGAAGGCTGAGAGAAGTTCAGGTGCTACGTCTCCGCTGACACAGAACCTACAGTATATACTCATTTTTTTGTAAGCCCATTAACTCTCGGCCATATGAGGGATTGTTGACAGTTTTCCACCATCTTAAAGTAACCTTGTTGTTGTTTGTATGCATGGTACCACTTTCGAGATGCCCCTTTGGTCGCACCTGTTACGGGAAGACTTGCACTTTCTCTCTTTGTACTATGCACTAATATTTAGTATCCTGTTAACTCCGATAGCCCCGGCCTCCCCCCCTCAAAAAAAGGAGTCTTACTTGAACTCAGCAAAGATGGACCCTGCAATGCTCACACGGTTGTGTATATGTAAATAACACAAAACACAGAGAGTAATTGAAATGCATAAATAGATGACTACGTAAAAGTAAATGAATTAACTGATGATAACGGCAAAGAATGAATAGAGATTTATCAGATATACAGAGCGATATAATAAAAGGATGCACCACAAGTCACAGTTTTTATGGCACAGCAGTATGTGCAATACATCACATTGTGGATTTGTTGTACCACAAAAGAGAAGTTTCACAAAACGAAGTGTTCTATTTTACCCTGATGTATCATGTAGATGGATTAAACTGGAGTTTATAAATTGTATAAAAAAATGAAAATATGATGTGTTATTGGGATCAGTTACCTCCAATTGGTCTGTACATGTAAACCTTTTTGTTTCCGTTTTCTGCTCCGAGTCAACAAGTGCTTTTTATTTTCTTACATTGGTTCTCGGAGCGCGTGAAAACTGAAAAACAGGTCTGTATGGATTTCTGTTCTTTATCGACACAAGTTTCATTTGTTACAAATAAACTCAAGTGAAAATGACTGTTACCGCTGTCATTTTTAAATGTTGAGTCAACCTTTGAATTCAAAATTTGGGCTACAAATGAAGGTTATCTGTGATAAATCAGCAAAAACACCAAATCTGTTGGTGTCTATGTACATGGAAATTTTAATTAACCACTTACATACAGAATCTAGTCAGAACTGCCGAGACCTGAAACAGGGATTGATATTATCTCTAGATTTACGTAGCTACTGCAGGATGGTGATTTTAGTGAAAAATGACACGAAGATCTCCAGCAGGCCACAAGTGGGAATGTGTTTGACCAAACAATCAGACTTCAAGTCAAGTCAAGTGCTTTTATTGTCATTTCAATCAGTGGTACAGTGGTACCTCACACAGGGAAACAAGACAGTGTTCCTCCAAGACCATGGTGTTACATATAACAGACGATCAACACAGGACTACATAAAGTGCAAGTGTGCAAAAAAACAGCAGACTGAACAAAACAATACGAACACAACAGTGCAATAGGAAGTTCATGAGGGTGACCTAAGGATCGGATGTCCTCTAGTGAGGCCTGTGCCTGGCACCCTGAATGTTGTCCTGTGCTGTTTACAGCAAGTTCACCCTGAGCACATGTGACACATGACTGTGAATAATGTTCAGCATGATCGATTGATGGGATGGGGAGGCATATTCATCATGGGGCACACAGACCTCTATAGGCTAGGCATTAGGTATTGGGATGAAATCCTCAGACACATTAACAGACCCCATGGCGGTGCTGACAGTCAGTGCCTTGGTACCACTGACCAGCCCCCACTCTCGCCTGTCATAAATCCAATAGAAAACCTGTGGCTGTGGGATGTTATGTTTCGGTTCAACCACCAGCCAGGTTGGACCTCAGACTGCCCAGGAGCTCAGTCAGGTAGGAGATCCTCCATTTTCATTTCCATCTGACGATGTACCCAGCCCATATCAGTGTAGATATGGGCTGTGGGGTGATCGTGGCTCAAGAGTTGGGAGTTCGCCTTGTAATCGGAAGGTTGCCGGTTCGAGCCCCGGCTTGGACAGTCTCGGCAAGACACTTCACCCATTGCCTACTGGTGGCGGTCAGAGGGCCCGGTGGCGCCAGTGTCCGGCAGCCTCGCCTCTGTCAGTGCGCCCAAGGGTGGCTGTGGCTACAATGTAGTTTGCCATCACCAGTGTGTGTGAATGGGTGGATGACTGGATATGTAAAGTGCTTTGGGGTCCTTAGGGACTAGTAAAGCGCTATATAAATACAGGCCATTTACCATAGATATCCAGCATGATTTTTTCCCCATTGAAGGCTGATGTGCTTTGAAAGTGTTCCTTTAATTATTTTGAGCAATGTGAATATGCAGCGTTAAGTCCCATTCTTTTCAGTAATTCATGCATAATGTGTAGATTTTATGAGATGTATAAAATGTATAAAAAATTAATAATACACTGTGTAACTGTTGAGAAC
Source organism: Copadichromis virginalis (assembly GCF_057382275.1). Taxonomy (NCBI): domain Eukaryota; kingdom Metazoa; phylum Chordata; class Actinopteri; order Cichliformes; family Cichlidae; genus Copadichromis; species Copadichromis virginalis. Next base: position 26,066,936 of record NC_140623.1, read on the forward strand.
GGTTGTCAGTACTGTCTATGGGCTACAAGAAAATAAAATATTGCTTACAGGCTGTTATTCCAGGAGCAACAGAAAACCAAATTCAGACAAACTCCACCGACAAGACTTAGCAAGCTAAGTCATAAAAACTAAATTAACAAACAGTAAAACTATTATTATTTTTTATAAATGTGAGCACCTTCAAATGGGCTCCAGCAGGCAGGAAATAGATGCAGGTGAGTATTTTCTTGTACACATTTTCAGCAAAACAGCAACGCTAATAGCAACTCAATCTCCACAAAAGGGCAAACAAAGGTGCCTTTACAGCTCATAACAAACGTGATTTTCCACAGTTTTTCCCTTCAAAGCATCTTTACGCTGGCAGCAGTCAAAACAATAATATCATCGTACGTGGAGACAATTACATTTCATGTTAATACACCACTTTATTAGGTACACCTGCTCTACTGTTTGCCAACAAAAATCTACAATCAGCCAATCACATGGCAATACATCTGTTCATTTAGGCATGAAGACATGGTTTAGACCACCTGTTGAAGTTCAAACCATGCTTCAGAATGGGGAAGAAAGGTGATTTAAGCGGTGCCAGATGGCCTGGCCTGAGTATTACAGGAATTGCTGATCTACCCACCCACGATTTTCCTGGACAAGCATCTCTCTGGGGTTCATAAAGAAAAAAGCCGAAAAAGGCTAAATATCTGGCAAGCAGCAGTTCTCTGGGCCAAAATGCCTCGTCGATGCCAAAAGTGAGAGGAAGGCAGCAGTAACTGAAATAACCACTGGACAGCACCCCCTCACTCCAATATTCCACCTCTGGATTCAGACCCATTCCTGTGTCTGTGTGTGTGTGTGTGTGGGGGGGGGGGGGGGGGGGGGGGGGGGGATTTCCCTGTGAGTTATTCGACCTGTGACTGATGAAAAATACTGATCCAAGACGAAAACATGGGCGATTATCTCTTCTAGTGTTGTAATTTGCTCAGCTCTTGTAACGATTCTCTTTCTCTAAGTTTGATTTATTTGATTCCTTTTGAGATGTTATATTTTGCTAGGCCAACTGTGGTGTGGTAGTTACTGTGGTTGTTGTGAAAGCTTCATTTACTGCTGGTTAATTAACTGCTTCTTTGAAATGATTCCTTTCTTATTTCCTCTTTAAACTAATGTGTTTCTTATTATGTGAATGGCACGAAGGCCTTATCAGCCATAAGCCACTGTTGAGGCGTTTCTAAAACCAAGATAATAATAATATAGTAATTAAATCACAATATTTTACAGCAGCTTAACTTATTCTGACTGCAGAGCTGAGTCTGGTGTACTAATATGGTCATTGTACAGACAGACAGCCTTTCATGCCACCCTCTGGTCATACCAAAAACATTTTACTCCCCAGTTAATGGAAAAATGTTCAGAATAGCAACATTTTTTCTCCTTTTTTCTCTCTTTTTTCATCTCCGTGCTTTAGATCCAGCAGTTTATCAGCAATAATGTGTTTGGATGTGCAATGAGCACTGCAGCCTCACGGGACTTTGTGCTATTCTTTTAGTCTTGTTAAAGTCATATTAGAAAACAGATTCAGGCAATAAGTGGAAAGAGCTGAAGCTGATGCTTATTCATGTGTGGCTCGTACTTCAGTATAGGCACAGAAAATAAATGAGCCTTTTTTTTTTCTGAGGGAACATTTGAGAGCTGTCTTTTGCTAAATCACCAATGTTTTAATGTTTGCCTGTACTATGAACTATCATCTCACTTCCCCTTGTTTGGCCTTTTACATCATTACACTTATCCCCGTGCTCTCTGTTTTGCCTCTTTTGTACTGGGTTTTGCCTTCAGAACTGCCTTAATTTTTTCTGTGTTGTTTAAACATTGTTCAACTGATAGGCAAAAGAAAATATGCCCCATCCCATTACACCCCAACTACCAGCCTGAACTGGATGGATACAAGATACAAGAAAGGATCCATACTTTCACATTGTTTGTTGCACCGTGCAAATTCGGACCCCAGTATCTGAATTTCAAGACAGAAACTCTGTAGACCTGGGAATATTCTTTTTATCATCTATTGTCCAACTTTGATGAGCTGGTGTGAGTTGTAGGTCAGTTTCCCGTTTTTGGCTGACAGGAGTGGCACCACATGTGGTCTTTGCTGCTGTAACAAAAACATGTTGTGCATTTGCAGATGTGCTTCTGCCTACCTTGGGCATTTATTTTAAGTTATTGTTGCCTTCCTATGAGCTCAAAGGTCATTCTCCACTGGCCTCTAACACCAACAAGGCATTTTTCACCAAGAGAACGGCCATTTATTTTGTCTTTCATCTTCCTCTGACCATTCTCTCTAAACCCTGGAGACGGTTGTGTGGGAAAATCCCAGCAATTTATGAAATACTCAAACCAAGCAGTCTAGCTAAAATAAACTTCCATCTTTGTGAGAGGTTAAGCAAGTGCAAATAGAGGTCTGGCTTACCTAAATAACTCTGCCCATTATCCTGTCACACTTGATAGTGTGATAATAGAGGAAAAGTAATTCAGCACTTCCTGACTGACTGTGAAACGTATTGTAAAGAGAAAGCACTGAGTGCATAAATTTTATTAATGCATGTTACTGAAATTCCTAAATAAGTTATAGCCAGGGCTGGACTGGGACAAAAGATCGGCCCGGGTATTGACCAGTTGTGACAGTGATGTACACTGTCATGTTGATATATATGTATGATTTGTATACAGTGTATCATCTTCATGCTTCCCTCTCACCAGATATCCAAACCGATATCATGACCAGCAGCTTTTACAGCTGTGGCTCCAGCGAACATCAGCTGATATTAGAAAGTAATATTAAATAAATTCAAACAACAGCTGATCAGGATTAAACGTGCTGCTGTTGTTTAGCGCGACATCCGCTGGTTTCCTCTTTCTGGCGCAAAGTGGGCAATAAACAGACAAAAGAGACGATCAGCTGATCATTGATCAGTTTCATGATTGAAGTAGCAACAGGAGAGGGAGGGGAGAGAATGAGAGAAGAAGAGGCAGCTGTGCAGCAAAGACACAGAATAACTCCAGCTTTGTGTCTTTTATTGTTGGCTAATCCACCACCTTTCATTGTTTATACGTTACAAAAACAAGCAAACATAAAAATGAAAAATCACCATCGGCCCACCGGTATGCCCAATGGCCAGTCCAGCTGTGGTTATAGCTTAAAGTTTGAGCTGACCTGTGAGTTCTGACAGATTAGTTAGAACAATAAATAATCGAGTCATTAAGTGTGACAGATTGACATATGATGCACTAATTTTTTTTTAAAGCTTTATAGTGACAACGACAACGATAACTGGCTTACAACTCAAACTATGCAAATAAGAAATGTATCTTCAATTAGATTTGAATTCTTTGTTCAAACCTTCAGTTTAACTTTTCCTCTTTATTCTCAAGAAGGATCCAAAAATTCTAATATAGCTGGCCAAAACATTAGACTCCTAACAAAGTCTACCCTGGTAAAAGGAGTAAACCTTTTCAATAGCACAGCACCCAGTGCATAACTTTGAATATTTACCAGCAGCTAAAAGGCCTGCTCGGATATGTTTTTGTCAAAGGTTTAGAAAAAAAGTCCTACAGGACTTGAAAGAACAGCAGGGGTAGCGTGATTGGGTATTATGGGCGCACAAAAGAACGGTGTTAAAAGGATGTTTAGCTCTCTTTTTTGGCATTTTTCATCAAAGCTGACTTGTCTTCTTGCTTTGGCTTCAGTATCACAAAGAGCCATCTGAAGCTGGCTGTGACGTGGTTTCCATGGGAGTACAAAGCTTTTTGAAGCCAGTTAAGATACCGCATGGATTTCACTTTCCGTTTGCTCTGCCAAGCTGCTGGGAACACTCTGCTCCTTATCGTTCAGTGTGAGGCGCCCTTATACAGTATGTACCTGCAAGGGCTGACCCCATAGTTCAGAGTATCCCAGATTAAACATATGTAACCGGTACTTCTGACTTGCACTTGAAGCTTTGGTTTCTAAAAGCATTTATGAAAACCTGAACACATCAGAAAAGTTTAATATTTAAACATAATTTACTGTTATATCTTTGAAAGCATAACAAATTTAAACCACTGTGCCAAGAGGTGAGAGCATGACAAAAATAATGGTTTGAAATAAATTCAGTGATATTACTGAAGACAATAATTGATCATGTGATGACTTCCTGACATCAGCCTCTTTTCATCTACTCTGCAGTTGTGTGAAAAAGAAAGTTTCACATGGTTCTTTGCAGTCATGTGCTGGAATTAAAAGGGTAAGTAGCAGCACTTAATTGACTGTCAGCAAGTGTGAGCACCTCTGCAAAGCAGAAGTTTGCGGATCAATCTGGACAGGTTATAATGCCATTTCCGAACAATTTCAAGATGATCATTCTACTAGGAAAAAGATTATTTCCAAATGGAAAACATTCGAGGCACTCGCCAGTCTTCCTGGGAATAAATCCCAAGGTCAGACAGTGCATTGCTCAGAAAAATTGCAAAAAACACCAGAAGTACATCTCAGAGTGTACAGCCCTCAGTTAGCAGTATAAAAGATTAAAGAAGTATGGCTTGTTTGGAAGGGATGCCAGGACAAGGCTTCTTCTCTTTAAGAAGAACGCGGCAGCACAGCTTATGTTTGCAAAGTTGCATCTGGCTTGTTTTGAGTCACACGACCTGGGCACCCTGCAGTCTCCAAATTAACCATAAACTCCTCTGTATACCAAAGTATTCTAGAATCAAATGTGAGGCCAGCTGTCTGATAGTCTGGCCAGAAGTGGGTCATGCAATAGGGGAGGATGCCAAGCACAGCGGCAAATGTACAACAGAGTTGAAAGAAAAGAATCAAGGTGTTGCAGTCCAGAGCTCAGCCCAACTGAAATGCTGTGGTGGAACCTTAACAGAGCTGTCATAGACAAATGCACACAAACCTCAATGAAGTGAAGCAACACTGTAAAGAAGAGTGGACCAGAATTCCTCAACAACAATGTGAGAGACTGACAAAGTGATACGGGAAACAACTGCTGCAGGTTATTGTTGCTAAAGGTGCTTCTACACACATATGAATCAAGAGGTGGGCTTTTTATTTTTCCCCAACTGTAGATGATTTAATGTCAGTACCTAGTGGCAATGCCCACAAACCCGTAATCTATCACTAGTTTTAAAACCTTACATTGTATACTCTAATGCATATACTATTAAACACCCAGGGATTGTTTCAGTATTTGTGTTCATAATAGCTTTGAAAAGCTTTTCAGTGGCTCCTAAACTATCATTTCTTTTGGAGTTAAAATAACTGAAAACTGAATAGAAAAACATATGTAATGTTTTATTGTTTTCCTTACAGCAGTTAGCAATAGCTTAACTATAGCAAGCCAAAAATAAATACAAATTTTAAATAATTTCAACAATGTGTTTCATTCAAGAGGGCAACAGTAGCATTTCACGTTAATTGGACGAAAAGTCCAACACAAAGCTATGGCTTCCTGTCTGTTTTTCCCCACAGGAAGTTATGAGCACGTGGTCATTTTTCTTAATGCTTTTAAACTTGAAATTACACAATTCACATATGTATTTATTTATTTTTTATCTGTAAGGGAATTTTTTTTTTTAAAAAATGGGCAGAGAGGAAGCCATTCTTGCGTAACTGGACTCGGCCCGGCAGAAGCAGTTAAGAGACGATGCTGAACATGCAGTAAAACATGAGGAAAATACTACAGGCAAAGAACGTAAACATTGAAAATCAAAACTTAAAAGATCACCCAAAAGGCTACCGTATGTGGGCTAATTAGAAAAATCGCTTTTTGAAGTTTTCATGTACAAAGCAAAAAATGTTATTCCAAAAAAGGGTGATGTGACCATTATAAGTCACAATTAATTTCCCTGACGGTTGTGAGAGCATTAGGCAACTGAGGCAACAATGCCCTCTGTTAACCCATTCTGTAAGAGTCCAATCAAAATTCCTCCCCTGCCTGTTACACCATCCAGTCACTGATGTAAAATGTAGAAGCACACGCAAGTCAACATCCACCTAATCCACATCACCTCATTCAACCCCCCTTTACATCATTTCCTCAGAACTTTTCACAGGAAACTTGTGTGGGCAAGAGTTAAGATGTAAATAGCAATCCCCAAATCCCCAAAACTTACAAGCACACACACACACACACACACACACACACACACACACACACACAAACAAGCTCCCCTCTGCATCCACTGTTAACTCAGTGCATTCATTTGTCATTGATGCTTCTCCATGACTTCATTTCCCTTTGTGGCTGCGTTGCTCCCATGTGCTTTTGGCAGTTGTACGGAGGCCTGGCAGGGCCACATAGTCTTTCTGGAAGCGTGAATTTGGCGTTCTCTGTCGTTTCCTCTCCCCCTGCGTGGTGAAGAAAGCATCCTGGAAACGCATGCTCGAGGCCGTTGACTAGAAAACAAGACATCAGAAAGCACCAATGAGTAATAGCAAAATGTTCCACATGGCATGAGAATATTCTGTTTGTTTATGCCAATGAAGTTTGAAACTTATGCTTTTAAAGTTTATGTGTAAATCTTGTAAATCTAATACTTACAAGTCTGCGCTTCACCTTTTTGGGGAGGTCTTCGTCTAAGGTGTAGACATCTTCTCTTTTGGCCAGCACCTGAGAGCCGTCTTCAAACTCCACCTGAGATAAGGTGAAACCAATCAGCAGCTATCCAAGAGGTTTTAAAGAAATGTGTTGCATTTATACAGTTTTCATGCACATGCACACTCAAAATCTTGCCACCAAATTTACTGAACATTTTTGCTTAAAAAAAAGCCAAAAAAAAACCCTCCTATTTACATTTAACTGTCTTCTAAATATTTTTTACTTAATCATCTTTGATACTGCAGTTACATATGGTGGTATCTGTAGGTTTGTTGCATTAATAATGCAGAACAGTCTAAGGAGCTGGGAAAGAAGGCAACTGGACTTCTTAAAGTTTCTTGAAGAAATTACACCTCTCATCCAAGAGGCTTCTTCAGATCTAAAACCCAATGCTGGAGTCTCTCCGGTATTTAAACCCTACTATTAATCATACGCCTTGTCACATGAGCCCAGGTGTCAAAATAGCATTTCCCTCATTGCCGAGCTTCAAAAATGGCGGTTTTGATTCTTGTGAAGGAGTCCGAGTTTGGATTCCAGCTCAGCTCAGCTGGAACTCTGGCCAAGCAGGTACTAAAAACACCTAATAGAAAATCCAAAAGAGAGCAGATGCTAGTGGCTTTTGGTTGCGGCAGATGGCCGCATCTCAGAGAGGCTGTTTCTGCTGGCATTTTCTTCCTGTTAAAAGGAGTTTTTCCTTCCCACTGTCAACAAAGCGCTAGCTCAAAGGGAGTCATATGATTTTTGAGATTTTCTCTTTTCTTTGTATTATTGTAGGTCTTTACCTTACAATAAAAAGCACCCTCAGGCAACTGGTGCTATATAAATGAAATTGAATTTAAAATTGAATGTGGTGTCATAAGCCACCCCCTCTGCTCAATGATGGTCATTCACAGTGGGAGTCCAGTTGCTTTCTATCCAAGCTCCTTAGAGTACCATGACCTGGATAGCTGAGAACCTACACAGGCATTTATATAACACAGGCTTTTTTCTGTGTGTTTTTCAGGCTACCATTATTACAGACTATAAGAGGCCACAAAGAATTTCTTAACCCTCACTTTAACAACATTTTTGCCAGAATGCACAAGTGTGCCGTTCCACCCCTTAGCTCTAATAAAAAAAGATCAAATAAAGACCATCTTCATGTTACCTCTGCTCTTTAAACATTAACGCTGGAGTTCTTGGAAAAAAGCAGGGGCTTCATCTCTAAAATACACCTTGACAATGGAAAGTTCTTGTCCAGCCATTTTTTCCCATCTTAATCTGACCTATATTAAACCGTCTTTGCGTCACAGGTGCATTTGTGCATAAGTAATGGTTAACGCCCAGCTCGCCTAAATAAAGCTTAAATGGAAGCTGCATGAGTCTTAGCTTAGTTAATATTTCAGTGAGTTTGAATAATGCAGATTGTCACCTCCTTCTCTTCTTCCGTCACTTTTCACTTGCTCACTCTCCGTCTTTTTCCCCCTCTCCCCATTTTCTATCTCTATGTCCAAACAGCTTTTGCTTCCTACGTCTGTCTTTTACCCTCCCGTCATCTTTAATCTCCTCTTGATCATCGTGACTTCAGCGCTTCCCTCAATCCCCCTGTCTTTTCTGTCCACACGTAGACCAGGGGACATTGACAACGTCAGCGTTGAGGGAGTTCAACAAATTTACTGCTATGCCGCTTTGACCTGCAACTATGCCTGAAAGTCTATTCAGCACAACGTGGCCATTTGTTTTTCTCTCCCATGCTCACTCACTGCTGCCGTGACTGAGTAGTTTACAGATGGATCGCATGTTCAGGTACCTGGTACATGTAGGAGACGTTGGATCCCAGGTATTTGGCACTGTAGAACAGCCCATCAGGCCATTTTACTTGAACAGCTTCCCCCACTTCAGGAGCACCCAGGTTCACACAATCTCTGCTCTGAAATACAAGAGAGTAGTAGATGGTCTGTAAGTGTCTAAGTGTTTCAAAACAATTTCAAAAAGACAGAAGAAGTCATTCAAAGTGGGTGTCAGGATAACTGCTAAAGAGAGTAATTCCCTTTGATATATTTACCTGCTAAAAAAAACTCAAGTGGACTGACAACAGCTTTTGCTATAGTCGAGAATTTGACAGTCGAGTGCTGTTGAGATCTAAACTCAAAGCTGCATACAAAACTTCTCAGCCCAAAATGGTTGAGACACTATGGTAATGTAAAGAGCAAATGGTTTTGTTTCAGTGTTCAGACAGCAGGACCTCGTGAATGCTTTGTGCTACCGTGACACACTGAATATCCCCGAGAAACTTGTTTTCTTGTCTTCTATGTAAGGGGCTTCAACACTAGACAATCAACAAGCTTTAAGGTGTACATAGCTTTTTAACAAAACAAGCACAAGGCTTCAAAACATACACATTCAGTTATTTTGGTGTAATATACAATATCTTTGGTAGCTAGCTGAGGCTCAGGACTGAATGCTCTTAACTTTAATGTGCTCTTAAATATAGAAACACACGTTTAGCTGTCAGTTTCCATACTCCCATCGAAACCCCTGGTGTGTGATATTGTATTTTTCTCTGAAAGGCCCTTTCAGAAACCCGCTGAAAGATTTACAATGAGAAACACTAGAGCATATTTTCAAAGGAGAAAAAGAAGTTCCTCTTAACGAGGGGGATTTAAACAACTGGTTTGACCTCATACAACTACGCAGTGACCTCTTGAGTGTGCGTCTAATTAAACATATCCTCACCACTATGTCCTCGGGGTACGTGTCATTAGAGAAAGAGCCATCATCAAACATGACCTCGTAGAACGTCTGGGAGGTGATCTGCGTGACCTTGGAGCTGTAGTAGCGCAGGTTCTTGTGTTTGGAGATCACCGTCTGGCCAAGTGAGATAGAAGCTTGGTTTGCTTGCTGCTTCTAGTGTAGACAGAGAGTAGCAATTAGACTAATGTATGGCAATACAGAGTAAAGTCAAACTAAATTCCACTGGGGTACAGCAATGTTATATAATAAGTGACAACTGAAATGTTCTGTTAGATTTATTTGCATTATAAAAGGCTCTGATACCCAAATCTCTGCTTTTAATACAATCAGGTTTATAGATCTGTCTCTCAAGTCATCTTGACAGCTTCTTGTACCGAGGTACAACTTTTACTTTTAATTAAGCTCAGTACGAACAGAGTATGGTTGTTATCTTTGCATTTAGAAGGGAAGAAATTGCACCATGCAAGTTAGTTGCAGCATAGTGAAGACAAACCTTAAATTAGTGTGAGTTTAAGTGTAAGTTGGGCATCAGCTCTAACAAGACCCCAAAGAAAACTTTTCTTCAGTACCAGCACAAAGAACTCATTTGTGAAAGTACATCCTTGACATTTTAGATACTGGCATTCACTCACACCACTGTGGCACAGTGCAAATGTATGCTGCGCTCACTTAAAGCGGGAACTTTCTAAAACAGCAATTAGTCTTCTAAACGAGCAGTTAATTCTGTACGGCTGTTCCAGTAGAATAACTGTTAAATAACTGAACTCAGTAATAATGATCTTTTGTGTCTTAAGCTGGTTTATCCATAAAAATAAAAAAAATGCCCAAAACTAAAACAAAAAACAACCCCCCCCCCAAAAAAAACAAAAACAAAAAACAAAAAACAAAACAAAAAACAAAAACCCAAAACAAAACAGACTTACTGCACACTTTTCTCCTCCTTTTCTAGCATAATGTTGCACTACTAACCGCACTGTCATGGACAATGTTTCAGTTTATACGTTTAATTCAGTTACCAGCATTATTATAGATGATGCAAGTGAACAAAGCAACGAGCTGAACTTGAACCTACAAGTGACTGCAGTAAATACTTAATGTCAAACTACATTAACTACCGCAATTCCCCCCAAAAACAAAAAATGCTGCTGGAACGCCGTTTAAAATGTGACTATAACCAGAATGATTTACCAAATGTCACGTGGCTCATGTTCACATACGGCTTCTTCTTGCATGATAGAGCTTTAGCGTGCATTTATAGATGGCCCAATGACTGTGTTCACAGACAATGATTTCTGACAGCAGTGTTTCCATGACAGAAACATTTCTGTTTTAAATGAAGTGCCATCTGAGGGACCAAACATCAGCGGCATCCAACATAATCTGATTTTTCAGCCCTGTCCATTGTCCACAGAGATTTCTCCAGATTCTTTAAATATTTTGGTATTATGAACTATAGAGGATTATTCTGTAATTGTTCCACAAATTATAAACATCGTTTTTAGCAATGCTCTTTTTATTCCCCATCATGCGGCTAACCAGCTGCCAATTGACGTAATTAGTTGCAAATTGTTCATCCAGCTCCTTCTTTTCAGCACCTTTTACTTTTCCAACCTTTTGTTGCCCCTTGCCCCAGTTTTAAGAGATTGTTTAGAGTGCTGCTGCTCTCAAATTCAAAATGAGCTGCTATTTTTCATGAAATATTACCATGTCTTAAGTTTTAACATTTCATATGTTTTCTTTATTCTATTGTGAACGAAATATAAACTTGAGTTTTTTTTAATCACTTCATTCTGGTTTTATTTACATTTTACACAGCATCCCAATTTTGGGGGAATTCCACAAGTTCAATTGTATTTGGGGTCAAATGAGAATATGTTGTGCAGAGCAGCAGTTTGTAAAGTGGGGACATTAGTTTACTATCTTACGCTTTATTTGTTTTAACTGAAACAAAATATTGAATGATTTATTATGAGCTTGTTTGTATTAAAATACAGAACATGTACATTAGAGAAGGAGGAGATCCCACGCTAACACAGTATAAAGTGTAAGGATTTTCCTGGTGTTGCAGAGACATTCACATCAGAAATAAAAGTAATCCATTGGATCTTCATCTTCTTTTATGCCAAGAGTAAATGAACATGCTTATGTTCATTCTTGCAGCCAACAACAGAACATTTGGTGTGCTTCATTAATAGAATATAGAGTTAGAGTTGGCAGAAAAAGGCTCTAGCAGGGAAATAGTAGTTGTTCATTCTTTGTTTGAGTGCAAACAAGCCACTGTGCACGCATCACGCCGATGTGTTGTTACACAGTGCCCTGTATAAGTTATGGAAGAAAGACTCGACTACAAACAAGGTGATTCAGGCAGTTCAGCTGTAGTATTTGCAACAGGTAAAACAGAGACAAAGGCATAACATAAAGGGGCCCCTTTAACAAGCTGTTTTCAATTATCTGGCGAGTAGTCATTTGTGCCACTTCCTTAATTACATTAACACAAATTATTAAGTGCTTATAATTGAGTCAGTTATTTCAAGCGTGTCAAAAACAATAATATGTCTATTTATTCCGGGCACTGGTTCAGATCAGCTGTAGCAAACACCTGTCCTATAACTTACAGCTGACGAACTCCGCGACTGGTGTCTATGGCAGGTGATTGACACAACATACGGCCAATCATCGGGCTCCATGATAACACCGGCAGCATGGGCACAGGTCACATGAAAGGAGGTGGGACACCGGCCACATGAGCACTGGATACAAGCCCCTGAGTGCCGCTTTCCCGCACAGCGTTTACGACAATAGATGCACTTCTGTAAACACATAAGGACCAGACCAAACTGTCAATAGGCCTGAATTAACTTAGGTTGCACACGAAAAGCTGGGAAAATGTTATTACTGCAAAGGAATTATAAAAACAATTGAGAGACGCCAAGAACCAAAAAATGGCCAGTGGTCTAGAACGATCAGCAGCTGCTTTTAGACAAACCAAAGGTGTTTTTAGACTGTATCCAGCTTGTTTTGTTTCAATATAACTAGATTTAAAATGCTGTCAAAGTGTTCTTCAAAAAACATTTTTTAAACAATAAGCATGTTCTTTAAGTACGTCTTTACCAAAATGTTTTCAAGCCTTACTGGAAATGATCCAAAACAATATACACAACGAATAAATAAAATCTCTAGCCTTATCGTTACAACAGGAGTATTTGTCCTCTATATCGTTATGGCTTGCGTTCTAAAGACACATAAAAACAACAGCTGGGCCGCCACTCTTGGCTTTTAGAATATATGGTCTTTTTAAAAGCATGTTGCTAACAGTTTAATAACACTAAAGTATGAATAAGATGGCCAAGCTCATCGTGACCAAGAAAACTTGATGGTTGCAGTGATTGCATTGAATTTTTTTGCTGTTGGAAACTGATTGCAAGTACATGTTGTGAAAAACTTGTTGCCCAGAGGTCAAGGATGCAACACCCTCAACTTGTGGACAACACAAGATAATTGCACAGGTCGCATTGTGGGAGGCAACAATCCCAGTACAGCTCAGACTGACTGCAATCACTCTCAGACAGATTAGCAAAGGATTCCAAAAAACTACCATCTAATTTATAATTGCAGATGGGGACTCAACTCAACTGGTTGCCAGCTGATTTATTTTCTAGTTATATTCTTATATAAAAGCAATGTCACTGAGTATCTTTATATCATTTTGCAAATTAATGTCACTATTTGTGAAAGAATTACTGAAACAGTGTCAAAACTGATGTTCTAGCTGGACTCTGAATTTAAATAGTTCATTTCTGTATATGTAGACAGCGACAGATTTGCAACAGACAGCAATAGATTTGCGATTTTCACCAGTGTATCAGTAAAATGCTGTATTATCCATGACAGACTGGATGTAACAGCCATTCAGTCGCAGTCTGGCACCAGACTTACTCCATCTTCCTGTTGCTTTATCACCATCCTGACCAAAGTTACTTTGAAGAAATGAATGAAAAGACCAAAACAGCTCTGTGTTGCTTTATATTAACAAAGATTTCTTGATCAGTACCCAGGACATGTAACATATCATCTATATAACAGTAGTTTCCAACAGCAGCTGCTGACTCATACTGGACCGTCATATCGGATATCTCCACGACACCACTTTTGGATCTTGGCACTGCTGACATCAGTTTGATGAACGATGAACAACGATCAAACTTTTTGGTTAATTAGTACATTTGTTGTTGTTGTTTTTATATAGAAAATCAAAAGACACTGATAGAAAACATGAAATACTGTGCTTCCAGAGATGAAAGGAGAAGTTGTGATGGACAGCAACATCCTACACACACTTAGAGTGGCTGAAGATATTATTTACACAAAGGGAAAATCATTTTACCCCAAGGGTAATAAATAAATAAAAATTCACACTGTAAATGGAAGCCCTTCAGTCGGATGTTCTCCTTTTTAAATTTCAAATGCAAACTACTGCACAATACACCTACTCCCAGTGACTGCCTTTATTGCTGTGGAGGAAACCTGACCTTACTCACTAAAGCATCCATGTCTGGTGTAAAATAAAAAAAATAAAATAAAGTAATTTAACATTTGCATTTCCACTCCAGACTTTAAAGGTTGGCTAGGAAAAACAGCAAATTAGTGACAATAGACCGCTAAGTGAATCACCGCTCAGCTGTGCCGTGAACCTCTAACATAATTTAAAGCCAATATGTGCTCCAAAAAAATTATATCTGTGAAATCTGCTGTTATTGGATACGGTAGTGTAAACAAGTCATTGATAGCAGAAAATAAAATGAGAGACCCCAGTTTAATAGTCAACAGAAACATGTTATTGGACTGCTGCAATACAAAGAAACCCTCAACTTAAGCCAATCAGATGACATCATTTACGCTTTCCACAAATAAAAAGTGCTTCAATCTGTATGTTGTGGTATTTTCTTTCCTCGTTTAAGCTCTGTGAAGAGTACACAACTGCACACTGGCGAGCATAATACACATACACATCCTACACACAAACACTGCCATGCATCCATGCACAAACACACTTGAAGCGAAATTTTGTAAAAGACTATCTCTCGGGTTTCTGCACTAAACAGCCCATCAAGTCAGTTCCCTCTACTGTGGCATCTCTCTTGTCTGTCCTCTCCAACGAAAGGGAAAATATGACGACATGCCTCCCATTATAACCCCACTCGCTCCCTCTTCCTCTTTCACCCCCTTTGCATGCCTTCCATCTCACTCCATTTTCTCTAGTCTGCTCTTAATAAAACACCCATCTACGCTCTCTTCTTCGCTTCCCTGCCCTGGCTTCTGTCTTTGCAGCTTGGTTTCACATCTTACTGAAAGTAATTTATTCATTAATCTAATTCCCCGGAAATCCATGCTATAATATCGACATGTAATACGTCTATATGCAGACACGTTCCAGTGCCTCAGTGAGTTTAAGTGGGAATTAGCTGGTTTTTTAATATCCATTTCTATAAAAGGTTCCAAATTACCATATCATTGCTATATCTTGTGCATAATATTGTTGTTTACATATTGTTTAAACAGCACGTGTTGAAATATTAAGAAAATACAATATCAAAAGCACCTTATGACAGTTTAATTCCCCTGTGTATATTTCTATATAATAGGATGTGATGATGCCCAGAAACAAGAGAAGGCATCTGAGAGGTAAATAAGAAGGTGACGCTGCGCAAGTACGAACCTTTCTTAAAGTCTCTGTCCTTATCAGCTAAGCCACTGCCCTTTGTTCATTTATTTGAACAAATCAATAACTGATCTAATTAGTTGGCTCAGCGTTAATTAAATTTAACCTCTACAGCAGGGCTGGCTTCGTCTTTACAATTATCAGCTTAGCCCTCTTAATGCAGATATCAGTTGGGGATCAGTAGGTATTGTGTATAGTGAGAGACTACCCTCTTTTCCTCTTGTGAAGAAAACCAAAAGGCAATATAAATGCTGTTTTTAAAACGGGATGAAAATCCTAAGTTTATCCTCCCCCACCCCCCTAATAATGAAGTTTCTTGTCCTTTCTGTTCCTGAGCTGAGGGAGAAGCAGTCAGTGCTTTTCTCGGTGACTAACTTGGCCTACATTTCGTAAAGCCTTTTCCCATACCTCCTACATTATGGACAGCACTGCACAGATGAACTGGCCCGACTGTCTAGTCCACTTATTGAGGCCAGCATAACAAGATTCTAGCTGGCATGCACTGTGTGCAAAATCTGTGTTCGTATTTCTGCAAATGAGCACTTATGTACATATATTGGCAGGGGAGGGGACAAAATAAAATAATGCCAATTAGATCACAAAGTAATATAAACATGTAAGAATAATTGTATGTTTTAATGCGTGTGTGAACTTCGCCAATTTCTCCCCTGTGACTTCTGCAGTGTGTATTCGGGTGCCTGTGTTGAGCCATGCGTTAAGAACATTCCCACAGTAAATTATGAATGTGTATGTGTGCACATCGGTGTGCGTGTGTTGTATGATAGTAAATTATGAATGTACTGAGCTGCTGCAGGGGCAACGGGTCCAATGCGAACTTCAGAACACGTGGCTCGGGGATTGAATCTACAAATGACAACGCAGACAAAACAGAAAGGTAGTCTGTACGCCATCCTCGAAACTTTGAGAGAAAGTCTGCATCACAGGCGCACACTTTCTACTGGTGTACATGTGAAGGACATATTGGTTATTCATGCACACTGTGTGATAAAGCATTTAACATCTAAAGCAAGGAAGTGCCACTTCCTCTAAAAGGAATTTAGGTCCTTCATATACTTATATTTTGGCCATCACGTAGGTCATGTCAGAGGCTTTTATGAGCACCCTGCCTCTTCCCCGTCTGGACTATAATTTTCATTTTGTTCAGATTTCAGCCTGCGGATATGGAAACTGACTTTGTGGTTTGTGCTTTCATATCCAAATGAGCTTAATTTCAATGTGGTGTGAGAAGATATGAACCATATCCCTGTAAATACCCTATGGGTAATGTCACTGTGTCCACAGAGTTAGCATCCCATTCAGTGTCAGTGCAGCAATATTCCTTGAACTATTTTCGGGTCATGTATAAACCTAAATATGCTGGTTCCCTGTGGTGAAGTATGACATTTTAGTTATAACTGAAGTCTATTCACTCAGATGTCGTTTTCTGAGGGACTGATAACTAAACTCAAACTGGATATCATTGTGTTACGCTGAAAAGTCTTCTTACCATTTCTTTAATTTGGAAGTGGAGGTACTTCCAAATTTCCCCTGACTGCAACCTCCAGCAACCAGGTATAGAAAACACACCTTTCCCAAGTGACTGGTGGTTAGCAGGGGGTCACTGACGCGTTTCTAGGCTGGCATGGCCGAGGCTTTAGGAATCAATTTCAATGTAGCTGCCAGCAACCTCCAGCAACCATGTGCAATGTTATCAGGGAATACCTCTTTTTCCCTCATGACCAGAGGTTGCCAGATGGTTGCTGACAGGTCTCTAGGCCTTTGTATCCGAGGCCTATACTACCTTTTTCACAACCCTTCTTAGAAGCCCAGATCTGTCCAGTTCATCTGTGCATTTGCAGTTTGACTATGGACAAAAATGAACTTCATTTTATGTCGGGGGACAAATGAGATCTAGTTCTCTGGCTATGAGCTAGAAACCCCTGAGACCTGATTCATCTTCCTTTTTTTCTTCTAAATACCATTCATGGTGTTGTATATTCTTCCTTTTTTGTGACTGTGAAGGCATGGACTTTTACTGTAACATCCTCAGGCCATCGCAGCTGTGCTGTGCTGTAACGAAAGCTCAAAACAAGACTTCTAAAAACAGCAGCAGGGCTGGAAGTGGCGCATCACTGCATTCAAACACAACTTTGGAAGGGACAACGGCCAGTGTTAAATTGAGCATGGCTTTTAATTTTTGTTGTATAACTTTGTAATCTCAGCCTCTATATATTAATGATGTATTCACATCATTGTTACTTTCAGCTCACGCAACCCATTTTGAACAATAAACTGATTTATTAATGTATCTTTTGTCATGAGCTGTTTTAAGGAGTCCTAAACTGTGATTTATTACATATGCTTCTAAGAAGAATTGAACTTATCCCATCTCTGTGATCCATCTTATGTGAGGATGTGCTTCTCCAACACTTTGCTTTCTGCTGACTTATCACAGTGCCTGCAGCAGAAAGCTAAGTATAGTGGCAACATGTCAGGTCTGCTGAGACGCACTGCAGCTCCCTCATTAAACAAACACATACACACTTAATAAATGCACAAGCACATGCACTCAGGGAGGCAGACATACACCTGCACACATATAGACAAACATCAGCACACAGAGTCTTACACACTCACACACACACACACACACACACACACACACACACAAACCCCCCCACTCCCACCCACCAGTGGTTAATTATCTAGCTTTGATTGCGGGCATGTTCGTCTCACATTGTTAATTAGAACTGTGAACACTTCATTAATTAGACCAGGACAGTCCTCAAGGAGTGTGTGTGGTGTGCGGGTGTGTGTCTGTGTGTTCTCACCAGTTTATATCGCTGCATGGGGATCCTGCTGGTGTCGATGGGACTCCTCTTGGATTCATTGCTGAACCTCGCCTCTGGCAATGCTACTGCACACATCACGTGAGCCCATCTATACACACAAACAAATTAATACATTGTGATGATTAAGATACCCAGACAATTCATTTGGCTGAGCTCTAGAGATGAGGGATAAGTGTGCAGAGCTAATCGCAGAACAAAAGCTCGTCTCACTTGTCGTTTTGGGTTTTCTTTAGAGCGCCACCTCTGAGGTTGCAGAGACAGCATTCCTGGGAAAAGAGAAAAATGAGTGAGAAAGACGAAATGCAGATATTTTTCTTCTAGTCACCAAAATCTATACACGTGCCACAGAGGAAGATATTTCTGCTTATTAAATAGTCAGAAAGAAGAAAAAATTAGTTGTCTTTATTGTATACAGTGATCACACTGCAGTGTGTCAACTACCACATATGAATATGGTCATCTATATTTTTAAGATACTACTGACTGTTCTGACTAGGGTCAGATCTTTGGGTGAGCCATCATCATCAGCTATAACGTATAATCATTTTAACACTAGTTCACATTAAAATTTTAGGATAGCACTGCTATTCTCCTTATACACCACAGTCATACTTGAATCAAAGGTATAAAATTGTCTTACTGCTGTAAAGTTTCCCTCGGTACAGCGATCACATGACCATTGTTCACTGATGTCGTCTGCAGAAACACCGTAACAGCCTAAAGTAAGAAGGGATGGATCAAAAATCTGTAGCAAAAATACTCACTGACTCCTCAAATGCTATTAAACTGTTGTGTCAATGGGTTGGGAGAGAAACAGCAGACTTGACAGTAAATGGCAAGATAATTTTATGTTATTAAGGAAACAAAATGTCACAACAAAAGACAGAGTTGGTGTACAATTCATCGTTGTTTACGAAGGCGTCCGTCTGTGTGGGTTTATCTCATATTAACGTGTGTCATAGCACGCTGTCATTTTAGACACTTCACAGCAGCAACTTTGCTTTTTGGTCTGAGTCCTCGCGTCCAAATGTTTTTCCAAAATAAAAAATGGCCTTGAACAGAAAAACACTGGGATTTCATTTAGTAAAACAAACGTGATCTTATTCAAAGCTGGCAGCTGATTACAATCCATGAGCTAGAGGCTTTAGACACGTAGGTTGGGAATTTTTATTTGAAAAAACACACTTGAAGTCTGTATATGTGTGCATGTCACTATTCTTTTCCTGCATTATCCATCAGAAAACCAAAAACAAAATCTAAGCCCACCTCTGTTTCCTTTCCAGAGTTCAAATAACAGAACGGGCAGAAAGCTACATCAACATGTACTTATTGTTGGGGCTCGAAACCGAACTTGTGGCTTTTTCATCAGTGTCAAATGACATACACTTCATCTCTAACTCCCACCCCACCAGACTTACAGACACACACACAATAAATGCACAACATCCTAGACCAAGCAGACTAAAAATATGGCAAAGTGAACGTTAGTAAGAGTGACTCAAACTGACTGAAAGCTGGGCATACTGCTGTCTAAGTCTTTTAAAAGTAGCTGCGTTTGCGCGCGCGTCTGTGTACGCGCGTGCGTAAGGCCGGCTGGAGGCTTAAGATATCGAAATGTGCATGATTGGGACAGAGATCCGTGTGAATGAGGGATTACGACAATGCACAATGTGTCGTGTCTGAGTAGCCTGGAAAAGAAAAGCTCCAGGGATTTTTTCTTCCCTTTTTTAAGAAAATGTGTGAGAGCTTGTTACTGGCTTGGGGATTTTGAACAGGAACTGTGTGTGGCGGAAACAGAGGATTCACCCCCAGTCTGACGAGGGAAATAAAATACTCCAAACCACAAAGAAAGGGGGGAGAAAGGGAAACAGAGAGAGGGTGGAACATACGGAAGAAATGAGTCAGGATTTAAACCCACTGACCCTCTAATAATGACATCAGTAACACAAGCACAACATGTGAAAACGAAGAATGTCGCCTGGTGGTAAGTGGTAAACAGATGGCATGAAGTTTAAAAACTATACACATCAGTTTGTATCTTCTACCCCCCTCCTCTCACACAAAAAAACTCAAATATATGTGCTACTGTTGCCTTGTGCATACATACTTGCATGGACCTGCAAGCAACAGCTCTGGCAGTAGAGCAGAGGGGAGGTGCCGTCTTCCTGCAGCAGTGGGTTAGTGGGAGTAGGGGGGCAATTCTCCTCCCGAAAAGAAAAGCAGATCTCTGGGATCAGGGGCTTGCTTCTCCTAAACCCTCCACCATGAGGTGAGGGACCCTCCATTGGAGATGAAGATTGGAAGGTGTCTTTAGCTACCATAGGCTTATTATCCTCTGCTTTGTCTTCCGCCTAGGGGAGGAAGAGACTGTAATTTTCATGTATAAAAACCTCTGACAGACGAAAAACTCAAAATTGTCTCTCCAGACTGAACTTTAACTACATTTAGAGCTGGAAATGTGCTGAAAAGCTGCAATTATCAGTAAAGCGGTTGGATTTAAAAAAAAAAAAGAAAAAGAAAAAAAAAAGACATATGAGCTCAACACAGGATAAGAACCACTGACCAGTGCAATACTGAAACAACCTCTAATTGGAGTAGCAAAAATGCTAGCCAAATGAGGCAAATGATGTAAACACAGAATGAAATGTGATCTTTCAACATTCTCAAGAGAAGAAAGTTGCAATGCGCACTCAATTTACACCAGTGGAACTGTGCATGTTTTAAAGACAATCATCTCCCAATTTGTGCTGACCTCCCCTTTACCTGATAGTAGGGCATGAAAAGTGTGCACACTGCACAGTACGGCTGCATGGTGGCTGCATGAGCATTGTACTCCCTCTCTGTTGAGAAGCAGCTCTTTTTGTTCTGCCACAGGTAGACAAGCGGCTTTGCCCACGCTTCCATTTCCTGCCCCTCTTCTTCTGCCAAGCTTGCTTCAGGTGGCTCTAAATGGAGACGAAATAAAGCCTTACTTACTCTGTAATCACTCATCTATTCAAACGGTGGTTTCTTTTACTGGGGCGCGGACAATGATTCATGCAATTCCAACCACGAATCTCTTGCCTGGTAGTTTGTTAATTAAGCCTTTTCTGAATGTGAAATAATCATCTGGCCAGAATATCAAAAAACGCAACACAAAGTGAATTCTGCAGCATTTTCTGCACAGAATCGCTGCAGAAGTCAGAGCTAATCCGGCCGCTGTGGTGACAATTTCCTCCAGTGACTTTAAAAACATTTTCACGGAATAGACGCCTGTCAGTTTCCAAATTTGCCCAAAAATAATTAAGCACTCTCATGATCATAAAACAGGCTTCTCACAGCCATGGTCATTTCTTACTCGCAGATAAACAACTACAACGGCTGCTGAATTATTCATCCTTTCTCACAACTACAGAGATGATAAATGTGACTGTGTGTGTATATGCACATTAGTGGTTGTTAATGGAGGCCCCCCTCCCCCCACCCCATTAAAACCATGAAAACAAATAGAATATCTATCACTAGATCATTTTACTGTGGTAGGCCCGAGAATTAAATGTGTTTGGTTTATGTGTGCATTGACGTCAAAAGAATCATTTCGGAGGGACATAAAATTTGAAAAATGAGGAGGGGAAGTATGGACCACAGGGTGGAATGGCTCACTGTGGAAAAACACAAATTTTACCTGAGTGTACTTTATATTTGTCAAGACTGTTGTTCATGCTGCTAACAGAGTCAGTTCTATTACTTCTGAGTATATTGTGTTAGAAATACAAACTTTTACAAAGTATGCGTTGTTGTTTTTGGACTACAAAACGGATTAACATCTAAATGTTGTGATGATTGCATTCTTGTTCGCTCCAGTGCAACCAAAAAGAAGTCTAACGATCATGGGTTCTGGCCCGGTGCCACCCACCATGCAGTACTAACCACAACAGGAAATGTCCCTGGGTTTTTTATTGAAATAAGCTTGACTCTTGGCTTATACTGTGTGCATGTGTCGCTGTCTAAATGTCTTTTTTAAGGCTCAACCATAGCAATACCTTTCATCGAACTGTGTTAACTGTATATATGCGTGTGTTTTTTCAGTGTGCCCACCGTCGTCACTGGCAACCTGTTGTTTGACAGCAGTTGGTACAGCCCTTGCGGTGGGTTTCCTGAGTGGGTGACGCCAGCTCTTAGTGGTCCTCTTCATTGACAGGGCAGGATACTGGCATGGACAGGGATTGATTGAAGGTGTTAAACATTATTTTTTAGTTTCTGTAATGTGTAAACTATTATAATTGACTATTTAAAAAAAACACTCACAGCACAAACCTCCCCAGGTTCCAGGCCTGATTCATTGCACTTATAATTATTTGTATCATTTATTTCTTCTTCTTCATCATCATCGTCGTCATCAGAGGAGTCACTACTGCTCTCTCTCTTGGCACTGTGCTGCTCTGCCTCATCGTCATCAGATC
Source organism: Copadichromis virginalis (assembly GCF_057382275.1). Lineage (NCBI taxonomy): Eukaryota > Metazoa > Chordata > Actinopteri > Cichliformes > Cichlidae > Copadichromis > Copadichromis virginalis. Next base: position 26,089,311 of record NC_140623.1, read on the forward strand.
CTCCTTCTTCCATATCAGACACCCTATCCTGTTCTCCATCTCCCGTTCTGAGAGGTGAAACAGCAGTATCCGAATGGAGTCTCTCCTCAGCTTCCCTTTGTCTCCCCAGCTCCCTGCATAGGGACAGCGCGTCAGCCCCATCATCTCTTTGCAACTCGTACTCTCCACAAAGCCCCAAAGGCTCCATAGCACCAACTGAAACTAGAGAAGTGGGCTCGAGTTGAGCCCAGGTGAGAGGCCCACTTTCTCCTTCCTGGTTTTCAGACTCACGTAGTTCTTGCTCAGGGTTTTCCAGGTCAGTGACCTCTTTGCACTGAGGTTCAGTCCACATGGTGTAAGGTAGAGGGTCGTGGGTAAAGTCAGAAGGGAGCTCTGGGTGCAGACTTTGGATGAGGACTGCAGGATTTTGGGAATTAAAGTTTTTCCAGATACTACTGGAAAATGTTTTAGGCTCTGTGTATGTGTGCTGGGGTGTACAAAAGGAAGAGGAGTATGTAGTGTGATGCTGTAGTTGTAATGCTGAGTGGCTGTCACTTTGAGTGCATAATGGAGGGGCAGGGGCTGGGATGTTTTTGTTCGAGGTACTGAATCCGCCTTGTCTTTGAAATGGATCTTTGGAATTATCTTTATTTGCAAACTCTTGTAAGTTGGGTTTCTGTTCTCTTTGAGGTGCAGTGCTCTGAACAAGCTGCCCAAGGGAGGCATTGTTCGGTGCAGTAAGATTTTCCAGCTTTGCGTGATCCTTGTCAGCAGCAACTGCAGGCATTATCATCATTTCATGGACACCACCAGATGTTATTTTGTGCATACCACTGGCAGTTAAATGAGCCGTTTTTCCTTCTGAACCAGACACCGCTGCCCCTTCACAATTATATGGGGAATTTAAATGCCAGTTGTTGGCATGTTCTCCTGTATGAAGTTCTGCTGACATCACTAAATCAGCCTCTTTCTCTTCTTGTCTGGCTCCATGTGAGGATGAAGAGCCAGTTGGCATCTCCCTTTGAAGCACAGGTGCAATCTGGTGACTACACGATCGAGATTTTGAAAAATCAGTCAGGCCATCATCAGCAGGCGTAAGCGAGGGCATCTCTTGGGTCAGTTCAGGTGGCAAAGGGCAAATTCCAACCTTATCTGCAGGCTCCGGAGTGAGTTGTGGCATATCCACTGCATTCCTCTGCAGGAGAGGGGGGGGGAGATTTTCCTCAGTGTTACTTTTTAAAATGCGATTGTGTGTAGAAGGGGAGCTACATGATGTGCAGCTACCCCCCTCTACTGGCTCACTTTTTAGATCATAAAGTGCTTCTGTAGTGGAGTGTGGATTGATAGGCTTCAAATCAACAACTGCGTCCGTTCTCTCTGCTTTAAAGCTGTTGTTAGAGTAACTCTCTGTACCTGTGTCCATGCTGCAATCAGTGTTGAATATTTCACTTAAAGTGTCTTCTCTGCATACTGAAGCAGATGTGTGAGCTTTAGAAACAGGGGAACACAAGTTCACCACAGTCTCATCAGCAGTGCTTGTGTGGGAAGTTGAGTTGTGTTCACTGGCTTCCACAGGAGGCATCCTGATTGAGCAGTCTTTACGAGATGAGAGGTCTCTTTGTTCAGAAGTGGGACACCTTGGCTCGTTAATTCCTGGATCTGCCTGAGTAGCCACAGGCCTTTGTCTGAGACTTTCAGCAGTTCTGCTTGTGAGACCTGGCCCTGAGAGGTATTGTGGGTCAATATGAGTGTCTGTTTCTGCCTTAAGGTCATCCTTCAAAGGTGAGGCAGGGGGACTATCGTGAGAGTCATGAGAGTGGTCTTTAGAAACCCCCAAACTTTTACTCTCTACACGATTTACCTTGACCACACACATCTGTCTGCAAGGACCTGTTGAGAATAAAAGAATGGCTGGCTAAAATATGAAAAACAGTCACTGCCAAAAGTTTTTACAGACCTCACATGAAGGAGTTTACAAATATAAGAAACCAGGAACACAGACAGCTATGTACATAAAAAAAAAATTAAGTAATATCTCAAATATCTTCTTTATCATCTGTCAGTTTCTTACCAGAGAGCTGAACAGAGTTTTGACTCTGGTTGTGCTTTGACTCAGCTTCCTTTTTCTTCTCTTTCTGCTCTTTTTTGCCGGTTGTCCCAGCCACAGACCTTCGTACCTTCGGGCTGGGAGGACCTGCCGAACTTTTCCTCTTGCTTTTCAGCGCTGAGGTGCCATCCAAGTCAACGGGCTCTTCTGTGGTCCTGAGGCGCTTGGAGCGCATACGAGAGTGGCTGCTGTCAGAAGGTGAAGAGATCAAAGAAGATTAAAACTCAAAACCCTGAACGAAACCGAAAAGCAATGAAAGCATTAAAAGCGAATGTAGAAAGATTTGCCTTTTGAGAGGGCAAATACTAGATCACCAATGACTGCACCAAAGCTACCAGTCGTTAAATTATCACAATCCAATGCATATATGCACTCTCTCTTTCCTACTCCAAATGAAGTGCCCACTACCACCATTAACCCTACTCGATGTAATAATGTGCCACAAGCTGTTTACGCATGAATTCAAGAGGACAATATTGGGTGAAGAATGTTGGGACATTGTCTGAAATTGTCAGCCACATTATCACTACTGAAAATAGCCCATTTGGCTAAGACAAGCGTGTAGCATGGATAGTATTTGCAGCAGACAGGACACACGCCACCGACGCTGTGAATGCTATCTGACATATGTACAATAAGACATTACACGGATTTTCTACTACTGAGCTGGAACGTTAGAAACTCACGTGTACCTCCTGTTGTTAATATCTAGAAAAGTTCAGGTTTTCAGTGAAGGTGTGAAAATAACTAAAGAAAAGAGAATAAACATTGCATGAATATAAACAAAGTACCCTTTGTTTCCAGAATTGGTCTTGCGGCGCCTCTGCAACCAGCTCTGCAGCTCTGGTGTTGTACTGGGAGTGGCAAGTGTGTGGTCAATTGACGTTGAATCTTTACCCAGCATCCAATTAGCATATCTGTCAGGCTGAAAACGCTTCACAAAAGGCTCCATTGATATCTTTACCATGTCTTTGCTACACGTGCACTACAGGAGGAAAAAAAAAGAGATCTCTAGTTTAGATTTATATTAAAGAGATTTCTTTCAGCATAAGACTCCACAATAGACTCAAGGCTAAATAGCAAGATATTCGTTTTTTGTGATGATCTTTGGCCAAAACTTTACAACAACATTACCAATGTAAAGTTGGGATGCTATTCAAAATGTAAATAATTTAGATCTTAAATCCATATATTTGAGATCTAAATTATGATTATACTGAATTAAGTGCACTCTTACCTGTGTAGCAACCTTTCCATAGTCGATCCAACGTAAAGTGGCAAAGTTGGTTGACTCTGCACAGTTGAATCCATGATTGAACCCAGCATGGTAACCGTAAGGAAAGGTGATCATAAACTCTCCGGCTTCCTGAGTAATCTGGCAATTTGTCATATAAGAAGGAAAGAAAGAGGAGCAAAAGATTGGTTTATATGTGTGTATGTGAGTGATTGACCTTTAAATGTCCTCGTGGTTTAAAAAAAAATAATAACACAGAAAAGAAATGAAAAGTTTAAAATAAACCACTGAGGATTTCTGCAACCAATAAAAATTAACACTGCCTATTTTAGAAGCAGCAAAAGCTGTTTTCAAACAGGTGGTAAATAAAGGAACTAAGACTGAGAGTAATTCTTCAAAGGGACAGAGAACCTACCTTATCAAAGGGAATACCATACTTCTTCAGTACAGAAGGGGAGATTAGAGTCATCTTATGACGAAGGAAAGCTTCACACCCCTTGATGCTACTGGGAAAAAAACCTGACAGAAACACACACATACACAAAAAAAACCATTAGAGAGACTTAATCTGTCAGAGAGAAAAAACAAAACAAAAACAGGTGAATGAAAAAGCCAAATCGAAAAGCTGTGTGAGAACTGGCTTATTATCGACTGCTACATTTTTAATATTTATCGAGTAGAGTGACATTTTTTTCCATAATGGAAACCAAAGATTATTTCAATTATTAGCTTATCTTAAACATAATTACTTTCCCTGATAAATGGTGAAAGAAATACAGCAGTATTCTGTTTAGAATGAATTCAACTACAGCCAGAAAAAACCCTAAAACATTGTACTTAAACAACAGTCAGCAATTAATTTTGTATCTGTCAATTCACTGATGCATTGTGCAGTCACGTCAGTACCATCTATCCTAGAGAAAGAACTGCAATTATTTATGTTCTTTTTTTTTTTTTTTTACAATTTAGCATAGTGGACTGGACTCTCATATATAAGAAATTGGAAATGGCTGTCTGTAACAAAAAATTATTTTGGGTCATAAACCACTTTTGGATTTGCAGTTTCATGTGCAAACCATGGCTGTAATGTGCAAATACTAAATGACACAGTTTCTCTTAGAAAAGCTGTTCCAGCTGCAAAACAAACACATGCAATACATTCTACTAAAAGACAGTTTTTAGTTTTACTAACGTCCATGAAAATGCTGTATGGAGGTGTCTTGGGGATAGCAGGCTTTAACGGAACAATAAGACAAAAAGATCTCTGTCTCTGTTCATCTCTGTTCATCCACTCAAAAAAGAAGATCATTGCAACAACCAGTACTTTGTTTACAGTGGTCTATATAGTCTGACAAAGCAAGGATGGTAAACTAGACAATGACTTCAAGTTTAATTATTCAGACACCATTTCAGCAGAAAAAAAAAGACTAACAGATTAAAATTGAGCTCATCTGATTTGTAAGGGTGACCTTAATACATACAATACAATCCAGGATACAATCCAGCTTTATAAGTCGCTGAGACCCCAAGCAACATCAGTACTCTCAACGATTTATGAAATAGATAAAGTGAGATATGCAGACAAAGAAAAACATAACAAAAACCATCAGTAATAATTAATTGGAAACTAATATTAAGTCATTTAAATGCCATACTGAAACCGAAATGTATAGGCATGGACATACGGCTAAACCAAATATTGTGTGGTTTTTCATTAAAACTATCCAACATTGGTTGGATTGGTTCAGAGATTTGTTTGAATGTCTTGATGTGACACATGAATAAACACAAAAAAACAAATGTAGGACAGGAGTATCTATCAGCAGCTTTCATTTTGTAATACAGCTTTCAGTTTAAAGGAGGCTGGAGAACCCTGAATTATATGCATTTGTCTTTCTTCTCAAATTAGTTGTCTTTCAACTTACTGAGCGAGCCAATCAGCATTTCGACTGCATTTTACATCTATTTTACATGGGCTTATGTGTTTATGGATTTGTCAGGTTACATCTCTTTGCAGCCAGAGTTCATTAGCATGCTACATCTAGGTTGTTCTCTCGAGCGCACTCAGATTAATTATGAAGTGGATGTTGTTGTTTAATGCAGACCTGCCTCTGTATGCTGCGATCACGATTCAATATTTGTTAAATTACCCAACCCAACTCCTTTTAATCTTTTACCTGTAGCCAGGCGCTCCAGTCTCTTCCCATGCTCGGGGGGGATGGCATACCTGTTAAAGACAGAGATATGGAGCAGAGAGTTATTTTTGACTGTGTATGAACATGCTCTGTTAATTATGTCTACGGGGCACCATGTGTTGACAGTTGCAAACAAACTTTCAATGAGCATTTGCAGTTTCAAGACTGCCATCAAGTGGTGGACAAGTGAAAAACTTCAGAAAGGTGGATCAAGCTTTTAATACACTGCACTGTTATTTTATATGTAATCTTAACAACATACAGCATGATCCTATCATTAATCCCCCAGCTGTGCTCACACTCCTTTACAATTACCCATATTTTTCCAGCATATGTGACCATTTAAGGTTTGGTCTTCATATTATATTAAATCTTGGCCACTATAATATTTCAAAATTCAAGCCCAGTTATGTGTCCGATAAGGACACAGTAACCATCGGTGATTGCTGCTGAGTTATGAGTTTGCAGAATTTCAAGATGACCTTATTCTGTGTCTTCTCGTTCATGCTGCTGATGCAACCTGAATATATAATCTTCTCAAACTTCCCTGCAAGAAATCCATGAAGCGTGACAAGATTCCCTCTAGGTTTGACTAGGCATTCCATTTGACTAGTACCATCCACCCTCAGGTGTGTGGAATTTCTATCATCATACCACCTGTCAGTTTAACACGGCAGTGAGAGACAGGGTGAGAAAAGGAAGCAAACCTCAGGTAGAGGTGACACGGGGAGTTTGGGAGAGGAGGGGGAGGGTATACAGGATTGAGAAGAGGTGAGAGAAGTGCATCTTTTAAGCTGCTCCCCTCCAGGGACAAGATGTCAACACATCAGTGAGATGAAAGAGTCTACGTCAGTGAGTGTGTGTGTATGAGAGAGTACTAGATGATAAGGGTATGCATGTGTGTGAATATTTGGTACACCAGGCTGCTCTTTCTGAGTGTGTATGACTGTTTCTGTGTGTCTGGCTGTGACACTGATCCCTGTGGGGTTGCAGGGCTCACTGCTTTAATGAGCAAAACTCCCTCCAGGGCAAGAGAGAGAAATGGAACAACCAAGCTGACAAAGAAATGAAAAGCAAACTTCATTCTGATCTACCTGCATTTCCACTTCTTCTTTACCTTTATTACTCTAGTCCTAACCTCCTAATGACTAAGCTCTGATAATTCCTTTCGCAAATACCAATCAGACCTGTGCAATAGGCACTCTGTGATGGATCATGATACCTTTCACTGCGGTCAATACAGTACGTCCTCTAAAATGAAGAAGATAGTTTGATGAATTGAAAAAAAGAAAAATCTGTTCATTAAGCTGGCTCAATGAAAGAGTAACAACAGAGAAAATTCCAGTAATTATATCCCCAGACCCCAATTAATCTGTAAGAAAAAAAATCAATGATGCTTGCTGGGATGCCACACTTTCAAAGTATAAGACAAAACCCTCCAACACGGACGATTTGGAGCTCTAATTGTCCGTACTAATGCAGTTCCGTTCAATTCAAAGACAATGAGAAATCTCAGGCTTAACAAACTACTACTACTAAGAGTTTATGGTTTTGATCTGTGTTAAGCGTTTGTGCTAACTGTGTACCGTATTGATTGACTTGCTAAAATGCCAAATTTCACCTTGGTCTGTTGTACATACAGGAAAGACAGCTTCCGAGAAGTCAATTTAAATGCTTGCACCCGTGGAGAATAGCACAGCTGCCACACATTCCCTGCCTGCACATGTAGCCTAATTGCTTCATCTGTTGTTCCTTTACAGCTCTCACCACTACTTAGAGACTCAACACTCATTTATTTCTTTGTGTGCCAAAGACAACCACAGGGAGAATCCTCTGGGGTCTCTATGCATTTGAATTGGCATGTAAATCAAATTAAACCTGTAACACTGTAAATACTTGCTATTTAAATCCACTTTGGACATGATAAAAGCTATTTTCCAGCTCTGCTAGAAATGTAAAGGATATGCATCTCCTCTATACTTTCTCAGCCTTAAAATAGTCCCCACTATGCCCTGTATTTGTTTAAACATGTCACATAAAATTGTTTCTTTGACTATTCACAAATCCACAAAACTTGAGTTAACTCTTTACCTTGAAAAAAAAAAGTATAGACAATTATCTGCAAACCAGCCACTTTTCAGTGGAGGAAAACTTCCCTCTTTTTTTGTGAATAGTATTTATAATAGTGTCCTCTAACTTAAAGGAGAGACTTGTTAACAGAGTTGAAGTGTTCAATGTATTGTATTATTGCACAGCAGAATTCTCTATTCTTTTTGCATTTGGTTCCTCTACTGAAATCTAGAATTTGGCTTTCCAAACCATCTACCATCCACCTTCAACCACTTATCTGGGTTTGGGTTCATGGAGCAAGCAGTCTAAGCAGAGAAGCCAAGACCCCGCTCTATCTGGACAGCCTCCAGCTCATCCAGAGGGATGCTGAGATGCTTCCAAGACAGTTGAGAGATATCATCTCTCCAACCAGTCCTGGGTCTGCCCCAGGGCCTCCTCCAGGTAGGAAGTGCCTGAAACACCTCGCCTGTATCCTAATTAGATGCTTTCGCCTCAACTGGCTGCTTTTCAGTGTGGAAGAGTAAAGACTAATTTGTCTGCCTGGTTAATAGAAAAGAGAAAAAGGACTGATACAATCTGTGAAACATTGTTAGATTAGACCTTCTTGCTGTAGGAGTCAGATTATAACTCAGTGACGAATAGAAAACACAAAAATGATTCCATCTCCTACTAATCACTGTTCCTTACTCACCAAGATTTGGGCTCTCCAAAGTGAAGGTAGTTGATGCTGTAAAGGTCCATATCTTCGGTGTGCCAGGAGAAGGTAGTCTTCCACATACCAAAGTATAGATATGGAGTGTTGACACCCTGAATGGAAACACCGCAGTCCTCCTCTATAACATCCAGGATAGAGTTCAGGTGGGCAATGTTCCACTCATCCACATCCTAGAAAATGAGAAACAGGCTTTAGACCTGGGTTACAGATTGGTACCGCAGTTGATGATGGCATTTTAAATCCAATCACTATCAGCTCAGCTACACAAAGAGACAAGTGCGCTGTGTCGCTAAAGTGCTGCTCGACATGTTTTGACCTTCAGTTGTTCAAGCCAGCAATGAAGAAATGCTACTCAGGCTTCCAATCACTCTATATTAATAGAAACCGCACTATTCACTGATTTTACAGGGGGTCAACAATGCAGTGCAAAACTGGAGGATTTGTAATGACTATTGAAGTCCCTGTGTAGAAGATCCTTCTGATTACTTTCATTATTCTGGTGTATTTGTGTGCATGTAGAAATGTCAAACAGTTCCAATATTGATATACAGTAAAGTGTGAGTTGTTGGACAGTGACACGTTTAAAATGTCAATTTTCCCTTTGTACTCCACCACAGTGGATTTTAAATCAAGCAATCGAGATATGATCAAAGTGCAGACTTTCAGCTTTTATTTAACAAAACTATTTGCATTACCAAACTAGGAATTGCAGCTATTTGTATACATACTCCCTCATTTTTAAAGGCTCAGAACTAATCGGTGAAAAAAAGCTAACCATTATTAAATATAAGGATTGGTTTTAACACTTGGCCAAAAATCCTTTGGAGTCAATCATTGCCCGAAATCTTGATCTGACAGACGTCACCAAATACTGCGCTTCCTCCACTGAGGTGCTCTGCTGAGCCTTTACTACCTGTTTCTGGGTATTTCCGCATTCAGTTGTGTATTTAATAAGTGAAAAGCTGCTCTATTGTGCTGGGGTTAATTGACTTTCTTGTGCATTGAATGATGTCCCATTTCTTTCCATTGCTTTTGCAGTATGCTTTGTCATTATCCACGTGGACCATAGGCGTCAGCCTAATTACATTTGGCCCGCGAAGCCATACCAAATTATTATTAGAGCTGGCCTACTGGTATTATACAGCTAATATATATATTGTTTAGTATTAAGCTTTGCTTGTTCCATATTCAGTTTTTCAGCAAAACGTGTTTGAGTCCATAAGAAAAGATTCATTCTTATATCTGGAGGAATAAATATATTTCAATAAATATTAACGTTAGCCCGCGACTTTGTTCCAGTTTTGAATTTTGTCCCACTGTGTATTTGAGTTTGACACCCCTGACGTGTACTGTGAAGTGCTGTCTAATCAGCTTTGCAGTATTTGCCTGAATCTGTTTCTTCCTTTCTCAATACTCTTCTCTATCCATCATTGTGGTAAAAGTGAATTTTCATTTCATGTGTCCAAATGATTTTTCCAGGACTGTTCTGGCTATTTTAGATGTTTTCTGTCAAAGTTTAATCCAGACTTCTTGTTTTTGAGTGTAACCAGTGATTTGCACCTTGTTGTAACTCTCTGTATTTCCATTCATGAAGGTAGACTTTGACACTTGTTTCACAAGTCACTAAATACATGTTCCACACTCATCAAGTTCAAATATTATCTGCTTCATTCGTCATGAAATAACAAAGGAACAGGCCATGAACCTGATCGTCAGTCAATTTAATTTTGTTATTATTTTGCTTATGATAAAACGAATTGTAAAAACTCAGCAGGGAATGTAATAAGAGAAAGCTAAACTAGAAAGGTTGGCTTTAGCATCAGCATGGATTTAAAAAAAGAAAGAAAGAAAGAAGCAAAAACAGAGAGAAGAAAGATCCATCTACCTCATCGTAGAGGCTGCCACTGACATCAGCACCATATATGGGTGAAACAAAAGTGAGGTTCTTCCAATACTTCCTCTCAAGGTCTTCATAATTCAGGTAGCGAGGCGTACAGTACCTGTGAGAAAAAGAAAGAAATTTCATTTGACATTAGACAGCGATCCTTGTACAAGTACTTTGCTGTGGTCTAAACCGGAGACGCAGAATCAGAGCTACTGACACCAACACCAAAGCAACTTATTTCTACTCTTAACTTTGTTTTAATAATATTTGCTATGCTTGTGTTTTTTCGCTAGATTTAGTATCCTATTTTTATTTTACTTTACTGATGTGAGCTTCTTTACATCATGCTTACTTCTCTATTCAGTTTTTACATAGTCTTTAATTTAAACATTTACCTTTTTTAAAAATTCACTTTTATTGTATTTTTGATTTTTATTTATGGCTTTTTGTATATTAAGCTTTTCACATTGCTTTCTATGGTATGTGCGTAATTTTTTACATATTGAGCTTCTTTGTTTGATTTGTGTTTATTTACTGCTCTTTCTGTTTACTTGACCTCCTTTTTATGTAATTTTAACCTTATTAAGCTTTCATTCATTTCATTTCATTCTCCTTTATTCTATTTTGTTAATGGTCATGTTTAATACTGTTTTGCCAGCTTGTGGTCAATTTCTCTTTATTAGTATAAGACAAAACCTTACAGGCCTTTTACAAAGGTTTGTAAATACTCAAACTCTGAAGAAATTGGGTTTTGGCTGTGACAACATCAAAATGAAACATTTGTGTGAAATTAAGAACTATTCCTCCTGATTATTAGAGTTAACGAAGCATGTAAACCAGTTAGTTAAAACTCACATGTCACTGTTGGCCAATCGTCTGAACTCCTGCACCGTCAGAGGTTTTTTCTGGATGTTGTATTGAATGAAGAGCCCTGATTGGCCAGCCACCATCTGCTGAATTGGAGCATCGATGACCAAATCATCTATGTCATCATAGGTGCGACGGGGCTTCCAGCCTTTAGGAGGAATTACCTGAAGGATAAACAGAGGAATCAAAAACAACGATGTAGGAAATTTATTCAAAAGAAAAAGTCAGTTCCTTGTGCATTTACATGTCACACTATACATCATTCTTCCTTTTCTTCTTTTGATTGACTAAATCCAACTTCGGTTCAAACTACGTATAAAATGTAAACCCACTCACTAAGATAAGGTAACAATATGATAAGTTTAAAAAAAAATAACTGTCCAAGGTCTGATTCAACTCACTACTTACCTTAGCCAGGCCTGCCCGATGTGCACCCTGAGACTCCATATAAACCAGATACTTGTTGAAGTCCTTGAACTCTTCCATAGTGGGCCTGAAGGTCATAATCTTGCAGGTGGGGTTTGCAGCGGTATGCACCTCTGCTCCCGCCATCCTGCCACCTTACCAGGTAAAACCTGAGGAGAAAGAAAAACAGAAGATATTGATGATGTTCCAACATTAATGTGAATTTTGTATGAATTTTAAAATTCACATAAAAAGTATCTGTCAAAATACTTTACCCCTATACTGTCTATGGTTAGTGAAAATGCAGGGTATTAGTTAGTTATTTAGAGTGAATTTCAAGAGTGGCTCAACAAGAGGACAGATGGTTTTGCACCCCCAGCACCAAGTCTTGTTACAAATGCAAAATACAATGCAAAATGCCATTTAACAATTGTTCACCTCCTATTTCACTTTTTCCACACTCATCACAATGATATATAATTTTAAACAGCTTCACTATAGTTATAATGTTAGAAATTCTTTAGTTTTTCTGACGATTGCAAAAAATACAAATCGCATTACTAGAAGATCTTGTGCTCATTAGCAGGGTAACTGACTTGCGTGTAACCGACAGGTTCGCCACTAGATGGAGATAGAGATTCGACAACTGTGGATGTGATCTAGTGATCCTTTTGCTCATGCCAACAACCCTTTTCAGATTTTTGTCCCTTCCACCCATCCCACTCCCAACTCTGAGGTTCCTGTGTATCCAGACAAAGGATCAACGGGTGAAGCTGTTGTGTTTGTTTGGCCTTATACTTCTTTATAAGGCTACTTCACTGCAATCTACATTATATGCGACCCAATTAGTGGTATGCAACCTAATTATGTAATAGGCAATCACAGGCTGGAGCAAGTTTTCTGGGAGGGGAGTTAAAAAATGCTTAAGCACAATGTTTACATCCTTACTCTTTGTCGGGGTGTTAAAACAATCGTTTTAAAACCCTGCATAACCTCTGTCTGGCATAATATATATATATATATATATATATATATATATATATAGGGATAAATATCTCCATTAAATCACAGCAGAATTGTACTTACGTATTAATAACACTGCATGAACGCTTCTGGCTTTGCTGATCTTTGTTGTCTGCCAACAAGCTAACTAGCCAACTAGCCTACGTTTTGTTAGGATGCCAAATAATGGCTGAACAAACAGCGCAGCTTGCTAGCTCGGCTGACTAGCTCGCTTATATTTAAATGATACCCACCGGCTTTAATTTAATGTGTGCTCGTGGGGCATTGCGGCTCAACAGTATTTGGTGCTAACAGTTAGAGAGGGCAAAGCATTACAAAGTGTTAAGTTAAGCCACCTATCGCGTTAGCTAACTTCTTACTGCACGAGTCAATGAGATTTAAATGCCCCTCACAAGAAGGCTGCACACAGGCCTGTAGCTACCCCCTTCGCCACTTTATGTAGTGCAGAACATTTCATCTAGCACTTCTCTACTGTTATGTGTTATGCAAGTTTAGCAACAGACCAACAAACAAAGCCAAAACATACACCGCGAGAAGTCCAGTGGCATGAGAGCGTGCCAACTTGTGTTTGTGGCAGTGCTAACGCTTAGCTGTTGATAGCTCGGCTAATTCTGCACAGGAGTCACGAAATGCACCCTGCTTTCACACAAACTGGCGCAAAGCTAGCTTCCTCTGCACAATTTTCGCCGGTATTTCACATCATGTCCGCATTAAAGTGTACAGGGTTTTGTTTTGTTTTGTTTTACCTTGATTTAGAAAGACTCGGGTCGTGTTGTTGTTTATCCCCTTCCTTGTTCGTACAGCTGATTCACATGACAGCTGCTGCTGATTCGTGCCGTGCAGAACGGCGGTGTCCCACACCGCCTCCACAGGCACGGCCGTGGTGCAGTAACCTATCCAGGCGCTGTGAGATCTGCGGATCGGGAGGCGAGCCCGTCAACTGGAACGCAGCCAGAGACGTAGGTAGTAAGTGCACCTGCATCCCCAGCGCTAAAAAGTCAAAAAGTGCTGGTCTAATATTTTGTCATTTCTATAGCTGCACCTTGAGGCCCAGAGGTGAAAGTTATTTTTGTTTTTAAAGCTATAAATAAATTTAAAAAAAATCTGGAGTTAATTGTGCAATTTGTAATATCAAGGGCTAAAACAATTAAGCTTAAGTTAAATCCCAAAGGATTTTTTAATAGTAGCTTAACTTAGCCGAGGCTCTTTTAGGCATCTGATGAAAATAAGTTTTGGGTTGCCTGGTTGTGAGAGGTTTGTTAGGTTGGGATTTAATGCTCCAGAATTAGTACGGAATTAGTCATTTATGAATAATTGTACAAAAAAAAGTTATTTCGTGTATCCCCTGGACTGGGGAGAGTAGACAATGAGATTTTGGTGGTGGAAGGAAAAGGTACAAGAACGCATTTGAAGGAAGAGGATGACAAAGAAAAAAGGGGCAGCAGTACTGGAACAAAAGCAAAGGACACAGCTTATAGTGAGTTGTATGCAAGGCTGGACACTAAAGAATAGAGAACTTGTACAGGTTGACTGGCAAAGAAGCTGGTTAGCGTGATTAAGGACAGAGCTGCTAATGAGTGTGCTAGGACGATGGAAGGAGGAGCTGATGGATGAAATGTGAGACATGCTATGATGTATGGTTTGGAGATGATGGTGCTGACAAAAAAAGAGATGGGTGGAGCTAAAGAGGTTAAGCATTTCAATGGAAGTGAGTAGATCAGAAGGACAACTCAAGTTGAGCAGTTTGGAGACAAAGTCAGAGAGGACATGTGCAGAGGAGCAATATATTTGACAAAGGATGCCGAATAACAAGGTGCCAGGTAGGAGGAAAAAAGGAAGACCACAGAGAAGATTCATGAATGTAATGAAGGGGACATGCAGACAGTTGGTGTGACAGAAAAGAATGCCAGTGATAGGGCGATACTGAGTCAAATGAGCAGCTGATGGGAGGAGCAGAAGAAGGGAAGAAGATTGAAGTACTACCTGTCCCCATATGAATCTAATCAATAAAATCTGGGAAATTAATACTAATAATATCTATCTATCTATCTATCTATCTATCTATCTATCTATCTATCTATCTATCTATCTATCTATCTATCTATCTATCTATCTATCTATCTAGTTGTATTTGTCGTGAGAGCCTGTAGAATAAGAGCATGTAGGATCTGTGCTGCACAATTTAAATGTACAAAACTTCCTTGTGATTCCTTGTGTGTCATTTAATAATTTTTGGTGTCTGGGGTGATGAAGCAGTGGCTTAGGAGTGGCGTCGGTGGATGCAGTAACACTCTCTAAACTGTGGGGGTCGCTGATTGACTTTCTGCAAACATGGCTGCCCAGGATGAACTCAGTAAGTTTCTTTTTGGGTTATTGGCGATTCATATATTTTGTCAAATGTCGCACTCGTGGTTTCTAAAAACGTATCCAGGAAAATGCCTGATCCGCCCTGACAGTTGGGGTGTTTTTTGGTGTAACGCTAAAGCTTCTTGTAGTTAAAAACCAGGGGTAGGTGCGATAGCTAGCTACTAAGCTAACCAGAATGCTATCGTCAGGAGGCCGTTTGCCCAGTCATGGTCAAAAAGAAACTATCACGTAGGCTATTAATATATATCCATTTATGAAACTTTGAAAGTGCGCAGTAACTGCTAGGATATTCGGGGTATTGGGGATTTGACCTGCAGGATGTGACCTTAAGTGAAAAGCTAGTTGAATAATACAGAAACGATCAAATGCGTGAATAGTCTTGTCAGTTGTTGTAGCTAGCTGGGTGCTTGGTGAGCCATGCCAGGAGAAGGAAGGCAGGGCTGGGTGATGGTCGCACCAGCACAGCAGCTGACAGGACGAACTTATCAGCAGAACTGCAGCAACATGCCCGTGAGACCGTTTTAAGCATGCATGTTGCTCTATGTTAAACTGAAGGTCGTAGTCTTTGTGTTGCAGATACCTTACTACTGGGTGAGATACTTGAGTAGAAAGATATTGCGAAATTAGCCATGATGGGGCCAATAATTAGCGTGTGACAAATACCGCCTGGAAAATGAGTTAACAAGGGTGTTATATGTATTTTTGACAGATCAACTGGAACGTGTGTTCCTTCGCCTGGGCCATGCAGAGACAGATGAACAGCTGCAGGACATTATCTCCAAGTTCCTACCCCCTGTTCTCCTCAAGCTCTCCAGCGTTCAAGAGGGGGTGCGGAAGAAAGTAAGAAGGGTGTAGCCTGTCTCTGTTACTTAAGAGATTATAATGACTGCATTACAAGGGAGATGTGTTTATAAACTGCAGTATCATTACTTCAAAGTTCAGCCCAGAAAAAAATTATTTGAAGGTATAGCAGAGATATAGACTCAGTTCTCTAGATGCAAAGGTTCTTCAAGGAGCTTAGATCCCTTTTACTTTGTTTATGCATCTGTCTTATTTAACTACATAATAAAATGTGGAAACTGCGTATTCTCTGCTAGGTAATGGAGTTGTTGGTCCACCTGAATAAGAGGATAAAAAGCCGGCCTAAGATTCAACTTCCAGTAGAAACTTTGCTTGTGCAGTACCAAGACCCTGCAGCTGCCTCTTTCGTTACGGTAAGAATCTCATATTAGGATGTTTGCCATATAGTGGAGGATCTCGTGTTTGCCTTGTGGGCGTGATTGCCTTATGGGCCAATGAACATCGTTGGTAAGGTATCACACAGTTACCACATGGGATTTAATCAGATCAGTGTTTTTGTCCCTTTGTTTTGTTTTAAAAACACAATTTAATACACATGATTGAATTGACGTTTATGTGGGGGTTTTTTAAAATCTAGTTAGTGATCCTAGATTGACTTGTGTTTTTAAAAATTGGCCTATTATTGAGAGCAGAGTTTTGATGGTCACATTTATACGCAGAATTTCACCATCATCTACATTAAAATGGGCTACCCTCGTCTGGAGGTGGTAAAACAGTGTGAGCTAGCCCCGACCCTCATCACTGCCATGGAAGGAAAACCACAGCCACAGCAGGACAGGTAAGGGGATGTATCCAAACACCCATTTTGGATATGGTTGTGTGACATGTGTGTTAAGCAATCTTGAGATATCAGCTTATTATTTTTAATTTAATTTGTCTATACTCTATGTTCTCTCTTAGTCTGATGCACCTGCTGATCCCTACTCTTTACCACATAAAGTATCCTACTGACACCTCCAAGAGTGCTTCTCTGTTTAACCTAACTGAGCGGCCAAAGACAATGCACCTGCTGTTGGAGTTCATGTTAGATGTTTTACTGATGCCTTATGGGTGAGTTGACGATTCATAAGCGAATAAGGGTTGCAGACCTACCTCTGGTGAAATTAATTCCTTGCGAGAAGTATTTTTACCACAAATTGTTGACCTGTAGTGTCCTTCTCCTCCTAGGTTTGTGCTGAATGAATCTCCAACTCGCCCCGCTCCCTCCTCCTCCCAGGGTACTTCTGGAGATGGGACAGTGGCTGCGAGTAGTCAGGGTCTCCCACAGCCTCCTCCAGGGATGAGTGTTTATGCTGCCAAGAGGGTGATTGGAGAAGCCCAGTGGAATGCTGAACAGCTGGAGCAGGTATACAAACTGAACTGGGAGGATGAGAACTGGCTTTATATGTTTATCTGTTTGGAAAGGTAATATGCTCAGTGTTTGGGCAGGCCGGCCAAGTATATTTATGCCCATCTGAGTATGTTTGGTGACTTGTTTTTTAGGGGTGCAACGATACTCGTATAGATATTGAACCGTTCGATACAGTGCTTTTGGTTCGGTACGCATATGTATCGAACAATACAACATTTTTTATTTATTTTATCAACTTTTCTTCAGTGGATCTGCGTTCGACTACTCTGCCTAGGCTGCACTGTTGAGTGCAGTTCCACTGAGCGCAACGCAAGCTAGCAAGACAGAAGCTAAGCTTGCAACATGGCAACTGCCTCAACGCTACCTGAAATTGAACCTCCCCCACCCTCATTCAGATCTGGCGTTTGGAACTATCTTGGTTTTCATGTGAAGCATGACCCTGATGGTAAGCTTCACATGAAAACAAAAGTAAAACAGTATGTCAGATGTGTCAAGCAATGCTCAATTTGTGGGAACTAGTGCGTTAGCGCAGTTAGCTCGTTAACGTGTTGACGCCGTCCAGCCCCACGCACGGGGGGCGATCCGCGGTAACTCGTTAACGGAGATTTGCCGCGTTATGGCGTTAATGTCATTTTAACGAGATTAACGCTGACAGCACTAGTGGGAACACAACAAATATGACTGCACATTTACGCCGACATCATCCTAGTGCAAAGACAAGTGGAAGCAGACAAAAACAACAAGCATGCATGCTACAAACTTTACCCGAGTCATTTAGACAGCCGTTAGCACATGATTCTCCTTATGGGGACCTGATATGTTTAATATGCTGCTGAGAATATAGCCCAGAAGAAGCGTATAGTATAGCTTTTATTTTGGAAAGAGCCATTTCTCTGTAATAAACTCTCTTTTCCAAAGATGAGTGATTCCTCCATCAGATTTATTTTGTTGTTTCAGCAACATTAAGTTTAAAAACTGTACTTTTGAGTTAAAATATATATTTATAATTTTAATAAATGACAAATTAAAAAGGCATGAACATTTTTTTTGTATCGAAAAAATATTGAACCGTGACACCAAAGTATCGAACCGAACCGTGAATTTTGTGTATCTTGCACCTGTATTGTTTTTGTCTGTCTGTGTGGATAGCTCAATGTCCTGTTGATTTGGTAGATTTGGTCCCCCTTGCCAATGTTTTGAAAGTTCAGTTGTTTACCAACTAATCTAGGCCATCCCAGTCTTTTGCTAGTCAGGTGACTTTAATGACAATCCTGAATATCATTCACTGTCATTCATTGGAATAGTGCCCAACTATACCATTGTGCACTGCAGTTAACAAAGACAATCCCTGGGTTTCATTGTAACTGAGTTTCATGTTCATCAAAACATGCAGTAGGTGGATAACTATACTGAGATCACAGATGATGCAGAGAATGACAAAAACGACCAGCTGCAGTTCAGCACTGTGCATTTGAAGTCCATCTGCAGGCGTAAAGAGTAACTGGAGATGATTATTGCTGTACACATGCAGTGCTTGTGCCTCCGCTTGTGGATGCATACAGGTTATCGGCACAAAAATATTCAAATCTGCGGGAAACACTGATATGGAGGGGGTTTTTTTGTAAGGCAAATCTTTGAATAGCTTCTAAACATTCAGGTTAGAATCAGTTATGTCTATAAATTTTCCACCTTCACCCCTAATTTGTCTGTTTGGTATAATTTCTTCAGAGCAATTTCTTCTGTAATGTATATTTTTTAATATAAATGTGGACGGTGAAGCACCATGTGGCATGTTTACTATGACTAAATAGTTCCTTGTTGTGTACTTGGTTCCAACAGTGTAAACTGGGAATAGTGAAGTTCATTGAGGCAAAGCAAGTCCCAGAAGTGGAGACGGTGGTCCACCTGGTGGTGGCGTCAAGTGACACCAGACACAGTGTGGCCACTGCAGCTGATCTGGAGCTGAAGAGCAAACAAAGGTAGGCCATGAAACTTGATTTATGTCTGTGTTTGTATTTGCATCACCAAGTCCTCCACTTTTAAGTGCTCCTTTTGTCCGGTAGTTTATACAACTTAACAGTTTCCTAGATTTTGTAAAAATTATTTTTAAAAAGTCAGACTTTTTCAAGTATTTCTGAGGAGCTGAATAAACTGTCAAACTGTCATTCCTATCATTAGTAATGCACTTGTTTTGTAATGTTTCAGCATCATCGACTGGAACAATCCTCTAATTATCAACAAGATGTTCAAAGTGTATCTGGGGGATGTCCCTCTTAAAACAAAGGTTTGTCAACTCAAACTCAACATTTAAACTCTTTTTTTTAACATAACCTGTGAACATAAGTATTTTCTTGACCCGTAGAAATGTAAAATCCCTTTATATGTATACTGTAGGGGGGCGGCATGAAGCAAGAGCTGAAACATGAGCCAGTAAGCACAAGAGTTAAGCTGAAGATCCTGCCGCATCTTCTACGCTCACGTCTGGCTGCAGAGTGCTTTCCAGCTAATATCCAGGTACGATCTGTGATGCTTCTGGCCATGTTTTCTTTTTTTATTCAGTGTGAAGTTTGTTTTAGTGTATCCAGATAACTCTGATATATGGGTATTTTTCAGGTACTGCCATGCAAAACAGTAAACTTTCCAGATTTTCTCACTAGTTTGCTTTCTGTCCTCTGTAGGTTGTTTATGACGGTCTGTTTGGGGCCAGCACAAACAACAAACTGCTGTCTCTCACCCTACAGTTTGTCCATCATATCTGCATGGTGTAAGTCTTTTCTTCGTCTTCCTACAGATACATCTGTCTTCATCAGTGTGTTTCAAGTAATTAAAAGCTGATTCTGTCTCTCTGATTTTTCATTAGATGCCCTGACACTAATAAGCCTTTAGGGCTAATGTTGCTTAATGGTCTTACCAAGCTCATCAATGAATACAAGGAGGTAAAATGCAAGACATAAATAATGTGAAGTTCATACAGGGTCGCGCACTTTAATTTGAAATATACTTACTGGGAAACACTTGTCTTTGCAGGATCCTAAGTTACTGTGTGTTGCTTACTCTGCTGTTGGAAAGCTGTCAAGGTATAAGGAAATAATGAACTATTTCTTTATTTAAACATTTCCAGTTTTGCATTGTATTTCAAATGATGTAATACAAAATATCTCGGTCCTCTGTTCTAGTCGTATGCCTCAGCTCTTCACAAAGGACATTGCACTTGTGCAGCAGTTCTTTGAGTCCATGTGTAAGGTAGGGGAAAGACGTTGCAGTGAAAACTGAGTACCAAGCAACTAATGCATTACAAGATATTGGCACTCACAGTCCATATAAAATTATTGCCTTAAACTCTATTCTTGTGCATCTGGTATTGAAATTTCTAAAATTCCTCTTCAGGAAGAAGCTGATGTCCGTCTAGCTATTCAGGAGGCTTTGTCTATGATGGTTGGAGCTTACGCTAACCTCCAAGGAGCACTGCTCAACCTAATGGAGGCCCTGGTGGCTGCATATATTGGAAAGGTGAGAGGCAGAACTGGTAGAATAAACTTTAATCTTGGTGGGTTTAATAAGTAGAAATGAGGCAAATCAAACACTCGTATAGTTCTTTGTTGTTTTTTGTTTTGTTTTGTAACAGCCGGAGGTGCAGGTTCGCCAGGTGGCCATGAAGTTTGCCAGCACGGTCTTTGCTCCTGATCATGTGCCATCAAGATACCTACTGCTGCTGGCTGCTGGAGACCCGTAAGTTTGAAAAACACAGTAATCTTTCGTGTGGTGGTAAATAAATGACAAGAACACACAGTAAACATTTTACTGGGTCATGAAATTATTGATAGTACAAAGAAGAAGCTTTGAGCTTAAACTAAAATGTGTCCTAGGTGTACTTACCTGCAGAAAAGCTTGAAGTGTCTTATTTTTCTGTGTTGTAGAAGAGAAGAGGTGTCTGGGGAGGCCCAGAGGGTGCTGAGGGCTTTCCATACCAAGAGCTCAGAGAAGGAGGGACCAAAACCTATGCCCTCCTTTCCTGATATGGTGGCTTATATCCAGGAGAAAGTGAGGCTCTGAGCATGTTCTCCAAGTTTCTCATGATGGTGTTTTTACTAAGACGTTTTAAATCTTAAATCTCTGCACTTTTGTCTTTATTAGGCCGCTCAGCGAATCAAGACTCCAGCTAAGTACATTGTGGGAACTTCCACAATTCCTTTCAACCCCTCTGCATTTGGCGAGGTAAATATGAATTTGTTATGACCTCACGGCATCTATTAATCGTGACACTGGCCCATCTTATAGTCTTATACCTCTTATACCTGTGCTAGATGCTTGTCTTCTAATCCGTCTCATTTCCGTTTCCTGTTGTCCCAGATCATGCTCTACCTGAGGATGTGTTTAGCCCACAGTGCCGGGGCCATGCCCATGTCCACACGCTTGTCAGACATGCAGGATGATGCCCCTGCCATTGGCCGCTATGTCCACACGCTGCTGTTTTCTGACTCTCAGCCCTCAGGGTCAAAGGGCTCTGAAGCAAATCCTGTACATGTCTACATGGATCTTCTGCAGCAGCTGCTCTCTGCTGTAGGAGGTGAGGAAGCACTTAGTTATTAAACAATCAAGCAGTTTTTGGAACTTTTTTTTTTTTGCTCTGAAAATGTGCAGTGAATATTTAAGTAACCAAAAAATCTCTTGACTCTTAAAAATTGCAAGTATCTTCTGTTCAAGAAGACTGTCTCTTTGATAAAAGACTGCAAAATTCAGTTTGTGCTTCATGTAAATAAGTTGTGTTCCTTTAAGAATCCATGTACATTTCCAGGTATTTATGTTTGTCAGGAAATTGTACTTAATGTAATAATCTCTTAACAGGAATCCCTGTCATGTACTGTTTACTGGAGGTTGTGTCTGTGTGCCCGGAGAAACTGGCTCCCAGATTTGCTGATAAAATCGACTGGATTAAAGTGAGTATCATAAATATGTGGGATGTTAGTGCCAATATGGGTATTTACTATTTCACAAATGAGACAGATACCAGATAATCCAGCTGCTCAGCTGTGTTGTGATATTGTAAAACCATCAGCCTAGTGCACATTTTACAGATCTCATCGCTGTAATAGCAGATGTTTTTTTTCCCCCCAGAGTCTGATGAACACAAACAAGGAGGACATGAGGGAGCTGGCAGCCCAGCTGTATGCTGTTGTGGTTTCGACTATGACTGGCAACGAGTTGCAGAAGGCCGTGCAGAACCTCGTCAAAATCACCAAAGACAACCACGTAATGCCACTTTGTTGCTACACAGCCGTTCGTAGCTTCATTTATTTTATAGCTGTGAAAATTTACCTTGCATTAATGTTTACTTGCTTTGTCAAATCACAGAGCCCTGAAACTCAGCATGGTGCCATCTTGGCTCTTGGCTATATGGTCGGAAGGAACATGAGCAGGAAAAAAGCTGCCACATCCATTGATTCGACAGAAAACATGGGGCAGCAAATGAACATCTCTTCCCAGGAAGATGATGAACTTGCTGCCATGGCAACAAAGACAATTGGTATGTAATTATTTCACATCAGCTTCATTCATTTACTGATTTGGTAACTGTTGGAGTACCAAAAACTGATGCTAAATTTTATTTTGCCTATACTGTAATGATTATACAGTATTTTTTTTTTTTAATTCCTTAGTTTTTAGTTGACAGTTTTAAAGTTTATATCATAAATAATGATTCGCTTCTTTGTATGCTGTTTGATCCATTTTTGTTCATGTTCGTCAAGGTTCCTTCCTGGACAACAGCAGTGCAATGCTGGCTATAGCAGCCTGTACAGCTCTGGGGGAAATTGGGCGTAATGGCCACCTGCTGATCCCTGCAGAGGGAGAGGGCTTGACTAAACTCTCTGTTGTAGAAAACCTGCTGGCCCGCATTCCCTCTGGCAAGGAGAGTACAAAGGTATTCTAGAAATCTAATCGAAAAAATGGCTACTGAGAGGCACTTTCCAGTGATCGTTACTGGCACACATTATATCAGTGGTTTATTTGCACTGTATAAATTAATGATATGTCGGGTCCTTAGATTTTCTTGCCTACTTTTTTATCTTGATCATCATGTTTGTGTCTTTGTTCCAGATGAAGGAACGAGCCATCATGACCTTGGGTTATCTGCCAGTGGGAGATGAAGATTTCCCTCATCAGAAGAAGCTGCTGCAGGGACTTATGGACTCTGTAGAGGTATGAAACATACTGATGGATAGTACATTTTTAAAAGACTAGGTTCAAATGAACAGGTGTAATTGGTAGCTTAAGGTTTGTTTGTTTTTTAACATTTTACTTTTTGAGGTCAGGGTAATGAATCGGGCTGTATTGAGGTGGTTATTTTTGCACAGATATGCTGGTATTGTCTCTAAACATTTCTACTTGAGCTGTCACTCAGCTTAACAACTCGTTGCTGGCAGCAGTACTCAAGTTTTTTTTTTTTTTTTACATTCTCAATCTTTCCAAGGCCAAGCAGGTGGAGCTACAATTCACAGTAGGAGAGGCCATAACAAGTGGTGCAGTAGGGACCAGTTCTGGAGCTGCCAGAGATCCATGGACCTGCACCGAGGACCATTACACTCCACCACAGAGTACATTTCTAAAATGTAGTCCCAGCTTGTATTGTGCTTTTAACATTTTTTTTTTTTTATCTGTTAATGAATTTTGCCATTTCTGAAGTTCACACTACTCTGATTTGGTTCTCCAGTATAGTGGCACGCTTACTGTCCACTCTGCATGACCATATTCAGCTTTATACCAGCAGTCGTCCTAATGAAATCCATGGTTATCTTTTCTGTCTGACATTATTTTGAATTTTCTGAGCATAAATTCACCTGCAGCAGTCCATTTTTATCTAAAAGCTGAATGTTTTATCCACAAAAGTTTTAATTTCCACTTTTTCCTTTCTGCTGACAGATGTAAAAAACAATGATGTGGTTCCCTGGGTCCTTAACGCCATCCTGACCAAGTATATAACCAGCCAGAACCCCCACGTCCGGCAGGCAGCCTGCATCTGGCTGCTTTCCCTTGTCAAGAAGCTCAGCCAGCACAAGGAGATTACGGTGTGTATTTTTAACCCCAAAATTGAGACTCGGGGTGAAATGTAAATTAAAAACAGAATGCAATGATTTGCAGATCTTGTGAGACCGTAGAAAACATATCAGATGTTTGAAAAGTGAAATTGTACCTTTCTGGGAAAAATATTCATGTGCCAAAGTCTTTAGTGTGCAAATTTAATTTCTTTATGCACGTATGTCAAATACCCGTAATTTTGTTTCTCTTCTTTAACTCTTACAGTCACATTTGAAAGAGATTCAGGGGGCCTTTATCTCTGTTCTCTCAGACCCTGACGGTAAGATCAGAGTCAAGTCTAAGTGAACTGTTTGATCAGCTCATTACTTGCTAGCTTTGTGCCTGTGCACTTCCTCACGCTTCACTCTTCCTCTTTCATTCAGAGTTGAGTCAGGATGTGGCATCTAAAGGCCTTGGTCTGGTCTATGAGATGGGGGGAGAGGGTGACCAGCAGGAACTGGTGTCCACTCTTGTTGAAACGCTCATGACTGGTAAAAGGTGAGTGGATGGTTGGGTTGAGTACAGATTCAACAGCTTCAAGCTTGTGCATGAATGAGGGAAAAATCTAGAAACAGGTTTATTGTTTTGAAACAAACTGTTAGACCGTAGTGCATGTTGAATGAGGTCCTCCACATACCCAGCTGAAAGCTAAAATGGTCTAAAGATACAGTTAATTTTATTTTTTTTACTGCAAGTGTTGATAAGTTTGTGTACAGAATAAAAAATTAGAAGAAATGGGAATGGAATATTATGGACTCACAAAGATGCTGCTCAGTTTCCTGGGTTAACCCTTTAAAACCGATCGGAGCGGGCACGCTCCGTTTTGTGCAACTACTTTAAAATCCCGGTAGCTCTGCAACCATGTGAGCTAGCGCAATAATTTTTTTTGCATATGAAACTGGAGGAGTTGTACTTACATCTTATGCCATCAGCTTGTCCTCGGTCACAGTTTCCTTCCACATAAAGCTTTGCAAAAACTGCATACAAAGCGCTTGCAGCAACAAAAACATAATATTCCAGAAACACGCCTTGCCGATCCGATCAGCTGTTCATAACACTTCCTACGTTGGAATAGACGTCAGCGCGAACTATCGCATGTCCGCCATGACCTGCCCGAAACCGGAAGTGACGTAATTTTTGCGGAAATGTAGTTTTTATTACCGTCAGGGCCTCATGAGCCTATACTGGTGTTTTTAAAAGTTATGTTTGACTTTATGACTTTCTGTGTTGTTTCTGGGATGCTTAGGACTCATATTGCACTGCTGGAAATATTTTATTTTGATATATATGCTGTTTTTGCACTATAATATTTATTTTCGTTTTTTCTGCAGTGTATAAAAATTGGTGTTTTTCAAAAATAAAACTATGAAGACACTCAAAATAAATTTCCTGTGGTAGGAAACTATTTTGTGCAACTTTTCTGTATTTACAGTTTTGAGGGATAAGCCTCTTAAATTTCTCTAACTAGAAATATATGTTAAAAAAAAACAAAACGATTTTCAATTTTTTTGTAGTTTATTGCACTTTTTTGCAATTTATGTAATTACTATGCACTTAATGCATACATATTATTAAAATTTAGGCTGTAATGGTTGTAATGATGTATAGCAACTTGAAATGCTCCCAAAAATGGCTCCACAGCATGTAAAAATATAATATAAGCTCTGGCGGGCTTTGTTCTATGGTAGGTCTTAAAGGGTTAAGACCTCTGAATGTATCTGTTTCACAGAGCTGACTGACTCGACTTGGATCATAAAGCAGTGGATTCACAAAATGTTTAAAAAAGAAGTCTAAAAATAAATAATTTAAATGGTCCATTAAGCACTGTGGGAGGACTAATGATTAGCTAATGTGCACCATGGGCAGGATGAACACATGCATCGAGCTTCTGTCAAATTTTGCGCTTTTAAAAATAGAACAAAAGCAATATATTGTTGTGGGTGTCCTTCAGTTTCCACCTAAAGTTGTGCTCGATCCAGGCAGGTTTGTTGGTCTCCAGTGGTTTGTCAGGGAAACTTGAAATTGTGATTGAAACCAGTGTTAAACTGAAGAAGGACAAAGATTGTAACAAGCTTACAATCGTGTCTTGCATTGGGCTAATTGTTAAATCATTATTTATTTTTTTTTGTAAACAGAGTGAAACATGCAGTCTCAGGGGATACAGAGGTGTTCCAAGGAGAAGGTTTGGGGAAAACACCTGATGGGTAAGGCATATCACCTCTACTGGCATTTTTAGCTCCTATTTCAGTGAAAGTGTAATAAATATATTCATGCTTTTTAAAATGTATTTAATCTTTGTGCTCAGTTTGCACACATTCACCCTTCTTGGCCTACTTCTGTACATAATCTGTATTCATGGTTTCTGGCAGTCACGGTTTGTCCACATACAAGGAGCTGTGTTCATTGGCCAGCGACCTGAACCAACCAGATCTTGTGTACAAATTTATGAACCTAGCCAATCATCATGCCATGTGGAACTCTCGCAAGGTATCATGTTTGTATTCACCAGTTTTTACATCCGTGACATCCATGCCCCTTCCAACCTGATCATGCCTATCCTCCTTTCAGGGAGCAGCTTTTGGTTTCCACATGATCGCAGCTAAAGCCGGGGAACAGCTGGCTCCATTCCTGCCTCAGATAATTCCTCGTCTGTACCGCTACCAGTTTGATCCCAACCTTAGCATTCGCCAGGCCATGACAAGCATCTGGGATGCTTTGGTCACTGATAAGACCCTGGTAAGAGCTGATTGTTGTACATTTGCATCCATTAAAAAAACAAACTACAAAACATTATTTGTCTTTAGAAAAAAAATGGTTGTAGACATAGTTGTTTAGTTACATGTGCCTGCTTGCTTGCTTGTTCTGATTTATTACAGGTGGATAAGTATCTCAAAGAGATCCTTCAGGATGTGATTTCTAATTTGACCAACAACGCCTGGCGAGTGCGAGAGTCCAGGTGCATGTACACTTATATTAAAAAAAAATAAGATCATCAGCCTTGGCTTTTGACTTTGTTAACTTGCATTAGAATGGATGCTTTGTTAATAATGTTTGCAGTTTGTTTAGAATAAGATTTAAAGGCTAAACGTTTATGTGAATTTTTCTTTCAGCTGCCTGGCCTTAAATGACCTGATTCGAGGCCGTCAGGCTGATGACCTTATTGATCACCTGGCAGAAATATGGGAGACCCTGTTTAGAGTCCTTGATGACATCAAGGTAGGAAGGAAGTGATCAGAGATCAGTGTTTCTTTCATTGATGTGGCACAAAGGTTTGAATTCGTTCACTGATGCATAACAAAAAAAATAAAATGTACATTATTACAAAGTAAAAAAATTTTCTGTTTAGGAGTCTGTGAGGAAGGCTGCAGACCTAACACTGAAAACACTCAGTAAGGTAAAGCTGTTTGCCACAACTTTGGCCTGTGTATGTGTTTGTGTGTACATGTGTGCTTGTCTGAGTACCTTTTCTCTCTCCAGGTGTGCACCCGTATGTGTGAGTCTACAGGCTCTGGAGCCCAGAGAACTGTGGCGGTGATTTTACCCACCCTACTGGAAAAAGGCATTGTTAGCAATGTCGCAGAGGTTCGCTCACTCAGGTAATATCTTGGTTTGGTTTTTCCTCTGTGGCAGTCTTTTAATGTAAACGTGTGCTTTAATTCTAGTTTTAATTCTAGTAAAATGTTTTAGTAGTAGTACCTTTCCGCTTTTCCAACATGGCACGATGCTAACTTTAATTCATCATTCGGTCATCACGTTACCAGGTCGTAATTTTTTGCTGTATAATTGTGTGTTCTGTTCTCTCAACAATCTCTTTTTTTCCAAATCAGTATCCAGACCCTGGTGAAGATCAGTAAGACTGCCGGTGCCAGACTAAGGCCCCATGCTTCCCGGTTAATCCCAGCTCTGTTGGAGTCCCTCAGCACTCTGGAGCCTCAGGTCCTCAACTACCTGAGTCTCCGAGCCACAGAGCAGGAAAAGGTAACCTCAGCACTCGCCTCCATAAAAAATCGAAGCCTATAAGTTTATTAAAAGTTGTCATGAGTTATTATTACTCTACTTCTAGAGTGCCATGGATGCTGCCAGACTAAGTGCTGCCAAATCCTCTCCAATGATGGAGACTGTTAACATGGTAAAAAAACAAAACAACCTTACTAATTAATTAAGTAGATGTGTCACAAAGAGGTGCCTTATTTAAAGTGTTACAAAAGCATGTGACATATATTTTGCTGTCTTTGTATTCAGTGTCTGCAGCACCTGGATGTTGCTGTTCTGGGAGAACTGGTTCCCAGACTCTGTGAGCTGCTTAAGAGTGGAGTAGGTTTGGGCACCAAGGTAAAAAACACAGTTATTTAGCTTTCTTTGCATCATCATACCGATCTTTCGTACATTTGCCTTTTTTCCACACAGTGGCTCTTTCCTTTCTTTTCTTTTTTTTCTACCAAGGTGTTTACCTGCTACTCTTTGTCTCTCCTCACAGGGTGGCTGTGCTAGTGTAATTGTTTCCCTCACAGTGCAGTGTCCACAGGATCTGACCCCACACTCAGGTACAGGACAAGTTTGAATCTGTTCATCTAGTTTGTGTATTGGATGATGGAAGTGTGGTGTTAACTGTGATAACTGTTTTTGTTTCCTCAGGTAAACTTATGAGCTCCCTGCTGAATGGCATCCATGACAGAAGCACTGTAGTACAGAAAGCTTATGCCTTTGCTTTGGGACACCTGGTCAGGGTGAGCAGCAATTGTGATAAGTAATCTTGTTGATGATTTAGAAATAATGATTTGTTAAAGTCATAAGGACATCTGTTTTCTCCCATCAGTCAGCAAAAGACAGCAGTGTAGAAAAACTACTGCTGAAACTCAACACCTGGTACTTGGAGAAAGAAGGTGAGAAAGTAAAATATGTCTATATTTCTCCCAGCTGCTCTATATTTGAAAACACAAGAAGTTGGTTTACTAAATTCAGTGCTAGCTTTCAGACTCTGCTCTTTGTGTTTTCTTGCTCCCAGAGAATGTGTACAAGTCATCCTGTGCACTGACAGTACATGCAATCAGCCACTACAGTCCAGATGTGCTGAAAGGGCATGCGGGAGTGGCCCTGCCACTGGCTTTCCTGGGCATGCATCAGGCACCGGGTCCTGATGAGGACAAAGGAGAGAGCCATGATGCCACGCTGTGGTCTGAGGTGTGGCAGGAGAACGTTCCAGGTGAGGAAAATCTAGACAGCATTAATGAAAATTATGCATTACTGATTAATCTGCTGCAATACACTGAACATATAAAGGAAACAAAGCAAATCTTCCTGTTTTACAAGGTTTCTGTTTTACCAACTAATCCTTTCAGCTTCAGATGTGCTGTATATTTGTGATGGTGTCTTTTTGTGATGACATAAAGATTTAATTCTGTTTCCACTTCTTTAAACTTTTTTCTAATCAGGAAGCTTTGGAGGCATCAGACTGTACATGACCGAGCTGATTGCCATCACACAGAAAGCGCTGCAGTCCCAGTCCTGGAAGATGAAGGCTCAGGGTGCAGCTGCCATGGCAACTGTTGCCAAGGAACAGACAGGCTCACTGGTGGCGCCACACCTCGGCTTGGTGCTGACAGCTTTAATGCAGGGTCTATCTGGGCGCACGTGGGCTGGCAAGGTAATGATATGTAATATACCTGAAGAAAACAAGAAAGTGTTCATTTTATTTTTCTATTTTAAACTATTTTTGTTCCAGGAGGAGCTTTTGAAAGCCATTGGATCTGTAGTGTCCAAATGCAGGTAAAAAGTCTCTCACAGCCTTTTCTTTGTATGTTTTCTTCCAAGTACATCACAACATTTCTTGTCACACTTCTTCCATTTCAGCACGGAGCTACAGAAGCCTTGCAGCGGCCAGCCCACCATCTCTGAGGTGTTGGAGGTTGTGCTGAAGGAATGTCGTAAGGAGAATCTCGTGTACAAAATTGCTTCTCTGCGCTGTGCTGGGGACGTGCTCCACAGCAGCCAGGAGGACCGTTTCGCCGACATGGCAGAGATCCTTTTCCCTCTAATCAAGAAGGTTGAAACCTCCCTACTGCCTCTTGAATATGAATATTAAAATATTGATGCCATATTTTGCAAAAGTCTTTTAATGAACTCAACCTGTCTTAATAATTTTACAACAGAGCAGTCCAGAGAGTGGTGTTGGATCCCCAAGATCACTGGAAGACGACGACGACGATGATGATAAAGATGTGAAGGAGAAAGAGCTGCAGACCGAAGCTATTATTTGTGCTTTTGAGACTCTTGGAAAAGGTTGGCCAAGAAAGCCCGAGACTCAGAGTAAGTTTATTCTCACAAGAGACAAAACTGAACCCCAAATTTGTTTTGACATATTGTATATGGCATTTAAAGAAATGGGAATGTAGGACCAGCTCAAAAATGTTGTCCCCTTAATTGACACCATTCTTTCCCTTTGTCTACTTTTTAGACGTATTATAAGCCACTACATGTATCTTGGATTTTTAAGTTATCTGGCAGAACTTCCACAAATTTCTTACCACAGAATGGGCAAGAAATGTGTTTGAGCTGATTGAAAGATCTGCAAGTAATGTTCTCAACTGTGTGTGTGTGTGTGTGTGTGTGTGTGTGTGTGTGTGTAGCACGTTTCCAGGCAGAGGTGTGCAATCTGATGTGCGAGAAGCTTAAGCTGAGCACCTGGAAAGTGCAGCTGGCTGTTCTTCAGTCTATGAAGGCATACTTCCAGGGGTAAGCAGCGAAACAAAGAGAAGGTGTTCGACTGGCTGTGAAGAAGAAAAAAATGATTAAAAGGCATTGAGCTGTTTTTTCGTTGCAGGTTACTGCTGCTAGAAAAGGGTAATGACGACTTGAATTCATTGTCAGAGATTCTCACAGAGACCTGTGCTGCTCTCACATATCCTTTAGGTAAGCCCTTCACTACGTCCTGGTACTTTGTTTTATAGTTTATACGCATGCGTTTCATGCCCAACTGTGCTGCTTTTCTATCCAGAAAACAAGAGTTACTCCTCTGTGAGGACCGAGGCCCTGTCAGTCGTGGATGTGATCGTCAAGAGAACTGGAGGTAAATATCGATTCCTGCTTATATACAAGCATGTATTTTGTTTTTCAGTTTTATTCTTGGGCGATGTAGCGTTATTCTTTTTCTAGCATCTCCATTTGATCATAAGGTTTTACAGTAGTGAGGTTTGCTCTGAATTAAGGTTCAGACTTGTTCCACATATGCATAAATGACATTTGTAAAGCCTCAAACACCCTGAAACTTGTATTATTTGCAGATGATATGAACGTGTTTTGTTCAGGTCAGAGTTTACAGCAGCTTTTAGAGGGAATCATAACAGAAAAGAATAAGTTCAAATGTTCTTTGATATGAACAAATAGTCACTAAATTTAAACAAAAGAAAGATTGTGTGGTGAGGGAAGAGCTAAGTGTAAAAAAAAAAAAAGTATAGACAGCAATGAGGAGCATGTGTAGTCTTAAAGCACTATATGGATCAAGCAGAGTATTAAAAATTGATGTGGTTGTATTATACATTAAAAATTGATAATTACATATTATAAAAAGGAACACTTTTGGATTGCTGTAGTTAAAGAATTGTAGATCGTGTGTACATATTCGTGTTTGAGTGATTTCATGTTTTGATTTTTTTAATGTGTGATTACATTTATTACTCATATGTTGAAATAAAGATTTGATCGATTGACTGATGATATTTCTGTGCTTTCTCTGATATGAACAGAGAGTGAACAGTGGGATTGTGTGTCTGTGAAGAGCCGGGAGCAGCTGCAGCGCTCCCTGTCGACGCTGCAGTCCGACAGCAGGCCTGATTTGCGGGATAAGGCCCAGGAGCTGCGCAGACACATCCAAAGCCAACCTTGAGCGCACAGCGGCAAGAACATACAGCATCGGTGTTTCTTTTTTTCCTTCTTCATCAGTGACCATACATTAGCACACTTCCCCGACCTCTTTGATGCTCTGAGATTCACAAATATCCCACTCTATAATAATAATAATTCCCATGAGCTGCGATGCTGGGTTGCCCAAGAGACTCCCACCTGTTTATGCAGACTGTTTCATGTTTATGGCTGGCAAAGCTTGAAGAGACTAACAAACCTTGCTCTACATCTGCACTCAGTGACATGTTGAAGGGCGAGGCTGTTATCGTAACTTGTTGAGATTTATTTGTTTAAATGGACAGTAAGCTGACGATATATAAACCAGTGTGTTAGGTTTGTGGACACTGTTTTCCTGTAGCCCCAATTTTGGGAGCTTTACTGCTGTCGTGGGTTTGCCTAACATTGGAAACTACAGAAGGTTGCGCACCTTAGTCGACAAGGATGGGGGGGGGGGCTTTTCAGGGGTTGTGAACACCATCACTGCTTAGTGGTGAAAGGACGGGGGCTACTGGAGAACTCTTGGGATCTTAAAAAAAATTAAGGTTTTTTGCCTGATGGATGAGCAAGATGTAAGGCTATTTTGTGAAGTCTTTTAAAAACAAAAACCTGCTGTCAACTTCAAAGAGATGCTATAGTTGTTTGAATTTGTCCCTGAATAAATAAAATCCCCTTAATAATTTGCACCAATTACTCTTCACTTAATTCCAAATAGGCTCTGTATTAAAACCACATGTTTAAGCGCTTTCAGCCTCAGTGGAAGGCACTAGGAACAAATGCACTCAATGAGTGTAACTCCTCGTAAGGCAAAACACCTTACGATTAGCTTTTTTTTTTTATGCTGATATCAGCCTGCTATGGTGTCACTAATGTCTAGGGCAGGGGTGGGGGAACGCCAGGTCTCAAGGGCCGAGTGTCCTGCAGGTTGTAAATGTGACCTTGATCCAAAACAGTTTATTTAAATGGCTAAATTTGCCCCTTAACATGTCCTGAAGAGGCCTGGTAATGAACTAATCATTTGATTCAGTTGTGTTGACCCAGGGTGATATCTAACACGTGCAGGTCACCTTGAGGCCTGGAGTTCCCGTCCCCTGTCGTAGGGTTTTGTATCGAAAAAGATTAAAGTGTGTCGTACAGTTTTCTCTGTGCCCTTTTATATCACATATTACTCGATATGTTTGAGTAACAAATTGAATTATGTACTCCCCCCCCCCCTTTCAATGGGAGAACTAACAAGACCAGACAAAAATGCATTTATTCCTTTATTTACTAAAATATAAACTGCACATAAATCAGATGACAGGAAGCAGGGGGACGTGAACCACAAAAGAGAAAGGATAAATAAGGACAGTTCAGACAAAATAAAGCTCGTTATTGTTTGAAATGCAAAGATGTAAACAAAGAAGAACACATGAGATAAAGAGAAAACTCTTATTAACCGATACCTCCTTAGGTTATGTTACAAGGTTTTTAGATGACATAATGTGCGATGAAATTTCAGTGCAATGATTAGCTGATGAGCTGTTTGCTCCTCTTCTCTTTCTGTGATGGCTTTTCTTGGATTTTCTTGGGGTCGCTCTGGCTGAGCGCGGTCCGCGTCACTGTGGACATGCCGTCGACAAACTTCGTCTTGAATAGGACGTTGGCGTTTGTGAACATGCCGTCCTTTAGTGACACGACCACAAACTGCAAAGACAATAAAAATTACAAGGTTTGGAAAAACTTTACCCATTAACTTGGTTTAAAAGAGGAATAATGGTTTACGGTATTTCACGACAGGAAGTGTATTCTGCGAAATAAAGTGAAAACCTTCATGCTTTAACTTACCTGAGAGTGTCTAAAATGCGTCCGCAGCATCTGCCCAATATTTTGTGTGTGAGACAGATCCAGAGCAGCGTCCACTTCATCTAAGATGTAGATGGGAGCGGGTTTGAACAGCAGCATGGCCAGGATGAGAGACAGGGCCACCAGTGATCTGAAAACAGACACAACTTATTTACAGTATTGTTTAGGTGCAATCGAAGTGACACTAAAAGGCCATACTGAATGAGGTTACTCACCTTTGCCCACCACTGAGCTCTGTGAGGTTCTCCTTCCAGGTGTTACCCAAGGCCACTTTGAACTCGAGGCCCTCCAGGACACCGCAGCCCTGCGGAGGAGCCAGCTTTGCTGTGGCTCCTGGCAACAGGGTGGAGAAGATGGAGCCAAAGTCCTTGTTTACCTACAGTGAGAGATAATGGGCAATAAATTAATTATTCTAAAGTTAAACAAAAAAGGAACAACCAAAAGCCAGTATCTGAAATGCCACAACTACAGGATACTAAGAAACAAACAAAGAAAACTACAACAAGACAGGAAGGAGGCAATGATATATGTGTCGTATGGAGGCAGAAAAAGAAACTATGTGACTCCTGTAAAACAGGCAGCCAACCTGCTTTCTTCTTAATGGCCACTAGGGGGCAAAACCTACAGAAGCCTGATGTGATTCTTGGCTCAGTCACCCGTTTTGGATCAGACTGAATAAAATGTTAGGATGACTAAATATACAAAAATGACCTGAGTGTAAGAAAGGAGGATTACCTAACATATGTACAGTTTCACTGTCTGACCTCATTTTAAAGATGGGGTGGTGACACTCTTCATACAGCCTATGATCCTAACACCTTTTTATATTCATAGTGACTGAAACCTGTTAGAGAAAGACGCAGAAGTGGCTGCTGCACAAAATAAGTCCTGTTCACTGACATTACTGATTTATAACATCCACAGATATTAGATTTATTGAAAATCCTGCAATGGTAAGTTTAAAACAAAGCAAGGTGACAATAAGTATAAGTAAAGGAGAAAGAATAAATAAAGGTGCTGAGAAGTATACCTTCTGCCACGCCACGTTAAGAGCCTCGTTTTTCTTTTGGTCCAGCTCCTCAATGGTCTGCAAAATCTTTGCCTTGTCGTTCTCCACAATCCTCTTCTTCTTCATCAGATCATTGTACTGCAGAAGGGAATGATGTTACATGGAGGAACAGACAGTAGCTGAGGCCTTTGAGTTACAAATATACTTTTTCGTCCCTCCTCACCCTTTCCTCTGCCTCGTTCAGCATATTCATAGCCCTCTTGTTAACGTTCCTCTCTAGCTTGCTGGTGGTCTCCTCCAGCTTCTTGAGCCGCTGGCCTGCTTCACGCGGGTTGTTGGTCTTGAAATCATAAGAAGTGTTCGGCTGACCGAAAAAGTGGCGCTCTGAATTGATCCAGTCGTGCTCCTCCAGCATCCGAGTCACCTGAGAGATGGAAACGTGTTTATGATGCTCAAGTCATACGAGAAAAGATGAAACTCACTCCAATCTTCTGGATCAAGACAACATTAAGTGTTACTGCAGTGGGAGGACTGTGGGCTAATGAGAGTTTGCGTGTACCTTGTCAGCAGCATCCTGGCTGTCTTTGCGGTGTTTGCTGATGTTATGTTCCAGCTCCTTGATCTTCAGCTGGACCTCATTGTTTTGTTCTCTGAGCTTATTGGCCTCAGTGGACTTTGTCTGGAGGGTTGAGATGGACAAACAATTCAGTTAATCAGTCATATCTGAAAGTTCTAACCAGTTGTGAAGCTCTCAGTGCTGAGGAGTGTGAAATGTTTTAAAATGTTTGAGTCAGAAACTGAAACTGTTGCAGTTACAACAACAATCCTCCTGTGGAAGGCTTGTAACATTATTTAATTAATAAATATATATAGATGTATAGATAGATATACCTTGAGCGCTTTGTCTTGTGACACAATCACTTCCTTCTGTTTGGCCAGCTCCTCCTGGGCTTTACGCACTGCCTCCTACATTACAACAGAAAAAATAAATTAGGAAAGCATTTGGATACTTAAATTTATAAACATCACATTTGATGGTGTTTTTTGTTTTGTTTTTTTTACATAGAAAGATGGCACATGCTCAGCCCAATAATCCACAAGAGAAAAACTATATAATTCATAATGAGGACCAAAACAACTACGTGGAAACCCTGTAACAGCCTAATTAAAGTTGTCAGACTTTTACTTAAAAGATCTGAGTTAATAATCGACTGGGATTCGTAAGAGCTTAACAAAAGAAGGAGAGTCCAGTCGCCCTCTTTTTCAAGCTCTTAAGACTGTCATGACCTGGATGACTGAGAACCCACACAGACAAATTGATTGTGATAAATCATAACACTTTTTAAGTTCACGTGAACGAGTTCCACCCCTGGAGTGGAGCAGTAATAAACTCATCTAAGTCTATTTGCCAAAAGACTTCTGGGAGCTACTTTGCATGTTCAAAATGGCCCAAATACCTTGTTTTGGGATACAGTGCAAGCCATGCTGTCAATCTGCTCCTGGATGGCCTTCATCGCCTCGTCTACAGCCTGAATCTGCTGCTCGTAGCCAGCCTGCTCCCTCTGCAGCTCCTCCAGCTCCAGGGCCACAGCATCAGCCTCCTGCAAACATGAGCAAAGAAAGAGTTAAATAAATAATAAATAAAACACAAAACAGACAGACACACACTGGCTGACTAAAATTCTGGCTAAAATTAAAAATATATTATTGTATATTGTAGCAATTATTCAAAGCAGTCAAAAGTTCATTTAACCTGCTGCTTCTGCTTCAGCTTCTTGTTGAAGGCATCGGCTTTGGCCTTGGCTGTATTGAGTTTCTGCTGGGCAGCTTTCAGCTCCTTCTCCCTCTCAGCTTCAGCATTCTTCATCTTGTTCTCCAGCACCTTGTATTTCTCTTCAGCCCGCTTTTGCACCTCCTTAGTAACACGCAACGTCTCCTCACTCTCCTCTGGATTAACAAACAGCACATTTGATCAAGTTAGAAAACACAAAGTGCAGACTGGATGGTTTTTTGTTGCCCCACGTATTTTGATTTCTCTGACCAATTGCTTTGCGCAGCCTCTCCAGCTCCTCTTGCTGCTGGTGGAAGGAGCTCTGCTGCACCTTGGCCTGCAGAATCTGTTCTTCCTCCACCTTCAGTTCATACTGCTGCTTCAGCTGACGATACCTGCAAGAGAGAGAGAGAAGTGTGGTGAAAAGAACAAGGAAATGTACCAGGGTAGGTGAGAAAACATGCTGGCAGCTACATCACAGTGTGTTTCTGTTGTGTTTTTTTCCCACTGCTTTTAAATACTAAACGGCGTTGTGGTGCATTAAGTCTTAAAAACAAGGTTTTTAAGAGTTTTGCTGTAAACAGTTAAAACATGGGCATATTTTGTGTGTTTGCATGTACATACTTCTCAGCGGTTCCCTTCAGGCTGGCCAGTTGCCGTTCAGTATCCTGAAGTTGGGCCTCCTTTTCATTCAGGTTGTCCTGAACCTCCTTCACCTCCTTCAGGCTGGACAGAACTGATGCAGACTGGGAGCGAGCACCTGAGAGGAGGAAAAAAAGCCAGTTTACTTTTTGAGTGCTTGAGTGAGTTCAAATAAAACCATCGCTGCAGGTAAAATGTTCAAAGTCATCATAAAACAGTGGCAACAAAATCCAATAAATAACACATGACAGAGCACACACGTCCTCCTTGCTCTCACCTCCACTCAGGGTTCCCTGTGGGTCAAAGATGTCTCCACCGAGTGTGACTGTCTTGGTCATCACCTGCTTATCGAAAGCCACTTTTTTGGCATTGTCCAGAGTGTCGCACACCAGTGTGGCGCCAAACACATACTCCATGGCTTTACGTAGGTCAGACTCATAACCGACTAAGGACAGAGCTGTGTGAACATTGTCCACTCCAACCTGGATGAAGATAAGACAGAAAGAATGCAATAAGAGTCAATGGTAAGTTTCAGTAAACGGGGGGAAAAAAAAAAATTAAGTGCACTTTTACAACTTCTCCAAACATTTTCAAACCCAAACACTCAGAAGATTCTCTCACCAGGTTCTTGGCAGCGTTGATCACTCTGTCATTAAGTGTCTTTGCAGAGATCTTGTTCAGGGGAATGATGGTGTACCTTCGCTGCAGCTCTCCCTTCTCTAGCAACTTTTTGCCTGTCACCTACAAAAAAACAAAAATCAATAACTTCAGTTATGCCATCCCACTGATCTGTGAATGAAAATAAATAAATAAACAACACACAGACTGGTCACACACACCTACCTCTGTGTCAACAACAATGTTATAAAGCCGTCCTCCTGCCACGACCTCCAGCGCTGTTGAATAGGAGATGTCGCTGACTGTGATCAGGTTAGCTAGAAGCCCCTTCACTTTGCTGCGGTCCCACCCTCGCTCAGGGTCCCTAAAGAGGGACATTAAAAACAACATTAACCTCCTAGGACCTGGCGTCCACATATGTGGACATCACATTTTGGGTTGTCTAGAGCAAAATACTAAATTTTGCTCTAAAGGGCCTGATATCCACTTACAAGGACATTATACTGCCACAGTTCTATCAAAATTTAAAACGAATGTCCTCAGATGTGGCTCTCATTGTTCTTAGAAACAAAAATCAGGTAAAAAAATAAATAAAAAATCATCAGGTATTTCTTTGTTTTTACATTCATTGGGTCCCAATATGCCCAAATATCAATGAGAAATTAAAAATGCATGCCATGGAAGAGTTCAGGTCTTAGGAGGTTAGCACACCTGAGTTCATTAAGTAGTGTTCACTCCCTCTAAAAACACATAAACCCTGTTTTTCAAGGAATGATTTAATCTCTAATGATTTTTTTTAAATCCCGTTTTCGAGCATTGATTTTTTCATATTTTGTTTGGCCAAAGTCTTTAAGATAAGTATACTGAAGAAATTTGATGAAGTTATCAATTAACAGAGTTGGAATAATTGGAAATTATAATTATCGAAGATATTCTGAGGTAGCTAAGAGATTATTGAAATACATATTTCTTATGTTTTTTTATTTTTAAATTTTCCACACAGTGTCTCTTTCCTGCCTTTCAAAAGAGAGGATGTGATTCATTTGTTCGTTTATTCTTATAAATTAAATTTTGGGCTTTATCCCAACATCATAACTGCAAACCGCTTTCAAACCCTACGACCCAGAAATGTAACTACATGTTGTGTTGACACACTCCAGAACTATTATCATTGGACTGTTCAGCACTGTGGACACGCACACACACACACACACACACACACACACACACACACACACACACACACACACACACACACACACACACACCAACAACAACTGACCACAGAGAGTGGGGACCCAGGAGGGAAAAGAAATGTCCTAGCATTTTATTAGCTGGTGTCCTCTGGCACCACATAAAAACCCATATATATCTGCCATCATATCAATATATTAACAAATGGCTAAGACTCCCCTTCACAGGTACAATACAACAAAGCTAAAAGGTGAGGGAACTGTCAGCCAAGTATGCAAAGGAATACAAGTTTATAAAAATAAATAAACAAATAAATTTACACACCTCTACATTTTTAACATGAAAGTTTCTCAGTGCTCCTTTTTAATTTTTTTTAATACTTCCCTAATTAGAAAATCATTAAATGTCTTTATAACATTAGATGTGGTATAATTTGATGAGATCTGAGTTCTTACTTGTAATCAAAGCGCAGGTTGGGGAAACGTGACATAAGACGCTCATGCGTCTCTTTAAGTTTAGTTATCTCTCTGGACAGCTGCCTTCTTTTTTCCAGCAGACTTTCTTCCTTCCCATCTGCAGAAGGACATAAAAAACCCTCCAGTTAGTACACAGGTTTATACAGAAAAGGCACCTCATACGTGAGTTCATGTGACTCCTGTTTAAACAAATACATAAATAATCATGAATTAGTACCTTCGTAGTTGAGCTTGGCTAGCTCAGCCTCTAGTTTCTCCCTGCTGTTTTTGACAGCTTTCAGAGTGTCCTGGTCTTTTTTGTAGCCACTGTCCATCTTTTTCACCTCTGCTTGTTTGGTCTTCAGCTCAGCCTGGGCATGCTTAAGCGTCATTTGGGCCTGAGCATAAATAAGGAAGAAAAAAAATAGATGGTTGGAAATTCAGGATAAAATAAGAACCCAGGGAATAAGGTCAGTGAAAAAAACGTTTTCCAGTCACAGAAGCATAATCAGCCTTCTGCAAAAATATTTATTCTAAAAGCAAGACTCACCTGCTTGGCCTCTGTATCTGCTTTGCTTATGTCATTCTTGCAGGCCATCATCTGGCCTGCGAGTGTGGCTTCCTCTCCATCCTCGTTGGTAGAAAGACCTGCAGACACAGCTTTGAAATGCTGCTCAGCTGCCTCGAGGGCAGCGCTGTCATTCTTTCCCTCCTCCTGCAGAGCCTGAAGCTGCTTGGTCAACACAGAAACCTCCTTTTCCTT
The DNA here is from genome assembly GCF_057382275.1 of Copadichromis virginalis. Classification (NCBI taxonomy): domain Eukaryota; kingdom Metazoa; phylum Chordata; class Actinopteri; order Cichliformes; family Cichlidae; genus Copadichromis; species Copadichromis virginalis. Next base: position 26,129,637 of record NC_140623.1, read on the forward strand.
CACCACAAGCATTTTCTTGTCCTGCAGATCAAGGAAAACAACAGTTTGAATAAATGATTCAGATGTACACATTGCCCTTGTTTGCAAGTCATAGAATAGCAAGATTTTTATTAATCCATTACCTCTTCCATGTTCTTTACAAGCTCCTTCCTCTTCTTGGTTTCATCTTTGAGATTTGATTTTTTTAAGTCAAGTGCACTCTGAGCTTTGGCGTCCACACGCTGAACATCAGCTAGAGCCTCCTCAAGAGACTTTAATACTCCATTTACTTCCTACAGACGAGCAGATTGATATGGATTACTTTGCTGCAGTTTGATTAAAACATACAGAGGATGGACCTATAGCATACAAATTATTTTAAAGACTTCAACAAAGGTACTGAAAAAATCTGCCCACTATTATAGAAAAAGAAAATCAAATTGTGAAAAATCGCTCCCTTTCTTCCCCAGTGTAAAGTACCTGGTCTTTTTTCTTTTGCAGCTCCTGAATCTGGGCTGTGAGCTCCTGGACTTTGCTCTCGTTCTCTGCCATGCTGGCTTGCATCTTGGCGATGTTGTCCTGCATCACTTTTAGATTCTCTGCTGACTTCAGCTTGGTCTCCTCTGCACACACAAACAGCCAGGCCACATACAGCCGCGACAAGTGCTGGATCTCACGCATCAGCTTCTGGTATTCCAGATATGATGATCGTTCCTGTGGACAGAGGAAGGTTCAGAAATGGATATTACAACAGTAAAAACAAAAAGAACACAGGCTTCACGGGTTGAACCTGTGGAGAGAGATAGTCGGTTCAAATCTTAATGCCAAACTACCTCCTGCAGTTTCTGCATGGTTGGAGTGATTTCCTCATCCAAAATCTGAAAGAGCAAACACAACAAATGGTTTGCTTCAGCAGCAGTTTGCTGACGAACAAGTATAGATAGTGATACAGTCAGAGTGAATTAACATACAGTCTGAATCTCCTTCAGCTTGGCCTCTTTCTTCTCAATGGTCTTCTGAGCACTAATCTTTTTACATTCATACATCCTGGTACCTGCTGCTTCCTCGATCATGGCAAGGATCTGAAAGAAGAGAAGTATTCAATATTATAAGTCCTAAGAAGGGAGGGAAATAAGTGTCCTCCTAATGGGCAAAGTGTTTGTCTTACCTCTGGTGGTTTCATATTCAGAACTTTGGTGATCCTCCCCTAATGTATTAAAACAAAAGGAAAATCTTTGAATGGGGTGACAGATCATATCCATTTACAACCACAACTACACCGCTGAAACAAGACTGACCTGCATGATGAGGAAATGTGGGTTGTTGACATTAAGACCAACAGAGCAGAATAAGTCCTGCACGCGAGTGTTGTTGGCATTGACTCCATTGATGAGATACTTGTTCCTGCCACCAATTACCACCTAAAAAAAAAAGTATATGCGTGTTAATACAAGGACTGCATAATAATCCTAAAGTCAGAGAGTTTCCTCCTTTATTTCTTTCCCCACCTGTCTCGTAACAGTGATCTCATCATGTGTTTCGAACCCCAGAGGACTCTGGCTTTTGTTGGAGTTGTCAAAGGTAATGGACACAGTGGCCTTTGTGATGCCACCCTGTCCGTTCTTGTACACCAAGTCCTGGAGGTTGGAGGCTCGCACCTGTCAGGTGAGATGAAACAAAAAAGGATGCAAATTTTGAATGAGAAACAACTACACATGCTTCTTACTTAGTTAACCTCAGTTCAGGGTCACTGCACTTTCGTATTATTCAACAGTTGTTCTTCATATTTTGTTTCTCACTTTTGTGGCAGTTCAGTTTGACCTGAGTCAGTTTTCAGAAAGGATATGTTTATTTTATTATTTTTTGTCACTTGCTATGAGAGAACAATATTGTTATAAACAAATCGTGACGGCTATTTACTTCCAGTCATGAAGCGACCGCAGTCTCAAAGTGTCGATGCCTTCTTATGCTTACTCTATTGACAGCTTCTACGAAACTACAACTAGATGTATTTCTTGTATTCATACTTCATTTTATTTTTAAATTTGTTTCGCAAAATACAGTAGTTTTCAGCACTATAACAATTTGTGACTTTCGCTTGTTACTGAGAGGAATACAACCACTGCCATTATCAAACTCAACAAAAACTCTTAAGTAATCAAATATAAACAACTGGAACACTGGATTTGATAGCTTTTAAGCTAGCTTACGGACAACAGCACACTTACATGGGTGAGATTTGAAATACCCAAAAGGAAACATATCGAGTCCAAAATATTGGACTTGCCGCTGCCGTTCAATCCTGTGATGGCGTTGAAGAGTGGGTCAAAGCCGTTGATCTCCGTCCTTTGCGCGTAGGACTTGAATCCTTCGATAATAATAGACTTGATGTACATCTTTCGGGTTTTCTCTCTCAGCTGATTCCGGAGGCAAGATTTGTTACAGCCAGGTGACAAACCACCACCTTAAACAGAAAGCACCAAATATTAGCCCCGTGTTTACAACCGACAACTGGGAAACAGCTTCTCTCTTCTAACTTGAATTTTGGCGGCAGGCGTGCAGACCCTGAGCCGCGAGTGCGTGCGTCCGTTGTGTGCCGGAAACAAAACAAAGAAACCTAACTACATTAAAAATATGCAGACACACAACAAGTATATTATAATGATCCAATTTTAAAATAAATAAACGTCAATGTAAAATCAAAGAAACAACGATTCTTAAATATTTATTGCGATATATATTTATTTTCGTCAGGCAACTTCCAAGGCAACTAAAACTCTTAGACGCACGCGCTCGCGCGCGCGTGTGTTTGTTGGCGCCACCTGTAGATATGAAGTACAAGTGCATTTAGTAAAATCGTCCCGAGTCAACCTGGCCGGTCGAGAAAATACTGCATTATACTAAAAATAGTTTTAATTAATAAAGATAATTTAATTATGCTAGATATTAAATGTTTCTTTATATAAAATCTGAAATATTAAATGAAATTGAAAAACCTGTCACTTAGAAGCGCTATGAGGTATGACTGTTAAATAACGAAAAGTAGCTCCTCTTGCTAAAAGCATTGACTAGAAGTTATAGCCTTGAATTCAAATACTAATTACACCCACGGTTATTTAACTTATGTAACCTATTGTGCAAAAGTCTTGACCCACCCCTAATTTCTTTATCTTTTGCTTCCAAGCTGCCGGAACTTCTTGTAATTGTAATAAAATGCCAAAGATAACACAGTTGAACAGGCATGAAGTAATATTTTCTGATTCACCTATTAACTGAAACCTTTGCAGGTCTTGGCGTGTGTGTGTGTGTGTGTGTGTGTGTGTGTGTGCCAGATATCTGGCTGAGCCCTCATCAGAAATGGTCTCAGTGGAGGGGTGAATTTCAAGAAGCAATTCTTAAGGAAGGAAAACGGAGAAAACGCTGAGGTATGCTAAATTACATAAGAACTGGACTGAAAATCAGTGGTAAGAGGTCTTATGAAGTGATGAAACCAATTTTTTTTTTAATAAATCATTGTTAATATGTAGAGAAGAAGTCAGGAAAAAGGTGCAACAGCGTGTACAGCCATCTGTAAAACATTATAGAGACTCTGTCATGGTTTGGGACTACAATTCAGCCACTGGTGTTGTGATCATGTCAAAATTAATGGACTTATTAACACAGAAAAGTGCCATAAGAGTTTGATCCACCACGCAGGCATCTTGAAAACATCTGATTTGTAGGGGCTTCAGCATGACAGTCATTTCAAACACACTGCCAATGCACTAAAAGCATATCTGGATAGAAAAACATACAGTGGAACACTATCAGCTATGGCGCGACCTCCCTGGAGTCTGCCCCTCAACATTATTGAAGCAGTGTGGAATCATCTTGACAGAGAATGGAAGAAAAGGCCTTTTCTTCCATTTCCTTTTCTTCCGGCTGCCAACATACAAAGAAGAGTTTTGGATGTCCTTCAAGAAGCCCAGAGAGCTATTCCTAAAGACTACTTACAGGAATTACAAGTTTTCCAAAGATAATTCAGGCTATGTTAAAGAGAAAAGCTGGTCATACAGAATACTAACTTAGTATTTAGTATTAACTAACTTAACTCAGGCTTACTGGAATTGTACAAACTCGTTTTTTTTTCACTGTTTATTGTATTTCTGTGCGTGTTTGCAGATGTTTAAAAATTTGTTGCATCTATTTTCCCAGCAAAATGTAAAGAAATGAGAGGTGGCTCAAGAGTTTTGCACAGCAGTTCATGTACACCAATGTTGCTTGAAAGCCTCTCATCATTGGAGTAATACATCTATTGAGGAAATACCTAATCATTTATTTATCTAGAAATGGCATAGAGTATACTGGAATCAGAATCAGACACTGAAATATCCACCAAATACATTTTAAGGTTCATTAAACTAAATGAGATTTTTGCAGCGCAGCTCCCTGTGACATGTGCTGTTAACAGTACTGTGCACTGCACAAAGAGGACAGAATACATGATTCGTACCCTGTGTTTAAGAAGATAAAGGGAGAAAAAAGCGCAAGGAATTTGCAGTTGCTTTATTTCTTTTGTGCTACATTTATTTTGAAATTCAGCACATGGAATATAATATAATAACTTCCAGGGTTATATAATTAAAAGTTAACAAAATTAGATGATAAATATGGCACATAGCTAGCATTTGCCATGAAGATACATTTAGCAGAGCATTAATGCAAAACATATTTCATTGTAAATATGAGTTCTTCAAAGCCCAGCTAACTGAAGCTACGAGCCTACATTTGCTTCACACTAACTGATATAAGCAATATACACGTACAGTATTTGCTACAACTTCGTAATATAAACACCCACCTTAACTGGCACTCTCACAACAACTGCGTACTTTTATTATCAATCCAGAGGCACATGACACATGGAGAGACAAACCAAATTGATTGCATAGAAGCATATCTGTGACAGAACAGCGCAGTCCCCTTTGTCTGAGTAGAAGGAGGTGGGCTTGATGTAAGGCCAGTCAAAGTTCCTCAGGTTCAGTGACCTTTGACAGTACCGGTCACTGAGGGCAACCAGGGCACGCACCATAGCATATTTGGCTGAGCAGCTGATGGCCGTCACTGTACGCACCTCGTCGAAGTGCAGCAGGAAACAAGGGTCATCCTGAAACCAAAGAAAATTATATTTATGGAGCACCTTTAAGAATCACTGCATTTTTTTTATTGTGTTTGTTCTGTAGAAAGCTTACATTATTATAGGGCAACTAAAGCCAAATGACCATAGACCATTCATCTTTACCTTGTCCCTTGTTAGCCCACAAACATTATGTGTTTAAGCAACTGTAGAAATTTTCCAAACGATTAATTAAAATGTGAAAAATAGATAAATAACAATGTCAAATTTATTGCTGATGAGTCACGGGAGGGTGCCAGAGCAGGAGTAAAGATTTTAATAACATAACTCATCTAGAATTTAATAGCTAAGGAGCTTGGAATTATCTTAAATTCATTTATGATTTTATCTTAATGTATTTACACCCCTGTGTGTATATGGGATACATACAGTGCTTAACAAATTTATTAGACCACTTGTCATAAAAACAAGAAAGCACCAGTATTTTAGAAATCTGTCAAAAACGTGTTTAAAACTAAAAGTTATATTATTATTTATTAAGCAAACACAAAATTTGTTTTCACATTTTTATATTTGAAAAATGCCGGTACACTGGACTTCTGCATAACATTCAATCACTAAACCTTTTCTGTTTAGGAATGCAATCACTGTAATTTGCCATCTTAATAAAATAAAATAAAAAATTTGTGTGCTTTAATATAAATCACGGATGAAAATAATAATAACAACAGCAATTTTAGCATTAAAAATATCATTTTCATTAAGGAGCTTGGTACTTACTGGTAGATTAAACATTCCAGAAACATAAAAAATGACATGGATAATTACAAATATTGTTAATTTAGTGCAGCTGTGGCATAAACAGAACATTATGGTGGTGGTCAAAGTGCAGTGACTTGGTGCACCAGTTTGGTTGGTGAAAACTGTGTTTAAATGCACTTTATAAATACATTTTAATTACTTAGTTAATAGGTACTGATAAAGCAAAATGTCCACAGAATTATTATTATGCGGTCTATGTGGTCATCAAGAATGCCATCCACATACAGTTACCCAAAAGACAGTTTGTCTCTATTTTAGCCAGTTAAGAACAATGGAAGTTACAGAAGAATTTGGCTAATTACCACGTCAGGATTTCTTCCATCAATCAGGGTAAGGTATTTCAGGGACCAGATCTCTGCCCTCCGGTAGCACTCATGTATGCAGGAGCGTTTGGTGAAGGATCTCTTGGATGTAGACTTTAGGGGCACAGACATCTGACAGTGCACTATACATAGCTGGACTTCTTTGTTTTTTGCAACTGCGGAAAAATGGAAAAACATCACAAACAGGTGCACTGCAGCACCGGGCTTTTCATCAGCAAGCCAGCCTTATAGATTTAACACACCCTGTGTGGTGCAGGTATACACAGCTTTTAAGGAAGTAAGTTATTAAACACATTAAAAATGTACATTTTAAGGAGGAAGATATTTACTCCTGTGTAAAAATCAAACGCACATTTCTGAGTCAACAATCAAGCTATTTACCTGAGGCACAGAAAAAATGTCTTCCGTGCGATGGCTCTTCAATTTCAATGAACTCCACCAGTCTCTCTTTTGCAGGTCGAAACAAAACTCTCTGCATCTCCTCCCTCAGAAGAGACGACATCACTGGAGAGAGGGGGAGAAGAATCGGAGCGTCCCAAAAAACAGCAACGGCAAGAAGGGGGACCAAAGAGAGCGAGAGAAACTCAAAAGAAAGGAATGAGATATCCCCCCCAAAAATACTGTGACACTGGAGAACCCTGGAATCCAGCAGTGGCGGGAGGGGAGGGAAGTGGTGATGCTCCCCGTGCCCAGACCTTCTGAAAGCATGCAGGGTTTGTGGGTTGGTTCTGTGTGAAATAAGCTCTTACTCTACCCACAAATGCACGCACACACACACCGTCCACTCTGGATCGGCATGGTCTGATGATGTATGTTAATCTTTGATTGAAGTGCTGCATTCATACCAACTTGCCCAGGAGGGAGTGAGTAGAAAGGGGGCAATAAAAGGCCAAGCTCTTCATCATTTGCGTTTTTATTGCTTCAATTAAGATCCATTATGTTATGACGGTTTCCTGCAAATATGGATTTCACTCTTGCATTTGTAGCTGACAAAAATATCTTAGATACTGTTTGTATATCATGGTTGGATAAGCATTTGAAATGTATATTTAGCATTAATTATATATGCTCAGTAACTAGGGGGGTGTGTGTGTGTGTGGGGGGGGGGGGGGCAGCTCTTCTCATATAAGATCAATGTTTTTTTGTGCATGTTCCCTGGCAGATGGAATATTAACTAACTGCGGTTCCATGTGGTTGCATGGCTCCATTGCAGCGCACATGTAACAGACGGTCTCACTTTTTTTTTTTGTGGTCTTTTGGCCTCTTCTCCACTCACTCACATATAGACACTGATACATATTGTGGCAAACAGCCCAGTGTTTGTCCGTGATTAAACGGTTGTTGTGTGGGAAACGGATGTCCCACAGCACTCTGCATGGTTTCCATTACCGTGTAGTAATTCAATCTCTGACAATATGTACAAGTACAGTGAAGCACTTAAATGGGGAGATGAGGGGTGGGGAGGTGGGGGTGATTTTTATAAGCATATAAAGGAAGCTGCTCTAGTGATCATGGCTCCACAAGGTAATTTACTAGACATGCCAGGCTGTGGAGGACATCATTTTGCACCTATGAACGAATCCCAGCTGTTGACAGATTTGTCAAAACGTTGTGGGAGGACTTCTCTACAGGCCAAAACCACCCCAGAATGAACCAGACCGGAGCTCTGATCCAATTTGTTAGCACTAAAAAGTGTGGCTCCATTGGATTTGTCACATTTATGAAAACAAAAATGGGTCGCTCCTCTGCTAAGTGCTTTATTGTTGTTGTTGTTGATGGTTTTTGTGGGTGTTCGCTTGAAAGGCTTTTTGCCTCTGAGATGGAAAAATGAGCGGAGAGGCAGGAAGTATAGGGAGGAAAGCAAATACATACAAGTGTTGAATCTTATGAATAACACATGAGGTTTTTTTGTACTTACTTATCATTGATTTATCCCAGTATATATGACACATACATTGAAAAGATTCATATTTGCACATTTGCTGGGGTAATCCAAGGTTTAGAGTTTTGTTTTTGTTTTTTTTGGGGGGGGGGGGGGGGGGGTGCAGCATGTGCTGGAATACACAAGTGCACGTAAGAAATGGAAATCATTGGGATAAAACAGCTATATTACTGTTAGAAGGTAACATGGGGGGAGTTTGGAAATGCAGGTATGCTTAATTGAACAAGACAAAGAGATAATGAATAGAATGGAACATATAGCAACAAGGATGAGGAAATCAACTATGTGATGCTGGAATCCTAAATAATGAAGGCTTGGGGGAAATGAAAAGAAGAAGGAATCAGCTGAAGACGCAAGGAATGAGATGCAATAAAGTTACTGAGGAACCCACAAGGTGATTGACACGAAGGGTGCAGAACAAGTGTTAAAGTGGAACGCTGGAGAAAGCAGGAAGCAAGAAGGAAGACAAAAGCAAGAAAGAAAGAAGGAACAGAACACGTTGAGTAAAGGAAACCCAGAATGTGAACGCGACAAGAAGAGATCAATTACAGAATGACTGAATCGTGCATAATATGCAGGGGTGCTGTGTGAGGGAAAAAGCAGAAAGGAGAGAAAATAATAGATAGGAAAATGTGGATAATCCTTTAAAAAGCAGATAAGGACTAATCTCAACGTACAGTGAGGAAAGTGAAAGTGATGACAGAGAGGAAAGTGGAGGAGAAGTTGGAGTTCAGAAGAAGGAGCTTGACAGCGGGAATAAGAAGCTGAGAGACTGAGAAAAATGAGCCCAGGCAGGAGGAATGAATTAATGAGATATAAGAGAGCTCAAGAAATAGTCCAATATACATACCACATTCTATGAATTATAATCATAATAACAACAAGAGCACTCAGAGAATGCAACACCCCCGGAATAGCAAGGGCTATACTAAAACTCTTTTATGATGTCTTTCGTTTTATGATGTTTTGATTACAGTACGATGACAACGGCTGATTATGGCTTCATTGTGACGCCCCAGGGCGTCGCATTGATCAAATAAAAAGTGTGTTGCACAGCTCTCCCCATGCCCTTTCATATGACACATTACTCAATATGGATTCTTCAAATTTGTTTTACAAGGTCAACTTTGACCTAAAATGCTAATGAAGGTCAACCCAAGTACTCATGTCTCCGAAAGGCTTCATATATTATTGTGAGGTTTGACCCATAAAAATGTTATTCCTTATTTCCTCCTTTGCTCTGATCTTTACAGAATTTTCAAAAAAAATGATATCAGCTTGAGCTGTTACTGGTATCTACCACTACGCAAAATTTGAAAAAATGATATCTTGCAAACTGTGGATGCTACGCTGCAAACATACAATTACATACTCCCTGCCTTCGAGGGGAGAATAAGTATTATTATTTCAACAGCTGTAACATAAAAAATTCTTAAATTTGGGATTAATAAAGCATTTATTTTGCATAAATAGAAGGTAACTCAGTTTAGCTCATTATTTTTTGTCATTTGGCTTTTTCATCAGTTCGGTTTAACGTCACCATTGTCAAATATAAAATTCCATCCATCCATCATCATCATCTTTTGCTTATCCAAGTTGCGGGGGAGAGATATAATCTCTCCAGCGTGTCCTGGGTCTCCCCCGGGGCGTCCTCATGGTGGCACATGCCCGGAACACCTCACCAAGGAAGCGCCCAGGAAGCATCCTTATCAGATGCCCGAACTACGTCAACTGGCTCCTTTCAATGTGGAGGAGCAGCAGCTCTACTCTGAGCCCCTCCTGGATGGGCTGAATTGCTTGACCTATCTCTGAGGAAGAGGCCAACCACCCTTCGGAGGAAGCGCATTTCTGCCGCTTGTATCCGTGATCTCATTCTTTCAGTCAGTACCCACAGCTCGTGACCATGGGCGAAGGTAGGGACGTAGATCGACCGCTAAATTGAGAGCTTTGCTTTTACACTCAGCTCCCTCTTCACCACAACGGACTGGTACAGCCGCAGCATCAATCCGTCTGGCGATCTCCCACTCCCTTCTTCTTTCACTTGTGAACAAGATCCCGAGATACTTAAACTCCTCCACTCTTAGTACCATTGATATTAAGTTAGACTCTTTTTCTCCAATTGATCTTTCTGAGTTAACTTCAATAATTACTTCCTCCAAACCATCAACGTGTCTTTTAGACCCCATTCCTACAAAACTGCTCAAAGAAGTCCTGCCATTAATTAATTCTTCGATCTTAAATATGATCAACCTATCTCTAATAATCGGCTATGTACCACAGGCCTTCAAGCTGGCTGTAGTTAAACCTTTACTCAAAAAGCCATCTCTAGACCCAGCAGTCTTAGCTAATTATAGGCCAATCTCCAACCTTCCTTTCATATCAAAAATCCTTGAAAGAGTAGTTGTCAAACAGCTAACAGATCATCTGCAGAGGAATGGTTTATTTGAAGAGTTTCAGTCAGGTTTCAGAGCTCAGCACAGCACAGAAACAGCTTTAGTGAAGGTTACAAATGATCTTCTTATGGCCTCTGACAGTGGACTCATCTCTGTGCTTGTCCTGCTAGACCTCAGTGCAGCGTTCGATACTGTTGATCATAATATCCTATTAGAGCGATTAGAACATGCTGTAGGTATTACAGGTACTGCACTGCAGTGGTTTGTATCATATCTATCTAATAGACTCCAATTCGTGCATGTAAATGGAGAGTCCTCTTCACACACTGAGGTTAATTATGGAGTTCCACAGGGTTCAGTGCTAGGACCAATTCTGTTTACATTATACATGCTTCCCTTAGGCAGCATCATTAGAAGACATAGCATACATTTTCACTGCTATGCAGATGACACCCAGCTCTATCTGTCCATGAAGCCAGATAACACACACCAATTAGTTAAACTGCAGGAATGTCTTAAAGACATAAAGACCTGGATGGCCGCTAACTTTCTGCTTCTTAATTCAGATAAAACTGAGGTTATTGTACTCGGCCCTGAAAATCTTAGAAATATGGTATCTAATCAGATTCTTACTCTGGATGGCATTACCTTGGCCTCCAGTAACGCTGTGAGGAACCTTGGAGTCATTTTTGACCAGGACATGTCCTTCAACGCACATATTAAACAAATATGTAAGACTGCTTTCTTCCATTTGCGCAACATCTCTAAAATTAGAAATATCCTGTCTCAGAGTGACGCTGAAAAACTAGTTCATGCATTTATTACTTCCAGGCTGGACTACTGTAATTCATTATTATCAGGATGTCCAAAAAACTCACTGAAAAGCCTTCAGCTAATCCAAAATGCTGCAGCAAGAGTCCTGACAGGGACTAGAAAGAGAGAGCATATTTCTCCTGTTTTGGCTTCCCTTCATTGGCTTCCTGTTAAATCCAGAATTGAATTCAAAATCCTGCTCCTCACATACAAGGTCTTAAATAATCAGGCCCCATCTTATCTTAATGACCTTGTAGTACCATATCACCCTATTAGAGCGCTCCGCTCTCGCTCTGCAGGCCTACTTGTTGTTCCTAGAGTATTTAAAAGTAGAATGGGAGGGAGAGCCTTCAGTTTTCAGGCCCCTCTTCTGTGGAACCAGCTTCCAGTTTGGATTCGGGAGACAGACACTATCTCTACTTTTAAGATTAGGCTTAAAACTTTCCTTTTTTCTAAAGCATATAGTTAGGGCTGGACCAGGTGACCCTGAATCCTCCCTTTGTTATGCTGCAATAGATGTAGGCTGCCGGGGGATTCCCATGATGCATTGAGTTTTTCCTTTCCAGTCACCTTTCTCACTCACTATGTATTAATAGACCTCTCTGCATTGAATCATATCTGTTATTAACCTCTGTCTCTCTTCCACAGCATGTCTTTATCCTGTCTACCTTCTCTCACCCCAACCGGTCGCAGCAGATGGCCGCCCCTCCCTGAGCCTGGTTCTGCCGGAGGTTTCTTCCTGTTAAAAGGGAGTTTTTCCTTCCCACTGTCGCCAAAGTGCTTGCTCATAGGGGGTCATATGATTGTTGGGTTTTTCTCTGTATCTATGAAGCGCCTTGAGGCGACTTTTGTTGTGATTTGGCGCTATATAAATAAAATTGAATTGAATTGAATTGAATTGGGGCAGGAGCTCATCCCTGACCTGGGGTGGGCACTCCAGCCTTTTCCAGCTCAGGACCATGGCCTCAGATTGATTGATTTTATGATTGTTTGCGCTGTGAAAACCATTAATGGATGATTGTTTTTATGTTATGTCTTATCATAGCATGTCGTTTTCACCCGGAGGCATTAGTGAGGAATGAGTAATGGACACTGTTACGCTGAATGAAGTCAGCGTGATTAAGAGACCATCAAACTGGTGCATTGCTCATATGGAAGAAAAGGGCAGGTGGACTAGCAGAGACTTGCAGGAAGGGAACATGATAATTGTTTAATTTAGAGGTACTTTTGGTTGTAAAATTATTAAAGTTATAAAAAAATGTTCCTCTGTTTTTTTCATGTCTCACAATTGAAATCTTTACTCCTGTCATAGAGTTGCTCATAGAAAGGTTTTCACAGGTTTATTTCATAATTTCTTTTTGGTTTTCTTTTTTAGTTTAAAGAAAATATTGCATGTATGTAAATTATGGGTGACACAATGATGGAGTGGTTAGCACTGTCACCTCAGCCAGGTTGGAAACTCAAATAATGGCTTTCATGAAATTGTGTGGGGTTTGCAAGCTCTCCCTGTGTCGGCGTGGATGATAATGTGCTTGTAGAGGAAGTGAACGGGATGGGTTTAAATACCTGGGATAAATGATTCAAGGCAATGGACAGTGTATAACAGAGGTGAAGAAGAAAGTGCAGGCAGGATGGAGATTGTGATTGTATGGGTGATTTGTAACAAACCAAGAGGAGCATAAGTGAAAGGGAAGGTTTACAAGGTGATAGTGAGACCTTCTATGGTTTATGGTTTGTAGACTGTGGCACAGAAAGAAAATCAGGAGGGTGAGCAGACACGGCAGAATTGATCATTGGGACAGCTCAGTTTGAGTGGGTTGGAGACACAGTTAGAGAAAAGGCTCAGATTGTTTCCACATGTGCAGAGGAGGGATAGTGGATGTAAAATATGGAGCTGCGAGGCGAAAGTAAAGGAGGAAGACCACAGAGAAAGTTCGTGGATGTAATGAAGGAGGACATGCAGAGGGCTGGTGTGACAGAGAAGACTGCTATAGATAGGGAGGCAGATGATCTGCTGTGGTGAACCCTAAAGGGAGCAGCTGAATAAGAAAGAAAGAAACAGCGAAATAAATGCACAGAACATAGCACTGTATGAAAGTTATATATGAGTGAATGACCTTATGGTACTGTTGGATTAAAAAAAATACTTTATTAAGTTTTAGCAAGTAACAAAGAGTCTGACACACATCCAAAAGAATGACCAGCCCACCCAACATCCCACTGCAGTCCTATTACATAGTTAACAAATTCACAAACATAAATAAATAAATAAGTTAACTTGTCATCAACAGCCATCAAGCTAACAATCAGAGATTCTGGGATATTACCGAGTACTCCAGAAGCAAGTATTTAAAGCCAGAAGGTGGATAGTGTAGACAGAGTGACCAGACCCTCAAAAACAATTTGTCATGACTCTTTATAGTCGCTTGTAGTCTTTCATGTGGAAGAGCATTAAAGATTTCCCAGTTCCCAATGGTAACACTAGAACCTTTAATCCAGTTGAGTGAAATACACTTTCTGGCAATTACAGGGAGTGCAGAATTATTAGGCAAATGAGTATTTTGTCCACATCATCCTCTTCATGCATGTTGTCTTACTCCAAGCTGTATAGGCTCGAAAGCCTACTACCAATTAAGCATATTAGGTGATGTGCATCTCTGTAATGAGAAGGGGTGTGGTCTAATGACATCAACACCCTATATCAGGTGTGCATAATTATTAGGCAACATCCTTTCCTTTGGCAAAATGGGTCAAAAGAAGGACTTGACAGGCTCAGAAAAGCCAAAAATAGTGAGATATCTTGCAGAGGGATGCAGCAGTCTCAAAATTGCAAAGCTTCTGAAGCGTGATCATCGAACAATCAAGCATTTCATTCAAAATAGTCAACAGGGTCGCAAGAAGCGTGTGGAAAAACCAAGGCGCCAAATAACTGCCCATGAACTGAGAAAAGTCAAGCGTGCAGCTGCCAAGATGCCACTTGCCACCAGTTTGGCCATATTTCAGAGCTGCAACATCACTGGAGTGCCCAAAAGCACAAGGTGTGCAATACTCAGAGACATGGCCAAGGTAAGAAAGGCTGAAAGACGACCACCACTGAACAAGACACACAAGCTGAAACGTCAAGACTGGGCCAAGAAATATCTCAAGACTGGTTTTTCTAAGGTTTTATGGACTGATGAAATGAGAGTGAGTCTTGATGGGCCAGATGGATGGGCCCGTGGCTGGATTGGTAAAGGGCAGAGAGCTCCAGTCTGACTCAGACGCCAGCAAGGTGGAGGTGGAGTACTGGTTTGGGCTGGTATCATCAAAGATGAGCTTGTGGGGCCTTTTCGGGTTGAGGATGGAGTCAAGCTCAACTCCCAGTCCTACTGCCAGTTTCTGGAAGACACCTTCTTCAAGCAGTGGTACAGGAAGAAGTCTGCATCCTTCAAGAAAAACATGATTTTCATGCAGGACAATGCTCCATCACACGCGTCCAAGTACTCCACAGCGTGGCTGGCAAGAAAGGGTATAAAAGAAGAAAAACTAATGACATGGCCTCCTTGTTCACCTGATCTGAACCCCATTGAGAACCTGTGGTCCATCATCAAATGTGAGATTTACAGGGAGGGAAAACAGTACACCTCTCTGAACAGTGTCTGGGAGGCTGTGGTTGCTGCTGCACGCAATGTTGATGGTGAACAGATCAAAACACTGACAGAATCCATGGATGGCAGGCTTTTGAGTGTCCTTGCAAAGAAAGGTGGCTATATTGGTCGCTGATTTGTTTTTGTTTTGTTTTTGAATGTCAGAAATGTATATTTGTGAATGTGGAGATGTTATATTGGTGTCACTGGTAAAAATAAATAATTGAAATGGGTATATATTTGTTTTTTGTTAAGTTGCCTAATAATTATGCACAGTAATAGTCACCTGCACACACAGATATCCCCCTAAAATGGCTAAAACTAAAAACTACTTCCAAAAACATGCAGCTTTGATATTAATGAGTTTTTTGGGTTCATTGAGAACATGGTTGTTGTTCAATAATAAAATTATTCCTCAAAAATACAACTTGCCTAATAATTATGCACTCCCTGTAGAAGAAGCTTCTCCAGAAATCTGTAGTGTGCTAGGTGCAACTCGCTAGAGGGTAGACCTAAGAGGAAAACACCAGGATCTTTAAAAAAAAATAATAATAAAGAAGCTTATTTTAAACATTCCACTAATTTCCTTAGACATAACTTTCCAGAACCTGGAAATCAATTTAGACTCTTGTGCAAAACATCAGCGGTGATATGCAATCTGTGAACACTATTATACTGAGTCTCTTGCACATGAAGGTAGATTTGACCAGGGTTATAGCTTCCTGCCAGTCATCCTCTATTTATTCTGTGCCTAAATCCTTCCCCCACGTATGAGCAATATTTACAGCTCACATCAGAGGAACAGAGAAGGAAGTAGACTAGTGCAGCGGTCCCCAACCCCCGGGCCTCGGACCGGTATCGGTCCGTGAGTCGTTTGGTACCGGCCAACAAGAGTAGAGGCTCCGGTGTGAAATGTATGGTTCTCAGGGTTTTTATCGGTTTTCAGCGTTATTTTGTTATCGTTTTTATCATTAACTTGGTTTTCCTGGGTCTTTTCACGTGTGTTATGAATAAATCTTCTTTTTTTCGGTACCGGTACTAGTTTTATTTTGTTGTATTTATCCGCGACACCTTAAAGGCCGATATTGTCGGGCATAAACCGGTCCGTGGTGCAAAAAATGTTGAGGGCCGCTGGACTAGTGAAATAAAATGTCTCCCAGTTTGGTGATATTGTTAAATTTATGGTGTGACACTTTTATATGATTTGTACTGTCTTGATAGCATCTTGTCCATAAAGACAGTAACCAGTATAGTGTAGATATCTATCACTGCAAACACATGAAATTGATGTAGAATTCCAGATTATGCCTCATAAAAAGAATCTCTAAAGCCTAAAAGCACCTTTAGAAAAAGTTAGGGGGAACCTCGACACAAAATACGGACAACGTCATGGCCGTGAATGCCTGCGATTGAATGTCGATAAAAGGGGAACCCCTTGTCATCAGGAGGGCTGTCTTTAACCTGCTTCTACACCCCTGTGGCGACCGTCCAATGTCACATTCACAGTTAATACCGTGCAACCCAAATTACAGCCAGTAGAGATATTATTAGTTTATCTAAATATATTATTTAAATATTGCTATTGAGGTGCTTTTAAAACGCGAGTAAACTGTGTATCTATTTTTATATATCACTATTATCCAGACTGGCGTCAGCCATTTTTAAACATTTTAAATGCCTTAATTTTTAATCGCTACCTCGGTCGCTCGGACAGTGGAGTAGTTTGTGTGGAAAAGCCACATAAAAAAACGCGGAGTCATTTCCCCTTTCGAAGATCACTCAGCGATTCCCTCAGTTTTCCCTCGGCTACTGTACTTGCAAAATAGTGCGCCCTGCTGTCTCTATTGCGCATGACTGTACGTCGTAATATGAAGTAGGCCTCCTGTTTTTCTCCCCAACCCGAAGTCCTCCTGGCCCCCACCACCTCGCTGCAACGCTCACAAGTAAGCAAAACACGGAGGCTGCTCTCGATTATTCGTCAAGGTAAGGGTTTTTAATGCATACGCGAAGCTGGTGGCGGTTACCGATCGTGAAATAGCACGGCAGCCGTGGTTTGTAGACGGTGTTTTCGGCGTGCGGAAGCGGTCGGACTGCAGAGCAGGCTTCGGGACTGTTTCCGCACGCTTGAGGGAGAGCAAGGCCCAGTGACCCACATTTGGAGCAGCCAGTGTCTATGTGTAAGAGTGGGCGAGCGCGTGCGCGTATCCTTGCCAGTGTGTGTGTGAGCCCGCGCGCGTGTGCCCGGGAACAGTGTATGTATGTGTGTATGTACATCTGCCGCGAAAATGTTTCCACCGTCGTTGGTTTTATAGATGTGTCTCCGCGGTGGATAGGCATGTTTTTGTCGGCTTACGCGAGGACCTTGCCCCGCGCGGATGTTCATGCGCGGCGTTTGAGGACCCGACGGTAATATTTTAGATTATTTCATCTTCAGTGTCAGTTGTTGCGTGACAGCTTCGGGCTCGGCGCCAGCTTGCTATGATAGACATATTTTTCCTCTTGTTTATTTTTGACAAATGTGAAATGCTTTACCCGTGAGTGTCATTCAGTGTTTTCGGAGTGTGAGCATGAGGAAACTGGGGCAGTAAGAGCATTAAATCTCTGAGTTAAATTGGCAGTTTTCGGTAGCAAGCTTAGTTAGCCTGCTAGCTAGCTATATGGGTTGCTCTCTTTTAGGTTGTATAACTAACACCTGTGGCATTAAATTGTATATGTTAAACGCTAGATTGCCTTATCTTATGGCTCGTTGCTGTTTTGGGAGACGGAAAAACATTCGGTCATGTTGCTCATATGAGAGTTAATTAATTGGGAATGGTTTACAACGTCTTCGTCCAATGAAGAAGCTCAGTTTAACGAGGCTTCACTTATTGGCCATGAAGAGAACACCAAGTGCAGGTCAGCATCCCGAAATATAGCCTTGGGACCACCAGTGTGATCTCCTTATGATGGTTTTATACACATGAGGGAGATATGAGAGGGCATCTCCTCTAGTATGCTGTCCACAGTTGTTAGTGTAGTCTTCGTGACCTCTCTGCCCACACTTATATACAGCAAAATCCTCTTAGAAGGCGTTGATTAAGTGGTGGTCTGTTGTCCCTGTGCCGGTGGGACTACTTGACGAGTTTGGAAGCGACTCCTATAGACTAATCTTTTAAGCCTTTAGCAAATGCTGAAATTGATTATTCGACTCTTGTGCATGAGTTTGCTTGTTGAAAAAAGCACTAACACTCACAAGTTATTGCTGTTCAGTTGTGGTGCTGGTTGGTGTTAATGTAAAGAGTAAATCTTTAGACTGTTGTTTTTAATAAAAAAAGAAAACGCACACTGAGCATTGATGCGAAGACTAGATTGGTCATAACAGTTTGAGAATCAAAACAACAGAACTGTTGATTAACAGGAAAACAATCAGCAACTACTCTAAGTCATCACCAGTCATTTTTCATGGCAAAATGCCAAGGTTATATTGGGTCCAGCACCTCAATTGTGATCATATATCTCTGTAAAATGATTGGACTGTTGCTGAGATAATGGGGTATTTGTTGTTAATTTTTTTATATGAAAGTAGTATTAAATCCCTTTTACTTTTAACCGTTTCTTAGACAGAGCATACTTGTTTTTGGCATTTTAGTGGTATGACAAATCTATGTGTAAAAGCTGATTACTTGCAGCTCAGGTTTCCTGTTTTGTACTTTGCAGCAGCTAACATCTGCATTTTTCGGGTGACTTCTAGAATTTCTGTGCATGGTAAACAGTGGGTGTATGTTTGTGTTGCAGGTGAGGTGTGGTTTGCACACACAAGATTTGTCAGCAACTCAAAGGCTGCGATCTCAAACAGCTAATTATACCAACAAGTGACATTCCAGAATGTAAGTTACATGATGTAAAACTATTGTAAGTGCAGAAGTAAATTTCATTTCAGGGTATTTTTTTTGTATTGATTTATGTTATTCACACTTTGAAGATGCTGCCGCATGTTATACTGTAATTTAATAATCTTAATTCATAAAATACATTTATGTCCATAATGTATATTGTACCAAAATTAAAAGGAAGAAACTGATTTTAAAGGGGGAAAAAAGAATAAATAAAAATAAATCTTGGTTTAAGAAATGGCAGACAGTGCACTAGGAGATGGTTATTATGTTTCCAAACTCTCTGGTTGGTCTCCCCATGACCATTAGTTTCTGCTCTGATTTCTCCAGCAGGTTTGCTTGACCACCATGTCCTTCCTGTGGCCTGGTGCCCTCTCATGACCCCAATGACATCAGCTCCACTTTTGACCCCAAACCCCTTCTACAACCCCCTGAGAAAATACGTTAACTGAGCACGTGCATAGGCTGCAGTGAGGTGAGAAGTTAATACACAGACACACAGATTTAATCTGGTGCATGGAAAAGTGTTTATTAAATGTCAGAAATTTTTATTATTTAGTGTGTGCATGCATGTATGGAGATGTAACTGTGTTTTTTAAAAAGAAAGGAACTAGTTAAGAGAAAAGATATGATCTGCAAATGTTATGGTTAGAAAAGGGACTACCCTTTCAGGCTTTCACTTCAAAGCCCCATTTAGTGCCTTCATATACAATATGAAAAATAACTAGGAGTTAAACTAATAAACTACCTGCTCTTTTTGTCTCAACAGGTGGTCTTCCAAATGCCTACCTCACGCCTAAAGAACAAATCACTGCAGCCACAGCCCTGATTAGCAGCCACCATGACATCAAGCATGGGGTATAATGCTGCACACAACACCTCAAAATGTTGTCTGCTGTATACAGAATATGTTCATAGTCACATGTACAAAATCACAAAATATATGTATGTAACATCTGGCTCAAAAATTAAAACTCATTATTTTAACTCTTTATATTTCTTTACTTTTGAAAGAATATTTTTTCATTTAAAGAAAGAAAGTTATGGATAGCATCTATGAGTCCCCATCAAATGATTTTTTTTTACCTATATTAATTGAAACGTAGTACACAAATGCGCTTAATCTTCTTGGCAAACAAAACGCATTCCTTCTACTGCTCTCTCTCTCTCTTTCTCTCTCGCTCTCTCTCTCTCTCTCTCACCCGTTTTCTGTGTGACCCAAAAATAAACCTGCTGCTGGCATGTACAATAGGAATTCTCTCATTAGCCAACATCAGTCATTGGTTATTATTAACAATGCATACCTGCCTTCAAGGCCACCGCACATGCAGGAAAACGTAAACAAGTAAGTCTTGAAAGCTGTGAATGGCTGTAAATATGTTTGCTTTCTTCCTTCTTTAGGGATGATTGTAGCATCTTTGATGGGTTGATGGAAGAAGATGAAAAGGACAAAGCAAAACGGTAAGATAAACATGCTGGAGAGGAGATTAGTCTAGTATGGACTTAAAAAAGTCATAGAATATTGATTAAACATGAGTTAGTACATTTTTGTTAATACACAGTGTCAGAGCTGACTTTGTCCTAATGCCATTCACACAACAGTCATTCTGCCTTGACTTTCACATAACCAGGGTCACTTATGATAAAGTTACATTACTGTTTTTTTAAAGGTTGTGTTTTTAAAGCCCAGTCAAAACACTGGATGAAAACAGAACCAAATAAAATGTCTTAAACCTTCTATTTCAAAACTATTTTTGCTTGCAGCGTGTCCCGTAACAAGTCTGAGAAGAGACGGCGAGACCAGTTCAATGTCCTCATCAAGGAACTCGGCACAATGTTGCCTGGCAACACTAGAAAGATGGACAAGTCCACCATCCTGCAGAAAAGCATCGACTTCCTGTGTAAACACAAAGGTCAGAGCTTTCTGCCGTGCTCGTCTCACTTCCTGTTTTTGCTAAACACCTCACAGGGTGGATGTTTTTTGTATATTTAGCTTGATCATTCCGATTTAGCCACACTTATCAGGGTTTGCTTACCTTCATCACTAGAAAGCGAAAGTATGTTTTTATTGCCTTTTTATGAGACATTGGTGCTGTAATTTTACATTACAAAATGGTAACTATTTGAACCAGTTGTGTATTTTTGACCTAACAAGTTATTCTTAAAGTAAATCTACCTTTATGTCTTTTAATAATTATAAGGGTTTCAGCAGTTTTAACTTTTTATGAATACTGATATTGTGTTTATGTTAAATTATTTCATCACTGTTTATAGGTCAATGATCCTTTTGTTTTTATCTAGTGTCATTGACTTGCAAGATAATAAAATACCAGCTTCCGCCTAGTATGTTTTTAACTGTCTTGTTTTCATACTGGACATAGCAGTCTCAAAACATTTTTCCACCCAGTTGTTTACTGTTAACTTTATGCTGTTTTTGTTGTCTTTTTACATGCCCTCACCTCTCGTGCTCTTATTCTTCCTCGACGTTTTCCACTATGTCTGTATTAAGTTCTGACTGAATTCTCTGTCCTTCACCAGAGATTGCAGCTCAGTCTGAGTCGAGTGAGATCAGGCAAGACTGGAAGCCTCCATTTCTTAGCAATGAGGAATTCACCCAGCTCATGCTGGAGGTCAGAAATCTTAGGTTTCGTTCTGTAATCTTGTTTGTTGTGTAAAAACACAGGCACTTGACCCACAGTTGTATTAATGCAGTGGTCAGTGTCACCTCATTTTGTACAGTATAGTTATATCTGAAGTTAAATTTACAATTTTAAGTTTGTCCTTATGGGATTTGACACTGTTTTTTTTTTTTTTTAACAGGCTCTTGATGGGTTCTTTATAGCAATAATGACTGATGGCAACATCCTCTACGTGTCTGAGAGTGTCACTTCACTACTAGAACACCTCCCGGTAAATCACCTCCCCCTGCAACCGTGTCTGTATTAGTCATACACTTTATTATAACAAAAGCTTTCATAGGATCTTTTGTGTGGTTCAGATTAAACATGTCAGGCTGACCAGTGTGTATTGAAAAGGGCTTGTCTTCATTTGTATTCCTCTTGAATGTGTGTGTGTGCCTGTGTGTGGGTGTTTTATCAGGCGGATTTGGTGGACCAGAACCTGTTAAACTTCCTGCCGGTTGGGGAACACTCCGAAGTGTACAAGGCTCTGTCCACACACCCCTCTGAGCTAGAGAACCTTAGCACTGATTACCTAAAGTGTGAGTAACACACCGTCATCTTGTACCATAAAACCTGCTTATTTGAAATGATATGGTTTACAATTTTTTTTTTTTGTATGTCTGATGATTAAACAGGATTATTTATTATTATCAGATTAAAAATGCTCACAAGTAAAAGTATTTCTCAAATAAATTGATAAATAAATAATGTTAAAAAGGATTCAAATTTCAAAAACGTCACCATAGTGTGAACACACGGCTTGTCAGAGTGAAGCTGCTGGACTGGACATGACCTTTGTGGAGCACATGAACAGCATGTTTTTACAAGCAGTTGTATTTTTTTTCCTTGGTAATTATAATCTCTTTTTCTTTTTTGTCTCCAGCTAAGAATCACATGGAGTTCTGCTGTCATATGCTGCGAGGGGCCATTGACCCCAAAGAATCCCCTGTTTATGAATATGTTAAGTTCATCGGCAACTTCAAGTCTCTCAATAACGGTATGTCCCTCGCACTGCATGTGAGGAATTTCAGAAGATGTTTTTTTTTTTTTTTTTTAAATACTATTTTCCAAACAAGCTTGCATGTATAGATACAAACTAGCATTAAACTTGTGTGTTAAACCCATTAAATGTTAAAGTCAAAAAGTGGAAAATAAGCATAATTTTAAGATATCATTTACTAGCCTAGAAAGATATTATTCTGTGTACTGCTCTGTGAACCACATTTTATATTCTTTGACATGCTGAGTAAGTAACACTGTTGTGCAGTTCCCAATGTGACTAGGAACGGTCTGGCAGGGGTGTTACAGCGGTCGCTACAACCTGCCTTTGATGACCAGGTGTGCTTTGTAGCCACGGTCCGGCTAGCTAAGCCTCAGTTTATCAAGGTATTATTCAGACATGAACTGACTTTACTCATTAGACTGTCAAGTATTTATTTGTCAATTAGCTATTAATTATCTCTCAAAACATCTAATTTTCACAATTTTATTTTCATAGGAAATGTGTACGGTGGAGGAGCCCAATGAAGAGTTCACATCAAGACACAGTCTAGAATGGAAATTCCTCTTTTTAGACCATCGGTAGGCAGATCTAGTTCTTCTCCTGTATACTCAATCACAACGGGTTGTTGGGTGGTTGAGTTGCACCCACATGGCTGCTGTCTTATATAGATGGCTGAAACACACATTCACACACGTTATGATTTGTCAGTTTAGCAAATGTGAGACTTTATTCATGCATCTAACCTCTTAAGTTCTGTCTTCATTCATTATTGACAAATTTAAATGTGAACTAGAGGATAGTACGGTCTTTTTCCAGGTCATAGTTCAAATATGTTTCATTTCAGTTCTTCACAAACTGTGTTCTTGTTCTTCAATTTATTTCTCCATTGAGATTTTCCTCCACACTTCTAGTTTCACTTTTCAGGACACCAGAAGTTAAGAAATCATAGAAAATAAATAAACAAATCATAAATAAAATAAATGAGGGCGGCACGGTGGTTAGCAGCGTTGCTGCACAGCAAGAAGGTCCTGAGTTCAATTCTGTGTGGAGTTTGCATGTCCTCCTCGTGTTTGCGTGGGTTCTCTCCGGGTACTCTGGCTTCCTCCCACAGTCCAAAAACATGCAGTTAGTGGGGATAGGTTAATTGGTCAATCTAAATTGCCCATAGGTGTGAATCTGTGAGTGAATGTGAATGCGACTGGTTGTCTGTGTCTCTATGTGTTAGCCTGCGACAGACTGGCGACCTGTCCAGGGTGTACCCCGCCTCTTGCCCTATGAAAGCTGGGATAGGCTCCAGCACCCTCCGCGACCCTGGAAAGGATACGCGGAAGCGAATGGATGGATAAATAAAATAAATAAATGTACATGAAAATAAAGCATTTCTCTAGAAAAAGTATCCGTTCAGCAATTTTACATCAGAGTAAGAAAATTCTTTTACCTTTTACAGAGCGCCACCAATTATAGGCTACCTGCCTTTTGAGGTTTTGGGGACATCAGGGTACGACTATTACCATGTGGACGACCTGGAGACGCTAGCGAAATGTCACGAACACTGTGAGCACTTACTTTAAGTCAAACTAGCAAAAATCTTTTGTAAAAGCCTTTTTCTGAGTGTTTTTGGTAACATCTTTGGCTGTTTCTGCCCCGCTTCTGTTCAGTAATGCAATATGGTAAAGGGAAGTCATGCTACTACCGTTTCCTGACGAAAGGTCAACAGTGGATCTGGCTGCAGACACACTACTACATCACCTACCATCAATGGAACTCTCGACCTGAGTTTATTGTCTGCACGCACACAGTAGTCAGGTACAAGTATGTTTATTTTATTCCCCTTTTCCAGAAGATTGCTGATCACTGGACTTTTTCAGGAACGATGTTGAGTTTGTGTTAACAAAAGACTCTTTATGTCTCTATTTTTATAATGTTTTTATTGGTCAACCATCTTCTCAAACCCCCCCCCCCCCCCCCTTTTTTTTTTGTTTGTTTTTGTTTTTGGTCTAAAATGCAGCTATGCAGAGGTGAGGGCAGAACAGCGCAGAGAGCTCGGCATCGAGGAGGCAAATCCAGAAGTCACTGCAGATAAGGTGAGAAATAAATAAAACATGTAGCACGGTCCTTATAATTACAAACATGTCAAGCACAGGAGTAAAATTGAGTCTAAAAACAATGTTGTGGTAGAAGTTGTTGCGTAAGACTAACTGAAACAGATGAAAGCAAAAATACCAGAAATATATTACATGTTGAAGTACAATATTCAGCTTCATTAGGAGCTGTTACAATGTTAGATTATGAAATTTATGCTTCAGATTTTCTGCTGGTACCTCAATTACCTTTTAGGCCTGTAATTTCCACTTGTATGCACTCCATTAGATACAATGGATAGGCTTTCTTGTTTTTTAAATCTTTGGTATTTTCTTATTTTTCCAGAGTCAAGACTCTGGCTCAGAGTCACAGCTCAATACGTCCAGCCTGAAGGAGGCACTGGAGCGATTTGACCACAGTAGAACACCTTCGACTTCCTCGCGGAGTTCCCGCAAGTCCTCATCGCATGTGTCTGACAACACCTGCACTTGTAAGGACACCCACAGTTGCACAAGTAATGTGACATACACTGACATACTGTTAAGGGGAGGTGGTGACATATCCTCTCTGTATTAAAATTCAGTGGCTAACTCCTGTAGTAAAATGATATCATCTAAAAATAACCATTGACCACCAATTACTTTCTCTGCAGCGACAGCTCCCAAGTTACACATGGACACGGCCACGCCCCCTCGGCAATCATTAGCATCTACCATGGAGATGACATCACAGCGCCGGTCATCTATCAGCAGCCAGGTGAGACAGGACACAGCTGGCTAATGCATAGAAAATCCTTACAAAACTACTTCTGGCCATAACTAACACAGAAATTGGTCAAGAAAACACTGTTTTCTTTTTTGTTTTATGGATTGGCATATCTGGTTCCTGGTGGAACTTTTGTGCTTGACTATTTCCTGAAGCTTTCTTACGTAATCTGAGCACTAAGCGCAGACAAACGCTTCCGACTTCAAGAACAGTGTTAATTCTGCTGACTAATAAATAATAAGTAAAGTGCTATACAAATGCAGGCCATTTACTATTTTAATAATTTTCATCATAGTTTTTGTCAACAACCTGTTTCTCCCTGACGAAAACAAAATCACTAAAATAAAAACGAATGCATGAGGATAAAAACTGCGATGAAATCTACGGACACTTGTACCAACGAATAAAAACAAGATGAAAATGTTCTGAGAGGCGGTGCGAGTTTTGGAAGTGATCCTGTCAGTATTCTCTGTGTACATCAAGGTTGGATGCACAGAATTTGATCTGCCCTCAGCAAACAGGGTGTGGAGGAAGCTCCCATGCCTCTGTTTCTCATGAAAACATGACAAAATTTAGAGCAGACATATGGACATATTTCGCTTTTTAAGTCTGGGAAAATAAGATGCTTTGCAAACCTTGTGGAGTAAAAACACAAACTTTTACACTTTATATTTTAGGCAAATAAATCAACTTCACATTTAGGTTTTGATAATCTTGTGATATGTAGTTGACCCTAAACTTAGATCCCTAAATTATAACTAAAACTAAATGACTCTTCAGGCAAAAATTCAAAAAAAATTGCTGTCACAAAAACACTTGTTAAAGACAGAGAGCTAAACCAGAGTTACAGTGAAGGCCTGAAAGAGCATCACTGGGGAAATTATAAAGCATCTTTTTAGCTGCTTAAAGTCTGGGCTGTACATAAAACCTGTACGCGAGTTTAAATTTCCATTATATCACATTATGTTGAATGTGACCTGATTTTACCACCATAATTTTCAATACATGTAATCAAATTTCTCAGCTACAGTTTTGATTTCAAACTTCAATGGAGAGCAACGGGCAAGGTTAATATGCTGATGAGGTTTCAGTAGGCCAGCGGTTAGCATCAAGACAGTACTGCAGTGTTAGCTGGGATGGTGAGAGGTTCATTGTTTTGCATCTTCACTTCAACAATCTTTCAATCAAAAATACATAATTACCATAAAATCTGTGTTTTTCAACTTACGTACTAAAGTTGTTGTGCTTTGAATGGGCGTTAAGCGGCGTCAAAACTCAGAGATGTGCGTCGCACTGTTGCCTCACAGCAAGAAAGTTCCTGGTTTAAACCTCAGCTGGGGACTTTCTGTGTGGAGTGTGCATATTTTCTCTGTTCCTGTGTGGGTTTCCTCCGGGTAGTCTGGCTTCCTCTCACAGTCCAAAAACATGAATACTAGGTTAACTGTTATTCTAAATTTTCCTGTGTAGATGTATGTATCTGTAAAATTAGAAAAACACTATATAAATGCAAGTGTATTTCAGTTTTAAGTCTTGAACATGTGCATATAAAGTGGTGTAATACAATGAAAAATTCATGCCTGTAATCATAGTTTTTGTTTTCATTATATTTGCAGTCTATGAGCTCTCAGACTACAGGGCAGAGTGTAGCTCCTGGTATGATCAATCAGCAACAACAACAACAGCAACAGCAGCAGCAACAACAACAACAACAGCAGCTCCAGACAAATGTGCAGGTGAGACATAATTATGTGGAGAAGAGCTCAAATGGTTTGTTGACAACAGGTTAATTGGTGACAAACGTTTTTTTTCAAATGCTTGTATAATGTGGACTCTGAGGTCTTGGACCTTGTGGCATTTAATTAACTGTGCAACCCAACTATGGAGTTCGATTAGCCAGTGTATCCTAATTGCATACACATTGCACAGCTTGTTCTTTTTCTCTCCGTCTGCAGCCAGTGATGGAGTTCTCAGCGCAGGTGAATGCCATGCAGCACTTAAAGGAGCAGCTGGAGCAGAGGACCAGAATGATCCAGGCTAACATTCAGCGGCAGCAGGAGGAGCTCAGACACATCCAGGAGCAGCTGCAGAGAGTCCAGGGGCAGGGTATACAGGTAGGCTGTAGATGCGTATGCAAGATTACTTTTAGGTCAGCACTGCTTTATGACATAAAAGCCTTTTCTTACAGTAGGTGTGTTTAAATCCACTTTACTCAGTGTCTATTTATATCTCTAGTGTAACTTACCTTGTGTCATCCTCTATTACTTTGCTTTATTTCTCTCTATTCATAACTCTTTCTCTGTCTTCATGTCGAAGTTAACATCTGTATATTGAGAAAATGGTGTGTATGACTGCACCTAGTGTTTACAGCAAAATAAAATTAATTATAAAAATAAACCAACAGGGTGGATTCTGTTCACAGGATACAGATAGAGCCAAGAAGTAGTGTTGATGTAATATTTTCCACATGTGGAAAAAAAAAATCAATTAATCGAACAAGAAATGTGACCTCTGTTCAGACCAAGTAGGTGAATTGTCCTGTACCTGGTTTTGCTTGACCTAGATCAGGACTGGAATCCTGCATGCATTATATATTTCTTCTATTCATAGAAAACAGTAAACTGCCATCTCCTGATTGTGTAAAGATAATTTATTTCTGTTGATTATTCTGTTGTCACGCACAGATCTGGTAAAAGTAACACGCACACATTGTAAATCTCCTTACTATCTGAATGTGGCCTGACGTTTCATGTGTCCATTCTAACAGATGTTGCTGCAGCAGCAGGGTGGACCCATGAATGTACAGCTTCCTCAAGTAGGATCAGTCCAGCAGACAACTACGTTGACCAATCAGGTCCAGCAAACAACAATTAACCCCGTCCATTCGGGAACACAGCAGCTCACCATCCAGCAGCAGGCTCCTCCCACTCAACAGAGCTTACAACAGCAGACCAACACCCTTATGCAGGTGCGATACCGGCAGACACACGCAAGCAGACAGGCTATGGAAATACTATGAAAATGGTTTTGAAAGTTCAGATCAGATGAAAATGTTTGTCTGTTTCCTTTGCATGTCCATGATTTTGTCATTTCCTTTTAATCTCAGAAGTTGCCTGTGTGTGCATGTAGTCTTCTTTCAGCTTTCTCTGTGAACAATAATCTTACCTAAATTTGGGACAGTATTAGTCACTTTTATGCAGATATTACAGTGCTATGCTGTGAGGATAAAATGTTAAAATCTCATGCTGTTTGCATTTTTAATAATGTGACACTTTAGGGGTCACTCAGTGATAGTGGAGGCTTTCCTCTGAATAGACACAGTTTAAATTTCCATGTTGTGAATTATTGATTATCTCATGCAATTTTGAAGTCAGCTCAAAATGGTGAGTGTGACAGCAGCAAGACATTTCACCGATTTCATTTTTGTGTCTCAAAGTTAGAAGACAGAAAACTTACGAAAAACCACTTTGACTTACATGCTGATTTATTTTGTGTTATGTGTAAATTTCACACATGACAGCGTAAAAGTGGGGAAAGTGAAACTGGAGAAGGAATCCACAGAAAATCTTTAAATAATCTTGTTAATGCTTCGTTAATTTAAAAGACAATGTCATGGCCTTTGCTGTTGCTCCTCTGTAGCCCCAGCGTCAGACTCAGCAAGCTTCTCAGCCTCAGCCCCAACCTCAACCCCAGACCCAGGGCTCTGTATCTGCTCCTTTATACAACACAATGATGATTTCCCAGCCAGGACAGCCAAATGTGCTGCAGATCAGCACCAGCCTGCCGCAGAATAACACCCAGCAAGGCACAGCTGTGGCCACTTTCACCCAGGACCGACAGATCCGGTTAGTGCAGAACAATCGAACCTGATTCCCATTATAATGACAATCTGACAGTTTGTACATTTGAAAAGCTGATATTTACTATGATGGATAAATATATCAAGTTCTTTCTCCAGCTTCCCAGCAGGGCAGCAGCTTGTGACCAAGCTTGTGACAGCTCCAATGCATGCATGTGGTGCAGTCATGGTTCCCACTTCTATGTTTATGGGGCAGGTGGTTACCGCATACAACCCATTTGGGAGCCAGCAGGTAAACACAGTTTGAATGATGTCTGTTTCTTTTGTTTTGCCTCTCTCTGTCTAAGATCAAAACTATTTGGAGTGAAGCCCATTTAAATGATTATATCTGAGCCACTCAGGGCTGACAAACTGCTCCTGGCATAGTAAAATGTGTGTTCTTTAACGCTTGGTGTAATGATTCTGGCACAGTAGCTTTGAAAATGCTCGTTAGCAATAATTTTCTAGGTGTTTGTAACTGAAATGAAAAGGGGAGGGGGAAAAAAGACTAGTTAATGCAACAGTGTGGTTCTGGAAGTAGTTAACGAAGAGATTCAGGATGATAGAAAAAGTATTTTGGGTTTAAAAAAAAACAGCATAACCCTTTTAATAATTAAATGAAACCCAAAAGCACGCTTGAAAAATCAAAGACTTGCAGGTTGTTGGGTAATTACTTAAATAGTGGAAAAAATGGCACACATCTTAATAATTGATAACGATAAAACTAAGAGTAGCTGCTCATTCACCCTGAAAGCAGTGAGTGAGTGAACTTTTTAATTCATTTTTATTCCTTTACCTCAACATATTCCCTTTGTTAACCCTCTGTACCACTTCAGCAAGGGGGGCAGACCCAAACGCTGACTCTGCAGCCGGCCCAAGCACCTCAAGGACAACCAGACGGCCAAAACCAGACAGCTGTAGTGGCACAAAGCAACCAGCAGGGGCAGCAGCAACAACAGCAATTCCTACAGGTATCACTAGAGGGCAGAAGATGTCATTGATTTAAAATATTGTAGAGGCATGGTATGATAGGATAGCATTCATGTTTCATTTTACTGTACAGATATTTCATTTTTATATTGCGAATAATTATGAAATTATATAAAGTGTGTCTTAAGTGTACGGAGTGTCATTTACACTTGAAAATGTTTAAGACTTTCAGTGACACTAGAGAATGAGCAGAGGGAGAAGAATTTCCTTCATTGTCTAATATCATTGCATTGTCTTGCTGCCAGGGCCCTCGTCTTCTCCACAACAACCAGTCTACGCAGCTGATCCTGCAGGCAGCTTTCCCACTCCAACAGCAGGGAACCTTCACCCAGGCAACACATCCACAGCAGCAACAGCAACTGCAGCAGCAACAACAACCGCAGCAACAGCAGCAACAACAATCTCACCACCAGAGGCACCAGCAGCAGCTTAAACCACAGCCCCAGAAACAGCAGAAAGCCCCGTCATCGCACAGGACTGACGCTGTCAGCAGCCAACAGCAGTGAAGCGAGGAGGGGAGTGTGTACAGCGAGAACATGTGGGGAATTGGAACTCTTAAGGGATTGTTGCATACGTTTGTTTTTTTTGTTTGTTTGTTTTTCCCCCCCGAAATCGTTCCTTCATCTGAAAGAAACAAATCATAGGAAAGAGGAAAATGAGTCCACAAGGAACTCACCAAAAGACTGTCACCATGGCAACAGGATGGATTCAAATCCCCATTTCCTCTCATGAGAAGCGGTGTTGTGAGGGAAGCTTCAGTTTCCGTGAAAACCTGAATTAATCACTTTATGGTCACTTTTTTTGTTTTTTTTTCTGAGAAGCGTGTCAAAGCGAACTGGCCTTGTACAGATTTACTGTATGATACAAACAAAAACTTGTAAATATCCACCATAGCCTAACAGAAAACAGAAATGTAGTATTTTATATGATTGCATGGAAAAAATAACTGTGTAAGCTTTTATTAGTTGCTTTAAAAAAAACAAAAAAAAAACAACATAACTTTTTACTTTGGTCAAGTGTGGTCAAAGATGGAGCACTGACTCCTCTTAGACCTCCCCGCCCTACCACCACCACCACCACCACCACCCCTCCCAGGAAAAAAAAAATTAAGTCCAGAACAAGGTTTTAAAGTTCTGAGTGTTTTAAAAAATGGCTGGGCTTGGGTGTTTTTTGTGGAAGTTGTTTTTTGAACACTGTGTCTCTGAGACAAAAAAAGGCTCTCTTTCTAATTACAGATCATGTTTGGCAAGAAACTAGATTACAGTTTAACTGTATTATTTACAGGATAATTACTGTACATATGACGGGTTTAGTGATTCCAAGTGCCAATAACATAGTCAAAATTTTTTTTTACTTTAAATTTCAAACAGACTATTCAAAGGCATATATTTTCCAACAAGATATTACCCCTATTAAAATTAATGCGTGTGTATATAGTAGGGATTATTTTTTAAAAGTTAAAGAGCCCTATATGTAACAAAACAGTATATCCTCAAGCTCCTCAACTTTAGCACTTAACGTGGTTGTGTACGATAAATCACTGTCGACCCTGTTGTTTGTAATCTGTTGTGTGATTCTTTGAGCTAATGAGTGTTTCTGAGAAAACAATCTTTGTGTGAATGAGTGAACAAGAGTGTCTGTGGCTGGTGTGTGTGTGTGTGTTGCCCCTTGTGTCTTACAATAATTGACTTAGTAAAGGGTTTGAAGTTGTTGGATGGTACTTGTATTCTCAGGAATGTGGAAAGTTTTTGCTTCTGCCTCAGTCTGGAACCAGACCAGAAGGATTAGACAGTGATGCTGCAAAGACCATAGGAAGAAGATTCATAAAGGAAGTGGTGACTGAATCAAATTTGCCCCAGATTTCTTTAGAGCCTTCGTTGTTTATTTATCAAAGCATATAAAAATATGCTGGTGGGTTTTTTTTGTTGTTTTTGTGGGGGTAGATGTTGAGACGCAGTAGAGCAGAATTGCAGAGAAATCCTTCTGTTGTCACTCTTATTGGAATACGCTAACCTCACGCTACCCAAGCATCTGAATTTCAGCTGACTATCTTAAGGTCTCCTGTATCATCAGTGTTTCGTCCTTCTTCCTAGGCCTCAGAAAACCTCATGCAGTCCAGTTCACTTGACTCTCGGTTCTCAAATAGCAGTCAAAAACCAGGACAGGGTCCCGCTCCACTTTAAATGGTTTGGGCTCAGCCTGTGTACTTCAGTGATTAAGCCATATCATACAGAAAAGCCTTGGTTTGGAGGAAGTGAAATGTTGGCAAAGGAGCATTTAGAATGTGTTTTGTCTCAGAGTGTAGTAAAAGTGTGCATGTGGGTTTGTGTGAATATAACATCTCCTGTCCTTGATCCTACTTCTTATATCACTTGGGGGTCAGTATTTCTTTCCCCTGGCGATAGCCAATCAGTTCTTGCGTTGCAGTATAAAGGAATTGTAATTTTCAAGGAACGTCTGCTCTCGTTGGGCGCAATATTGTGCGAGCCCGTGTGTGGGACGGCTCAACTTGAATATGTTTGTGTGAATGAGTCTGTGTGCATGTTAGCTGTCGCTTTATCCCAGTATATTTTCATGCACAGAAGTGTGACTGGAAAGTGGTTATTAGGCATTGCAGAGCACTGGTCACCTGCCAGGCTAAAGAAGATGGGTACTATTATTGTTCTGCAATAACAGACTGCTCACAGTGACTCTAGTACTATCTGACAAGTCTCAAATGTTAACCCTTGGACATAAGCTTAACTTAGACTAAATTGCTGTTAGCGGGGATAAAACCTCATTTCTTGTTTTCCCCCATACAAATAAGGAATAGTGGCGAGATTACACAGTGAGGGCTTTAATATTTGA
The DNA here is from genome assembly GCF_057382275.1 of Copadichromis virginalis. NCBI lineage: Eukaryota > Metazoa > Chordata > Actinopteri > Cichliformes > Cichlidae > Copadichromis > Copadichromis virginalis. The sequence goes on from NC_140623.1 coordinate 26,162,726, forward strand.
ATCAGGTCTTCCACTCGTCTCACATTAATTGTTTGTCCTGTATAGATTAGTGTGTTTGTGTGTGCGTGCGTGCGTTTTAAGGCATCTCTAAAGGGTAATGAAATGTTTATAGTTTGTGTCACTGATGCCCAGCCCAAAGAATGTAATGGTGTTTTAAAGAGACTAATGGATGTTGTAACTGTGCGCCTGTTTGACAGGCTTTATGATGAAGGAAATGGAGGGGTGTGAACGAAACTCACAATTCACTGCAAGAATCCAGAACTTACAATCTGAATTTCAGTCTATCGTAAAAGAACCTCTGAATGTTTCACCATTACAGACTTTATTGGTTTGCAGCAATATGTTTCTGACAACATCTTGGTTGGGAAAAGGGTTCAAAATCTCTTCAAAGTTGAGGTCTAGGATATTTGATACGGGACGCCATTGACAAGACGGCGAGCTCCCCCTTCCACACAGATACACAGGTCACCCTTCCACTACACCGTTTGGTTCTAAACAGTTCTAGATCTAGTATAATACTGTACACATACACAAAGTTAAAAACACCAGTATTCAGTGTAAAAACGGTGCTATGCTAACCTGTACTGTATGTATTTCTATCCCTTCTTCTGCTCTTGAACTGTGCTCCTTTATCTACCCCAAAGTCAAATGTAATCAATATTTTGAAGCAAAATGTTTGCTAACATTATTATTATAATCCCCTCTTCTCCCATCTTGGTCAATTTGAAAATAAAAACAGTTGCAAATATTAAATGTGACATGTGTGTTGTACTCAGTTTTTAAGCCAGTGATGGCCTTCCTTTTGACCCACAGTAAAGTACACTTATTGCCGGTCGTTTACCTTCACATGCATATGAACTTCTTAATCCATAAGGTTTAAATATGATGTCAGCCCACCCTTTGCAGCTCTAATAGCTTTATGTCTTCTGGAAAGGCTTTTTACAAGGTTTAGGAGTTCGTCTATGGGAATTTTTGGCCTTTCTTTCAGAAGCGCATTTGTGAGGTCAGAAAATGAATGTTGAACGAGAAGACCTGGCTCACAGTCTGTTCGAATTCATCCCAAAGGTGATCTATAGAGTTGAGGTCAGGACTCAGGCCAGTCAAGTTCTTGCACTGAGACAAGTACCATTCTCCTGGCAACTGCCAAGCCCAGACTTGGTCATCAGATTACTAGATGGAGAAGCATGAATCCCCCAGAGAGCACGTCTGCACTTGTTTAGAGTTCAGTGGCGCCGTGCTATACTGTGATTTTATGCGATCTACCACTTCATAGCTGAGTTGGTCTTGTTCCCGATCGCTTCCACTTTGCTATAACACCACTAATAGCTGGAATATTTAGTAGTGAGAAAATTTCACCACTGAAGTTGTTGCACAGAGTTGCTGGAATTCACTGAGCTCCTAAGGTGACCCATTCATTCACAAATGTTTGTAAAAGTTGTCTGCATGCCTAGGTGCTTAATTCTTTACACTTGTGGCCATGCGAGTGACTGAAACACCTGAAGTCAGTATGGGTGAGTGAATACTTTTGACAACATAGTGTATCTGGCTGGCAATCCTAGTGCCCATCTGAGGTTCACATTAGAAGTTTGACTGAAAAGTGCTATTACTCCTACAGTAATTACTGCCATTAAAATGCATCCATGGAACAGGGATGGCAACCTTTCATCAAGAAGCATCATGCGACACATGATGGTTGGACCATGTTGGCAACCTGAGGCAACATTTCACAAGAGTTTCTTTTACGACTCCATGTTGTTTCACAGAAAACAATAAAAGACTTATTGCAGTTAGTTTGACCATCACAGGTACATTCTTTATTATTACAAGTCAACCAACTGTATCAAAACTGCAAGAACCCGAAAGCCAGAGTGCAGAAACATTTTTCTGCTCTCTCACCAATAACTGTCACAAACAAATGCATTCACTTAAAAAAAAAAAAGTCTAAAGGCACATCTCTAAGATATTTACATTGCATACAGGTTTGACATACAGTAAAAAGCACACAATCAGTCCTAAATCCTTGGCCACACTGGCTTTGCTAAAGAGACTAAAGTTATCCATAAAAACATACAGCAATTGTTGTTTATAAGTCACAGTTTTCAAAGCTACAACGCACAGGTGGAAATTCGTGTTTATGTAACTTTTATGGCTTTATCTTTTTCATTAGGAATTATCGCTTGCATGCCACTCTGCTATGGCTTCTCTTCTTCTTTTTGTTTCCTCTTCAAAGACACTTTGTACTACCTTAGAGAAACGTGTTCATTTAAAGGCCTGCTGAAAACAAGTTTTAAGGTTTTAGGATTTGACATTTTGGGAAAATATTTTTGCTGAGTGACATAAGAACAATTAACCTTTCCAACATCCAGTCTGCCCTCTTAGGCAGAATGTTTTAAGCAAGATGTCTGGATTGAAAGGCTATGCCTCCTAAACACAGCAGCGACACAGGGCAGTGTGCTCCTCACGCTTCTCCTATACTCCCTTTTCATGACATGTTCCCCATTTCAACCCTCCAGCGCCACCACGGGCGATTTCATGACGTCAGTGATGCACTGTCAACCATGGAAGAACCCTGAGACCTATTCTTGGGTTTGTGAAAGAAGGAAAGGAAATGGGTCAGACGGGCTCGGCACGTGTGTAGCCAGCGGATGGGGCAGCATGTGATTGATGGAATACCTTAAACAATGGCAGTGTCCTGGTTTCTAAATCATATAATTCCTACATTACTCGGTAATGCAGAGGTATTTCCGGAGAGGCAGAGGGTATGTAGGAACTTCAGGAAGGATACAAATGATGCTCACGCACAAGCAGCAAAAACTCCTGGAAGGATCTTTGTCAGAGGTCTTCAGGCACCGAGCCACTCTGGGTTGGCAGTGTTGCTCTGAATGACCTCATCTCTCCCCAGTGAGTTCAACAGCAGAATCAACCTCCTCTAGAAAAACAAGAATCTTTCCCTCACCGAAGTCCAGCAGGATTTTGTCAAAAATCTTCTTCAATCCCAACATTCCTCCACAAGATTAAGCTCTTCAAGCGCCATCACAGTGCAGCTACCATGTCTCATAAGAAGGATCTGCCCCAAGTCACCACTGAATACCAGCTAGAAGCCACCGAATAGCTTCTGTACAATCTGGTGCCTCTAATGTGCAAAAATCCATTACTGAGACTTCATTAACTACCATGGCAACTTCTAATGAGTGCTGCAGTGCCATCATCTTTGCTCACATAGCATTGGAGTCACAGAGAATGAGAAGGCACTTCTAATGGTAGCCTTTAATATAAGCTCTATCATTTTAGTCTAATCTTAATGGCAGAGATGGCGTCAGCCAACCAAACACATAGTAGGATCTTGTTTTAAGTTCCTTCCTCCAGGAATTCTGATCAAATGGATGCTTTTTTTTAGGCATATATCACAATTATATATCAGTCCAGACTAGAATTAGCAAATGTGTGGACTAGTTTTTCAGCATCCCTCTAAGGCAGGGTCTCCTAACTTTGACAATCTTGTGCAGATTAGAGAAGGCACTCCTAAACATTTCTTCAATGTCTGTGTTAAAATATCTATCTTAGATCTTCACATTAATAATGAAGGCCAAAGTGATGCCATCCAAAGCAAGTATCTGGTTAGATGCCTTGTTTCTTGGGCCAAACTCTTACAGGCCTTAACGTCTTTAAGACAAACTTGTAGTTCAACTGATTGGTTTTATCGGCTTTCACTGGTAAATACTGATAGACAGCAATAAAGAACATATGGAGACGAGTTAAAGACTGCACAGACTGATAATTTTGTATGAACCACACCATTCAACACCTACAACAGCAGCATGGTGACAGTTACGTAAGCACAACTCAAAGCTGTACACTCTAAAAAGGCAAAACTACCACAGGCATGCAGCTCAGGGGCTATTCTACTATCTTACATATCTTTTACTCAATGTTTAGCAACTGCACAAGTGTCCAAGCTTTAGAAATGCTGGTGTGCAGATTTTGTTACCATTGGACCAAGCCAGACAAGCTGATTACCTGTGTATTGTGTCTCCTAAACTAGAAACTACAGTTTTTAAGCTTTACTTCCTCATTTGCATGCGGCGACACGAGGATGGTATAATTCTTCTCATCTATCTCTCAACAAGAAAGTCCCAAAATGTCAAAAATATTTCTATGAAATGGCAGACAAGTCTGATACAAAGAGGTCCTCTAGTCACAGCATCAACTCTGTTTATTTATTTATCAGTTCACTATCATCTCCCCTGTGCAGGTATGTACATGTACTGGCAGCCTTTTGTTTTCTCCAAAGCATCTTAAGATGTAATCTAAGGCTGAATGTGAGCCAAGACTCTTCCCACTGCTGATGGGTGATGTGTCTGATGGCCGGTTAGTGCTGAGGTCTGCTTTATTTAGACGTGCACCTGAAATACCTACCATGGAGATCAATATTGCAAGGGCAAGAGTAGATAGAGGCTGAGAGCCAAGTGCAGCCCTCAATATGTACAATATCTATATGTGTGTGTGTTTCTGTATGTGTGAGTGTGTGTGTGTATGGAAGATGCAGGAAGGCCAGCATTTGAGAGTTTGTTTAAAATGATCAGCTGTTAGTTGTAGTAGAGTGGAGTGTAGTTTGTGTGGTATGAGGTGAGGAAGGTCAGGAAGGTGGGGATTTATGTATGTGTCCAATTGGTGTGTCAGACATAGTCCAGGAAGACGTCAGCTGTGTTCTGCAGTAAAGGTTGGTTGGGGGCTGTTGTGCTGCAGACTGAACTCAGTCTCCGTGATGGCGCCCTCTGCTGCTCTGGAGGACCTGAAGCATTACTCAGGGTCAGGTACACCTGAGGAGTAACACAGACTTGTGTTTTACGAAAGAAAGAAAGAAAGAAAGAAAAAAAGAAAAAAAAAACAACATAATTTTTGTGCTTTGGAGATAAAATGTAGGGAAATGAGTGAAAAACAAAAAAGACAGATTACAAAAGTAAGACTAAGAGTCGTTCTTGCACTCACATTCTTGGTATTTTCTGACAGCAGCAGCTCTGTTTTCTCCACCAGCTTTTTGAAGGAAGGCCTTTTCAGAGGATCGTGGTTCCAGCAGGACAGCATCATGTCATACCTACAACGCAGGTCACACTGGCATTAGTTTATATGTCTGGGATACAGAGAAACAGCCAGAACACAAAAACAATCTAGCTATTTTATACATCTAAACTACAGGCTGACAGGTTCATAGCCTGTAACAGCTCATATTGCATCAGTCACGTTGTAGAAAATGACTTTAGTCATGGATATAAGGCAGCATCGAACAAATAATAACATATTTGGCTTTTACACCTTAACTGCTGCTGATTTAGTTCAAGTACCCACTGATGGAAAACAACATATAAATTAGATCCAAATAATTTATTTAAATAACTGATCATGTAAAATTATAATAAAAGAAGTCCAGGTTATAAAAAAAAACAAAGAATTATTAATTGATCACCACAAAACAGAGTGATAATTTGTTTTGAATAAAACAGTTCTCTGCTTTTAGCTTCTACACTGTTGGCGTTGTTGGTTCTGCCCTGCTTATATCATCAAAGAAAAAGGTTGGGATGAAGTAAGTGCTTGACCAAGGCCTAAAACACATATTTTATTAATTGAAAAAATAATCTGTTTATCACCTGATAGTAAAAAAAAACAAACACACGACTTCCTGCAACCTTTGTGATGGCAGTATATGAAACAGACTCATTCTCACAAACATGCACTTACATCTCAGTGGGGGCATACTCAGGCCTGCTCATCCTGTGGCCTTCCTGAATCATCCTATAAAATGCAGATCCCACCTGCATCCCAGGGTACGGGCTGTTACCTGCAACAACAACTTTACATCATTTTTAAAGGAAAAAAATATTGATTTGCACGGTACTGTTGGCTTCTCAATCAATACCACTTTGCGTGCGTGCCCTAAGCTATGTTGCTGCTTGTGAGCATTAATAAGCCTGTACTAAAGCCCCCAGTCAAATGGATGACAATGATGATTTGAAACAGTAAAAGGAAAGTAAAGCATAAAATGGAAATGTTACCGAGGGAGAATATTTCCCAGAGCAGGATGCCGTAGGACCACACGTCACTCTCAATCGTGTAGACGCAGTCAAAAATACTCTCAGGTGACATCCACTTGACCGGCAGACGAGCCTGAAGGAGGGAGAGAGCCATGAACTCGTGTCCTCATTTATAAGAATATAATATAGCCCATCAAAAAGAATCTAAATTTTCAGTGTGAAAAAAGTTATATGAAAGTTTTATAAAATACAATTCAATAAATAATGCCTTCGTGTACAAAATGAACAGAACTTTCTTCTTGTTTGGCCAGTGTAACTGCAAACTTTTCATCTTTTCCTTTTTAGCTTGCTGTCCAACTTTCTTCACAAAAATTCTACATGTATTGTTTCATAGAGCAGTTCAGACTCAGTAAAGAGAAGCGAGCGTGGGAGTTTTCCTGTCTTGGTTTGCGGAGACGGAGCGGGAACAAAGAACAAAGGAGGAGGGAGCGAAAGACTGACAGACGGAAAGACAGACTCACGTTTCCACGGAGCACATAGCTGGCATCGGTGGTGATGTCTCGTGCCAAGCCAAAGTCGCAGATCTTCGCCACCCTGCCGTGAGTCAGCAGAATGTTTCTAGCTGCAAGATCCCTGTGGATGCACTGCGCACACAAACGCGGCAGCAGAAACAAACACAGCGATGAGCATTGACACAGCAACCGGTTTCTGCAGTGAATGACAGGGCACGCTTACAAAGGAGGCGAGGCCGGTAAAGCTTGTGGCAAACACAAAAGGCGAACTGACGTGTTTACAAAAGAAGAAGAAGTAGAAGAAGGAGAAACAATGACTCAATATGACCAAACAAAATTCAAGAAAGCATGTGTGGGTAAACGGGTGCCACGTTTTACACGATCATTCTAAACAGTTACTTTTGTCTTATTTAAGAGTGTAACTGGTTAATAAAACGGTTTTAAGATTGCATCGTAGAGGGAAGTAAAACACTTTTTTTCATCTTTATGTTACAAAGAAAAAGTGTCACCAGCTTGGGCTCTCTGTTGGCCTGCCACCAGTTTGTGTCTGTGAGAAACGAATCAGCTGTGGCGAAAGACACCGTTAAAGCTGTGTTTGAGCACAGTTTCTTTACACAACAAAAGGGGAATTGTGTTATTACGATCATAATTTTAAAAAAGCTGGGCTGCTATGTAAAAACAAAATGCATGCATTTGCAAATCTCTTGAGTCCATATTTGAATGACAACACAATATAGGAAAAACATCAAACGTTTAAACAAAGAAAATGCATTTAAGAAAAATCTAGCTCATTTCGAATTTGATTGCAACAGATCAGTAACATGAAGTAAAGATGGGGAGTGGTTCACCAATCGGCAAAAAAATGAATCTGCAAACTGTGGAACAATTTCAGAGTAATGATCTTCAATTCCACAGAATGTGGAGAAATCTGTATGCGCAATGGACAAGGCTGAAAATCATATGAAACTCAGGCAGCACTACATTTAAAACAGTCATGATCCTGTCATGGAAATCCCTCCATGGGCTCGTGAGCACTGTGAACACAGTTCACCGTGCACTCCACAAATACAGGTTAAAGCTCTATCATGCACATGATACAGAGACCCTGCTGTCTTCTCTGGGCCAAAGCTCGTTTAAAGTGGACTGAGGCAAAGGGGGAAACTGATCTGAGGGCAGATGAATCGAAATTTGAAATTCTCTTTGGAAAACTTGGACGCCAAGTCCTGTGGACTAAAGAAGAGAGGAATCATCCAGCACTCAATTCAAAAGCCTCGGATGGTACTGGGGGCAAAACGGTGCCCAACTTTTTTGGACTTTTTTGTAATTCATGTCATATTTTCTTTTAACTGTTCAGGTAACCTGGGCACAGAAGCCATGTTTCTACTGAAATCATGAAAAAATATGGTAGGGAATGCAATCCAAATGGATAAATTAGTAGAAATAAGCCAACAAACTATGCATAAATTAAATAAATAAATAAAAGTACAGTCTGAGCAATTGAAGCGGTTTAAGGCTGACTGTTTGTATGTAACTAAGGTGGAGCTTCTTCAAACTTTAATTCATTTAATTTCCTTTCATTTGGAATCATGTTCCTGTCCACCGGATCACTCTTGTAGGATTTAATTTCTGCTGCGTCTACGTTTGTGTAGTCCTACAACTACCAAGTGCACTTCGTTGTTTTTGGTAACTAGCATTGACAAGGTAGCGCATGTAAGAGTTCTGCTTCTACCTGATTGTTTGAAAGTCGCTGTGAGAAATGCTGTAAATCAGCAAGCACTAATGCAGTGTGCAAAACATCAATGTTTGGATTGTGCAGCTTGCAGCTTGAGTGTTTTATGGTTGTATGGGTGTGTCAGCAAATACAGAAGTTTGTAAAGACAACACTGGTCCTGAGATGCAATCCAGATATGTGACATTATCTCGACTTGATTTATACGCCTAGTCGACTTTGTGCGTTGAATCTAAATATGGCATAAAACAAAGCAGTGCCTTAATGGCTAAAATGCTCCACACAGCCTGGGGGAAGATGCAGTTATGTGATAACTGAACAAATTCTCTGTAACTTCATCGTTACATTTGGCATTTTTTTCATTGCTGAATTGACAGCATTAAATAGAGACGCCTAATTGTTTAATCTGCTTGTGTGCAGTATACGTTTGAAATGCAGCAATGCCGTGGTTTCCTACTATAATGATGCCATTAGCTGAAAGAAAAAGTTCTGCACGAATATTGGCCCTGAGCCATGCCATGATTTATGAACTAGGAACAGCACTTTTAAATCTCTCCCATGACGAGTCTATATACTGTTTATTAACAGTCTGTAAAAGCCTTACATTCCTGGAAGTAATGTACTCCATTCCTTTGGCCACCTGGTAGGAAAAGCTGAGGAGATCTTCAGCATCCAAGGACAGCTCATCTATGTCATCTAGGCACACAATGCACTTCAGTTATATGCGAGAATTCCAGTTTTGATTCATTTGTAGGGAATTTTCATCCTTTGTGGAGGCATGCTATTGGTTATGCAGTGTATTGTAATTAGAAATGTAAAGAGAGAGCGACGTTGTACCTGACTCAGAGGACCTTTCTTTCTCAGAGGGACGCATGGGCATATATCCTGCACCAGTAGCCTCACTGCTAAAGAAATACACACAGATACAAACACGTAAGTAGAGAAACTAGCCACTTTCAGCTGTCATCGCCATGAAGCATTCCTGCACATACGCACCTTGTGGACTCTGTTGGGTTCGAGACATTGTGGTAGTAACCATCCCCAGCTCTGGAGTTTAGGAAGGACTCTCTTTTCCTTCTGAGGAAGTTGAGGAGGTCCCCATAGCAACAGTACTCTGTAATTATCAAAATTGGTCCTGGCAGAATACAGGGACAAAAACCAAAACAATACAAAAACGACAACCATCAGTCACTGATTTTTAAACCATGACAGCACAATGAAAATGAGAAGAAACGGCAAGCAGTTCTGACACAGTGATGAGGCTTGACAACAAGGGTGTTTAAAAGCTGATCATGTTTAAACAGAGGAAACAATGTCACTATTCCTTGTTTCTCTCACAATAAGTGCTTATGCATACATCTGTGGAAAAAAACACCAAACTAAATTATAATCAATACTGAGGTCTAGACAGCTAAATAATATTGAACACACACACAGCAGATTTGTGGCAAGGTAAAATGAATCACGTCTTCATATCGAAGGCAGATGCTGATAATGGCCGGGTACAGCAGTGAGTCACCACATGAGGATATGGCAAATGTGTCTCCCAGACAATATTCATAATCATAAATCATGACAGTCAACAATAAAACAAGAGTGCAGATGTGTAAGGTTTATGTGCCCCCGACACGACAAAACCAATCCAAAAATATCTCACATGCAAATCTGATTCTGAGTGAACTAATTGTGCTCGTAGTGACTCCTCTCACCTCCGACGGTGCAGGCTCCCAGCAGGTTAACGATGTTAACGTGGTTTCCAAGGTAAATGAGAACCTTCAGCTCAGACATCAGCGCCTCCTTCTCCGTGGAGTGAGCGTTGGCTGAGATGACATCATCACAACATTAAAGTGGAAGACGTATAAGCACAAAATCAAAGGCCGTAAAGTGAAAGTATTCCTTTGTGACTGGCGTATTCTCATATTTAAAAGCCTAACGGCAATCAGAAATACAGAAGAAACAGTACCAGTAGTGACACTAGTGGCGGTGTAACAGTTATTTGGTTTTCAGCCCAGTGTTTTCCAATCTAACATAAATGTGGGGGATTAAAAGAATTGTAAAAAGAGAAAAAACAACTTCATATTCGTCTCTACTCTGAAACTTGTTTATGTTGTTGTTATTGTTTGAGTGTTTGTTTTTTTCGAGTCAGAATATTTGGACAATTGGTTGGAGTGCTAAGTTATCAGCTAACCCAAGCAAGCTCTGTCAGCAAGCAGGCCCCATAGACTGTAGGGGTGAGTAGCTCGGACACACATGCCTCCTAATTAGTGTGGAGTAAAAACAGAGCCACAGTCTTCTTATACAAGCTGTACCAAGCAGCAAGCCGTAATATTTGTCATGTAATTCCTTTAAAATGCTCCAAAAGACCAAAAGTGAGCGATCTAGTTTACTGATTTTAATTAGCGAAGGTTAGGACGAGCAGGCAGCTTCCATATAACTAACTTTACTTCTTGCAAGTATCAAAATGAGTTATTAAAAATAAAAAACAAAAGGCCCCACTGTATTCATTAACACAGAGTCTGTGTGCACTGACTTGCTTTCGGAGCCACTTAAGGAACTGCAATTTCTGTCACTTCCAGGTTAGATTTATTTTTCATCATTTTTCATTCAATTTTAAACATGGGATTGCAGTCAAACACTTTGAATTTTGGTGTTTTCACTCTTTAAGTACAGTACTGAGTACTTTGTACCACTTTATATAATATTGTTACAACACAGAGACGGTGATGGGGAAAATATAGACTTACGTTTCAGCATCTTAACAGCGACGGTTGTCACAGCGTCTGCAGAACACAATCCGTATGCCGTGGCCCTCACTACCTTTCCAAACGCCCCAGAGCCCAGGGTCTTACCTTCAAATAAACACCAAAAACAAACTTTAACACTTCATTCATGCTCTAAAAATGATAACAGTCGCTGTACATTTGCACTCTTACACACACTATCCTACCAAAGCGCAGTTTCTGCCTGGGGAACTCCCATTTGGAGTCATATGGCAGCTGGGTGGGGTCAATATATATATGGTTGTTTCCATGGACAGTCTCGATGACCTTCCACTGAATCTGGAACTTTGGTTTCTGTTAAAGTTTGGAGGGGAGAGAAAAAGTGACGTCAGATCAGCTTCCCGGGACTGTTTGTTGTGTTCGACTGTATAGCTCATATTCCCTTTCACGTTGCTCTTTTACAAAGATGCACTTTAGTTGTCAGCCCGAGTCTAGACTTTCCCCCTGACGATCCCACTGCAGATGCGTGAGCTACTTCTCAAGGAGTCTGACTCATCTGAGAGCAATAAGCACAGCATGCTCAGGGGGGCAAATTAATGGCTGGAGGCGTGATCGCAGTGTCAAAAATCCTTTAACTACAGCATGTCTGCACTTCAAATGGTTGACTGATTCAACTGAAATTCATTAGGACACATTCATGTTGATTAAAAGAATTTACCGTCACTCTTGCGTGCAAAACATCACTGCCAAATGCAGAACGAAAGAAAGATGCTTCTAACTTTAACGTACTCTAAACATGATGGAGGCATGAGTCATTAGTAAATGAGAATGGGCCCTTTGCCAGAAACTCCCAAAGCCATTTACTTTCCTGGGATGCAAAGTGTATGTCAATGCTGCTTGATGATCCTGATTTGAGATTGATGTTTATAATCTTTGAAACTGATTCATGGGTTTGAAAGGGGCTGATGGCCAAAGAGTTTTGTGATTTACGTCAAATCTGTGACCCTACTTAAACCCGGGCTTAAAATCACAATAATCATAAGGCATGCACAGTTTATTTCCTTTTTCCTTACCTGCAAGTACTTATAAAGCAGCACCACTAACACGAGGCTGAGTAAGACCCCAGTAGCCACCATGCCGGTTAGAAGAGGCGTGAAGAGTTTATGGGGGACCACACGCTCTGAGAATGAACACCAACAAACCCAGAGTGAGAAATCTCATGGAGCATTGAAGTAGCCAAGTTTTGGTAGTTACACACACACACACACACACACACACACACACACACACACACACGGAGTGACATCCTCTACCGTTAAAACAGACAGCTGCAGCAGTGGTGTTTGTTTGTGTGACAAGGATTAGTGAGTCTGCGCCATATAATCCCAGCTTGCATAGTCAGCATACACTAATCTCATTCAATCTGTACCCAGTAACCACACACCTGGCCTGTGCAGACAAAGGGTCAATGGGTTTGTGTGTCTTTTTGAATTCTTGCACAACGTATTTGTGGCGCGCTATATAAGACAAATCCCCACCACGCAGACACTGACGCTTCACCTGTGTTACTCTCCTTGCAGCTCTATTTGCGGTCCGTACAGTGTCTTACCACTGATGGAGAACAGGGTGTAGGCCTCTGCCTCCTCTGTAGAAGCGACACACTCCAGTGTGTGGTACTGAGTGAACTCTTTGCTGACATTCAGTCGGCTTTCCACTTGACTCCTACCAAAGGTTGACTCTGAAAGGACAGTGACCTCTGAGGTCTCCCACTGGGTGGCATTGGGCAATTGTGAGCACCTGTTGAGACATTAAGGTTGCTTACGATCACTCCGTGCAAGAGCAGGTTTCAGCCTTTACAAATCAATTTATTGATTCAGTGCCTTTGGATCCACTCCAGTAGGAGAGGTAGGAAAAATAAGACATACTAAACTTACAGCTCCTTACTGTAAGTGCATTAAAAGCTTTTCCATCAATTGCTAAATTGTCTAAAACAAATTTAAAAAGATGGAAAAATTAAAGCAATTTTAAGTCTAATAGATGTGAAACTAGAGCACAGTTCTGCATCTGAGTTACAGATGAACCAGCCAACAAACACATCAGAGGTGGTGTCGCTGATGTAGATCACCCAGTGGAAACCGGGTGCTGTTTCTGCAGCTCCTTCTAGCAATCGTCTCCATTACTTCTGTTCTAATAGAATAAAATGATCCTTTCTGTTCCTACGATCCTAAAACCTAGCCATTTATATTTGTAGCCAATTGTTGTTGTTTTCTTTTCTTTCTTTCTTTTTTTTTTTTTTTTTACATATACATATCTTCATGTGGACCTTTAATACAGCTGCTTCTCGTCAGTGGGGCCAAATCACTATTTGTATCTTAGTCGCTAACCTGAGAACGGAAATATGTGAAATATAGTGTGCATATGGTTTGTTAGGATAGGAAAAGCTTTAAAACTTTTATTAAAAGGCATAAAGTTTTAGTGCTTAATAAAGCACAATGTACTTGAAGGCTTGGTTAGATATTTACTTAATAATATGTTACTAATAAATCAAATTTCAAAGGCAAACTGATTTCCTGTTTCATGATCATTTTTTCAGAATTATGATTTTAATTTCAGTGGGCCTAATCCTCTTTTGTAAGATCTTGATATAAGCTGCGTTTTCGGGATACCTTGTGCGCGGCAGCTCACAGAAGTACCAGCTGATCTTAGGGACGGGGTATCCTGCAGCAATGCACCGCACTTGTCCATCAACAGGCCCTTCCTGAGCTGTAATGACAGGCTTACCTTACGGAGAAAAAAGAAAGTCGTATATGAAGCATACAGCACATGTACAAAGCATCTCCTGTTGACTCCCAGTATACTGGCTACCTGTGGTATTACTACAGAAAAGTACCAGCTGATCAAAATGAGGTTTCCTTTAACTAAAATCAATGCAGGCGAAAAGTTTGTAAAACTCTGATTTATCTAACTACTCTTCTGTACAGATTGTTATTTCAGCTACTAACTGTGTTCTAAGTATACAACCCAAAGGAACAAATGTGAGAGCTACTTACTGTTGACATACACATGAAACGAGTGATCGACAGATGCGTCTTTGTGACTGGCTGAGAAGTTGTAGATCCCGCCCTCGGAGCCAAGAACCCTCACTAGTCTCAGCTTGCTGCTGTATCTGATAGAACAAGTGTATTTGTAAAATCCTTTAACCCACAGTGACATACTAGCGTACTGGTTACTTGAAGTACTCACTTTTAACTAACTGTACCTGTATTTGTTTCGGTGGAGAGTGATGACGTGCTCTGTGGTGTTGTGGAGAATCTTCCCATTGTAAGACCAGGACATGAAGCTTGGTGCAGGATAGGCATCGAATTCAACTTTTAGGCTCAGGCTCTCTCCCTCTTTAACCTCTTCCTGGACTGGACTTTGACTTACTAACATTTTAATGAACCCCTGATCTGAAGAGCAGAAATGTGTAAGTTTAATATGTTTTATGAACAAAAGGTTGATAACATTCTGCACACATCCAGGTATGTGTGGCCTCAGAAATAACTATAACATTACTGGGGCAACTTGAAAATATATTTTTGAGTATAAATACAAAGCCCCCAATTCTTACCGTAAACTTTGAGCTCCATCGCTTCGTCACTGCGGCCTCTTTCGTTGTGAGCATGGCAACGGTAAGTCCCTGAGTCTGATTGGTTAACAGCTGGGATCAAGAGTGAGGTTGAACGCTCGTAACCCAAACCCCCGGACAGGATGTGTGAGGTTTGTGTTTCAAAAGGATGCTGCAAAGTGGCAAAGAGGAGGCAAAGAAGCATGCTTTACAGGTGTAACATGACACAGATCTGTTGTTTTCTACATAATCCAGCAACTGTAGTCTTACTGTAACATACAAAGTCTGGCTGTCAGCACCTCCTCCCTATGATCAAAAGTTGAGCGACCAAGCTCAGTACACAGTGACGTCTTAGCCTTCTTAAGTTTCTTATCTAGATCAGATGTTATGACATCACCTACCAAGGAGTTAAAATGACCTATGTGTAACATTTATGCGCCTGCAACACTTCAAATAATAGTATCATTTTAATTTAATGACAGTAGCATCTCATTTATATCCACAAGGCTCAATTTTGCATTTAGCACATCATGATGCCATCATGTTGCCTAGCAACCACCTAACAATGGGTTAAAATCACAGATCAAACAATACTGTAGCAGTGGCACATACTAGTATATAAAATGTCTATACTGGTAACTAAGAAATTGTAAGTAACAACCATATCCAAAGTGTGGAATTTGTGCCAAATATGAATAAAAAGCACAATGTAACTATTTGCTACTCACAAGCTGCCACCCCAGCCCCCCGTCTGGACACTCCTCTGCACGTCAAAGGTCAAACCTCCAGCAACACTTGCAGTATGAAGAGCAACTTTGTTACTTCAGCCTATACCCTTTGTCAGTGATGACGGGAACAGGCTGCTGAAATATGCTGGCAGAACCAGAAAGTTGCTCTTCATGCTTCAAATGTTGCTGGACCATCAGCCTCTTCACATGTTTGCCCTTCACCGTGCACCTTGAAAGTAGGCGAAGTTACAACCTGTTTCCAAAACTTTTACGAATTTCTCTCCTTTTTTTTTTGTCTTTTTTCAAACTTTTTTTTCAATATTAAAATATTGGGTATAATTCTTCACAGAAAATATAGTTCTGCTTTTTGTTTACATGTTAAACAGCATCACAAATCTTTTGGAAACATGTTTCTTGAACGAAAAAGTCTCTAAAGCATTACTTGGGATATGAGCTCACTTTTCTCCATGTTAGCTTTGTGCAAAATGAAATCATTTCTAAAGGACGTTGCAAACTGTTTGACAAGTAGGCAGCCAAACATCCCTGACAAAGAACTGCAAATAAATCCCTGAATCATTCTCACCGCTGTTGACGGGAAGTCCCACTTGAGAATGACGTCTGCGTTGACATTGGAGGAGCTGCAGGTAAGCTCGAACTGCTCTCCTGTCCTCAAGATGACTTTGTCTTTCTGGGACAGCGTGATCACTGGGCGTAACTCTGGCACTGAATCAAGGGATTCAAAAAGCAACTGTAGCAAACTGCTGTATTTGTGAGTTCATCTAAACCAGCATCATATCATTTTTTTCACCTGTGCATTGTCACACAGACACTTCTAACAGCACGACATATGTGAGCCTGAAATCATTCTGCTGCACTGTAATAACTCTGGACTGGTATGATCTGAAATCATGAATCCCAAACGGCGGCTTTTCATCTGACCTGAAACAAAAAATGTGGTGGTTTTGTGCTAAAATGTAATAAAAATAAGTAAATTGCTTATTTAAACGCCATAATAAAATACCCCAATGCGGTTTGTACTGTGCAGCTTTATACTGACGTGAGCAGCATGACCAAATGCAGACACTTGTCCCCACGTAGGCAGGACGATTAATTTCCAGCATTAAATGCCTGCAGACGCCGCTTCGGTTGCTGTGTTTGTGCTGGACTAATTCTATTTAACCCAAACACAGCCTTCATGCTCTGTTACAGAGCTTTGTTCACTGGGGGAATCAAATCCCTCGGCTCCTCCCTTCCTCAACGTACTTCTCGCTTTCTCCCTCTTCCCATCATTCAAAAGGACACCATGCCGTACTGCCCCTCAGCTGGTCCGCATAAAGAGTGCTGATGTAATGCAGAGGACAGAAGCACAAACTTAAATTGTATCTATGATCGATTTTATTTTATTAAGATGCACGTAGCTCGTAAAAATGTAATATCTCTTTGTGGCTAAAAAAGAAAGTGAACAGAAGGCTTTTGGACTGTCTATTATTAGCCATGCTAGCTGCTCTGCATTTGCCAGTGTTGGTCCGCTATCATGTTCCAGTCTTAACCAAGACTGGATGGATTTCCCATAGGATGAATGCATATTGCATCTGCTCATGCTTTGGCTTTTTACGATGCTACAATTTCGCTTATTGGTGATATTGAGCAAAATGTCAATAGCTGCCAAAGTCTAGGCAGCTATGAATTTCATAAATTAAAATCCTTCATTTTGCATCAAACCAAATTCCTGCAGAACTAATGACATGCCATTATGCTTTTAGAGGCATCAGTGAAAGCAAATGCTGTGGTTTTAACTTCCAATTACTAATTACGGGTAAAGTATGGACGTTTTTCCACTTCACCATCGCCTCGCCTGCTAGTGACTTTGCAGTTTTCCCTTTTCCTAATTCAAACAGTTCCTCTAAAGATGCTTCTGTGCTCTCAGCAGCTGCTCATAGATGGATGTTTTTGTATTTCAGGTATGAAGAGAAATATGAATGTGGCAGTAAACCCATTGTTTTCTTCCTCCACATTTAGCTTCATTAACACCCATGAAACAACTTAAACATGGTGTTCATTTAGTCACGCTGCAAAAATCAAGCTCCGATCACAACCCGGATAGATTAGGTGATAACAACAACATCTGAGTGCCAGCCCACATCAGCTGATGGCTCAGCTGGTACTCTTCCATACATCAGGCAGCTGCTGGACATCTTCCAGCTGCTCTGAATCCCACTTCCTTCCTCAGTCCTCTTGTTCAAGCTGTGTCTGACTTAATTAGGCTCCTGCCTGTTGTCACTGATGCCTGCTCTGTTCTGTAACAAGACCTTATATTTTCTATATATGCACACTGAAGGGAATATATCACCAGTAATTAATTACTCTGGACAAAAGTGACTAATCTCTCATTAACATGAATGGTAATTTCAGGAAACACGAATAATACATATCGCTTTTTGACTTTTACTTACCGAGTCGTACTTCCAGATTGTATTTACTTGACATCACTTTGACTCCGTGAAGAAGTCCCACACATACGTAGCAGCCATCGTATTCCTTCTGAATGTTGTTGATGGTGATGCCTTCCTGAAGGTCACTCTTATAACTCATACCAGAGGGCAGAGGTCGTCCATCACAGGTCTCCAAACCCAGGTGGGTGACCTCGGGGTCAGTAACAAGGCAGGGAATGGTGCAGCTATCGCCTTCTCGCACCAGTTTGATGTTTATCATGATGTGCAGGAAAGCATTGTAGGGGTCTAGGGAGATGACAGACAGGTAAAGATTTGGATTAATGTTGTGAAGACAAACATCCAAATGCCCCCCCCCCCCGTTAAACACCCACCTTTCACGTATACGTAGATAGAGCTCTGTTCCAGTGTGATGTTATTCACACATATATAGCGACCCATGTGGTTAAGCTGGGTGGCTGATAGCCTGACGAAAGCCACGTTGCCCTCCTGCACCTCTCCATCCAGCTTGCGAGACTTGTCCCTGTACCACCTTAACCTGGGCGGGGCGCCAGACGTTGTGGCATTGTCATAGCAGCGCAGCTCTAGCTTCCCCTTCTTGGGAACTACGATGTGAGGCCCACCGGGGGAGATGAGTGGCTCTGACCACACTGGTAGAGAGGAAGAACATTAAGGATGATGGATGTTGGACCTGTTGCTAATTTTGAATGGGTTCGGCTTGGATAAAAATCCACACCAGAAGGGAAAGAAATGCTGCTGCTTTCTGGTGTATTAATATAATAATAATATAATTAAATACAACCTCTGAAGAAAAAAACCCAGTGAAGACATAGCGGAGATGTTGTTCTTAATCGAAACATTTTTTTCAACATATAGCCTCATTTAAAACTGCTTTCATTGCTTTTGGTACAGATTCAGCAAGGCGCTGGAAGCGTTCCTCAGAGATTCTGGTCCATGTTGAAATGATAGCATCACAGATTTGTCAGCTACACATGCATGGTATAAATTTGCTGTTCCACCAAATCCCAAAGGTGCTCTATTGGATTGCTATCTGGTGACTATGGAGGCCATTTAAGTACAGTGAACAGTGAACAGTTTGAGATTGCTTTAGCTTTATAGGAGCAGCAATTAGAAGACGGGTGCACTGCTGTCATAACTATTGATACAAGGCGGGATGGATGTATGCATTCATGCTGTTTTATGTAAAATTCTGCAATCTGAATTTTGCTGCAGACATTTATACTGATCGGACCCAACAACATTTTACTAATCTTCTAATGTCAAGTTTAATTAGCCTGTGGATTGTAGCCACAGTTTCCTGTTCTTAGCTGACAGCAATGGCACCCGGCGTGGTCTTCTGCTGTAGTCCCTCTGCTTCAAGGTTTAATATCTTATGCAATCGGAGACGATCTTCTGCATACAAGAGTTCTAACAAACAGTTATGTGACTTACTGTTCCCTTAGCTCAAAGCAGTCTGGCCATTCTCATCTGACCTCTGGCATCAACAAGGCATTCGCAGAAAAAATTCCAGTAGATCAGCAGTTTCTGAAACACTCAGACCAGACCGCCTGGCACCAACAACCACGCCAGGTCCAAATCACTTACACCGCTGTCCTTCCCCATTCTCATACTCTGTTTCAAATTAAGTAGATTGTCTCAATCGCTGCTACACGGCAAAATGCAGTGAGCTGCTGCCAAGTGATTACTTAATTAGGTATCTGCATTAACAAGCAGGTGAGCAGGTGTACAGATTAAAGCTGATGTAGATTTTATTTTTCTGATTATTCCATTCGTAGCTTGGTTTCTAAAGGGTCAGAAAATTGTGAAAATAGCTACCAGGAGTCAGAAATCCTGAAGTACATGTTGTAACAAAAAACAGCATTTTCTGTTTGTTGTGTTAGCAGACTGCCACTCCAGAGATCTAAAAATACTACCACATGAGACTAAAAAGCAAACAATTCCTCATAGCTGAAATGCTGTAAGAAAGCAGCACAGTATCCTGGCTTGACTAGGACTGAAAATATCAAAATAATTGCTGTTATTTTTCTGTTGATTGATCGTTTAAGATCAGAGTGCCCAGTGTGGTGGTTAAACAGGATGGCATGATTGACAGAGACTCCCTGAAGAGAGAGTGCTATCTAACCACGACAGCTCAATTGGAGAATCAATAATTATGAGTTATACAGCCGCTGAGTAATCATGCATCAAGGTCCCTAAACCTATTCCCTTAAGATGAGTAAACCCAGCTGACATTTTAGTTTAAGCTCCACCAGTCTTCCTCCCACTTTCTTTCTCTCCTTTTCCCCCACTTAGATTTGCACATGATAAGAGCCATTTCAAAAACAGGATTTTCATGTGACTGTTGTGCCTCCAGGCTCAAGCAGAGCTCAGAAAGCAAAAAGGAGAAGGATGTGAATCCCCCCTCCCTTCCAAAATATCCACATCTGTGTTTGCGCGGGGTGTGAGGGCATGTTTTTAATGCTGCATCTCTCAGAATATGAGTTTGGCAACCAGTGATTTGAACTATTTGAACAAGCGAACGTTTCAGTAGTAAAAAACAAAAAAACAAAACAAAACCCGAGGCAGTTATGTGACTAAACACGAAGCTTTGATCCTAACATCCAGAGCTGTTAGATGTCAAGATGCTGCGGGTGCTTTGTGGTAGAAGATGCGTATCTTTTTTTCCCCTTCTTCTTCTTCTCCTCTTTCTTCTTCTTTGTTTCTTTTGCTGTTCTGGTAGGATGCTCAACCTTATCCTCTTCGTTTGGGTAGAATAAATAATTAATTCTCTTCAAACAAAACACTCAGGCACACACAGGGACACACAAACACACAAACACACACACACTTGTTGCCCGCCAAAGGTATTTCCAGCGCACCACTAAACAGTTATGCATACAAATGATTTGTAGACTTAAGCTGGCGGGTTGGCAAGAGCTTTACATTTACCTTTAGCACTAAATGACTGACTTGAAACAGTCCGGAAAAACAGTAAACGGACAGGAGGTTGCGCTAAACATGCGCAAAGATACACGCTGTTTTTCCTCGGCTGTTTACGTCTATACTCTAAGATATAGGCAAAAAAAGACTCTTTAATGGTGACAGCAGCACATGTCGCACAAGTGGGAGACGGAATAAGACCCGAAGAAGCACTGACTCTAAAATAATGCACGAACAAAGTACAGAAATAAATGATTTGAATTATTACCATAGGGTGAAAAGCATTAAGGATGCCGTCATAGAAATTCCACCACTATAACAGCAATAAAACGTAAGAATATCTGAAACTACCCACTCAAAGAGTTGGGAGAAAAAAAACACAACAAAGCAATAAAGTCAACACTGAGAAAAAAAAAGATATCCACACGCCGCGCTGAAATAACATCGCAAGTGGTTTTCTTACCGGTTAGTGGCAGCAAAATAAAATACGAGGCACAAAGAACCCAGCGGAACCTCATTGTCGGGTGATTTTCAAGTCTTTCACTCTACTCCATGCGTTTCAAGCGCAGACAAAACCATCCTGTGTCTAAAACAACGAGACCTCGTCCAGCGTGATAACGCGGCACAGGTTCCTCCAACGTAATGAGCGCACGGACACAATGATCCAGCAGCCTGGCTCCCCCTGATGGATTTCATTGGAGCTTAAAGACACAGTGCATCGCCTCTCTCCCTCCCCCCTGCTCTGGATCATTGCCACTCCTTGCTGTCCCGCATTGGTTGGAGTCTGGCCAAGGTGATGAGTCTGTTATTACTGAAACCCCCCCCCATAAAAATCATCTTCACTCAGTCGTTTGGAAGAATAAGTAAATTTTCCATCAATAAAAGTCCTGGTGGTGCAGGGATACAGAGGATCAACTGTTCTGTTAAATAACGTGATTCTTTTTTATATTACAGACATTGTAATAAAGTATTATTATGGCGGCAGCCTGTCCTCACACTTCGACTGGGCCAGCGTGTCCTGTTGTGATGACAGCTCTCGCTTGGCAGGAGTTTCCCCGCAGGAGCTCTTTCAGTTTGTGATGCACTTCATAGTGTCACATTTCCCAACTCTAATCAGCATTATGGCGGTTTCACTTTTCCCAGATTTAATCAACTCTATAGCCCCGAAAGAGCCAATAAACAATCTTAATTTGGCAATGTGCAAGGTCAGGCAAACGTTTTTAACCAGAATATGACGGAGGTTGACATGGTCACTTTTCCACATTAGATCTTTAGATGCCAGTAGGAACACAGACACAGGTCTGAGTTAATGGGCGCTGTAATTATACACACTGTTTACCACCAACATCATTAGAAATAACTGATCTTTTAATGCTCGAGAACAGCAGGAATGATTACAGCAAGCATGAATTGCTTGAAGGCTCGTGTGGTCTCCTGACTATTCTAACACAGATTTATAAAATGTGACCTTCTTAGAAAATCTCTTTAAGTTTGTAGACATCATCAAGTGCATTCACTTCGTTTTGTTATAATCTGAGATTTGCACGATGCACCTTAAAATGTGCCTTTCTTGTGCAGAAGAAGTCTTATTGACAGATGTTCAAGTCATGGTCGTGGTTTTTGGATTTTGGCGCAGTTTCTGCTCCTGTTCTTACTCCCCGTTAAGCCTCGCTTCTAGTCGCTTCCTCTCTTACTTTCTCTGTGTGCCTTTTGTAGTTTTGCTGCCTTGGGGGGATGAAATTTGAGCTTTTCCTGGAATCGTGTGGTCTTCATTTTGGGTTTCATTTTAAAAAAACAACGTGTAAACACAAACCCCCTAAACCCCAAAAGCATCATCTAAAACAGTGAAAGTCCTGGAAATCTTGCTCCTCACATCTGGACATTAAATGTATCTACGCTCATCATAAATAAATGTGAGTTTTTTGCGAGAACAAAGCCTAAAAGGCTAAATGAGGCTCATTTTATTCAATGGTATCACAAAACATTTAGCAGGGAATGCTGAAAAGAAATTTGCCCTTCTAATTTGTTTTTAGGGCCTCCTGGTGGCTGAGAGACCATAAATAGGTGTTTAATTTGTTTTATGCCTTTCGGCTAGCTCTGCCTGTTTAAGTGTGTGTGGTTATGTGTTGGTTTCACGTGCCTCTTAAATCAATAGATAGATACTTTATTGATCCCACAAGGGAAATTATTGAAGATTATGTTTTTTTCTGTACGTGTGCGTGTTTCCTGGTGCTCAAGAGTAATATTTGAGAAGACACTGGGATTGTTTGTGTTAAATTCTTATACACATGATTATCTCTAACCTCACTGCATCTCCCTGCAGCTGTTTGTGCCTTTTATAGCACATGATGGCGGGATGAGGCTAAACAAACTGGAACAGAGGCATAACATTGCTTTTTATAGACTTTTTAAAGAAATGATTTATCTGTTTGTGTTATATGTTTCTGGAAAATGCGACTAGTGATGGTGGTATCAGTTGAATATTATTAAGGCAGAAAAATCACTGCAGGGCAAATCCATTTGGTTGTGCAGCCTTTCCTGACATGTATGAAGAAGGGCCAGAGCAGAAGACCAGCAGCAGTCATACATTTGTTGTGTCAGATGGGGTTAGGGGGTAGTTCAAATCTGGGACGATGAATGATCAGTCTGAGACCTGCAGCCTGTGGGGAGTGGGGATGGAGTGGGAGAATGGGAATGGGCAGTAGACCAGCAGCAGTCGGAAATGGATGCATTTGGTTATCTATAGTCCTGCTAATTCTAGGCTCTGTTAGAAGCTAAGCTATCCAACTGTTGGCCGGAACTTTTGATTCATTGACTAGAAACTGGAAACTGAAATCCCCTGAAATGCTGACAAAACCTTTGTTTTCGAGACGACTCCATCCAGCTGGCAGTGATGACCTTCGGTTGAATGTTCTCCACCTGTGGACAAACACAAACCTCAAGGTGCTGGTGTACAATCCACCTGTTCACCTGCCCATAGTCCAGCTGCTCATGTGCTCTGTGAAGATGTCACTGTGTGCCTGTGTGTGCGTCCATCAGGATCATCCATATGTCTACTATCCACTGTGTTCACATGTTATTTGAGCAGTTTATATGCCTTTCCCTATTTCATTATTCATTATTGAGGTGAGCATCTATAGCAGATCTGGGCTGACTCACTGTGACTTGGCGTGTATGTGTGTGTGTGTTGTGAGTGTGTATAGCCCTACAGCATGACTCACTCACTGCTTTTAGACAGATGAGGACAGCGGTCTCATTGAGGGCAGCCCAGGTTTTATACAAGAAAAATAGCCACTTAGATTAGATTACGTGATACATTCTTCTCTCTCCTCCTCCTTTCTCTTTCACCTTTCCCCCTGCCTCTCTCTCGCTCTCTCTCTCTTCTTTTTAGTGAACACACACACACACACACACACACACACGTTCAGCTATCTTAGTGAGGACCTTCATTGACATAATGCTTTCCCACTAATTGTAACCCTGACACTAAAACCACATTTTGAGTCTCAAAAATGCCTTCAAACTCATGGGGATGGGCATTTTGTCCCCATAAGGGCTGCTGGTCCCCACAAGTATAGTAAACTTCCAATTTTTGGTCCCCACAAATATATGCAAACATGGTGCACACACACACATACACAAACACACACCTTCGCCCAAACTCAATCACCTACAAATGGAGCTATCTTCACGCCCTCAGGCAGGTGTCTATGTACACCTTTGCCTGTTGGCACAAACAGGCAAACGGGCACACACACACACACACACACACACACACACACACACACACACACACACACACACACACACACACACACACACACGCAGACATTTAAGCCCAAAGAATACCTCATCATTTCTCCTTCTGATGATGGACTAAAAGCTCAGTATAATCTTTTTTTCCAATGCAATCCAACACTCTTCTCTGTCTGCTGACTGGGCATTATAAACCTGATATCTGTGTCCATTTTGTTTTTACCCCCTCTGTGTGGTTGTTAAGTGTCCATCCATGGTTCAATTGTGGTGGTTTGTATATCAATTATGACCACTGAACAGATCAGACAAAAAGCTAAGTAAAAAAATAATCAAAAAGACACATTTAAGAGTAT
This sequence comes from Copadichromis virginalis, assembly GCF_057382275.1. Lineage (NCBI taxonomy): Eukaryota > Metazoa > Chordata > Actinopteri > Cichliformes > Cichlidae > Copadichromis > Copadichromis virginalis. Next base: position 26,187,550 of record NC_140623.1, read on the forward strand.
TTAAAAAACACTTTTAAGAAGAAAACACTGTCTTAGATTTATTTTCATATAACTGATTGGATACACTGATGTATTTTACAGTTTAGATGATTTTCCTTGGTTATGACATTGAGTAAACACTATAACTATGAATAGGTAGCATCATGTTTTTAAAAAAGTATTTTGGTGGTGAATTAAGCCTTTGTTAAACTTTGTCCATCTAAATAAGTTTTGTCTTCAGAGGTTGTTCACGAGGATGTTTGTGTACCCTGAATTTTATGGTCACCATATATTTGTCTGCACAGCCACTGCACTAAAATTACACACGAGTTCTCCATGCAGAGAGTAGCACAAGACCAGGATTATACTCACTTGTTTTTGTTTTACTGCTTTCTAGTTCACATGGAGACAGCTTGGAGGAAGCATGCTCAGTGGGTGCCCTTGTAGTTGTGGCTGCATAAAGAAATGTGCACTGAAACACTCGTGGACCTTTTTGTACTCACTGAGACAGAAAACATGCTGCTGGGGTAATGTGAAGAACCACTTGTCCTTGGTGTGTGCAGCTGTCAGAGAGCATCTCTGCACGGCAGTACAACCCTTAAATCCTTGAATGCAATTGATATCATAGCCATATCTGTTGTGCGTGTGGAAAAATAGGAGAGGTTGTGTATTGGTCTGGACTATATACGAAGTCAGTCACTCCCAGTTTTCTGCACATACATCGTGTCTTTAATTAATGTTTGAATTTTTAGTCTGTGCATTTGTTCATTATATAGTGACTAAAATCAAAGCAATCTTGCTGTATGCATTGTGGTGCTGTGGTTCAGGAGATAGAGGTAGGCATCTACCAATCAGAAAATTGGTGGTTTGATCCCTGGTTCCTCCTTGGCCTTGGACAAGATAGTGAACTCCAAAGTGCCCACAATCCATCCATTGCAGTGCAACTTTATGCTCTGTTTGTTAGAAAGCACTAATGAATGTGGCTTGTAGTAAAAAGCACTTTGACTGCTAAGTTTGAGTAGCAAAGTTCTGTATCATTCCATCAGTGCACAGTGCACTGGTGGACAACCGTACTCTGTCTCAAAGATAGATAATGACAACATTCTAAACAACAATTAGTGCCAAATATCTTCCAAATAAATACTGGAACAATCACTAGAACTGCAGCATAGACTTCTTAGTCTTGCCTCTCTGTGCAAAATGGGTTCAAAAACATAAACAACTGTAGGATACTGTTAGTCTGTGATTTGAACTGGGGGAACAAATCGTGGCAGGAACAGCCTGATGTTATTTGTATCCCACTGTAACTTTACTGTATAAAGACCTAACATCTCCAAAATGTCAGGAGTAGTTAGTCATTACAACAAGTGTTTGTGAACTAAAAACCAAGAGCCCAGCGCGTGCTCCTGACGCAGGGAAAAACAATTTCCCTGCGTCAGGGGAGACCTACCTTGGCACTTGTGCAGGTGAAACCAAAGGGCAGATATGCTTCACCATATTTTCTCGTCTTTGGCTTAGAATGAAGTTGGTTTGGAAACATATTCAGCTACACTGTTACAAAAAACATCTTAAAAAAACGGTAATATTCCGGCAGCTGGGGCGCCAAAATACTACCGTAAAATAACAGAAAATAACTTTCTCATGAAAATACAGTCATTTCCAGTAATGAAAATAGAGTTTGTTGCACTAATTTTACATGGGATTCTGCCTTTTCCAAGTGCTTTTAGACATTAAATTAGGAACATTTTAACGTGATCAAACAATGAAATTACCTATAAACAAGGTCAATGAATGTGGCAATATGAATCATAATACGGAAATGTACAGAAATATACAGTTAAATAATAATGGATTGCATGCCATATCGCACCATTGGCCCCTCTGGCCATCACCAGTAGGTGAAGAGTCTTGACCACGGACACAATACCGAGAGTGTCCGAGCCGGGGCTCGAACTGGCAACCTTCTGATCACAAGGCGAATTGCCAACTCTTGAGCCACGATCGCCCTAAATAGCAATGATAATAATACTTATGTGATGTAACACAAGCTTATAGGAATCACGTTATATACTTTTCCATAGCATCAAATTTGAATTCAACAGTTCAATCTTTCAATCATGATACATTTGTCAATGTATTTTAACAATCTAAATATGCATATGTACAGACAGATACATTTAATAATCATGAAAATTATGTTTTATTACATTACAGTGATTTAATGTTAATTTACATTTGAAATGTGAAATCACAGTCTATTTACGTAACTTTAATGATATTCTAGAAGAACAAAACTGTAAAATGCACAGTAAAATACTTTTATATTAGGATTTTTTCCTACAGTGCTGCCATACCCGCGACCTTGTGGTTGTTAGTTCACATTCATTGGCCGATGCTTAGCGTCATGTTATTATGTGTCCCAACATCCAATGGCATGTCACATTGTTTTCATGGCCACACCCTCACCACAGGTGCAGAGGCCTATTTCTGTTCAGGAATGTTGTGAATACTTTGAGATTTATATTAATTGCAATTCCTACCTCTACATTTATTTTTTAAAATATATAATTAGCACAGCGTGGCCGTGCAATGTTTTTTTTTTTTTTTTAGTTTTTATTCCTATTAATTATATTTTCACTTGTTACCTATGAATTATTGAATCAGACCTAGATGACATGAAATTTTCAGCACAATTATAATTCAAATACTTCTTTAATTATTGATTATTCTCATTAATTTTCGATCATTTTATATATTTTTCCATAGTATTACATTTGGATTTAACAGATCATTCCCTCACATAACAGACAAATATTTGTGAAATTATGATACATTTCTGAATGTATTTTTACAATCTAAATATGCATATGTACAAAAAAATATATTTAAAAAACAAGTAAATTGTGTTTTACTATATGTACAGTGATGTTATGTAATTTTACCTTTGACATGTAAAATCACAGTCTACTTATGTAAATTTCATGATATTCTAGAAAGACAGTACAAAACTGTAAAATATACAGTAAGATAGTTTGACATTACTCTATTTTGGAACAGTGTATGCTTCATCTCCTGCTTTGCATTTGTGTGCTAGCAGTGTCCAAGCGTTTTTTTCCCCTTCTCATACCGCCCCCCCTCCCCCCCGCAATGGCTTTAAAACAGTTTAAAACAATCTCAGATCTTTTATTTTGCAAGGCCTTGGCTTGAATGAAATGTCCGTAATTAAAGAACAGATGGATCTTTGTATTGCAAAACAAAGAAGGAGAAAATGCCATGTTAAGCTGGCATTGCATCATACTGTTGATATAACCATTTGTTTGATCCAAAGAGATGATGTGGATTGAAAATGTGCCAGGGTGCATATCAGGGGAAGCTAATATCAGCGTGTGTAATTACTGATAGCCCAACGATCGCCCTCTGCTTGGATAAACCCGATTAGGATCGACTAGGCTGTAAGCCTCTCTAATCCACCGTAAGGAGAGAGGTATGGATGCAGGGAGGGAGGAAACTCAGAGAGAGACAGGGTGGCACATAGGGTGAAGGGGAGAAAGGGAAATAAAGATAAACAAGGTGCAAGAGGATGAAAAGCAGACAGGAACAAGACAGAGAGAGAGGAGAGAGAAGGCAGAGAAAAAAACAGGCGAAGAGAAGCTGCACAGTGTGTCAAAGCAGATCACTGCCCGCAGGAAAAACAGGCAACAACACAGCAAACTGAACTCCCTCCAAACCGCTTTTATCTCCTTCCACTGTGGTTTTGACCTTTGCCATTGCATCTGAGAGTTCAACCACATTTTATTTTAAATCACGTTCCTGCTCTGTTTGCAAAAATTTTTTTTTGTCTTTAATTTTCATTATATTCTGCAGATCTCTGTGCATGGTTGCTGTATGCACAGACTGTAGGTAGAAGCTGAAATGCAAAGTGTCTAAGTGCTGACTCCTCCTCCTCTGGCTGCATAATAAAGTCCAGTTTGTAAGTTTATCGGGTCACAGGGGCAGCTACTTAAGCAGAAAAACACAGAGATCCATGCCCGGTTACCAGAATAAGTTTGTAAGTCTGTAAGAAAAAAAGGCCCAGGTCTTTGATGGCACCTGTAAATGCTGAAGCAGGGTTTACCTTGAGAGTAGCAAGGTGAGAATTAAGTTGGTGGTATGTGATTAACACTGTCTATCAGCAAGATTACACAAAAACCACTAAGCTAAAGTTAATGAACAGATGGACAGGTGGGAATGGCAGAGGAGCAGACTGTTAGATCTGTATCCTTTCTCTCAAGAAACAGGACCCTGGCACTGAACCTCAGGGAAGATGTGCTTTTCTAGTTTAAAAGCTGCTTTGTTGTCTTTTCGTCTCAAAAGATGCTTTGCAAGACTTTATCTAATTACGGTCATCTCAGTTAAGTAAATTTGACTTGAAATAGCTCTTGAGTAAATGGAAGGGAAAAGAGAAAAGGGAGAAAAGAGCGTGAAAAGTAGGTGGGGGTATAAAGGAAACAAAGGGAGGGAATGTGATCAGAAAACACAGAGGAGTAACAGACTGGAAGAGAGACGCGTGAGAGGGAGAGAGAGTGAATGAAATAAATGCAATTTCCATGATCAGTTTAAGTTTGAGACCATTAGTCCCTGTACGTGTGTGTGTGTGTGTTTGTGTGGTGTGTGTGTGAATACACCGTAAACTTGGGGGAGCCACACAAAAGCCCACACATATGATGTGATACAGTAGATTCCCGTGATATGAACCCCTGTGTGGTTCTCACATACGGTATGGGGGGAAAAAAATCAATATAATCACAACTATAGTGTTACCATCCCATTTTTCACTCTCCCTGTGAGAGAGAGCACGCACTACATAAAAATTAATTTCATTTCAGCCTCAGATAAACTAGTGAGTGTCAGAACTCAGGCCACGCCTCTGTGTAATTTCCACTGTAAAAACTGAGGGAGAGTGAGAGAATCCACAGATTTCCTTGTCCTTTACTGACAAAGCTAAAGTGGCTCCACTTAACTGGTCAGAGGCCATAAATGCATTAAGAGTTTTCTTTGCATTAGCAGGCAACTTCTTGTGCAAACAACCACAACAGCAATCATGAGAAGTCATTTTGCTGCTGATGAGTCTGCAGCTGCTTCTTGAGGTTATAAACTTATAAAAGCTCTTTGAGAGAGGCAAAGTTTAAGTCTTTATTCCTTTTCTAAGGAAGGAGCTGATGTGGAGGTATGTTTCTAGTGACATTTGTTTGTCGGCAAGATTACACAAAAACCACCCAGCTGAACTTCATGAAACCTGGTGGAGAAGTGGATAGCGACCAGAGAAATACCTCAATAAATTTTGTTGTGAATCTGGTTTACTTTTCTTAAAATTACAATATAGTACATTGGCTTTGGTGAATAGCTCTTGTGTTTTTAGAACCTCTGGCTTACACATAACATTGTTTAACATCATTTATTTATTGCTTATAATTTGCATTAGTAACAACTTACTTGCTATAAACCAAAAAATAAAGAATACAGATAAAATAGTCCAAAACTAAGAAATAATAACGTTAAAATTGTGCTTTATTGAAGTAGTCTGCATAAGGAAATGTACTTAGTTGCTTCTACTGCTGTTCCAGAGATGGCTTAGCTGTAAAACTAGCATTGTCCTTGGAAAAGCTGCAATTTTGCCCTCACAACTTCTTTGTGTTTTAGTTTTTTATGATTACCTTGTCCAGTGAAGTTTCACTTCTATCAAAGCCAGCTAGATGCAGGGAAATGCATGAACAACTTACTGTCCAGAATAGTCTTTGAAATACTTTGGTATAGCTGCTATCTTTATTCATTTTTGCAGCATATCCAAGTAGTATAAGCTGAACATTCAGCCTTGCTGAATGTCTGAATGGAAGCAAACTCCTGCAGTGAGATTCTACAGTCTTGCAGAAACATTTCCAAAAGAGTGGAGGCTGTTCTACAAATGGAAGAGTGCTCATCTTCACAAAGAATATCTACATGTCCATGCACTTTTGTAAAATATATTCAGGGGTGCTTACCTGGCTTTTTGTAGGTAAAAGGTATCCTTAGAAGTGTATAACTTTATTTATAATAAAACTGTGTAATACATTAGTTGGCTTATATATTCAAATCTTCAAAATAATAAAGGTCTAAACATATTTCAGTGGAAGCCAGTACCACCTTTACCTCTGGCTACACATTTTTCCATGGATAGACAGAAGCCAACAGATTATGAGAAACATCAAAACATTTCGAAGGACTGAATAGTTCAGCTGAAAACACATTACACTATATTAAGTGTGGCATCCCATGATATACTAAAAACAAAAGTAGATTTATTTATGTCAGTTTACCAGGCGGTAATGCAAACAAATGGGAGGCTGAAGCGTCTACATGGCCTTTTACATGAGGTACAGTGTGTGCCCCAGGCCATTGGCTGTACTGCCTTCAGACTCAGACACAACTTTCTTAAACAGATCAGGCACTTTGATCATTTACAGCATAAGTGCAGGGGGGAGCTAATTTAATGAACGATGAAAGCACCATGGTAAGACGTGACACTGAGCCTTCATGCAGGACAAGGAGCTTGAAACTCGCTCAGCTAAATGGAGTACACAGTGTTTTTTTTAAATCATCTATGTGCTTATCCTGCTCTGCTATGCTTCGCATGTGGTGAGGCCCCGAGGGGCTTCATTTTCCCCAATGCTTGTGGAGATAGGAATATGAGAAAATTTGCTACCAGGGTTTCAATCAATAACAACACTTATACTTTCTTTAATAAGATGAAAAATGTAAAGCACATTGCACAAGTCTTATGCCAACCCAAGTTTTGTAAATGTTTGCTTCCAAGGTGCCAGACTTTCTTCTTATTCTTTAAAGTGGTGTTGTTCAATATTTTTGTTCACCACTGCGCTTTCCGGGGGGGTTTCTGTGGACATTGGCTGCTTTTTCACCAATATTCAGTCCAGTCTTTGTGTCTGACCTTTATCAGGTAAATGTGTTGTCAACACATAACGAAATCTTCACAGAGAAGCTAAGATCAGATAATAAGCCGTATGCTTTGGCACTTTGGTAACTTGAAGCCTGTCAAAAACCACAAAATTTGTTCCCATTTATGAAGCGCAAGTGTGTAAGTTCAATAAGGAAGATTAGTATTGACTCATCTGTCTGCTTTCCTACGTGGTTGGCTGTCAGTCTATTCTTTACATCACTTCCATTTTCCCACGCTGTAAAACTCAATGCTGACATCATTGCTTTAGTCCAGTCATCTTTCTACCAATCAGCCTCCACTCTATGTACTTTACATCGCACTGGGCATCTTTCATTCTTCCTTGCAGACTCCTTCATGCAACCCACCTCCTCCCCAATTCCGCCTCATGCAAACCACTCATCCAAGCCTCCATCTTATCTTCACCACCACGAGAGTCTAGACTGCGGAGCGAAAAACTTGACATAACTCAGGATATGTGCAGGGTATCCATTAAAACCATTTGAGGAAACTGGAATAAAACAGAAAAAAAATAATAAGTGGAATAAGTGGCAGGCCTAAAAAACTCTCTACAGCAGATGAACAGTATCCGAACGCCATGTCCTTAAGAACTAGAAGAAAATCTCACAAAGAACAGACCCAGGAGCTAAGAGTTGCATCTGGCCTCTTCAGAAATGTTCTCAGTGGAAGGGCGGATAGCAAGAAGCCTTTCTTAGTGAAGGAAGGGAAGAGAAACAGGGACAAAAGGCTGGGGTATGCCAGATTACATGAGAACTGGACTGAAAATTAGTGGCAACAGATCTTTTGGAGTGATGAATCCAAATTTGAAAATTTTGATTGGAATTCTCACTATGTACAGAGGAGGTCAGGAGAGAGCGTACAGCAGTGAGTCTCTAGGGCCAACTATAAAACATGATGGAGGCTCTGTCTGTCTGACTGGCATCGGCTTCATTTCTCATAATAACGATGCTCCCAAGTACAGTGCCAACGCAGTAACAGTATACCTGGATTCAAAAACACAGAAGGATCATGATCAGTCATGGATTGGCCTCCCCAGAACCCAAACCTCGGAGAACAGAATAAAAAGGCAGCCAACATCTGCAGAAGAGCTTTAAATGCCCTTCAGCTTGTACTGAGTAATAAAGTTTATCATAGCAAAGTTTCACTTTCTCCTAAAAGAAAAGCAGAGCTGGAAAAGAGATTGAAGAAGCACTTTTGGTCATACATTTGGTGGTTACTTTGAAAAATAATCGAACTAATTGTCACAGCACAAAATAACGTTTTATTTAATTCTCCTGAAAGTTAAACCGCCATCATTCCTGTTACTGAATTTTAGATTTTCTTTCACTGTTCACGTATTTAAAAAAAAAGCGACATAAAAAAAGGAGCCTTTATTCTGCCCGCTGGGGGCGCTGTGTTTTCTCCTATCACTCTTGACATTAGCGGGGTGCCACCAATCTCTTCCGGGTTCACTCCGACTCGCAAAGGTTGGAAATGAACCTATGAAGACATAATTTATGTACATAACCACGTTTCCCCGATAAAGGGAGAAGTTGTACTGTTATTTTTGGACCTGTGAGCTTTATTGAAGCTTGTAGCTGTTGAAGCCGCTGCTGGTTTAGCTCTCCGTGTAAGTTGAACATGTCTGCGGAGGAAGCGGACAAAACAGCCACCACTGATGCCAGCGCCGGAGACGAGGAGGAGGAATGGCTGTATGGAGGTAAAAACAACCACCTGACGTCCGCAGAAACGGTTCCTTCGAACCGACAGAGACGTGGAACACGATCTCTCTCGCTATGTTCCTAATTAACTGCTAACCAACAGATATCACTGTGCGCTATCCCGTTAATCACGAGCGTTAGCCTGGAAGCTAAGCTAGCAGCGGGTTTTTGGTCGGCCTGTTGTGGCTGCACCGCTCGAGTCAAATCATTTGAGTGTTACTCTGGCTTGTTATAACTTTTAACTGGACTATGAAGTGGCGTATGTATTTTCTGCAGCTCACCTTGTTAGTTTTAAAACAAAACTTTAGTTAAATATATATTAGATAACGATAAATGAACTCAGTTGCTTTTAATTTCTATTCCAGATGAGTCGGAGAGCAAAGACGAGGATGAGGAAGCCAAGCTGAACGCTGCTGTCAGGTAACTATAATTCAATCTTAGCCTGGATTTAAAACAAAAACCCTCTGTGTGTAACACATTTCAGGGTCAACGAGCGTTGGCAAAGTAACTAGCAAAGGTAATATAGTTCAGTACAGCTATCACTTCTCACGAACTCTAGGAGTATTTAAATTTTTAATAATTTTTAGATTTATTGAGGTGGATTTCAGCTGATGCTGTATCCCTGGGGAGGGACAAAAGGCACTATTAATAGACACTCAGAGGTCACTTTATTAGCTGCACCTTGCAAGTAACTGGGTTGGACCGCCTTTTGCTGTCAGAACTGCTTTAATTCTTTGTGGCGTAGATTCAGCAAAGTGATGGATGATTTCATCTGAGATTTTGGTCCATGTTGACTTCATGACATCACACAGTTGTTACTGATGAATCGCTGTACATCCATGAGAATCTGATGAGATATAGGTAGGCTGTATCCTACCTGAGAACCTCAGGTAGGATATGGTGTTTAAATAATGCTCAGTTGGTGTTATGGGAGCCAAACTAAAAATATCTCCCACTCCATTACATCACTAACAATGCTAAGTGGCAGCTACAAGGCAGGATTTGTCAATGCTGTCATGATATTCGTGCCTACCATCTGAATGTTGCAGCAGAAACCAATTCTTTGGTTGGTTATTTGGTTATATGATCTACTGCTGCTGTCCTCAGCTTGAATCAACCTGACCATTTACCTTTGACCTTTGGCATTGAGAGAACTGGATAGTTTTTCTTTCTTTATTTTCCCAAGTCCATTCTCTGTAAACCCTAGAAATGGTTGTATGGGAAAATCCCAGTGGATTTCTGAAATCAGCCATGTCATGCTCCCAAACTAAAATCACATGCTAGATGCATTTACTGCTATGTGATTGGCTGATTAGATTGCTTTACATCTAGTATGTTAGAATATTATTGAAAAGAGAAAATTATGAGGATGTTGTTTGTCAGTCGTTAAAGCTACACATCATCTCTTCATTTATACTCTGCTACATGTGCTGCAGATGCTGATGGCACTATTGCTGCTGTCATAGATTCATTGATCCTACAGGGGGAAACTCTGTTACAGCAGCAGCACAAAGAATAAAATTAGTGTAATTTAATCTAATCTTGTTTAGTAAAGGTACCTCTGGCTCATAGTGAATGCTTTATAATGACACCATTATTAAATTATACCCAGCCTTAGACAGATTTATCGAACATATCTGTGACAGGCCAAAAATAATTTTGGCTTACTGCTATATCATCACTTGGGCTCCACCTAACATACAGACATCTTACAGTTACATTATGTGCTTAAATTTGAATAACAAAAGTGGTTAAACATATTAAAAAAAAACCAAAACAAAAAAGGCAGCAGATCACATGAGTATGTGTACATATCTAGTTTAATTAAAAGCTACTAAGGGAGACTTAAAAACAAACGAATAGTCTTTTGAAACAATTTTCTCCTATTTTTTTTTTCTTTTTTACATACAGATGGATAATAGGACAAAATGTAACACCTTGAACTCTACAGTGAGGTCATGCTGTGGCAGCTTTGTTTTAAGTGACATTTTGGTGGCATGTTTTGTTTTTCTAATACTTGTTTTCTTTAAGATAAGGGTCACTGCAAGTAAATATAGTGTATAGTATAGTGATAATAAGTTATCCTTTGATTAAAAATTTCTTCCTTATTAGAATGGCCTCTGTTAGGATGTCAGTACTCTGATGACTGAATAGTTTAAAGAGTATGAAAATGATGTAAATCAGGTGTTGTGGCCTTCACAGTCACCAGATCTCCACCCAGGTGAAAAACTTTGTGAGATTTTGGACCCAGAAACTTTGGACTGAGAATAAATTTTATATTTGGTCTGTTGTGTCTAATGTTTTTTTTCAGTGCCCCTGCTGATGCTTCAACAGATGATGCTGCTGCGCACGCTACAGGAAATGGAGTTGCCTCTGAGGTGTGTAGCTTACATGCACAGTTTCAATAATTTTTGTTTGTTTTTATTACAAACTTATTTCCAACTCAATGAATGTTTCTTGTGTTGTTTTTACTTCTGGATTTTCAGGCCACAGGTGAGGCTGCAGGCGAGGATGTGGAGAGCGACAGCGACAGCGATGATGACGACGATGATGTCCGTGTCACGATTGGAGACATAAAAACCGGAGCGCCACAGTACACGTACGTTTGAGGCAAATTGTGTTGTTGTACATATTTTTACAGTTTGTGGCTGGTTTATATAAAAGCTGCTGGGTGAGGTTTCTGATTCGGAGATGGCTCATCACCTTGCTTGTACCTTCCTTGTGATGTAGCGTGGTGGTGTCAGCATCGTCCTCTGTGGGGTGCTTCTCAGGAGCAGGAAAACTATTTAGAATTTAACAAATAAATATTTCAAAAAGAACCTCGCAGCAAACCTCACAACGCAGCAACTTTAGATTAGACTATCAGTGCCACAGTAAATGTAAGGAAACTACGAACGTGGAGTCGCTTCAGGAAAATTCTGACTGTCCTTGAGTCTCTGAAATAAACAGAGATCCCAATTGAACATTTGTGAAGAGATCTGTAAGCTCCTCCTGAGAGGATCTGCCAGGAAGAATCTCAAATGTCATAATGACTTGATATGGGATCCTAATGAGTGAGTCAACACTAGCTGTTTGTACTACAAGCTTCTTAATGCTTTGACATGACGGAGTTAATGGACTTTTTGATCCACTTATAAAACAGGATGCTTCAGTGAACACATAAGTTCAAGTGAGCTATCAACAGCTAAATAAATGAATTTGCTGAAAAACTGAAAGGGTAATGTGAATATGGTAATTGTAATTTGAAGTTTATGTTGGGATGTTTCATTCAGAGTCTTAATACTGTTGCTTTCCTCCCAGAACTTATGGAGCCCCACCTGTCAACCTCAACATCAAATCAACAGGCTCCAGACCTTATGGACAAGGTGTCGTTCTCTACTGGCTTAATCTCTTTTTCCCTGAATAAAAACATACAATAAAGACAGTTTGCCTGTTTCATTACTGTAATGTCATCTTGTAACTTGTTGTATTGTTTATTTTCAGTTTCCGCAAAGCTGAAGGGAGTGGATCTCGATGCACCTGGAAACATTAACGGTGTTCCAGTGCTAGAGGTGGACATGGAGTCTTTTGAAGAGAAACCATGGAGGAAACCAGGTGCGTGTGTGCTTGTGTCTGTGTCTTTGCTTTTATAGACAAAATATTTAAAAGCCAGAGGCTGCCTCCAAAGGTGAGTAAATAAGCATTTTATATCATATGGAGAAAAAATAAATGTCTTACAGATTTCATTTTTACTACCGATCTCTCTCTTTTTAAATGCTTTTTATTGTGTTAGAAATCAAACACACAATTTATTATTATTATTTTTTTACTCTAGTGTTCCCCCTTCCCAAAAAAATCTTCTATAGTAGAACAGCTCCAGCTAAACTGACCGAAAGAAAACATTGAGTCTACGAGATCTAGGTAGAAGAATTAAAACTTGCAAGATTTCTGTAGGTGAATCTATGAAAAGATTGTAAACAGTAGCCTGCTGTGGTGTTTGTCTATGGAGCCATCATCTTTCCACTTTCTGTAGCTGTACGACTCATGGTTGGTCTTCCAAGTATTGCCAGCCTTAACAAAACGCTACATGGTGGAGGCACTCTTGCTTTGTGGTCATTAACACCCTCTAATCAGAGCCTAAAATGACTAGCGTGGTTGTGCATTAGTCCTATGCACAGCTCTGCAGACCATTGTCTACATTTTGTATCTGCTTAATGTCACGGTCTGTGACAAGCAGAAGTCACTGCTCCTTTTATCTTTTGCATCAAGAATGTAGTAGAGATTTTCTTAATATTTTAGACACTACAGTGTGCAAGTTGTTTAGTACACAAATATGACCATGTGTCTCTAATTCCATTCCATAGTCCATAATTGTTAGTCAACAGAAATATGGTATTAATTTTTTAAACTGGTTGCTATTCCTTCCTTTTTGAAAATTGCAAGGTTGACATCGTGGATCCAGTCTTAGCTAAATCTGTAAATCCATATTTGCTCCTCAGTAAAAAAAAAAAAGAAAAGAAAAAGAAAATCAGAGCACATCTGATTTTTTTACAGAATTTCATAAAATGTGCATGTTTTTGTTTTTTTTGTTTTTTTTCTATGTAGGAGCCGATCTGTCAGACTACTTCAACTATGGCTTCAATGAAGACACATGGAAGGCTTACTGTGAAAAACAGAAGAGGCTGCGTATGGGCCTGGAGGTCTCTACAGTTGGCTCAGTGACAAGCAAGATCACTGTAAGATATCACTGCACCACTGCTGGCTCTGTCTTTGTTTGTTTTTGTACTTCAGCTCCTGCTTCCACCAACCCTCAGTTTCTTTTTGAGCATTTTATTTGACTTTATACAACGTGTAAATGCCTAAACGTTAGCAGATCTAACGGCTAAATGTTTCATAGCTGTTCCATACAGGTCACAGGGCTACGTAACTTAAAGGGGAAAGCTGTCTGACCTCACTACACGTTTTAGCTTTTGTCTTCAGTTAACCACCAACACAGAGCATGTGGTAATGTGGCTAAATGAGTAAAGGCTTGCATTTTTAGGAGGCAGGTTCTACAGGGTGTTCACACAGGAAGCGATTAGCAATGTGGTAGCAACCAGAGTCAGTGACATGCTTTGATGTCAGTTGACCTACAGGGGAAAGAATAAAGACATTTATGTCATGTTATTTTTGTATCTAGGTATTTTCCTGGAAATCTACCAGCATCTGAATTTTAATTGTAAAAAATATAGCCAATGTGTTTCCAAAAACATGTAGCTACACAGTGACTTCAAAACCACGATGACAAATTTAGAATTTCGTGTACTGCTGCATGACCATTGCTTGACCGTATCTACTTTAAAATCAGCACCCTTGTTCTCCTTCAGAAGATGCATGAATTTTTTTGTGTGGCTCTTTTCCAGGTTCAGCAGGGCAGAACTGGTAATGAAAAAGACATACCCAGTTTGCCAGTTCACACCTCAAAGCCAGACTTCACATCTCCTGTCAGCTTGTATAAGTCTGCTGTCAGTCAGGTCACCAGGTAAGACTCCTGCCTCTACATTCACATGTTTAATATTTGGTAGAGAAACACACTTACAGTTTTTCAGTAGAGGTTAAGCGCACAGTGAAATACATAATCCAGTTATGGGGCTAGGGAGGGTTGGATGAAGATGCTTAAAACAACCACATACAGTTAACTGGCCATCTTTAACGGAAGGACGAGGAGTAAATTGTTGATGGTTTTGGTACAAGAAAGTTAAAATTTCATCAGTTTATTGTGTTAACAGTTTTTAAATCCAACATTCGCAGGCACCATCTTGGGTCATAAGGAGACACAAACACACTGGGCCACTTCCAGAATAATCACCAGTGTGCCTGTGGTTAAAATGAGGCGCCTTCCCATGGTTTTTATTATGTGTGTTACTCTCATTACCCCTGTCCTTTGTCTCAAAATGGTAGGATCTCTCCCCCTCAGTGGACTGGCCCGCCTCCTCAGGACATGTCTTATTATACGTAAGTGGGCATGGCCTTGTCCCTCCGAGGTTAAGGGGGCCTGATGGGAAATGCATAGATGTTTAAGGAATGGGCTTCTCTGGGTGCTTTTGAAGCCTCAAAGACAGCTTGATTTTCATTCTTGTTTCTTTCTGTTTGTGTAGTTGACTTGCATGTGTCTTTGCAGCTTTACAGCTTAAGCAAAAGAGAAGAAATGCTAACAGCAGGCCAGTTAACTATGTGAGGTTCTCATATCATATTAAAAAAGTTATTAGTTTCATTAATAATGATATTTATTTTAGTTGTATTGTAACAGTATCAGAAACTAACTTTAAAATATAAAATTAAACTAAACCTCCTAGGACCTGGTGTATGTGGACATCACATTTTGGGTTGTCTAGACAAAAATACTAAATTGTGCTCTACAAGGGCCTGATATCCACTTACGGGGACATTATCTTGCCACTGTTCTATCAAAATTTAAAACAAGTGTCCTCATTTGTGGATCTCATTTTTGTCATAAACAAAAATCAGGTAATTCTTTGTTTTACATTCATCGGGTCCCAATCAGCCCAAATAGCAAAGAGAAATTGAAAATGCATGCATGGAAGAGTTCGGGTCTTAGGAGGTTAAAGCTAATAAAAATGACAAATACTTTCAACACAAATAGGTGGAAAATCCATTTAAAGATGGCTTCTCTTTTTAAACCGCTATTTTCTTAAGTGTGTTCTTTAATGGTGTTATAGTTTTTATCTGAGACCCAAAAGGCTGATTTAACCAAGCGTAAAAAGAAAGTTACAAATTGTTTTAGATCTAAACTTTGGCTGATTGTTGCAGATATGATGGTGTCATGGTGGCTCTGCAGCTAATTGAATTTTAATTTCAGTTAGAGTGATGGCTTCTGCTGATTTATCAAAACAAGATAATCGAAATAAAACAATAATTGTGCCAAATTTTGTTGTGTTGTAATGCTCTAAAAGTCCTACATCACTTCTTGGCAAATTCAAATTTACTTATAATTTAACGTAAAAATTAAATTAATAGTGTTTATCTCTAAATTTAAGAAGAAAGTGTGAGTATTCATGGTAAGTAGCCTTTATCTCAGTGTTGTTGTTTTTGCCATAGTTAATGAGTACTGTCGTTATGTATGCTGGTAAAACAGCATAAATAACCATACGTACCCCTGGTTTACTAAATTACCAGACAGAAACTGACACTTTTTGGTGAATTTGGCTTGTAATTTATTTGCTCATTATTTTTGACTGTAGTACATTTGAAAGTAGCTGGAGCCCATTTTCTTTGGATCCTGCTCGGTACCATAATGTAAATTTTTAAAAAATTGTCCTTTTTTTTTTTTTTTTTAATTTTTTTTTTTTTTTTAGGAAATCGAGCGGCACAATCGATGTGATTGGTGGACAGTTGGCAACTATCAGCAGAGTTGAGGGTCGTCGCCGACATAATCTAGAGGGCAACAATATTCAGGTACAAGCAAAAACAGAAACTCGCAAGAAAAACCTCCAGTTATAGTTTGTTTATGCGTCTTTCACAGTGAACATAAGGCCTGATTTAGATTTCTGTGGGGAGTCTTTTTGTAGCTTATGATGTAACCTACATAAGTGGCCAGCATTGTTGTTGGCATTTATGCTCGTGCTGGTGTGTTAATTATCTTGTGGTCGCGCCCCAGTGTTTTATATGCACACCCAGCCGATAGAAACAAATAAAATGCTTGGACTTTTTTTCCTTCATGGATTCCCACTCTTTGTTGTGGGTTTTGTTTTTCATTTTTAGAGGCAAACATTTTTTCTCCTTTGTATGTTCCCTCACATCCATTAGGATGGTTTCAGCAATCTCCCTCTAGGAATTTGCTGACATTTGTGAGTCCTTCTATGAATCGTATTCCTTATACTGAGCAGTGATTGTTATTCTCTCACTGATGAACTCAAAAACAGCAGGGAAAAAGTAACTGGAAATGCAAAGGGGAGGAATCGACAGTACTGACAGTAGTTCGGCACTTTGTCCACCTGACATGTTTCTAGTGAGGTGTACACTGGGTTACGCCTCAGGATTTTAGAAGGCTTTGTGGTTACACAGTATGGCAAACTCAACTTCTGATAGCATCAGTCAGCTGTTTTTAGTATGTCGACAGACATTAAAACTGTGTGATGTTTGCTCTCTCTGTGTTCCTCCTCACCTCTCTGTTGTTGTGCAGGTGATCTCTGAGCACTCGACATCAGAGGCTGAACCTGCTCCTGCTAAGATTCCCACATTCTTCCCTCCCGGACCACTTCCTCCAAACATTCCCCCACCGCCATTTCTCCCTCCGCCACCAAACGTCAGTACTGCACCTCCACTCATCCCCCCACCCAGTAAGTTCAGTTTACTGTTTATCGTTATTATCATTATTATCATTATTATTGTTATGCAATATTTTCAGCATGTTTACTCTCTTCACTCCTTCTGTTTCTTTGTAGGGTTGCCCATTACTGTCCCTCCTCCTAGTTTTCCTCCACCAACTAGTGGGCCTCCTCCTTCTATCATCCCCACTATGGACAGGTAATGCGTCTGTACACACATACACACAGTTGCAGTTCAACTCTAGCACTTTAAATATGGATGTTTTTAAAGCTAGTGCAACATCATAATGTATAGCTTGAAAACAACTTGACATAACATAAATATAGACATGTATTCACAAGTGTTTTCAGCTGCATTTTACACCTGTGCACACACTTTAAGTTTACTTCTTTGTACTACCCCAAACGTGCACTGGGGCACTGACCTGCAATTCAGTGACACTGTATAGGTATTATATAAAAGGTTTGTTTTGGCCTTTTTCTTTCTTTTTTTTTCTTTTTTTGGTGCAAAGTTTAAACACACACACATAGTTATTCAAGCTGTGCAACCTTGGGTTAATGTCTAAGGAAACACAGCCTCATGTTTTTTAATGTGTTTTCATTCAGTTCTAAAACTTGAGAAAAGGTATGATGACTATATAATGAAACATAACAATGCCATTGGATGCTATATGACTATATGAACAGTAATCGTTGCGTCAGTGAAAAGGACAACACGCGCACACACATACACACTGAAGTAATGTTTCGTTTCTGTGTGTTTTCGAAGCAGCCATCCAGGAGGTTATGATGGACGCTCTGTTCCTCCGTATCCGTTTCCTCAAGGTACAGACCAATGTAATCTGGTGCTGTCAGTGACAGATGTGGCAAACGTTACGAAAATGCATGTTGATGCATACATTTGCACCATCACCATTTGTCGTTACATATTTTTATTTAAATGAACTCCAGCTTTCCCTCTTATTTGTTTTCAGGTGCTTACCCTCCCCCCATGGTTGGAGGTGTGCCTCCTCCTTGGCCTCCGATGATAGATAACTCCAAACCTTGGGACTATTATTCCCGCCGAGATGACAAAAGAGACAAGGACAGAGAAAGACCCAGAGAGAGGACACATGAGCGGGAACGAGAGAGGGAGCACAGCCCTTCAGCTATGAGCTACACCAGGTACACCAGCGGGACAAAAACAGAGTAGTGAATGGGCTGCTGGGGGATTTGAATGGCATCTGTAAAGCCACAGAAAGGGATAAACAAATAATTTGAGCAGTTTCTTTTCAGCTGTTCGTGGGTATTGGTGTATCAGTGATCATACATATAGTTGTCACGCGGTCGTCAAACTCATCACAAATGTTACCGCGAGCAAATTAAGAGTAATAAAAGAAAAGTGAACAATCGATGTTAAGACGCTGCTTTAAACAGAGACTGAGTTGTTTTATATGTAAATGAAGTAAATTCTTCTTTCCTTTTCGTCTTCTACAGCGACGAGGAGCGGTATCGGTACCGTGATTATCAAGAGCGTGGTTACGCAGAACGCCACCGTGACCGTGCAAGCCGGGAGAAAGAGGAAAGACACAGAGAGAGGCGGCACAGAGAGAAAGAAGAGGGGCGCCACAAATCCTCACGCAGGTAAATGAACACAGTTTTTCTTTCACCCCTGTTGTGTAACTAGTTTATTTGCCAAACTGGAGCATTTTATTTATTTGGTTAGTTTTCTGGTCTTTTAAAAGTGAAAGCCTGTCACATAGTTAACGCTGATGAAAGTTGCTCTCTGTTTTATTTATTGGGCTTAGTTTAACTCCTGTGAATACTATAAATGGATACTTTATGTAAATATTCATGCATTTCTGCAGACAACAAATTTTGATTCTGGAGGTTCTGTGGTTTCCTGTTCAGGGCAATCATATATGAGCAGGCAAAAAAGGGATTGCATTAAATAAACTCTATTGCAATTTTTTATTTTTAGAACTAATGAATAATATCTGTATCCTTAAACACTGATCACTGGGAGGAACAGGAAGTATTAGTCCTGATACACACCAACAAGTCAGATGTCTATTCATATTAATGTACAGAATTCACCTGCTTGCTGCTACTACTGCACATTCACCCAGTGTATATACACTATATGTCTGTATATATATAATGTTCTTCCTCTACACCCCCCCCCCCCCCCCCCCCCCCAATTTTTGCACATGTCGAGGAGCGTGTCAGGCTACATTTCACTGTGTGTTATACTTGTATAACTATGCATGTGACAAATAAAGAACCTTGAACTTGAACTAAACCAGAAGCCCTAAAATATTGGCTGTTATTGCGTAGACAACACACACAGGGTTCCAAGATGATTGGACTTTTAATCACGTAGCGTTGGTGTTCTAGAGCTAAGCTTATGCTGTGAAATGAAATGTAAACATGTGAGTTAAACAGAAATATTTTAGCTTTTACGAATTTTCAGTTGTTCCATATGAAAGTAGAGTTTAAACTAAAAGCAGTAGCAGCTCACGAAGTGTTAGTTTTATCGAGATCTGTCCTTCTAAAACGTTGAGATTCAGTGTTTTTAAACAATTAAAAAGTCAGCTGTAAACTGAAGTCACAGTTTACAGCAACAACAATCCCCCCCAAGAATTTTCAGACAATTTGCTGACGTCATTAAAAATGTCATATGTGTGATATGAGGATCGAAATATCAGAGGAACAAAATTGCTCAACTGACAAACCCTGAAAATATGAAGGTTTTTAATACTTTATTTTCTTTCCACCTCTCCGCCCTGTCTAACCCACGGTTCCTCTCTTCATTCTCCGTTGTCTTTGCCCTCTCTTCTCTATTTCTCTTCTTCTCACCTTTCATCTGTATTGATCTCAACCTTTTTTTGTCCGTGTCTCTTTTTCACCTCCTCTTCCTTCCCATCTCCTTACACCTGCCCTTCTCTTCCGATCATTTTTTCTCTCTCCTGTTCTCTTCACCTTTCATTAGCAGCAGTAGCAGGAGGAGGCACGACAGTGAGGAGGGGGACAGCCACAGACGGCACAAACACAAGAAGAGCAAGAGGAGCAAGGAGGGCAAAGAGGCCAGCGAGGAGATCAGCGCAGACCAAGAGAATCAGGAAGCCATGGAGTAGCGATGACCACTTCCCATCTTTCATCCCTTCATTTGTCTCCATGCTGACCAGAAAGGGAGAAAATGAACGAGAGACCAAGAAAACCAGAAAGTGGCTGAGTGACAGATGGACCTGTCACTC
Organism: Copadichromis virginalis; assembly: GCF_057382275.1. Taxonomy (NCBI): domain Eukaryota; kingdom Metazoa; phylum Chordata; class Actinopteri; order Cichliformes; family Cichlidae; genus Copadichromis; species Copadichromis virginalis. Next base: position 26,207,759 of record NC_140623.1, read on the forward strand.
TCCTCTCCATCAGTCTCCATTCTCCTCCACCCTGCTGTCATTCACCCTCACCATCACTTCAGAATAAATGGAGCAAAGGAGGAGGTGAAGGAGGAATGGTCATTCTCCTAACCCATCTTTTCCATCTGATCAGGCAAAACATCATTTGGTCTTTAACCACCTCATTTTTCTCTCTGCCCCTTCTTTCAGAGCACTGCTGTAAATCAGGCTCAAAGATTTCACTGTATAGTCGCTATGATCAGCAGAATTTGCTCTTCTTCTGTTGTTTGTATGTTGTCCATTTGTTCTTGTCCCCAATGAAGACTTCCTTAGAAAGCTGTCAGTTAAGTTCAATTAAACACTTTTTGATAAGATGTCTTTTTGTGACTTTCTTGGAATAAATACTTGTCTACTGTTTTCATTTCTCCAGAGCCTAATAATGTTTGTCATTTTTAATTTTATAGTCTCCCCATTATGCATCTTTAGCTCACAAATTTATGAAGTAGAAAATATGTATGGTTCTTTTCAGATTAATTAAAGAGGACTTCATACACACTTTTCTATATTTTTATTCCTGGACTTTTTTTTTTATATAAAAAACTTTGCGTGATTCAGTCTAAAAATAATGCTTATTTATGTAACGATGAACTTTGGAGTAGTCCCTCAGTTCATCCATCACCTGAATCCAGACTTGGGCCTTTAGACATCTTTCTTCTGACGGACTGCATCATAAAAGACGGAGGTCAGGTGGGTTGGTTTTTCTCTGCTCATAAAGAAGCTATAAGGAGAAAAAAAATGTCTTAAGCTGAGCATTTTGAAGTTGATGTGTACCCTATGCACACAAACTTTATTTAAAAAAAAGGAAACTTTAATGTGAGGATCAACCATTGAAAAAGTACATGACAAAATAAAAATCACAGTGGACCCTCTTTGACTTCAATCATTGAGTTCGTGTAGAACAGGCGCTAATTCCAGGCCTCAAGGGCCGGTGTCCTGGGTCAACACACCTGAATCAAGTGATTAGTCCATTACGGACGATCGAAGTCGCAAAGGAATGACGTCACAAGAAGGTGATTGGTCACTTGCAATGTTGAACCTGGAACAACATTAATTATGATGATGTGGGAACAACGCTGACACGAGGAAATCAGATCGTCCGTTTATTACCAGGCCTCTGAGGAACTTCAAGACATGTTGAGGAGGTCATTTAGCCATTTAAATCAGCTGTGTTAGATCAAGGACACCAACCCTTGAGATGTGGTGTAGAATAATATATGTACAGAGTTTTACACCAGAAAGCCTTCAAATATTAAAATCCCCTCATTATCAATTTAAGACTGGGCTTGTCAGTTAAGTTGGAAGCATCTTGTGTCCAGGAGCTAAAATATTGAATGAAAACATTGTGTTCTTTTTGTCTTTCCAAGCATTTTCCGCATCTTAAAACGACTCTTCAAAATGTGACATTTTTTTTCTGAATTTACTTTTAAACTGTTGGGTTGCAAACCTCTCTACTTTGATCTTATCTCACATTGTCTCTGAAGTCTTCTGGTTTGTTGCAAACCTAAGACAAAAGCTTTCTGCTGGTAACCATTTCAAACAAGCCATACTTGTTTGTCCATTTTCTAATTATACCTATATGAACTTTAACATTTGGTATGCTAAGGCCTGTAGCTCTTGGGTTTTTTGCATTTTCTCTGACCCTTAACTGAATTTGCCAGGATATCCACTGCTTTTTTGTGAATAATCTTGTTTTTTGTAGAATACTTAAAATTGTTTGGAAATGAATAACCCTTCCTAGATCGATGTGCATCAACAGTTGCATCTCTAAGATCATTGCTGATGTCTTTCCTCTTTGGTGTTTTTGTCCTGGATGCTGCAAACTGCTAAAGGTTTGTGCTTTTATAGAGTCTGTATTTGGATGAAGGAGTCACATTTTTTTTCTTTAATTTGTCATTTGTTATGGGTCCAATTAGAGATGACTACCCTATGAGTTCTGACAACAATAAACTTCCCTGTTTTCAGTTACCTTAGAGTCAGTTGAATGCAAATAGAGGGTGTTACAGATACCCGAGTAACACTTGCAATAGTCCTAATTTTACTAACATAAAAGGATAAATTTGTGATCTCATGTATCCATGAGTATCAGTGACTAATCGGGGAAGATTATCTCAGTGAATAAAGAAAACATCAAATGCACTTTATTACAGCCCACACAATGCTCCCTGTTGCATGTGATTGGATCGATATTCCTCAAAGAGGTCAAAGTCTTCCTTCGATCATCCCCTGCTGTTTGCCTTTGCTGCAAAGGTTAACAGCACAAGTGAATAAATCCTGCATCCAGAGAAATCTGTGAGGCTGTGAAGTCAAAATAGAGCTTGGAGGCAAACAGGGAGGCAGTAACAAAAGAAGGAGGAGGAAATCTTGAAAAGCACAAAGGAGACATTTAAAAGATGAAGTGTGTTGTTCTGTTGCTGAGTCTGCTCTCGGTGGGACGCTCAGCTCCCGTGAGCAGCTGTGACACTCTGATAAACCCAATAACTGTCAACACGGATGAGGTAAGTTGCTTTGGAGCAAACTTGTCCTGATATTGGCTCTTGGAGGGAGAAAATTTAGAAAAAAAACCAATCCATTGTCAGAATTACAATACAATTAAAGACTTCATATTGAAATTTAGGGGTAGTGAAGTCCTGGGATTGCATCCAGCACCTGGCTGGTTGGTCTGTGTGGAGTTTCCATGTTCTCAACGTGTTTACACGGGCGCTCTCGAAGTACTCCGGCTTCCTCCCACAGTCTAAAGACATGCCGCAGCCTCAGAGTGTGGAAGATGTGCGCCGTCTCATGGGCATGGCCAACTATCTTGCGAAGTTTATGCCACAACTAGCCACAATCATCACACCATTAAAGGAACTGCTAAAAGACAGAAACGAGTGGATATGGGCGGAGCCACAGGAAACAGCATTTAGGAGACTAAAAGAGATATTAAGCTCTCCAGAAGTGCTCACTCAGTACTCCAACTCAGCAGATACACGAGTCGCTGCAGATGCATCGCCATACGGTATCGGGGCTGTTCTCACTCAGAAACAGTCTGACAACTCCTGGCGACCGGTCACATATATCTCAAGAGGTCTCACAGACACAGAGAAACGCTACGCGCAGATAGAAAAGGAGGCGCTCGCTGTAACGTGGGCGTGTGAACGACTGTCATCTTACCTCATGGGCTTACAGTTCACTCTAATCACAGATCACAAATTCCTGGTCCCTCTTCTGAGCACAAGAGGCCTGGACGACCTGCCTCCACGCATCCTGAGATTCCGCCTCAGGCTGCTGCGCTTTACTTTCACCATTGTCCATGTTCCAGGGAAGAACCTCGTCACTGCTGATGCTCTCTCACGAGCACCGCTGGCGGGGCCTCCTTCTGCTGGGGATCTTCAGCTGGAAAAAGAGGTGGAGGTTTTCGTGGACGGTGTAGTTTCCCATCTCCCAGCAACAGATAAAAGGCTGGAGGAGATTAAGTTGGCGCAGGAAATGGATGACCTGTGTAGAAGGGTGGTGAATCAATGTGCGACAGGCTGGCCAGAAAAAGGTAAACTAGATCCAGAGTTAAAGGGGTACTGGGAATACAGAATGGACTTCAATCTAGTCCATGGTCTTCTCATGAAAGGGGAGAGACTTGTGATACCACCTCAAATGAGAGCGGAGGTTTTGTCACGTTTGCATGAAGGCCACCAGGGCGTTTCAAAATGCAGGGCCAGAGCAAAAGAGTCGGTGTGGTGTCCGGGCATCTGAACCCAAATACGTCAAATGGTAGACAGGTGCGAAACATGTCAAAAACATAGGTTACAGTGCCGTGAACCAATGCTGGCAACTCCTGTTCCCCAGCCAACATTTATATGTGGGGCCCATATGGTTTGGAAATGGGCTGAAAAATGGGCCCCATATAGGATTGTCCGCGGGTTCCGTAATGGCCCCATATTAAATGCCCATATAGGTGTTATGTTAGGAAAATCTGGGAACTAAATGGGCCCCAACTGGGAAAAGTACACAGAAACCCACCTGGGCCCCATCTTTCAAGTTTTTTGTGGGTACCATGTGGGCACCACATAGGCTAAAAAGTGGGTTTTAAGTGGGATTGTCCGCGGGTTCCATAATGGCCCCATTTAATAAGCCCATCTCGGTGTTATATTGGTAAAATCTGGGAACTAAATGTGCCCCAACTGGGCAAAGTACACAGAAACCCACCTGGGCCCCATCTTTCAAGTTTTTTTGTGGGTACCATGTGGGCACCACATAGGCTAAAAAGTGGGTTTTAAGTGGGATTGTCCGCGGGTTCCATAATGGCCCCATTTAATAAGCCCATCTCGGTGTTATATTGGTAAAATCTGGGTACTAGATGGACCCCAACTGGGCAAAGTACACAGAAACCCACCTGGGCCCCATCTTTCAAGTTTTTTGTGGGTACCATGTGGGCACCACATAGGCTAAAAAGTGGGTTTTAAGTGGGATTGTCCGCGGGTTCCATAATGGCCCATTTTAAATGCCCATCTCGGTGTTATATTGGTAAAATCTGAGAACTAGATGGACCCCAGCTGGGCAAAGTACACAGAAACCCACCTAGGCCCCATCTTTCAAGTTTTTGTGGGTACCATGTGGTTACCACATAGGCTAAAAAGTGGGTTTTAAGTGGGATTGTCCGCGGGTTCCGTAATGGCCCCATTTTATAAGCCCATCTCGGTGTTATATTGGTAAAATCTGGGAACTAAATGGGCCCCAACTAGGCAAAGTACACAGAAACCCACCCAGGCCCCACCTTTCAAGTTGTTTTGTGGGTACCATGTGAGTACCACATAGGCTAAAAAGTGGGTTTTAAGTGGGATTGTCCGCGGGTTCCATAATGGCCCATTTTGTAAGCCCATCTCGGTGTTATATTGGTAAAATCTGGGAACTAAATGGACCCCAACTGGGCAAAGTACAAAGAAACCCACCCGGGCCCCACCTTTCAAGTTGTTTTGTGGGTACCATGTGAGTACCACATAGGCTAAAAAGTGGGTTTTAAGTGGGATTGTCCGCGGGTTCCATAATGGCCCCGTTTTATAAGCCCATTTTGGTGTTATATTGGTAAAATCTGGGAACTAAATGGACCCCAACTGGGCAAAGTACACTGAAACCCACCTAGGCCCCATTTTTCAAGTTCTTAGTGGGTACAACATGAGGAAAACATGAGCTAAAAAGTTGGAATGGCATTAGCAGTGGGTTCTGTATTTGCATCTTATTTCTAGTTTGAATTGACTAAGTTCTGGCACTGAGTGGGCCCCATGTAGTAAAACAGTCACAAAATCAATTTTTCAGACGGCTAATACGGGTTCTGTGACACAAAGACACCAAATATATTAAAGCTGACCGCAAACAAAATCTAGTTTGTAAATAAAACCATTTCAAAAATCACGAGGGTACACAAAACAACATTTTTCACATTTATTTTGTCCAACAACTGTGATTTTACGTAACTGTATTCCAAAGTGCGTAAACGTTTAAAAACTAGAAATGTCGAACTACAGCAAAATTCCTTAGATATTTGGAACTGTAGCAACATGGGGAAAAAGTCAGATGGAAAACTCAAAAGCTTATCTTGAATCAGCAGGGTTTGTTTTTTTACAGAGCCGTAAGTCTATTTTGTACCCTTGCAGCCCTCGGTCCTCCTCTGTCTTTAGCTCCACTGAACCACTTGGACAGAGCCTTCTCTGCTTCTTGCAAGTTGACTTTTGATGTTAAATAATTCTTCAGTGCCTCTGCAAATGAAGAAGAAGAAAAATGGGCAAGCCAAAGTAAAGTTAATCTTAGCTTACTTCATTTGGTGATGATTTGCAAAGAACAATGTTTATTTCACTTTATTGCCTCAAAAAATACAAATTGCATGATAACCAATCTCAGTTACACTTTCAAACACTTTATTAAAAAAGTTTAGTTTTCTAAAGTTCAAATTTCTCAAGTGAAACTAACTTACCATACACAACATTAAAAAGACGCAAATCTCTGAACTTTTTTCCCCCATGTCGGCCAAGCATGTTGTACTCCACAGCCAGCTCGGGTGATATGAGGAATTTCATCATCCTTCTTGTGGCATCGTCTACACTTGTTTCCCCTGTATCTGCTACCATGGCAACCTGAGGGGAACATACAAAAAGGACAGATTAGATACTGGCATCTGGTTAGGATGCCTCCCTGGTGAGGTGTTTTGGGCACGTCCCACCAGGAAGAGACCCAGAACACCCAGGACATGCTGGAGGGACTATGTTTTTCGGCTGGCCTGGGAATGCCTTGGGATTCCCCCGGAAGAGCTGGGCCAAGTGCCTGGAGAGAGCGAAGTCTGGGCCTCTCTACTTAGTACCGGATTGGGTCGAGGGGCAGCAGCCTAAGCTTAAGATAATGGACCGGAATGGAGGATAAATGGACGCTTTACATATTACTTAATGTTTACTGTGTGGTGATAAAAAAAAAAAAAAAATGGTAGTAAACACAAGCTAAACTAAAAAAAATTTATTGCGCTTCCTTAACCCTTTATCCCCAATAATGTTACGCAGGATAACTGGTAGGTCTGGTAGGTTTTTTCCTCTACTGTATACTATATGAATGTAATCAAGGATTAATAACAGAAAGAAAAAAGAAATTGAAATTTTGCCATTTTTACTAAAGGCAATCAAAATGTACATGAATAAAATATTTAAATTAGTCAATTCAAATTAATAACTCTAAAACACTGAACAAAATTAAGTATTTGACCCTGTGGTTTATTTTCGGACATCTCTTTTCTTCTAAAAGTCCAGGCGTGTTGGGCCCCTGGCAGAGCTCAGGTTTGACGAGACAGGTTTGGAAAAACCTGTCGCTGGCGACTTTTTGGAGGCTAAAGGGTTAAAATAAATAGGAATTGGCCAAAATTTGTATAAACTATGAAATAGCAGAACAAAAGTAAAAAAAAAAATCTTTATCTGTTATCAGAATCAAATATTTGATTAGAATAAAAAATTTAACTTTCTGGAAGATTTCTCGTTACATCTGTCATAAAAGTAACAACATCTCAGAAAAGAAACATGATAGCAACAGAAAAATATGATAGCAGTGTGATGTGACGGTCCCTGGCCAGATTTTTACACATATTATAAGCCCTGTGACACAAAAACCACAGAACTCTGACACGCACAGACTGTTTTCCTTCGTGCTAATGAAGAAAAATGCTGGTCTGGTATGTAAAAGGGAATTTATTCTTCCAGGACCTGAAGCTCCGTAATGCAGCCCTCCAACAGCCAAACCTATCTGTTCTCTGATTGTCTTGATGCATGCTCAATCATCCAGGTAAGTAAATCTCCAAAAGTTGATTCTGTTCATCTGGACGTAGCGCTTGCAGCATTTTCTCCCACTGAAAATGCTACGTCCAGATGAACAGAATCAACTTCTGGAGATGTTCTCTGATTGGATTGTTTAATTGGTGATTGACATGAAATTGACCAATCAGCTGAAAGGAAGAAAAATAGGGTCAAAATTTGGATGTGTAAGTATAAATCCACACACAGCCAGGAAAGCCGAGCGCAGAGTTGTTTGTAGCACCAATTCAGCCAGAGTGGAGCCAGATGGATTTTCCATCCATCCACACTGTAAAGTCTATAGACCAGCAAGTGATAAATTAACAGTGTTGTTGGTATTTTCTAAAACAGGAATTGCTGTTTATAGTCCTCCTGTATATCTGCATGTTCCCTCCCAATTAAAACCTGTGATAATGGAGATTCAAATTCATGTCATACCTATACCAACAGTTATCAAGTATCCAGATCGACCTTTACTGATGTGCTCTGTCAGTGCGCCCCAGGGCAGCTGTGGCTACAATGTAGCTTGCCATCGCCAGTGTGTGATTGTGTGTGTGAATGGGTGAATGACTGAATGTAGTGTGAAGCGCTTTGGGGTCCTTAGGGACTAAAAAAGCGCAATACAAATGCAGGCCATTTACCATTTAAAGGAAAATTGTTATTTCCATGTATTTTCCTGTTCTGCCTTCAACTTTGAGGACTTCCCCCCACATTTCTAGTTGTGACAGTGCACCTACAACAAAAAAAACCTGCTGTGATTTACATTTGTTGAAAGAGCAATTTTGTAAAATAGTCTATTTTTGTATGCACAGTTTACAAATCTGTCCTGTACAGCATGGACTGATTGCATGCTAAAAAGTTGTTGCTTAAAAATAAAACAATAAATTTTTAATTAATAACATCAGCAGAAAGCCTTGTTATTAATTAGATGTACAATTTCTATAGAATACGAAACAACTCAGTTCATTTTTGATCATATCAATACCAGCACAACTAGTGATGGGATTTTCGTCTCTTTTTAGAAAGCCGGCTCTTTCGGCTCCCAACCGGCTCTTCAGGTTGTTTTGTTGCTTTAATTAATTTATTATTAACAACAATATAAAATTATGAACAAAAGGAATTACTAATGTAAAAAAAGAAACGTGGTTTTAATTATATATGTTTATATATAAATATATATGGTGGCCCCTAGAGACAAAGCATGTTAGGGCTGGGCGATATATCGAGTTTTTTAAAAATATCGATATATTTTCATACGAGATATAAGATGTGACAATATCGTTTATATCGATATAGTCTATGTTACGTTATAATTATACTTGTGGAGCCGCAGGTTTGCCTCTCTTTCGTCCACTTTTGTCTCTACGCAACGTTACTCGGCCTCGCCTCTCCTTCACTGAACACAACTCCCCCTCCCCCATAGCTTCACCTGCAGGCAATGACAAGATGAAAGCGGAAAATCTCCGTTAGCGAGTTACCGTGCGTGGGGCTGGACAGCGTCAACGTGTTAGCGAGCTAACCGCGCTAACGAGCTAACCGCGCTAACGACATGCAGCCCGGAGGTGCTGCACGGCCTAAAATCCTTTCATTTTCTCAAAACTCGACAGTGCGCCTTATGTATGAATTCTGGTTGTGCTTACTGACCGCGAACCGATTTTATGTGGTACACAGCGCTCGGCAATCTGTCAAAAAATGTTTTAATATGACTTTGCTAAGCTACGGAGCTGCACCACTTGATGGATTGTCGGAGGATTACGGCTACCGAGGAGGAACCTCGCGGAGTGATACGTACTGTGTGTGTATAAGGACCACAAATGGCACCTGTTCAGAGACGTGGTGCAGCTGTGAAATCTGTCTCTTTGTTATTATGCTCAGCGTCTATTAGTTTACATTTTGACTGCACAATTGTGAGCTTTTTGTTATGCACAAAACCAACATTGTTTTCTTTTATTTATGGACCATGATTATTTAATAAATGCTGATAATTTATTTTTGAGTAATTTCTTCATGTACATCTACGCTGTATGTAAATAAAAGTGCCCGTGTGACATCTGGGACACAGTGTGACTAAGAACTCTCTTTTTGTTAACTTATGGCTTTAAAGAAAAATCGAGATATATATCTTATATCGCCATCCAGCTAAAAAATATCGAGATATGAATTTTGGGTCATATCGCCCAGCCCTAAAGCATGTACAAACTCCAAAACCCATTTCTAGCGTCAACTGAACTTCCAAAACAGAGCTATCTAGATCACTTAATTTACACAATTGAAATCATATGTGTATTGTTTGTGTATTTATACACAAGCACTCATATATTCATAAAAAAATTCCAAAAACTGTTCATTTACCTGTTACTACCACACACCAAATCCGGTCGTTGGTACTTCCTGGCTTGTGTAGCCACTAGGTAACAAAATCTCAACACTGTGCCTAGCATCCTGGAGCACTTCTGTTGTGTTTTGTACGTGCTTTGGAGTTTGTACGTGCTATGGAGTTTTTACGTGTTTTGGGGTTTGTACGTGCTTTGTCTCTAGCGGGCACTGTAAATATACTTTTATTTATTCTCTCCACATAAAATTTAATAAATAAATCATATAATACAAAAAAACAACTATTTACATTTCAACTTTTAACTATTTAAATTTTCAGCTTTTTCCTTTTAAACAAATGTAAAGTGAAACAACACAAAACACCACAAACCACAACACAATTAAATATAAATTATAATATGAAAACAAACAGAAGATGCACATTCTCTGTCATATGGGCCTGCATGAATAAACTTTCTGAATCCTTTATCATCCGCAATTGAAAATAGTTGTGGATGATTACTATACCTTTCTAATGTGACGTTGTTGTCCCTGCCTCTTTCTCTCTCTCTCCCTCCTGCTCTGTTACTGTGCTACTGCGTGTGTAACAACCGCCCCTCCCCCCTCTTCCCAGCGCAAAGCACAAGGCTCGCGTGCAGAGTGAAGCGGAAAAAAAGTGCGAGAGAGAGAGAGGGTGAGAGAGAGAAAAAACACACGCTTGTGTCGTTCACTTCAAAGAGCCGTTTCGTTTTGACCAACACATCACTAACAACCATGATGAAAAACGCTCATCTGCTTCCATCACCATCAGCTGATTAACATTGAGCTGCTGCAGTCAACACCATCAAACTAATTTAGTGTTTAATGTTATGTTATTGAATGCTTTTATTTTTAAATCTTTACCAGCGCTTAAAGACTGTAGATGTTCACACCTGGTGTTAGAAAACCGAGCTCACAGCAGTATTTTTTTTTATAACAGGAAATTTAAATTTTTATTGGTTACCGTGTTTATTACCACTTTTATCAGTAATGTACTTCCTATAAAATATGGATTTGATAAGTTACCGGTTTATTGAAATCAGCTAGTGAACACATCGATCACTTTATTGAACTACACGCCTTACACTCTTGTGAGCTCTGGTTACTAACAGCAGGTGTGAATGTTTGGAGTCCAAAACGCAGATAAAGATTAGAATAACAAGGCAATGTAAAATCAGTTTAATGCAGTTGACAGTAGCAGCTCAGATGGAAATCAGCCAATTGTGAGGAGAGCAGAGGACCAAAACTGTCAGAGTTGTGGGACAAGTGAAGAGAACACTGTTGGGATTATTGTTAGCATAAAAGATGAAAATTAAATAAATGTTAAATTTTAAAATAGATCATTGCCTCCTGTGCCTAAATAAATATATATACTTAATACCAGTAAAAAAAAAAAAAGGATGCCCCAAAGACCATCACTTTTCAATAATAATAATAATAATAATAATAATAAGTAATACAAATAATATGAAAGTTACTTACATGTCAAAGATGGTGCTTGTGATCTTGAAGAATCTAAACGTGATAAGGAAATGAAAGAAAGTGCATGAGAAAATACAAACATTTTTGTTTTTTCCCAGGATAATTCAATATAAAAGATTCTCTTACTAATGCACAAAATGAACAGTGTAATTAAAAGTTTGAAAGGCACTGCATGTGTTTATATGATAAACTGACTAATTCAAGCAGCAAACACTAGCAGTGCAAAAATGTATCTAACTAACTGACAGACTTTAAAGTCACAGGAAGATATATCAAAATGGTGACTTATGCCAGAACAAATGACTTGACAGACATAAATCCTAAATTCCTTTAAGTAAAAAAGGAATTACTTTTTTATAAGTGGTCCCTAGTGGTTTTCTAATTATTACATGGCTTGTTAATTTTTTATTAAATTATTAAGAAGCCAGATGAGTTCAAAACATTTACAAATTACTATAAAGCACTATCCAAACTTCAAATCAAGTGGCAAAATCTCCAAATTAAAAGTACTCGCAAACTATAAAAATTTGATTATACTTAAAAATATGCAAAAACTAATTTAGTGGAATTTTTACCTGCTCAAGAATACATTGAACATGCAATATTTAATTGAAAAGAACAAAATTTGTGTACTTTTAGAAAGGATTATTAAATATTTGGGGATACTAGCCATAAAGAGGGTCTCGTACATTTACGGGCATCTAATTTCCTGGATTTAATGGTTTAAAAGTTTAATAGGTCTTTGAAGTTGATAATAAAATTGAGTCCATTATTAGCAAAAAGAATTTAAAAAAAAAAGAGCAAAAAAATGCTTAATATATAATAATTGTTTTAAACTTTAGCTTTGTAATTGTAGCAGATTTCATTATGTCTGTAATTTTTTATTTAGCCCCACAGTAGTAAAAGCCATAAATGGGAGTTAGATTTATTACTAGTATTTTACACAGCATTCAGCTATAATAACATGTTCTGCATTTTCCTACTTCACCATCTGATCTGAACAGCTGCACTCTCTTAATTAATTAATGACCTAACATTTCTCAGTAACCAATAGCTAGATGGAACAGCACAGTATCTAAGAGAGTGATCAGACAGTGTTTGAGCTAAAGACGCTGTGTGTTTCTTTTGGGGGCTTTTACACACTGATCCACCACCGTTTTCCTATAGTACAATGCATATCTGGTAACATTACCGTATTCAGATCAGAAAACCGTTTCAGCTGCAGGCATCTACTCCTGTAATTTAAACAATCACCTTGGTACACTGCACATGAATATTACGTAACATGGTATGACTAGCTCATGTTCAGACATTTAAGATACTGTTCAGCCATTTTGTTTACTGGGTAGTGCATAATGGCCGAGTTAGCTGAGCAGGAATCCACTAAAGCCAAAAAAATAATATAATTTTTTTTAATTAATTACAAAAACCTTATAGGAAAACCCAAGAAACAGTTGCAGAAGCACAGAAAAAAAACTGCCGTGTATGTTATAGTGTGTAAATTCAAAAACTGTATAGAGAGAATGGTGCAATGAAAACAGAATAAGATAAGATGAACTTTATTGAGTAGAATATAGGCAGTAAGAGTTTTGTAATTAACTTTAAATTATGTTTGCCAAAGACAATGCAGTAAATTAACCCAGTTCTACCTGCTAGCTAAAGATGTTATGCTTCTTCCCCTTATACCGTTTAGGACGACTATAGAAAGTTACTAAAATAACCATTGATGAAAACGTATCAAACTTTAAGTATTTACCTTTGTCATAGTTTTCGATTCTTTGGTATCCTTTTGTCCTCCACGTTCTCAAACACCAGGGAGAGAAAAGGCGCAACAGACGAAAGACCGCGAAGACTATAGGCGGTGCAATCTGCTCCTCCCTCTTTTTAAACGAGCCAATAGGAGCTGCTCACATTAAAAACAACTTTATTTAAAAAGTCGTTTTACACCTGATACAAAAATTTTAAAAGTCAAACAATGCACAAGTTTAAAAGAACATTTTTATTTTTAAAAGTTTTTTAAGCATAGGGATGGTTAATATGTTTAAAAAAGTAACATATAATATTTATCAAAAATTGTCACCCAAATCAACATCATAATAAAAATATAATTAATAAAAATATAATAATGATAAGAAGAAGAATAACAGTTTACCTAAAAGCTCTTCTAACATTAGACTGGTTTTGAAAAGTTTCAATAGTGTCAATACACCATAAGGACAAGGGAGTTTCACAGTTGAAGTGTGACTGCTTGAAAGACCCCATTCCCTCTCCTTTCCACTAGTTCAAAGAAAATATAAATTATTTCTGGTTATATAATTTGAGGGCACAAGTTTGAAGAGTAACATTTTAACAGATCGGTAATATACTTCAGGAGCTTTACTGGATCTGATTAACCAAAACTTCCATCTTCCATGTAGCTAACTGTCTTTTCTCTAATACAGTAGAGTGTGTCTGATCTACTAAAAATCCTCAACTGCATGTTTGCTCAAGTAAATAGTCTTAATTGTTTGAACAACCAGTAATCCTTAATTTGCAAATGCCAAATCTGGATTTTGTCTGTGTAATTCACTTTTATCTTAGGTTTTTTATTCGTATTTTTTGCTTTTCTTTTTTTCTACTCTTGTGTCCGTTTTAATCACTTATTATTGCTGCTGTGACAAGTGAATTTACCTAAGAAGAATCATGAAGTCCTTATTTTATCTTATCTGAGCCTCACCATGCCGCCTACCATGCAGAGTTCACATTAAGTACATAAAATGAAATCTAAAATTAAAAAGTAACCAGTTTCAAACCAGTTATTTGGAATAGTGTGCAGAGTGTTTTGAGTAACATTGAATGTTCAAAAACACCAAAGTTCCTATAGTCTCACTTGACAGCTGGGTTGTAGTGTCTGATAACACATAACATCTTGAGGTCTCAATGTGGACTTTGAGTACATTTGCTAGCCAAGGCTAAATACTGAGAGGGTCAAAAATGAAGGGTAAAGAACATCTGACTGTACATAAGGGTAGCAAAAGTGATAGACTGAGGTTGTGCCAAATATGTTAAAGTTAGGGTGATTTCTTAGAGAATGGTACCACATGGGTGCCGTCTGCAGGTTATAAAAGAGAGTTATGTTCATACTTTCTTTTGAGATTATTTTTACAATTTGACTTTCAGAACTCCCTGGGTTGTGCGCAATCTGTGATGGGCTTGTTTGGAATAAATCCTCCTTTATTCAAATAACACTTTCTCAGGCTCTTCACAGAAGAAGAATCCTCACATAAGCATGTGCTACCATTTTGAACCAATGTACACATTTACCATCACTAACCCAACTAGGACCTACATTGGATGCCAGCCCATATGGATTTGATGTTAGAAACCCAAGTGGGTCCCATATATACTAAACAATCTTGAGCCCATGTAAAATATATGCCCATATTAATTTAACACAACCCATTTGGGGCCCACATAGACATGTTTTCAGGGTCTGACTTGCATTTGCCCATGTGTGACACATATAGTTTGACCAGGTGGGCCCCACCTATGTCATCAGTACTAAAAAATATATACTGATTACCTAACTTTGCCCCACCTGGGGCACACAGCAAACGCTTTTCTTTAAATGACTGTGTTTGCCCATGTCTAACCCAGGTGAAAAACCCAAGTGGGTCCTACGTGTGTTTCCCATTTTGAAACAAGTGAAGTGTTTCCCATGTTTGACCCAGCCAGTACCTTGTATATGTTTCCACTTGGTTTTGCCCATATGGCTTTCATGTGAGAAACCCAAGTGGGTCCCATATATACTAAACAATCTTGAGGCCACATAAAATATATGCCCATATTAACTTAACATAACCCATATGGGGCCCACATAGACATGTTTTCAGGGTCTGACTTGCATTTGCCCATGTGTGACCCATATAGTTTGACCAGTTGGGCCCCACCTGTGTCATCAGTAGGGATGGGTATCGTTTAGGTTTTATCCGATACCGGTGCCAAATCGGTACTTTTGAAACGGTGCCGGTGCTTAAACGGTGCTCGAACCGGTGCTTAAAGAATGGAGAACACAAACTTTGTACAAAAACCTCTCATGTTCAGCTGGTTTTTTTTGTAAAAAGATAACAATGTGTGCCTTTTCTGCAGCTATGTGGCATATATGGCATCACTCTTGGCTGGAAGCAGTGCTTAAACAATGGAAAAAACACAAACTTTGTCCAAAAACCTCTCATGTTTAACTGTTTCCCACTTTTTCTTTGGTCATTTTAGCCTTTTTGGCCAGGGTGAAGGGAGTATCTGCCATCAAACAAGAAGACAGCCGCATGTAGCTATGATGATGTTTGTTAGTTCACCTTACATGCATTAATGTAATAACGTGGTACGTAAATTACACATGAACAACATGAAGCTACTCATGCAGAGAAGAACGGCTGCTGCTGCATCATCATCCGTCATCATTTCTGCTACACTGGCAGGGCTAGGGGCCAGGACTCTATTCTTCGGGTTTTTGGGGGATGTTGCTCCGGGTCCGATAACTGGCAACCCACCCGACGTGCACGGTGTGAGGTCTTGCAGCAAGCTATCAAATACGGCGCATTTCTCGGCTTTTAAAAAAAACGCTATGCGTCGCCAGCTGTTTAATCGGATTCTTGGTGTTACCTCCTTTGACAGTATCACAGTATCAGCTTAAAGCACTTGTTGCAGGCTGCTGAGTTTGCATATTTTGCTGTGAAGTACAGCCAGACTTTTGACCGCTTTGCCTTGGGCATTTTTAATCTGTAGCTCTGCTCTAACAGAACGTACGTACCTGGCCCCGCCTACTATCCTCGGAAACATAAAATGATTGGCTAGAAGTGTATCACAGCTCAGGAAAAAAAAGCACCGAAATAAAGCACCGAAATGTGCGCTGCTTTTCGGTCTGGTTACTACCGTTTATGTCAGAACCGGTGCCATCATGGCACCGGACACCGGTACCCATCCCTAGTCATCAGTACTAAAAACATATATTGATTACCTAACTTTGCCCCACCTGGGGCACACAACAACACCTTTTCTTTAAATGACCATGTTAGCACATATCTAACCCAGGTGAAAAACCCAAGTGGGTCCTACATGTGTTTCCCATTTTGGACCAATTGAAGTGTTTCCCATGTTTGACCCAGCCAGGACCTACTATATGTTTCCACTTGGTTTTGCCAATATGGCTTTAATGTGAGAAACCTAAGTGGGTCCCATATATACTAAACAATCTTGAGCCCACATAAAATATATGCCCATATTAACTTAACATAACCCATATGGGGCCCACATAGACATGTTTTCAGGGTCTGACATGCATTTGCCCATGTGTGACCCATATAGTTTGGCCAGGTAGGCCCCACCTGTGTCATCAGTACTAAAAAATATATACTGATTACCTAACTTTGCCCCACCTGGGGCACACAGCAAACGCTTTTCTTTAAATGACTGTGTTTGCCCATGTCTAACCCAGGTGAAAAACCCAAGTGGGTCCTACGTGTGTTTCCCATTTTGAAACAAGTGAAGTGTTTCCCATGTTTGACCCAGCCAGGACCTACTATATGTTTCCACTTGGTTTTGCCTATATGGCTTTCATGTGAGAAACCCAAGTGGGTCCCATATATACTAAACAATCTTGAGCCCACGTAAAATATATGCCCATATTAACTTAACATAACCCACCTGGGGACCACATAGACATGTTTTCAGGGTCTGACTTGCATTTGCCCATGTGTGACCCATATAGTTTGACCAGGTGGGCCCCACCTATGTCATCAGTGCTAAAAAAATATATTGATTACCTAACTTTGCCCCCTTGGGGCCCACATAGACATGTTTCAGGGTCTGACTTGCATTTGCCCATGTGCGACCCATATAGTTTGACCAGGTGGGCCCCACCTATGTCATCAGTGCTAAAAAAATATATTGATTACCTCACTTTGCCCCACCTGGGGCCCACATAGACATGTTTTCAGGGTCTGACTTGCATTTGCCCATGTGCTACCCATTTAGTTTGACCAGGTGGGGCCCACCTGTGTCATCGATACTAAAACATATATTGATTACCTAACTTTGCCCCACCTGGGGCACACAACAACAGCCTATCCTTAAATGACTGTGTTTGCCCATGTCTATCCCAGGTGGAAAACCCAAGTGGGTCCTACATGTGTTTCCCATTTTGGACCAAGTTAAGTGTTTCCCATGTTTGACCCAGCCAGGACCTACTAAAAGTGCTCACTTGGGATGGCCCATATGGGTTTAATGTGAAGAACCCAAGTAGGTCCCATACAAAAAGCCCAGTTTGAGCCCATGCCCACATGGTACCCATCCAGCCCGAGCAAAAACCAGGTGGGGCCCATATATACATGTTGGCTGGGTCCCGACCGCCCGTGGCAAAAAGTCGGCATGGATCTGTTCAAAGAAACACTTCCTGCTGATTATTGATTTTTTCTCAAGGTACATTGAGATAGCTGAACTGAGACACACAACTGCAGAGGTCACTATTAATGCTGTAAAAGAAGCCTTTGCAAGACATGGTATTGCCGAGACTGTGGTATCGGATAACGGGCCGCAATTTTCATCAGAACAGTTGAAGCACTTTGCCAAAGAGTACCAGTTCACACATGAAACGAGCAGCCCCAGCTACCCCCAAGCCAACGGGGAGGCAGAACGCGCTGTTCGTACTATTAAAGACTTGTGGAAAAAGGACTGTGACTACACCAGAGCACTGCTAGGTACAGGGCCACCCCACTGGAACATGGGCTCTCGCCGGCGCAGTTGCTTATGGGGAGACACCTGCGGACCACGCTGCCACAAGCTGTGGCAAAGCTAGTGCCAAAGTGGCCTGACCTACAGGCTTTTCGCAAAAAAGATGAGGAGGGGAGGCGTGAGCAGGCAAAACACTACAACCGCAGGCATAGAGTCAGACCGCTTCTGGAACTATCGTCAGGACAGAAAGTGTGGATTACCACTGAAGGAACTACCGGAGCAGTAGTTGGACCTGCCAGTGCTCCCAGATCATATGTGGTAGAGACAGACAGGGGTTTTCTGAGGAGAAATAGGAGCCACCTCAGACCAACAGGGACTATTACCAGATCTGGTCGAGTGGTGAGACCTCCTGAAAGACTGGATGTGTAATTCATGTTTCGCCTGAACTGACACTGTTTTCAAATAATAATGTAAAAATCTCTCTAATTTTATCTTCTAAAAGGATGGGCATGTGCTTAACATTGAAAACCAACATAACTTTGGTTAACAACACTCTCACTCTGGGTGAGTATTACTGAGGGAACAAACATTTGGATGATCGGATTTAGACTTGGTGCCGAGCGTTGCCACAACACTTTCAGTATATATCGATTGGTGTGTATTTGCACATGTCCACAGTGCACACTTACCAAATTTCTGCTGTCCTGCTGAATACTGGCTGCCCTGACTGCCTTGTTATCTACTCAAATAACACCATCGGAAGAACCACAGTCAGAGCTCTTCAGCTCCTGAGTAAAAACAATGACACAGCTAAATACTGTAATGTTGAAGTACTCAGTAATTTTTCTTATGGTCCAACTTCATGCATTTAATTTATGAAAGCTGAAAGAGATGCTGGTGACTAATTTCCAAATTACAACAACATTAACAACATTAAAACAATGATTAACAGTCGTTTCCACTTTTCCAGGCCATTAAATAAATAACTGAAGGTTCCAAATACTGTCGTCAGGATGAGGACAACCAAATAACAGTAAAAGGCAAAATTTAAAACTCAATGAGAAAAGAAAAAAAAAAGTATCAAGATGTACATTGCTGTGAGAAAGTTGGGTTGGAATTGCTTTTTCCCCACAGGACCTGTGCATGCCTTTTTCTCTTAACAAAGTAAAACCATAATTTAAAAACGGCATTTTGTATTTGCATTTTGTAATTATGTTTCTTTGATTAATATTCAGATGCGGTCGATGATCTGAAACGTTTAAATGTGACAAATATGCAAAAAACTAAGAAATCAGAAAGAAGCCAAATATTTTTTCACTGTACATAATTGTACTAAAATACCTTACAAAATATTGCTGATTACAAATGGATGCAGTAACGTTTGAAAATTGTCCCCGATATAATTTTATTCTTGATAACTTAAATACTTCTGTGCCATCGTAGTGCCCTCACATGAGCCCCCAGTGCTAACACTTTTTCTGTCTCTCAGGTAGGAGAGTTAGGTTGTCTGCTGCTGAGCTGAAGGAGTTTACAAAGCAGGCAGAGTGTCTGAACCTACAACCACCTGCTATCATGGACTTGGAAAAGGGTATCAACTATGGAACTCCAAAGTGTTCAAAATTAAATAAATAAATAGTTATTTATTTCATCATGACCTATGTGAATAAATAAGACACAGATATGTAATGTGAGAATGATATTGTGAAATAATGGAACACATTTTGAAAAAAATGCTCATTATTGTGAAATATATTACGTTCTGCTTTATAAATTTACTTATTATTGTGAAATATTATTTCATGGCCATTATCTTTCCCAATAACAGAGATTATCGCTGAGGCATTTTATTTATTTCCAGCCGTTTTTATTCCAAAATGTCCTTTTTTCAAAGTCAGTCTTTATTTCAAAATCCCGTTTTTCTCAATGGTCTATTTATTTCATAATGCGACTTTTCAGCAGAATGACTTTGTCTGTCAATCAAGAGAGACAGGGCGGAGCCAGTTGTGTGATTGGTTGCTCCTTTACTCAGACATAAGTAATAGCTCATGAAGTGTCGATTTAGGTTCAATGGTGCAATGCGTCTCCTATGCAGCCGGTGGCAGTATGCAGCTCAAAATAAAGTTAAGGCACCGACAAATGCAAAACACTGGGCGCGAATAACGTTACAGGTGTATCAATTCTTGTGAAGGACATGGCTGCAGGAGACAAGTTTGCTAACCGCTTAGATTGTACGTCTTCACCTCAGTTTGAGAGAGTATTGCAGCAGTGTACTGGAGATGAAGCGGATCCTGGTCCAAGTTCTCATCACAACCGCACAGTGTTGACGTTAGCAAATGCTAACGCTATCACAGCTAGCTCCACTCCACGAAACGCTGTTCAGGGTAAGTAACGACAGGGCTGGACTGGGACAAAAAATCGGCCCGGGCATTTTGACTATAGACCGGCCCGCCATTATAGGAAAAATCATAAAGCCTTTGAATGAAAACAAATGCTGTTGTGACAGTGATGTACATAGTTTTGATGGTATATATTTATCAATCTATCAATCATTTGTTTTAAGATCCAGATAATTATTTTTTAAAAGCCAGACACTTTAAATGAGAATAAGAAAGAAAAGTATTTCTTTGTGCCCACCTTTCCCTGTTAATGCCCTACCTGGCCCCCTGGCAACACTCTGCTAGACCCGCCCCTGCACAGTTACCAGCTGTCTGCTACTTAGAAAAGCATCCTGGTATTATTTGTCTCTCATAAACAGTTCATAACTTCCCTTTAACTCATTCATGTCACCTAAAAGGTAAACTTGTTTCTCCATCACCTGTTCAGCTCTGATGATTCAGTAAGGACGTCTCCTGGTTTCATCTTCATGTTTCCCTCTCACCAGATAACCAAACCGACATCATGACCAGCAGTGCTCCATAAGTGTCTCTTCCAGATGTTTCCTTGTCTAAATGTATGTAGAAATGAGCATTCAAACACACCAGTTGGTTTTGTTGTTTGTCCATACGGCTTCCGGCTATCTTCAAAGCTTTGGGCCTGATCAGCAGCCCCATTTTTTTATGGTCTCCATTCAAATTCAAATTCAAATTCAAATTTTATTTGTCACGTACACAGTCATACACAGTACGATATGTAGTGAAATGCTTGGACAACTGCTCGTGACCTAAAGAAAACAAAAAAGGAAAAGGCTATGAATAAGATCAGGGGTGCTCAATACGTCGATCGCGATCGACCAGTCGATCGCAAAGGTAGTATTGGTAGATCGCATGGCATTAAAAAAATAGATGCCAGCCTATCATCCATCCCGTCACTTGATTGATACAGGGAAGCCAGTCAGATGACATCAGATTTTTTTCTGACGCTTAGGTCGCTGCGCATGCGCAAACAGCGGCGCGAAGTGTAGTAAAACTGACAAGCTAGTCAGCGAGTTAACTCCAATTTTTAGCTCTCGGTTTTTTCTCTTAAACCTGGCCGTCAGCAGCTACTGTCCGGACTATGCATCCCTGGCTGATTCAATTCAGTGCAAGTCATCAGAGTAAACTCAGGTAATGACAAAAAATTTACATAGTTAATTGTGTTGTGAAATATTGGATATTGCGGTTATGCATGTATATACATTGTAGATATAAAGAATCCTCAATATATTTATAAATAAGTATATGTTTTGGATTTTTGTAGTGGGTAGATCATTTTGACTTGGTCATTTTATAAGTAGCTCACATGCGGAAAAAGTGTGAGCACCCCTGAATAAGATAAAATATAAATTAAGGTTAAAAATGAAATAACTGTACAACACAAATTAGAATGAAGGGTAAATTTAACTGGGAAAGAATAAGATAAAATATATAAATTAAAGTTGAAAATAAAATAACTGTACAACAAAATACACAATACACAGTATAGAACTATATAAGAATGTATGAAGAAATATAAATAAATATATACACAATAACAGCAGCTGTACAAGTATTAACTGGAAATGAAGAATATAGTGACCAGTGTTGTGCAGTGCAAATATGCTTAAAGTGATTTAAGTGATGAAGTGAAAAACAATGTCCAGAATGTCCAGTGTGTGTGTAAGAACTATATGTGTGGGTCAGTACTGTGTGGTGGTGTGATTGAGAGACCGTATCGCCTGCGGGAAGAAGCTCCTCCTCAGTCTCTCTGTGTTGGTCTTCAGGGAGCGGAATCGCTTTCCTGACCTCAACAGAGAGAACAGTCCGTTGTTGGGATGGCTGAGGTCCTTCGCGATCTTCCTGGCCTTGGTCCAGCACCGCCGGCTGTAGATTGAGTGCAGGTCAGGGAGCTCGGAGCGGATGGTGCGCTCAGCTGATTGCACAACCCTCTGTAGAGCTCGTCTGTCCTGCATGGTGCTGTTCCCGAACCAGGTTAAGATGTTTCCCGTCAGGATGCTCTCTATGGTGCACGAGTAAAAGTTCCTGAGCACCTTGGAGGGCAGTTGGAAGTCTCTCAAGCGTCTGAGGTGGTAGAGACGCTGACGGGCCTTTTTCACCACGGTGTTGATGTGACAGGTCCTGCGTGATGTGAACTCCGAGGTATTTGAAGCTGTCCACTCTCTCCACTGGGCACTCGTTGATGACAGGGGTCTGGTAGTTCCTCTCCTGCTTAGTGCTGAAGTCCACTATCAGCTCCTTTGTCTTACTGACGTTTAGAAGGAGGTTGTTCCTCTGGCACCAGTTCTCCAGATTCCTAATCTCCTTCACGTAGGCCGTCTCGTTGTTATCAGAGATCAGGCCCACC
The DNA here is from genome assembly GCF_057382275.1 of Copadichromis virginalis. Taxonomy (NCBI): domain Eukaryota; kingdom Metazoa; phylum Chordata; class Actinopteri; order Cichliformes; family Cichlidae; genus Copadichromis; species Copadichromis virginalis. The sequence continues at coordinate 26,230,393 of NC_140623.1, forward strand.
ACGACGGTGTCGTCAGCAAACTTGATGATGGTGGTGGAGCTGGTAGTGGCCACACAGTCATATGTGTACAGAGAGTACAGCAGGGGGCTCAGAACACACCCCTGGGGGGCTGAGAGTGGTGGAGGCTGAGACATGTCCGCCCATCCTTACTGCCTGTGGTCTGCCAGTTAGGAAGGTGGAGATCCACTGACACATAGATGAGCTGAGTCCCAGATGCTCCAGCTTGGTGGTGAGTGTGGAGGGAATTATGGTGTTAAATGCAGAGCTGTAGTCTATGAAGAGCATTTTAACATAATTCCCCCTTCTAGTGTCCAAGTGAGTAAGTGATGTGTGGAGGAGATGAGAGATGGCATCGTCTGTGGAACGATTTGGACGGTAAGCAAACTGTAATGGGTCCAGTGTGTCTGGTAGTGAAGAAATGATGAAGTCTCTGACCAGGCGTTCAAAACACTTCATCACTACTGAGGTGACGGCTACAGGGCGATAGTCATTGAGAGAAGCAGGGTGGGGTTTCTTCGGGACAGGAACAATGATGGACTCTTTAAAGCATGTGGGGATGACCGACTGAGATAAAGAGATGTTGAATATCTCAGTGAACACAGGAGCTAGCTGGTATGCGCAGTCTCTGAGGATACGACCTGGGATGCCGTCTGGTCCTGCTGCTTTCCTGGTGTTCACTCTCTTGAAGGCTCTCCTTACTTCATGCTCGGAGATGACGAGCACGTTTCCGGTGCTGGCAGTATCTTCCTGTCTGCAGCCGTTAGCGCCGCTAGCACTAGCATTGTTGGAGTCCTTAGCTGCAGCCTCGAAGCGAGCATAGAAAGTGTTCAGCTCGTCTGCCAGAGTCACGGCCGCGTTCGTCATACCGGTTGTTGGTGCTTTATAGTCCGTTATTGTCCTTAGTCCCCGCCACAGGCTCCTAGAGTCACTCTGTTGGAGTTGTGACTCTAGTTTCCTCCCGTAGCGCTGCTTCGCCTCTTTCACCACCCTCCGCACGTTATATGACGTGGCTTTGTACGGGTCCATGTCCCCCGTCGTGAGTCCCGTGTTGTAGGCAGCGGTGCGGGATCTCAGAGCGTCGCGGATGGTTTTATCCACCCACGGCTTCTGGTTGGGAAACGTTGTGATAGTCTTTGTCTCCACGGTATCATCCGCTAGTTTCCCGATGAATCCCACAACCGCTTCCGTAAACACGTTGACATCATCATCGGAGCTGTTTCTGAACATGCCCCAGTCTGCGTCATCGAGTGCGTCCTGTAACGCGGCCACCGATTGATCCGTCCAGCGCGCGACCTTCCTCTGAACCGGAACTTCCTGTTTCAGCCTTTGTTTGTATTTTGGCATGAGGAAGATGGCAGCGTGATCAGATTTGCCAAACGGAGGGCGGGATTGTGCCTTGTAGCCGTCCTTGACCGTAGTGTAGCAGTGGTCCAGTGTCCTTTCACCTCTGGTGGGGCAGGTGATGTGTTGATAAAAGTTCGGCGCTGCGCGTTTGAGGTTGGCGCTATTAAAGTCCCCCGTCACAATAAGCGCAGCGTCCCGGTGTTGTGTCTGGTGCTGTGTGAGTGCCTCATGCAGCTCGCATAAGGCGGTGACCGTGTCCGCTTGTGGTGGAATATAAACGGCACTTATAATGACCGATGTAAATTCCCGAGGTAGATAAAAAGGACGACACATGATGGACAGTAGTTCCAGATTTGGTGTGCAGGAGCAGACCCTGGTCCATCAACCATCAACCCCCAAATCTTCTCACTTCAAGCATTCTTCCTGTTTGGGGAACAAAGCCACCTGGCAGATCATCTGCATTTACAACTCCTCCTTTCATCTCTGCAGAAAATCTTTTTTGAGAAGGAAACTGGATCCAGTTATTTTGTTTTATGGCTGTTATGCTCTTCTCCCTCCTGTTGAGTCATGGCAGGCCCATGGCTCAAAATTTCAGCCTGCTTGAAGAAGTATTCATGATGCGAATGAAACACAGGAAGACCCTCTTCAGAGTGCCAAAGTACGCATGTCACAGTGACGCAACATTAAGTGGTCATTCATCCTTCGGAAACTCCTGTCAGTCATTCCCAGTCTCCTGGTGTCTGTGCTGTTCACAGAATCACAATTCCATCGCTGAAATCCCTCTGTGCACTGTCGATTGGAGCTTAGCACACGCCCTTCATCCTTCAGTTTCCCGTTCCAACGCTGCTGAAGATTTCGGGCAGAGCAAGTCTTACACCGTACTTGTCTTCCTCAACGTCAACGTCCAATGTCTTTCTTTTGGATTTCACTGTTGTCCACAATCCAGTCTTGATCAAGTGGCACAGCCCTCTGTGGGTTGTCAGCTGTGCTGGAGGTGATCTCTGCTCCTCACTGGTCCTCTTGAAACCTCTCTCCTGGCCTCAGCTTCCATCTTGTGGACGATCTCCTCAGTCACTTCACCTCACGACACTTGCAATTTCAAACATGACAGCTCTCCAGAAAACCCTCTTTTGCCACATGGTCCTTTCCATATATCAACTAAACTCAATGAGACATGCACGAGAAAGTTGCACATTCTCTTTTAAAAATTCCCCAGGGCTTGTCCCTTAGAGTAGCTCTACTCCAAACCTGTAACCCTGCGTTAAAGAAAAAACATCAGCCAGCGGTTAAATGTTAAGATTGTTTAACTCCCAGCTCCACCTGGAGCCTGTATCCTAGAAGACAAATCCTGTAAGTTGAAACAAACTTCACATTTGCAAACAACTGTATCATAAGAGTAATAAAGTATTCAGCACCATAGAGACAAGTGTCAATGCAGTTTTCTCCAAATCATTAAACCACTACTATCACCGTAATTCGCCTCAAATCATGGATCATCCCACGTGTTCATTCCACATTGTAATCAGTGACTTTCCTTAAGTTTGTCACTCCACTTAATTTATGTCTATGAGCTCAATAGTGGTCAAATAATGAGCCCAACTTTAAACCATTCTGTAATCACTGTATCTCTTGCTTTTCTTCTGTCACTTGTCTGTCTGTGCTGAATCCTTTACAAGCACTCTTAGAGAGAAAACAAATGTTAGCAGTAGCATCTTGGAGGTCAAACCTAGATCAACAGACTCCAGAGGTGCTGTAAAAGGTCATAAAGTTAACACTCTGCTGTAAAAGAAGCAATACTGGTTTTAACACAATATGTGTCTCACACTGTATGCTCATTTTCCCACTGTAATATTCACCATTTTCCCAATAACACAGCGTAATAGCCTAATCAACATACAGGGAGTGCAGAATTATTAGGCAAATGAGTATTTTGTCCACATCATCCTCTTCATGCATGTTGTCTTACTCCAAGCTGTATAGGCTCGAAAGCCTACTACCATTTAAGCATATTAGGTGATGTGCATCTCTGTAATGGGAAGGGGTGTGGTCTAATGACATCAACACCCTATATCAGGTGCAGAGGTGTGGACTCGAGTCACATGACTTGGACTCGAGTCAGACTCGAGTCATTAATTTTATGACTTTAGACTTGACTTGAAAAAACGTTCTAAGACTTGTGACTTGAATTGGACTTGAACCGGTTTACTTGAAAAGACTTGATATTTCACCCCAAATATAAAATTTAACATGTATATTATATAGAGATTGAAAATGTGACGTCATTCCGGGGTAGAACCGCAAAGGATTCTGGGAACTCGTGGCAAGAGGTACTAGCGCACGCAGGCTTTCAATTGAAATCAGTTACACAGCGATAAAAAGAAACACAAAAAATGGCAAGAAGCTGTTGTATTATTAACTGCAATAGCCGGTCGCATGACAGCCACGGGAAGCCGACGGGTAAAGAGATCGGTTGTTATCGGATTACGTCGTTGAAAAGAAATTGTTCAAGCCGTGTTTCCGAAGTAACAAAGAGGTGACGGATGGACTGGATTGCAGCCATTCAAAGACCAAATATAACGTCCCAGAACACTCCAGCTCACATGTTAGTCTGCTCCAAGCATTTCCACAAAGGTCAGTCTGCTGTTGTAGTTAATGCGTCATTTTTCTTAACATAATTGGTGATATAGGTTACAAGCAAGTCTGGCGCTGAACAGAAATTGTCGCGCTATGCTCCTTTGTTTATTGTGTATAAACAGTGAATTGTCCTGACACAATATTGCGTTTCGCTTCTGTTATTATGGTACATTGACAAAAACACATACTTTTATTCACAGGATAAAACAGGTTTTTTGTATCACTAATTGCCCAGTGCGATTACAACATACAATATTATTGTCACTGCTACATTTCTGTGATGCGTACCCGAAATTATTTCCACTACTAATTAATTACCGTTGAGCTCAAAGGTCCTATTAATAAACAGTTAACGAATGTGTATTTATGAAGACGATTTGTGAGACTGGTAAACTTATGATACGTACGATGGTCTTTACTTTCTACACGATGCATTTCAAGGTCCTGCACCCATCCGTCGGTAAACTGTACCTGGGCTTGTTGCAGTGACCTGAAGTTACTAAACTTCATGAGTGTATGCACTCACTCCAAGAACCGTATAATTATAAATATGCAAATAAACATGCTACGATGAGATAGCTGACTTCATCTAACTAGCAAATGTTGTCCAGGCTACGTTGGTGATGCAGTTTTTTTTTATGTGTATGATATTTTTGTCATGCGATTTTAAAGCCGGTGTTGTGCCAAAAAGTGATTTCCAATGTTTCCGTGTATTTTTTTTATGTGTAATATCTTTATGTATGTTCGTAAATAGACTTCGGTGAACAGGGTTTACAAAGGGGTTATATAGAGAATTAAAAAATTATCAGTTTTTCAAGTATCTTCACAACTCTGTGTTATTGTACTTACATTATAACCAATCCGGTCCTTTATCCCTACTTAAAATATTTTTAAAGAACTATTGTAATATTTGCTGCCATTTCTGCTGTCCTCTTGGCCAACTTACTCTTACAAAAGACATTTTTAATGTTAATGAGATTGTTTTTAACTGCAAAAATAAAGGTTATATAAAAGTCACTACCAAAAACTGATTGTGGCTTCTACCTTGTTACACGGATGTTGTTTGTGGCTCAAGATGACTATATGTCATCCACGAGGGATGCATTTGACATCTGTTTCATATACACTCAACAAAAATATAAACGCAACACCTTTGTTACTGCTCCCATTCCCCATGGGATGGACGTAGAGACCTAAAATTCATTCCAGATACACAATATAACCATCCCTCCCAAACAGTGGTCACAAATCAGTCCAAATGTGTGGTAGTGGGCACATCTGCTATATTGAGATAATCCATCCCACCTCACAGGTGTGCCACATCAGGATGCTGATCTGACATCATGAGTAGTGCACAGGTGTACCTCAGACTGCCCACAACAAAAGGCCACCCTGGAATGTGCAGTTTTTTGCGCTATTGGGGGTCTGGGGACCCAGAACCGGTCAGTATCTGGTGTGACCACCATTTGCCTCATGCAGTGCAACACATCGTCGCATGGAGTCTATCAGATTGTCAATTGTGGCCTGTGGAATGTTGGTCCACTCCACTTCAATGGCTGTGCGAGGTTGTTGGATATTCGTGGGAACTGGTACACGCTGTCGTATACGCCGGTCAAGCACATCCCGAACATGCTCAATGGGTGACATGTCTGATGAGTATGCTGGCCATGCAAGAACTGGGACATTCTCAGCTGCCATCTGCCCTGAACAATGTGAACCATGATTCATCCGTGAAGCGCACACCTCTCCAACGTGCCAGACGCCATCGAATGTGAGCATTTGCCCACACAAGTCTGTTACGGCGACGAGCTGGAGTCAGGTCAAGACCCCGATGAGGACAACGGGCATGCAGTTGAGCGTCCCTGAGACGGTTTCTGACAGTTTGTGCAGAAATTGTTTGGTTGTGCAAACCAATTGTTCCAGCAGCTGTCTGGGTGGCTGGTCTCAGACGATCTTGGAGGTGAACCTGCTGGATGTGGAGGTCCTGGGCTGGTGTGGTTACACGAGGTCTGCGGTTGTGAGGCCGGTTGGATGTGCTGCCATATTCTCTGAAACGCCTGTGGAGACGGCTTATGGTTGAGAAATGAACATTCAATGCACGGGCGACAGATCTGGTTGACATTCCTGCTGTCAGCATGCCAATTGCACGCTCCCTCATTGCTTGTGGCATCTGTGGCATTTTGCTGTGAGACAAAACTGCACATTCCAGGGTGGCCTTTTGTTGTGGGCAGTCTGAGGTACACCTGTGCACTACTCATGATGTCAGATCAGCATCCTGATGTGGCACACCTGTGAGGTGGGATGGATAATCTCAATATAGCAGATGTGCCCACTACCACACATTTGGACTGATTTGTGACCACTGTTTGGGAGGGATGGTTATATTGTGTATCTGGAATGAATTTTAGGTCTCTACGTCCATCCCATGGGGAATGGGAGCAGTAACAAAGGTGTTGCGTTTATATTTTTGTTGAGTGTATTATAGCCCAACAAGTTACGTATAGCAGTTTAAATACGAGCAATCAATTTTGGCAAATACCAGAAATCAGTTTTTGGCAGACAATCACTTTTTGGCACAACACCGGTCCTACAACCGCATCCAAGAATAACATGCAGCTTATCTCAGAACTGTCGGTGAAAATTATTCTTGGAGCTAAGTTTAATTGAGCTGCAAGTTCACTATTTTGTCATGTGTTGAGAAAAACACAGATTTAAAAATTACATGGTCTAATATTTACATTTAGCATAACTGCAACATTCTTTTTTCGTTTTTTTTTTTTTAAAGACTCGAAAGGACTTGAAATTCAAAATTTCAGACTTGTGACTTTACTCGGACTTTTACACCAGTGACTTGAGACTCGACTCTGACTTGCCTGACATTATTTGAGACTTGACTTGAGACTTGAGGATAAAGACTTGAGACTTACTTGAGACTTGCAAAACAATGACTTGGTCCCACCTCTGATCAGGTGTGCATAATTATTAGGCAACTTCCTTGCCTTTGGCAAAATGGGTCAAAAGAAGGACTTGACAGGCACAGAAAAGTCAAAAATAGTGAGATATCTTGCAGAGGGATGCAGCAGTCTCAAAATTGCAAAGCTTCTGAAGCGTGATCATCGAACAATCAAGCGTTTCATTCAAAATAGTCAACAGGGTCGCAAGAAGCGTGTGGAAAAACCAAGGCGCAAAATAACTGCCCATGAACTGAGAAAAGTCAAGCGTGCAGCTGCCAAGATGCCACTTGCCACCAGTTTAGCCATATTTCAGAGCTGCAACATCACTGGAGTGCCCAAAAGCACAAGGTGTGCAATACTCAGAGACATGGCCAAGGTAAGAAAGGCTGAAAGATGACCACCACTGAACAAGACACACAAGCTGAAACGTCAAGACTGGGCCAAGAAATATCTCAAGACTGATTTTTCTAAGGTTTTATGGACTGATGAAATGAGAGTGAGTCTTGATGGGCCAGATGGATGGGCCCGTGGCTGGATTGGTAAAGGGCAGAGAGCTCCAGTCCGACTCAGACGCCAGCAAGGTGGAGGTGGAGTACTGGTTTGGGCTGGTATCATCAAAGATGAGCTTGTGGGGCCTTTTCAGGTTGAGGATCGAGTCAAGCTCAACTCCCAGTCCTACTGCCAGTTTCTGGAAGACACCTTCTTCAAGCAGTGGTACAGGAAGAAGTCTGCATCCTTCAAGAAAAACATGATTTTCATGCAGGACAATGCTCCATCACACGCGTCCAAGTACTCCACAGCGTGGCTGGCAAGAAAGGGTATAAAAGAAGAAAAACTAATGACATGGCCTCCTTGTTCACCTGATCTGAACCCCATTGAGAACCTGTGGTCCATCATCAAATGTGAGATTTACAAGGAGGGAAAACAGTACACCTCTCTGAACAGTGTCTGGGAGGCTGTGGTTGCTGCTGCACGCAATGTTGATGGTGAACAGATCAAAACACTGACAGAATCCATGGATGGCAGGCTTTTGAGTGTCCTTGCAAAGAAAGGTGGCTATATTGGTCGCTGATTTGTTTTTGTTTTGTTTTTGAATGTCAGAAATGTATATTTGTGAATGTGGAGATGTTATATTGGTGTCACTGGTAAAAATAAATAATTGAAATGGGTATATATTTGTTTTTTGTTAAGTTGCCTAATAATTATGCACAGTAATAGTCACCTGCACACACAGATATCCCCCTAAAATAGCTAAAACTAAAAACAAACTAAAAACTACTTCCAAAAACATTCAGCTTTGGTATTAATGAGTTTTTTGGGTTCATTGAGAACATGGTTGTTGTTCAATAATAAAATTATTCCTCAAAAATACAACTTGCCTAATAATTCTGCACTCCCTGTATAGCCTGTAAACACAGTTTCCTGCACGCATAAACCCAGCAACCCAGAAAAATTACAGCTAAAAGGTTAAATTTGCAGGGCCCACACACTCATGTGTAAAGTCTCTCACTCTGGCCTCTGTCATCCTCCTGTTGAGGAGGTCCTACTTCTCTGACATCATCACCAAAAACAGTCATAATGCTCGGGTCTTATTTGCTACAGTTGACAGGCTAACAAACCCTCCTGTGCCAGTCGCAGCTGAACTTCATTCGACCATGGCCTGCAACGACTTTACCAAATTCTTCACAGACAAAATCCAAAAGATTAGACAAGCAATTGGTACATCAACAGCAGATTCAGGATATGTACCATGTCCACTGAAAAACTGTTTAAACACCATGAAACAGTTTCACCCTATTAACAGCAAAGACCTGGAGGACATCTTAGGTCAACTGAACTCCTCCTCTTGCTGTTTAGATGTCCTGCCAACAAGTTTTTTCAAAAAGGTCTCAAAGACTTTGGAGTCAGACCTGTTACGGATTGTCACCTATTCTTTAATGTCAGGTGTGTTTCCAGAACCACTAAAAACTGCTGTACTTAAACCTATACTGAAAAAGGACAATCTTGACAAGACACAAATGAACAACTACAGGCCGATCTCAAATCTCCCATTTTTAAGTAAGATAATTGAAAAAGCAGTTTCTCAACAGCTCAGTTACTTCTTAACACAGAACAACTGTTATTATGCCTTCCAGTCAGGTTTTAGACAGAACCACAGCACTGAAACCGCTCTGACCAAAGTGTTTAATGACATATGTCTGAATACAGACAGTGGAAAAATATCAGTCTTAGTTTTACTGGATCTCAGTGCAGCATTTGATACAGTTTACCACAACATATTACTCAAACTTCTAGAAAACTGGGCAGGTCTCTCAGGAACTGTACTAAACTGGTTCAAAACATACTTAGAAAACAGGAAATACTTTGTATCAATAGGTAACTTCACATCTGAGCAGACAAGTATCACATGTGGAGTTCCCCAAGGTTCCATCTTGGGACCTCTTCTGTTTAACATTTACATGCTCCCACTGGCACAGATTATAAAGAACGACAAAATAAACTACCACAGCTATGCAGATGACACACAAGTATATATCACAATGTCACCAGGAGACCGAGGCCCTGTACAGGCTCTTGGTAAATGCATTGAGAAAATTAATGACTGGTTGTGCCACAATTTTCTCCAGCTAAACAAAAACAAAACTGAAGTAATTTGAAGCCAAAGAAAAACAATTACAGGTCACCAGAGAACTTCAATCTAAACACCTAAAAACCACAAACCAGGCGAGAAATTTGGGTGTAGTGATGGATGCAGACCCAAACTTAGAAAAACACATTAAGACAATAACAAAATCAGCTTACTATCACCTCAAGAATATTTCAAGGATAAAAGATATGATGTCTCAACAGGACCTGGAAAAACTAGTCCATGCATTCATCTTTAGTAGGCTTGATTACTGTAACAGCATCTTTACAGGTCTACCTAAAAAATCAATCAGACAACTACAGCTCATTCAGAACTCTGCTGCTCGAGGCCTGCCTTTTTAAACGGTAACTGTAATGGAATACAGTGACTCATATTTCACCCCTCTTCTTCTTTGGCTGTCGGAGGAGGCGGACGCACTTTTTCTCCTCTCCCTTATCTTCCCTGCTTATGTCCTTGTCTAGTCTCGTGTTTTTTTTTTGTATTTTCCCTGGAACATTCTCTCACAGTCTGTTCTCTAAAACCTAAAAGAGGAATTATGGATTGGCTCAACTGGTCCCTAAATGCAATTGACACCCCTTTCTCAACGAGAAGTTTGGGCTCGGGTGAGCCTGAGTGCTGAAGATATCTACCTATTCGGAACCATGGTAACAGGGTTCTGGCGGATCGGAGCTGGCTTGGCTTTAACCCTGCGTTAAAGAAAAAACATCAGCCAGCGGTTAAATGTTAAGCTTGTTTAACTCCCAGCTCCACCTGGAGCCTGCATCCTAGAAGACAAATCCTGTAAGTTTTTTTTAAATATAAATTTTATTGCTTTTTGCAACAACATACAAAGGTTTGTTTTCCCAATTATATGCTGCTGTAATAGGAACCCTTTTTCCCCGCCCTCACCTCCCACCCTGCTCTCTTCCAAACCTACAACAAAAAAAACAAAAACAAAAAAACCCCCACATAGAATATGTATACATTTGTACAATATGTGGCATTTATACATATTCAAGGAAACAAAAAAGAAAGGAGAGAAAAAAAGTAGACAATAGAAATAGCTAGCACATACTAAACAATTTTCTCCTCATCCACACTCCTGCAGGAGTTGTCCGATGTTTACTTCTTTTATAAAGTTTTTAAATGGCTTCCAAATTTCATCAAAATATGTTAACTTGTTTTTGAGAAAGTACGTTATCCTTTCCATTGCCATACACTGTGCCAAAGAATTTATCCAAGCACCAATAGCAGGAGGATCTGATGTTTTCCAATTTAATGCAATCATACGTTTTGCCTGTAATGTACAATAATCCATAAACTTAATTTGATGGGCTCTTAGTTTAAGATTTTTAGAATACACTTGTAATAGCAACATTTCTACATCTAAAGCAATCTTTTTATTCAAAATTTGGTTTATTTTGTTCATCACCTCCTGCCAAAATGCACGGACAATTCTGCATTCCCATATACAGTGGAAAAATGTTCCACGGGCTTCTCCACATTTAAAACATGTATCTGGAATTCTGTTATTATATTTATTCAATTTCACCGGTGTTACATATGTTTGCATGATCCAATTGTATTGTAATAACTTTAAGTTACTATTAATCGATTGTTTTTGTGATTTTAAGCAAATTAACTTCTCTCACACTCTGTTCTCTAAAACCTAAAAGAGGAATTATGGATTGGCTCAACTGGTCCCTAAATGCAATTGACACCCCTTTCTCAACGAGAAGTTTGGGCTCGGGTGAGCCTGAGTGCTAAAGATATCTACCTATTCGGAACCATGGTAACAGGGTTCTGGCGGATCGGAGCTGGCTTGGCCCTGACTTATCGAAGAATTAAGAAAGCGGAACCGGCTGTTCAAACCCCCACAAGGCTGCCTGCTGGGATTGAAACGATGGGAGAAGCGTGAGTTTCTCAAAATGGGCTCATTGAGTCAGCACGGATGAGATCTTGGAGAGGCTACGGCTGCTGTGAATACTCAGAATAAGATCTCTGACTGCAGACTGGATACATCTCGGAAGCGTTAGCCCGGAATAACATCTCTGGGCGCAAAATTGGATGACATCTCGAGGAGGCACACTGCCGTGAGTTCTCAGAAATTGGCTCCTTGAGCACAAGAAATGACAACATCCTGAGATAAACTGAAGCCTGTTGGCTAAGAAGTAGTGCTGAAAGTTAGGCAGTTCTAGTCCTCCTTTATCCTTGGTCTTTTGTAGTGTTTTTAAGCTTATACGTGGGGGTTTATTTTTCCAAAGGAATTTGGACATACATGAATCTAGAGATCTGAACCAATCTTGTGGCGGTTTAGTTGGGATCATTGAGAATAAATAATTTATTTTTGGTAAGACCATCATTTTTATAGCGGCAACCCTTCCCATGAGTGATATGGGTAGACATTTCCATCTAGCCAGATCATCTTCTACCTTCTTTAAAAGTGGGATATGGTTTAATTTAGTTAGATCTGCAAGCTTGGGAGAAACATTAATACCTAAATATTTTATATTTCCCGATTGCAGTGGTGTAGAAGAGGAATTATGGAAGGAGCAATTAATCGGTAGGACTGTAGATTTTGACCAGTTAATTGAGTAATCTGATATTCTTGCAAAAGAGTTTATCAATTCAATCACCCCAGAGATATTGGTTTGTGAATTTTGGAGAAAGAGTAACACATCATCCGCATAAAGGCTGATTTTATGTTCCATGTTCTTGCATTTTATGCCCTTAATTACTGAATTCTGTCTAATTGCTGCTGCTAGTGGTTCAATAAAAATTGCAAACAGTGAAGGGGAGAGTGGGCATCCCTGCCTGGTGCCCCTCAAGAGACAGAAGCTGGAGGATGTCTGGTCATTTGTTCTAACACAAGCTGTTGGGGAATTATATAATATTTTTAACCAGTTTATGAAAGAGGATCCAAAACCAAATTTGTGTAAAGTTGCAAATAGAAATTTCCAGTTAACTCTGTCGAATGCTTTTTCTGCGTCTAAAGAGAATATTGTAGTTTCTAGGTTTTTACTGTATGAGTAGTCTATCAAATTAAGTAATCTACGTGTATTTGTTGATGAGTGCCTACCTTTTATGAAACCAGTTTGGTCAGGATGAATTAAGAGGGGGGTTATTTTCTCCAGTCTCTTTGAGAGAGCTTTGCAGATTATTTTAAGGTCTACGTTTATAAGGGATATTGGACGATAGCTTGAGGGATATACAGGGTCTTTGCCTGGTTTTAGCAGGAGATTAATGTTTGCAGAATTCATATTTGATGGAAGTCTGCCCTTTTCTTTAATTTCCAACAACGTTCTGTAGAAAATTGGTGCTAGAATCGACCAGAATTCTTTGTAGAATTCTGCAGGAAAGCCATCTGGACCTGGAGCCTTATTATTGGGCATACTTATCAGGGCTTCTTGGAGTTCACCTGGTGTCAGTGGTGAATCCAGTGCCATTGCTTGAGTGTCCAATAATTTTGGAAGAGTTATGTTGTCCAAAAACTGATCAATTTCTTTTTTAGATGGGTTTATTTGTGGTGAATACAACGTTTTATAGAAATCCCTGAAAATGTTGTTTATTTGTATCGGATCATATATTGTGTTCCCAGATGAATCTTGAACAGCACATATAGTTGTTTTTTCTTTATTTATTTTTAGCTGGTTTGCTAGAAATTGACCGGATTTATTACCATGTTCATAATTTTGTAGGCGTAGTCTTTGTACTAAGAATTTTGTTTTTTTATCAATTATCTCATTTAATTCTAGTTTTGTTTTGCATATTTTGTTCAATGTTTCCTGATCTTGGTGGGACGCGTAGGCTTCTTCTAGTGATTTGATGTTTTTTTCTAATTCCTGAATATTTTTGTTTTCTTTTTTCTTTTTATGTGATGAGAAAGAAATTATTTTACCTCTCATCACAGCTTTCCCTGCTTCCCATAGAACAGAAGCTGATGTTTCGGGAGTGTCATTATAGTCCAAATATGAAGTCCACTCTTTTTTAAAATATTTAATAAAGTCTTCATCTTTAAGTAGTGATATATTAAATCTCCAGTTTTTTCTTGGCGTAGTATTATTCTTGTGCATTAGTGTTAAAGATACAGGACCATGATCGCTGACAACTATAGGATGAATCTCAGTGTCTGAAATGTCGTTCAGCAGTGAGCTGCTGACCAAAAAATAATCCAGACGAGAGTAGGAGTGATGGACATGTGAGAAAAAAGTATATTCCTTACTGGTGGGGTGAAGGGAGCGCCATGCATCGCAAAGACCAAAGTCGCTCATATACTGTTTGATTATATTTGTGGACTGCCAATTACGCTGAGTTCCCGCTGTATTGAGCCTATCCATGTCTTCATTTAGTCCAAGGTTGAGGTCGCCTCCAAGAACAAGTGTGCCATCTAAGTGTTCAGAGAGTGCACTGAAAAAACCGTGAAAGAATGAGGGATCATCAACATTTGGACCATATACACTTGCAATACATAGCTTTTTATCAAGTATAGATAGTTTAATAATTAAGAATCTGCCCTCTGGATCTATAACTGTATCGAGTACTGTGAAATTAATATTTTTATGTATTAAAATTGCTACTCCCCTTTGTCTAGAATTATAACAAGCTGAGAACACATTAGGAAACTCAGGTGTTTTAAGTTCATTCGAACCTCTAAGAAGTCTGTGGGTCTCTTGTAAAAGGACAACATCTGCCTGTAGTTTTTTGAGTTGGTTAAATATTTTTAACCTCTTTACTCTGGAGCCAGCTCCATTTATATTCCATGTAATGAACCTCAGTGTACCCATAGATGTTTGTGTATAACTAGGGATGTATGCTGTGTGCGTCGCTTAGCCAGGTGGAGAGAATACGTCACTTGTTCATACATAAAGAGAAGGAGAGAGAGAAAAAATGTGTGGCGAGATGCTCCGTGGGTCTGACTTTGTGTATGCATAGTTACTAATATGAGTAGGCTTGGCTTAAGTGTGTGTATCCTAAACGACTGTGTGCGCTGTCTGACTGATGTAAATGTGCTGCCGTTGAGCGCATGGTGCGTATGTGTCGAAATAAAGAATGTTTGTGGATGAGTGTTGAAGCAGGTGATCGAGGCAGTGAAAGGAATAAAGAAAGAAACCAAGGACAGGGGTGAGCAGCATAAAACCAAGAGGGGGGGGGAAGAGAGGAGAAAAAAAAACGAGAAGAAAAAAAACAAAACAAAACGTAAACATTCCAATTAAATCACTGACGGAGAGTGACGGTGTTAATTCTGCTATGAAATCACACTTTAAGATGCGATTTGATACTGGTAAGTTAAACAGATGTTAATGCAAGTTAGTGTGTGTGGATAGGGAAATGGTGTAGCTGATTCTTATCTGGTGTGAGGTTAATACAGCCACGGAGTGATGTTGGGGTCGTGGTGGAGCTGTCCGTCCACGTACAGCCGGTCCACAGCGATGACAGCGCGGGAGCCCTTCTGGATGAAGCCGCGTCGGATTGGGAAGAGGACCCTGCGTCGTTCCAAGATCTCTTTGGGGAACTGGTCGTTCACGCTGAAGTCCGTTCCTTTTAATTCCCTGCCTCGGCTTTTCACGTGTTGCTTTTGTTTGAAGTGGCCAAATTTGGCCACGATAGGACGTGGTCTCCCTGTCGTAGCCCGAATGGGGCCGAGGCGATGTACCCGATCGAAGACGATGTTCTTCACAGTGTCCTCCGGCAGCTTCAGGTGGGTTTTGATGAAGCTTTTTACCGTGGTCTCCGCGTCCTCTCCAGCGGCTTCTGGAATACCAGAAAATACAAGATTATCACGCATGCTACGAGCTTGTAGATCGATAACTGTTTCTTTTATTTTTTTATTTTCTCTATTGAGCTGGGTAACATTATCTGTGAGACATTTCACCGACTCACTTAGCGTGGCATTTTCAGCAGCAAGCGTTTCCACCTGCTGCTGGCTGTACTCCAGGGATTCTCGCAAGCATTTAAATTCTCGGTTAAGAATCTCCACCAAGGACAGCCTTGCGTCGAAACTGGACAATCGCTTGTCGATTGACTCCAATATGTCGGCAATATCTTTGCCGGCTGGCAATGTTGAGCCGGGGGAATCTGCCGGGCGTTGTCTTTTCGACGACGGCGTCTCAGGTTTGGCCGGGGAAGCTGCACACGGGGTCTTCTTCATCACGAGATCCTGAAAGCACTGATCAATATAATCTTGGAGAGTCTCTAAACTCTCCTCGTTGTTCTCCAGGGTGTTGGAGATTATTCAGACAAATAGTGTTAGTTATAAGACAATTGATAAGTGTATTTGGTAATGCTGAAGCTTAAATGAATTTGTTCAAATCTAAACTACCATTTGCTTTAATTTTCCGCCAAAATCTCCGGCGTCTGACGTCAGTTACAACATGAGTCGCTTACGTTGTCCGTCACTTCCGTCACTTACCTCCTCTCCTCCTCCTGTGGGCTCAGGATGGCTAAAACATACCCTCTTAGATGAACCTTGGCTAGATGTAGAACAAGCACTTTGCAATAATCTAGAGATCTCAGACCTACCATTTATCAGCTCAAACATCCAACGACATGAATGCTTTAAAAGCATCAACATCAGTGCTTCTCTGACAGCATGGTGGGAGTTTCTAAAATTGACAGCGTCTTCATTAATCCCATGCAAACGTACACCTATCTGGAACAACCCTGACATATTACAAAACAATAATATGATAAACTTTTCAGATTGGAGTGGTAAAGGAATCAAATATTTAGAACATATACTAGAAGGAACAGAATTTATTTCATTTGACGGACTAGTTACACAATATGGGATCAACAAGAAAAGATTTTTAGAATATCAACAAATTAAATCCATAGTAAAAAAGAAATTTAAACCGGGTCAAGTTGAACTACAAACACCACCAAGTGTGGTTCAATTTCTTACTCTTAAAACCCCCAAATTACTATCCAAAATATACAGAATGCTTTCTAAAACAGATGAATCAATATCACTTCCTATTGCAAAATGGGAAGCGGATTTATCAGTTAACTTAGACCTAAACTTCTGGTCTCAGATTTGCTTAAAAACCTTTAATCTAATTAGAAATCCCAGTCTTCAATTAATTCAATACAAAATATTACATAGAGTGCACTATACAGGTCATCGGATGTTCAAGATGGGCTTTACGTCTACCAACAACTGCTCACACTGCCAAACCAATTCACCGGACAATTATATCCACGCTCTTTGGTTCTGTCCACCAGTTCAGAAGTTTTGGCGCGAGATATGTGAAGACTTATCGACGTGTCTGAAATGTAACATTCCAACTTCCCCCTTAGTGTGTTTGTTGGGCAGTTTAGATAATGTCACTTCAGAAAAGAATATCGCCCATATGGTTTTCACTGCCCTATGCATAGCCAAGAAAACAGTCCTCATGAACTGGAAAAATAAAAATAATCTTAATTCTAACCAATATAGAAATTATCTATTAGATTACATTAGTCTTGATACAGCCTCTGCCACCACATCAGATCAATTGCTCTGGGCTCCTTTGATCAGCTCCATCACCTAGTGGGGGTGGGGGGTCATAGTCTGGTCCCGCCTTCACTGTTGTGATTGGTGTGGGGGTAGGGACAGGCTTAGGGCGTCGGGGGGTTCCCCGGAGGCATCTTCCTTGGGGGGCTCAACCCGGGGTAACGGTCATGTCCGGTTAGGGGCTCTGTTGGCTCTCAGGTGACTGTTTCCTCGCGGCTGCGTGCAGCGGGGCTAGGGGAGGGTCTGTGCTGACGGACGTGGGTTACTGACCTGGTAGCCTGGCTGCCCCTGGGTGGGTCCGGGATGGGCGTGAGGTTCTGGGGGCGCTCCGTCTCTGGGCTGGGACCCGGACCGGGCCTCGGGGGCTTGGGTCCTGGTTGGTGTGTTGCCGGGGTTGTGGGCGGGTGGGTGCATGGGGGCCCAGCCCTGGAGCGGGGTGCCGCCGGTGCATCGAGCCACCTGGGGGGCTCTTCAACTGGTGGGGGAGATTGTCACATCTTGCAGGAGCTTTCCTCTCTTCAGGAGCTCCCTCTGCAGGAGGGGGAGATACAGGAGAGGTGGAGGAAGATCTCAGCCTGGGTGTTTATTGTCTTATGTAGTCTGGAAGATGAGTGGATGGTGGGGTGGGTGCAGTTTTCTCTGTGGTGGGGTTGGGCTCTGTGGGGCCGGGAGGCGCTGCTGCGCTGGGCCCCGGTCTGGATGGGCCTGGGCCCCCTATCCCTGGCGGGTCGCGGAGTATGGGGGTACCTACTGGGGTCAGTGGGGGAGCTGGCCCCAGGGAAGGGTCACTTGCCCCTCCCTTCCTTCCCTCCCCATCTCCAGCTGCCTCCCTCTTCCCGCTCCACCACAACCACCCACACATGCAGGACCTTGGAGTAGGGGTATGTCACCAGGGTGCAGAGGAGGCTACCCCCCCCCTCTGTCCCCTTCTGGCTGCCTCTGCCTCAATTTTATCCCACAACTTAGACATTCACATTACTCACACTCTCATTACACATACATATAGGATCTTGGGGGTGGGCACAATACACGGAGTCCAAAGTACCATCAGGGTGTACACCCCACCCCTGGCATCGTTGCCCACCTCTCAATTTTAAATACACGTAGACATTGAGGGCTAGCAGGAGGGACCATGCGCTT
The DNA here is from genome assembly GCF_057382275.1 of Copadichromis virginalis. Lineage (NCBI taxonomy): Eukaryota > Metazoa > Chordata > Actinopteri > Cichliformes > Cichlidae > Copadichromis > Copadichromis virginalis. The sequence goes on from NC_140623.1 coordinate 26,248,583, forward strand.
ACCTGCTGCTCTCTGGCAGGTAGCTCCAAGCCCTCCTGGGTTTTAAATGCACCTTAGAACACACATGCATCAACACTACAATGAGCGGGTGGAGGGAGGTTTGGAGTCTTCTCTCACCCCCATTCTCTGCGACCTGCTGGAGCGGGGGGGCTAGGAGGAGGAGTTGGCCGTCCGACTGCGGTCTGGAGTGTGGGGCCTTCCTGCTGCTGCAGAGTCGGGGCGGTCTACCTCCCCCCACCGTAGGGAAAAGGGTAACACCACCTGGGTCTGGGTGCAGTTCCCCCCTCCAGGGGCAAGGGCACCTAGACCCGGTTTGTAGAGTACGCTTGGGGAGTGTGATCGTGTGTACAACGTCTCTTTATGTCTGTCTCCACGTTGGTTGAGTGTGGAGTAAGTGCATATGAGAGCATGAGGGTGGGAATGGATGTTTGAATCTGTGTGTGCCTGTATGTCTGTGTCTATATGTCAGGTTGGGTGTCAGGCGCCACCTCTCTGGGGACATCTCAGGCCCTCCAAGGTATGGAGGCCTATCTCCCCCTACCACCACTTCCCCTGCCAGTGGCGGTCCCCCTCGGACATCGGTGCGTTGGTGGTTCTTTGTGTCCGGGGGTGGGCGTCCAGGTACACACCGGCTCACTCCTTGGCGGCCGCTTGTCGGGGCCTGGAGCCTGGGGCTCGCTCGGGCCACTTCGGAGGTGGGGTGCCCCCGGCCTCTCGGCCTGGGGCTCGGTCACTCAGGCGCGGCTGGCTGCCGGCGGAGCTCACGGGCGCGTCACTGCAACTCCCCCTGGCTTCTGCTCCGCGGCTGCTGGGTGAGCCCTCATCTGGGACTCTCCTCAGCTCTTTCTGGGACAGTGGCGCAGCTGCCCCTCTGTTGGTCTTCCTTGGTCTCTTGTGTTCTGGGGGCCTCTGGATGTCTGGAGTTTTGATCTCCTCCATACCTGCTTCATGCCCTGAAGGACGGGGCTGTGGCCCCCCCACACCCTCTAGCAGATTATTACATGAAGGAACCTTTTAAAAAACAAAAAACAAGCGCGTCCATGCTCACAGGTGTACACACGGGTGATCACACCCACAAACTACACCCTTTTTGGCTCCTACCTCAAAGCACACTGTGTTCTGTTGATCTTATGTGCTGCACAATAATGTTTAATATTTAGTATTTACTGTCATATTCCCATATATCATTGTGATGTTGTTTATTCTATTACTCTTGTTCTCTTCTGCTTGTTTTCTTTTTTCTTTCTCAGCAGGTGACCCAGGTGATTGATATATGCATTTTTTTTCTCTGCCCATTCTGTTGGTTTTTGTCTTTTGCCCTTCTCCCCCGTCCCTCTTCTCAGCTGTTTCTCTTTCCCTCTTTCTTTCTCCCCTTCTTTCCCCCAGTCAAGTCTGTCCCGTATTCAGTAAGTGAAAATAAAATAAACAATAAAAGGTGAATCAAATGGACCATTACGGCAAGGCTGGGATGGTCAATTTGGTAAAGTAAATCCGTAGGGCATCTTTCTTTGCCTTTAGACAATAATTCTGATGGCAAAAGAGCCAAACGGGACAGGCAAAAAAAAAAGAAAAAAAGAAAAAAAGAAAAAAAAAGAAATGACAACATCACAGAACGCAAGTATGGCGAAGCCCGCGGCTCTCCAACGGGAGATTGAGAGACCAGTGTTGGACTGTAGAACTGCTTTGAAATTCATATGAGCTGTTTGCACTAAAGTAAAAAAATACCATCACTTATGCTGATACCCCTTTGGCGCCAGCTGCAAGGCCGGAGCTGAACAACAACACCCTGATAATGACTGTTGAGTCTGTTCCTTCCCATTCCATGCAAGGCCACCTGGGTTGGCTGGAAGACTGTTTACTTAGCCTGGCAGGGCGAAGGACACCGTCTCAGCTGAACTATGGAGACGCACACACATACATATACTGATACTGATAAGCACTCACCGACGCATCACCCTCCCTACCCCGGATCCAATGCCACCTCCAACGCTTACCTCCCCTCTGATGTGGACATCGGGTCAGCTGGAGGCGCAGTCGAAAGATAGCAGCGGTCCCAGATCAGATGTACACACTGGAACTCTTTCCCATGTTGCTTGTCTGTGTTTATTGTGCTATGGTGTGTTGATATCTGTGCATTCCTGTATTATCCTTTTGTGTTACACATTTCAATGTTTTTTTCCTCGCTACCTAGCCTGACCTGTCTCCCCAATGTGATGTTTGTGTATTGTATGTACGGTCTGCAAGGTCTGTCATCTCGGTTGTGGGCAAAAGACCTGCAACTGACAAATAAAGGCTATCTCATCTCATCTCTCATCAGCATTCTGTTTTCCCCCCAGCTATAATGCAATCATCTTTCCCCAAAACAATACTAGTCCACTAGTCTATGTATCACTTTTCATCTTACTAAGTGAACTGGACAAGATGATAAACAGAAACACATGCTTAAGATGTTGTCTGGTCTTCATGAGTTTCATTCTATGTGTACCGTATTTCCCGGACTACAGAGCGCACCTGAATATTAGCCGCACAAGCTAAAATCAGGGGAAAATCCTGTTTTGTACATACATTAGCTGCACCTGACTAAAAGCCGCAGGTGTTTCAATATTGACTTATCATATGTAAGAGAATATGCACAAATCGAATTGTCAGGAAAGAGATGGCTGTTTGGAGACACCACTTTTATTAATATTTTGAAAAACAAGTTATGGGTACATATTTGCATAACCTTTTAGGGTATATGTACAAGTAGTGGTAATTACAAGTACAAAACATGTACTGTGCTTCATAAATGAATAACAAATGTAGTACATAACAATAACCTACAGCACACCAGAAAAATAGATTCGGACTACCTTTTAGGCTCAGGTGCAGTGACACGGCTTTAACAAGAAGAAAAGTCAGTCATTCACCACCATCTTCCTGCGCACTAAAACCACCAAAGTCCTCTTCTCCAGTGTCGGAAACGAACAGGCTCAGGGTGGCTTCATCATCCACTCTCAGCTCCTTTCTTTCGTTGTCACTTTCAAAACCAAAGAAATCCTCATTGTCAGTGTCAGAGTCGAACACCCTCTGAAGAGCCTCCTCTCCATCAGGCAGCAGTCCAGCCCTTCGAAATCCGTTGGTGATCGTGGATGTTTTCACACTTTTCCACGCTGTCAGAATCCAGTGGTGGAGTTGGGCATAACTTGCTTTTTGCAAGTTTATCGCCGCTCATCATCCACGACTCCCGCTGAACGCGTAGTGCTACTTTGAAGTTTGTTTTTCGCGCTACTTCGTACGGCACTACGTTGCCTGGCGGATGGACATGTGACCAACATACCACTCTTGAACTCCGATCCTTCCGCCAGGCAACGTAGTGCCGTACAACAGCGGAACAAACAAAACAAATCCGCTCATGGACAATCCATAGAAAAGCCGCACCTGACTAAAAGCCGCAGGGTTCAAAGCTTGTGCAAAAAGTAGCGGCTTATAGCCCGACAATTACGGTATATATGTGTTAGTAGGGTTAATGCATTTTCTGTTTGTGTGATTTTATGTACCTCTCTCATTTTGTGGTCCAGACTCCTTCTCAGTTTACCCACTTACAGCAGTCAGTTTCCCTTTTCCCAGGTTTGCTAACCCAAATTTGATTTCCCACTCTAAACAACAGCATTCCTCTATGTCCTCACCTGCTCTCCTCTCCCACTTCAACAGTCCAATGGTAGTTCTTCTTTTCAGCTTCGTCCTGTGTATTCTCCCACTGTCTCTTTCATTGCCATTTAACTCCAAACGTGGCAAATGTCAACTCAGACAGTCTTTTCACAGGTCCTCTTCACACACAGTGAAGTTGCAGCTTGCTGGAAACGCACTCCATCCAGTCAAAGTGATGGTTTTTCTCTCTCTGATGCCGTTTGCACATACTGCTGCTTGCTGGGTCTCTCTGCTCAGGACTCTGCTGTTGTGTCTTGGACTGCCATGTTGTTGCTCTTTGCAACTGCATTTCTTGTCTTCAGGGAGCTTGCTTTCTCAGGTGACAAACACATGGGAGTTAAGCTGTTAACACAATTTGGCCAAAACTCGGCCTGAGTGTTTCTAATGATTTTTAACCTATAATTTTCTTCCAACTGCTGCATGTGGAAAATTGATCCAGGTCTGCTCTTCACCTGTCTGAGGGACATTCTCATCACTACTTAAACAACACACATCTCCTCTCTCTGGTTTGAAAGTGAACTGAAAGTGAGATGGTAGTTGTTTTTAGGCTGAGAGACACCAAACACTCTTCATATTATTGTTGCTTATTTTCATCAACAACACAAATTTTATTTCTTTTGCGTCCACTAGGGTAGTTGGTGACCTGCAGAGTCACCCTCTTCCCAGCTGGAGACTGCTTCACACACTTTCACACTCCTCTGGAGCGCGCACACACACTGACGTCAGGCACATTCACACTCACTTTTTCATCTGCTTTGTGCAAATTTCACAATTTCGGTGTGTCGTCTCCCCCTCCTCGGTGGAAAGCCATTTGTTGGACTCCGGCTCGAATGACCAAATAATGTTGGGTCTGCGCTTCAGACCCAACATATCTCATGTCTTTTATTTTGACAGCGAATGCGCACCTGCGGACCACTTATGTGCACCCCTGCTTATAAACACATTTGCATGAAACTATCCACTGAATGAGCAATGGGCTGTGAGGTCAGTTCCTTTATTTATAAAAACATAAAAACATGTCCAGATGAACAGAATCAACGTTTTGGGATTTACTTACCTGGATGATTGAGCATTCATCAAGACATTTCTTGGCACTGATTTGAGGACACTATTAGGCTGAAAGACAGTCTTTCCATTCCATTTAACTTTTTATTGTATTACTTTCAATAAAGTGTTCTTTTTATCATTGAATCCATCTCTCTTGCCAGGATGTGTTTTCAAATCCAGGTAGCTTTTAATTTAATTTGTTACATTTTCAATCTTTTTATTTCCTAGGGGTGAAAATCCCTTAGGTGGCATTGCCGCAACACATTTAAATAACCCCCCTGACTGTACTGCCACAGAGTAAATATGTCTGTTATGTTCTTTTAAGTACGATTACAACACATAAGTAAACAATTGAGCAATACGTCACCTAAACTGGGCTGAGTTTCGTATGTCTAAAACACACTTCAAAGTCTGAACCCACACTATCAGCAGATGAGCCATGATGGAGTTTGTTCACGTTGCTGTAGCTGTGCTCGGTCTTCTGTCTCTTGGACACTCAGCTCCTGTGACAAGCTGTGAGAATCTAATCCAGCCTCGTGAAATCCACGGAAATCAGGTCAGACTCTCTCTTATCTCACCTTTCACTTATCACTTTCCGCTGAGTAAAATAAGTTTTGAACATGTCACCAAATTTACATGAAATTTACACCAGATGTGGGTAACCACCCATCCAGTCCACACATACAAAGAAGTAAAATCATCAATGTCCATAAATTAAGCTATGTGTTATAATAAGATGACACAAGGAAAACTATTGAACACATGAAGAAAGGAAGTTGCAAAAAGGCATGGAACGTCATGACACCAGCTGAAATCTATCAGCAATTAGAAAGCAATCCTGCCCCCTAGTGCAAATTAATATCAGTTGGTTCTATTCTAACTGATGGCCTATAAAAAGATGTCTCATTACCAAGGTGTCACACAAACTCCTACTGTAACTTTGCAGGTGGAGATGGAGAAAATGACACTAGGGCTGAGGAGGGAACAGCTTAGATTGATTTATTGGGCAAACTTACAGGGTCAGCGGAAGGATCACCCTACACTAGAAGTACTTAAACCTTGCTGGGAGAAAGGCAGGAGGAAGTTAAAGAGCTTTGGATGGGTGGTGGGGGAAGAGCTAGAGAACTTAAATTAGATCAGTTAGACATATGCCAGCGAGTGCCGTGGCCTGCAATCACTCCACGGATACTTCCTGAAGCAACTGTAGATTTTGCTTTATTGCACCAGAAGAGTCAGGATAGGGCAGGCGGTCTACACTCAAATTCAGTTCACGGTTACACTGAACAGTATTGTGGGTATGTGCAAGTATATACAGATGCTTCAAAGAATCCAGCTAAGTCATGTGGGGGTAGCAGTAGTAATTAGGAAGAGGATTAATGATGGATTGTCTGTGTTTACAGGAGAAATGATAGCAATTCTATTAGCGGTTCAATGGGTGGAAGAGTTGAGGCCGTTGAAAGCAATTATTTGTTCAGATTCAAGAGCAGCCTTGGTCAGTCTACAGAAAGGTCATTCGGAAGGTAGATCAGATATTTTAATAGAGATTCAGCAAACTCTTTTCAGAATACATATCTGTCTGTCAGTAGTGTTTGTATGGGTCCCAGCTCACTATGGGGTAAGGGGGAATGAAGCAGAGGATAGGTTAGCAAAAGAAGCCACTAATCATAGGATAGTTGATCTGGCAGTGAGTTTTGGTCAGGTGGAAGTTAAGAGTATTATTAAGCTAGAAATGAGGGGTAGATGGCAGAAACAGTGGTAAGAAGAAAGGTGGGGAAGGTGGTTATATAAAATTCAAAGGGGGGTGGGAGTAAGGAGAGCCACAGGAAGGAGTAGGCGAGAGGAGGTGGTGGTGTCAAGACTGAGATTTGGACATACAGGATTGAATTCTATACTATTCTTGATAGGGAAACATAATTCAGGGAAATGTGATTGTTGTGGAGAGGAGGAAACTTTGGAGCATGTTATTTTGCAGTGTCGGAAAGTAGAGAGGACACAACTGGTTCGAAGTCTCAGTAACATTAACATGAAATTGGATCTTATTAAGTTATTACAAAAGGAGTCGGGGAATAAAAGTTATCAGGCTTTGTTTCAGTTTTTGAGAGAAGGAATATTCTTTGGAAGGATATGAAGTAGGTTGCTTTTAAAAATTTTTTTTTAAATTTTATTTATTTATTTTTAATCCTGTCCACACTCCATACCAGTGGTGGTGGAAATGCACCATGCAGTTGTTTGCCAACTGCCAATAATACTTACAAGAAGAAGAAGGTGTCACACAAAAAACATATCATGACCTTCATAATCTTATTGTTGCAAAACAAATTGATGGCACTGGTTACAGCAGAATTTCTAAATTACTGAAGGTTCCAGTGAGCACTGTTGGGGCAGGACAGAACATAATTTCACCATAAAGCATCCAGAACCAGCTGCTCCCCACCAGTTTTCAGACAGGGGAGTGAAAAGAATTATCTGAAGAGTTGTCCAAGAGCCAAGGAGCACTTGCGAAGAGCTACAAAAAGACTTGAAATCCTCTCAACTGCCATGGCCTGTATGCACGCTCACCATGCAAGACTCAATTGCTGAAGAAAAAAAACATACTAAAGCACGTTTAAGGTTTGCTGAACAACATTTAGACAAGCCTGTGAAATACTGGGAAAAATATACTCTGGTCAGTTGAGACCAAAACTGAACTGATGCCTTAATACACGCCATGTCTGGAGGTCAAAAGGCCTCACCCCAAAAACATTATACCAAAAGTGAAGTTTGGAGTTGTATGGGGCTGTTTTTCATCATGTGGCACTGGAATGTTTCATATAAATGGAGGAAGATGAATGGAAAAATGTTCTGCTGCCATCTACCAGGATGTTGAAGATGAAAAGCTGACGGACCTTTCAGCAAGACGATGATCCAAAAACAAAATTTGAAGACTGTTTGTGTAGAAGAATGAACCAAAATCACACCTGATCGATGCCTGCGGCTAGGAGGCGTCTTGAGGTTGTCATTACCAACAAAAGCTTTTACATGAAGTATCAAATACAATTTCAGTAAACGTGTTCAATACTTTTTCCTTCTTTCATTTCTCATTCTTACACATAACATCTATGGTTTGATTTCTTTGTGTAACACTGGTGGTGCAATACTAGTAGTGGGCATGTAAGACCTGTTAGTGCTACTTCTTGCCTTCTTTGCATGTAGTACGGGCAGTATAGTTACCTTTAACCTTAGTACGAGGACAGAAGGGGAATATGGGCCAGATCAGACAGGTTCTAGATTTGTAGGAGCCAAGGGTGTATGACAACAGAGGACTTGTACGCAATAGGTGTAGAAAACACAATTGCATTTATTAGCAATTATTAAAGTTCAGCAGGTTGTGCACATTTAACAAAAGTAGAGCGCGCTTCTTGAGAACAAAATAAAATAAAATAAACCCCACAAATGGTCGACCCAAGGATATATTTTCTTTTGTGTCTTTTTTTAAAAAGTCAATTTCAGTCTTTCAGTGTTCACTAGTCACTCAGTGTGTTTGTAACCAGTCGGGTTACAATCTACCAGTTCATCTGGCTCTTTGGGCTGGGCTCGCCATCCAGTACTGGAAAAGGGATCCTCGATTCTTCTCAGGTCCTCAAAACCAATCCAATCCAAATAAGCAAAGGGAAAAAACTTGACCATGTGAAGCAACAAATGCTACACGGGGCTTCACAGTGCTCACGCTGGCTCACGGCCTCTGGAATACAGTATCACTCTTATTATTCTCGCCGAAAAAGGACTTTCACTATCCAGCTAGCTTCTTTGCTGCACGAGTAAGCGGATCTTTTACCGTCTGTGTCTCTGGTGTATCTGACTGGCACACGAAGGCACACACAGGTGTCTGAGCAGCACACACAGACTGGGGGAGGGTCAGACCGGCCAATGATTGGTCGCTCAGTGGATCTAACAAACACACTCTAAAGGACTAAGTCCTGCCCCCACACCATTTATATATTACATATACATATGTACATATTAATTAAACTTATGTTTACATGCTTTTTATCAGTATTTATTATAATTAACTTTGTTTTTATCAATATTTATTCCCATTGTGAGAGTATGAATATTTATACTTTTAATCCCATTTTTAACACCGGGTTACATTTGCATGTGTGGACTGGCTGGATTGTTACTGACATCTGGATAGAATTTTACGTCAATAGCACCTTTAGAAATGTATGTACTGAGAAATCTGGTGATGTTTTCAATACTTATTTTACCCCCTGTATATTATACACCATCTGTTTCAGCTGGTGGGAAAATGGACACAAATAGCAGAGAGCACAGGCATACCTGGATCCAAAATGCTGACGAAGATGCTTGTGGAGACCGCCTGGATGAACATCACTGCTGCCAATGAGGCTAATACGTTCAATAATCTTCAAATTCAAAAAATGTAATAAAAATGATAAAACCTTGCCTGAACTGATACTGTTTTCAAATAATCCGAATTTAGAAATCTCTTTAATTTTATCTTCTAAAAGGATGGGCATGTGCTTCACATTGAAAACCAACATGACTTTGGTTAACAACACTTTCAATATGGGTGAGTATTACTGAGGGAACAAACATTTGGATGACCACCCATATGGAAAAGATATATATAAATCTTATAAAGTTTTTATCTGTCTTGTATGAAACTTGTATGAAAAGAATATAAGAGTGAAAACACATATAAGATCCCTTGAAAAATTATACAATGAAACTTGTATGTTTTGTATACTTACTAAAAAAAAAATATGAAAGTAATGAGAAAGTGGCCACTTTCATGAGTAAATCATATATGTTTTTACTATTTCTTTTCCATATGGGCAGATTTAGACTTTGTGCCTAGCATTGCCACAACACTTTCATTATATCGATTGGTGTGTATTTGCACACTGCACCCTTACCAATGCTAAAAGGATATGAAGCGTGGCCATCATCTGTCATCTGTCCACAGTGCACAATTACCAATATTCTGCTTTCCTGCTGAATACTGGCTGCCCTGACTGCCTTGTTATCTACTCAAATAACACCATTGGAAGAACCACAGTTAAAGCTCTCCAGCTCCTGAGTAAGAACAATGACACACCTAAATAATGTAATGTCAAAGTACTTAAGTATTTTTTATGGTCCAGCTTCATGCATTTAATTTATTATAGCTGAAAGAAATGCTGGTGACTAATTTCCAAGTTAAAACAGTGATTAATCATTGAACAGTGGTTTCCCCTGCATTAATGAATCAAATCCAAACACTGCCCTTTGAAATACCAGTTACAAATAATAGTTGCCCACTAAAGGCATTTTTTCAGAAAACAAATTTAAAAAGAATAAAGCATCAAGAATAAAGTGCAGTGATGTGAATGTATTTGCCCTCTTCCTGGTTTCTCTCTATTTTGTGTACTAGTCACACTTACATGTTTCAGATCATCAAATAAATTTGTATATTTGACAAAGATAACCCAAGAAAATACAAAACACAGTTCTTAAAGAAATATTTCATTTACTGTGTGAAATTGTAATTGTCTCTAAATCTAACAACTGGTTAGCAAGAACTGAAATCAAGCATTTGCAGTGATTGGCAATGAGTCTTTTTTTTTCAAAACTCTACTATGTAGAATCCCTTCAATTCAGCCGTACTGGATTGGATTTTCAAGCATGAACGGATTTTAAAAGCCATTTAGACGTGGCTTTGCTCATGTGCTCACGGCCACAAATTCTCCTTCAATATCATGGTTGCTTCAATTACAGCAAGTGGTCCAGGTCCTGAAGTAGCAACAGCAACAGTTGTTTCTTTGTGTTTTAATCTTTTTATTTACTTGGTGTCACTGTGTAGGCCCCGTGCTAACACTTTTCTGTCTCTCAGGTAGGAGAGTTAAAGTGTCTGCTGCTGAGTTGGAAGAGTTTACAAAGCAGGCAGAGTGTCTGAACCTAGAATCCCCTGCTATCTTGGATTCAGAAAAGGGTATGAACCTTTATATAATATGAAAGCTTAGAAACTGCAGTTGAACTGAATATTACTTCTTCAGTCTAATATTATCTTTATACAGTGGCTTGCAAAAGTATTCGGCCCCCTTGAACTTTTCCACATTTCCACAGCCACAAACATGAATCAATTTTATTGGAATTCCACGTGAAAGACCAATATAAAGTGTTGTACATGTGAGAAGTGGAAGGAAAATCATACATGATTCCAAACATTTTTTACAAATAAATAACTGCAAAGTGGGGTGTGCATAATTATTAAGCCCCCTGAGTCTATCCGGTTGTTCAGTGATGACGCGACGAATCCTACTTCTGGGTCTAAAGTAGTCTGCGTTTAATATGGCTTTTGTGTTGTTAACATGTTTAATGTTATGTATATTCTTCTATTTGATCTCAAAAAGCTCCTAAAACAGTCAGTGATCACTGACCTCCCTCAGCTTTTATTACCGCTAATCATTTATTTAAGCTCAGTTTTTAAAACCTTAGGATGTAACTACAGCCCAGCCCATGCAGCAGTATATGAATGACTAACCTCGTATTGTGGATGGATTATCTCAGTTGTTCTCCTGGCTGAAGTTTGGTCCTTTTACAGCATCCTGCCATGCGATTACATTTGTTCCTGACCACCGAGAGCACTCACGCTAACTTTTATTGAGTGGAAAAAAAGTTAGCTTGTTTATATTATGCTAACATAGCTGTGTCGCTAGCGGTCACGTAGCACATCATTATATACCAGCTAGCCCAACTTCAGTAACCCTACAAACGTCACTGCTGTTTAGTTTTCTGTCTTCATTTATGCTGGAAGTGATAACAGAGCTGTACGTTTTAATTTGTTTCCAAAACCCCGCAGTCAGGACATGCTATATTGTATTTAGATAGAAGCTAGCGAGCTAACACCCTGCTAACTTCTAACTCCGTTAAATGTCATAAATTCCGTTTTCATGGATGCCTGGATGTTAAACTCAATCGTTACACCTGGTAGAGCAGAACACTGATCATTTTATTAAAGATGAAAGACTTTAGACAGTTTTTCAACTCTCAGTAATGCCATAGTGATCGTTTGATATATGGACCTGCAGCGGAGTTTAGACCCAGACACGGCTAGTGACGTCAGACTGAACAACCGGATACTTTGTGGAACCACCTTTTGCTCCAATTACAGCTGCCAGTCTTTTAGGGTATGTCTCTACCAGCTTTGCACATTTAGAGACTGAAATCCACTTTTTAGTTATTTATTTATAAAAAATGTTTGGAATCATGTATGATTTTCGTTCCACTCCTCACATGTACACCACTTTGTCTTTCATGTGGAATTCCAGTAAAACGGATTCATGTTTGTGGCTGTAATGTGACAAAATGTGGGAAAGTTCAAGGGGGCCAAATACTTTTGCAAGCCACTGTACTCTTTATATTTTTGTAACCGCCATGTTTGATAAGTTCATAGATTAGTCAAATGTATTCTTTCTCACATGAATGAACTTTATTTACAAATGTCTTCTTGCAGGGTTTTGCCCAGATCCAGCACTCACCCCAGGAACAAAGACTATTGATCTGTCCTTGAGCAACATAATGCCTGATGATCTCAACCTATCGGAGAAGCTTTTCACTGAGAGTGGAATGAAGACCATTTTGGAAATGGTCCAAACTAGTGTGGATCTATTCAAGGAAGACTGACGTGGTCATAAATGTCACTAAGTGTTGATGAAGAAGCCATGTCTGTCAAGAGCATTACCACTAAAATTAAACATGCTAAAAACATATGAGTGGCCGTCATCTCTCTTCAAAGCAATTTAGATTTAGCTTCACTGAACTGACATAAAAATGAAAATATTCATTTGCTTTCTGAATAAATGGCACCAAAACATTTCTACTTTCTCTATTTTAAGGACATTATAGTGCATGAGTAAATGCCGATCAGGCTCCATAGTGCCAGGCAGCGAGCACGGCCTGCTAGAGGAGATTGTGCCCTCAGGCCACCCTCATGAAGTCTGTTTCTGATTGATTGGTCAGACACATTCACACCAGTGGCCTGCTGGCAGCTCTCATTTTCTTCCTCCTTGCATAAGAGAGGAGATATCGATCCTACTGATCGGTTAAGGACCTTCTACGGCCCTGTCCAGCTCACCTAGAGTAACTGTGTGTCCCCTAGTGTCTGCTCCATCCTCCTGAGTCTGTGCTAGGAGACAGAGCATACCTTCTTGCAATGGCTCGTATTGATGTGCCATCCTAGAGGAGCTATGCTAGCTGTGCAACCTCTGAAGGGTCCAGGTATTGCCTCATATAACCAGTGGAAACACTGACCTTAGCCAAATGCAAAACCAATAACAATACCAGTAATAATAATAAATTGAAATGTGAATGTTCTCGCTCTGCTAAAAATTAGACTCAGCATCAGAATCACCTGATAATCTCCTTTGTAAAAAAAGCTTAACCCGTCAGTTTTGTTAGTCTGAGCAGTTGGCAGGAACGGTGAAAAATAGGTTACAGGTTGTTCGGAATAGTCTCCAAGTTAGCTCCATCGTTCTGCTTTCTGCGGGCCAATATGCCCTTCTCCTCCCACACCTGTTTCCTTGCTTCCTGCATCCACTAAATGGATGCAGGAAGCAAGGCAGCTGCGGAGGAGTCCTTCTTTGATGTTCATTGTGGTTGAAATGTGGCCCCAGAGCGTTACCAGATGATTATTCCAAGATTTTCCATGTAATTGGCTCCATACAGTGGCACATATCGATGTGCCATCCTGGAGCAGCTGGATTATCTGTGCAAGCTCTGTAGGATCCAGGTATTGCCTCATATAACAAGTAAAAACACTGACCTTAGCTAAATGCCAAATTACTACTACTTATAATGAAAACTTAAAATGTGAAACTTCTTGGTAAAAATTGCATTGAGCATATCAATACCAGACAGAATGCAAAACTAAATAAAAATTAAAGTTATTTTCATGTATATGTTTATATTATTTTAATGTAATTGGTGGTGTAGATGTGCGATTACTTCAAGGAACAAGGTAGAACAGATATACTGTAAGTTCGCAGCATATTTGTTGAATTTTTATGGACCTTTAACAGAGACTGATGCAAAAGAGAAAAATACTCAAGAATTATTATAGGTGAGAATGATTAAAACCACAACTTGTATGAGGGGGAAATAAAGCAGCTGTATTTAAGGATGGCTTGACTCTGTTTTTCTAACAAACTGAGCTTGAGAGTTTTTTTTATTTCTCTGGTACTTTGACCTCTTGTGCTGGGCTATGAATTTCTTTGGTACTGTATGCTTCTCATTGAAGGCTGAGCTGGTGTCAACTGGGCTCACACTCAGGTGGGGCAAAGACAAACCAGCAAAACTTTTATGTACAGAAAAATATTTATAGTTTACAGAAACAATTGGGACACTGAGTAGAATATAAACAAAACCAGAATGCAATAAAAAAATTGAAATAGCATACAGACAACATACAAGTTTGTATTGTTATGTTTAAAAAAATTGCTATATGCTCAGTGTTGAAAGCCTCATTTTCAATTTAACTCAGTTTTATTTATGAGGGGCCCATGTGCTATAAACCACCACCTCAGACATACAGCACTGAAACCTTACATGGTCGACTGTCCCTGAAATTGGGTAATGTTCGACTCCTGCTCCTTCCAGCTTCTCCCTCAGCGCTGGTTTGATTGTATTGAACGCAGTGGAAAATTAGAAAAAACATGACTCTCACACTGCTTCCAGTACTCTTCAGGTGTGAAAGTGATCTGTGCAGGAGGCAGATGACTGCATCATCCACCCCAAAATCAGGATGGTAAGCAAACTGCAGGGGGCCCAGCAGCGCGCTCACCAGAGGTCGGAGGTAGGTGAGAATGATCCTCTCCCAGTCTTCATCGAGGCAGGAGTAATCAATGCATTCATGTTGTTACACCAGATTTTAACTCTACCAAGTGAATACAGCAGCAGAAGTTGTGACTCATGAGGCCAGGCAACATTTTCCAGTCTTCTATTGTCCGATTTTGGTGAGCCCATTTGAACAGTAGTCTCAGTTTCCTGTTCTTAACTGACAAGTTTGGCGCCTGGTGTGGTCTTCTGTTTCTGTAAAGATGCTGTTCTGCATACATTGATTGCAATGAGGGGTTATTTGATTTACCGTCGGCTTCCTATCAGCTTCCAGTAGTGTACCATTCTTCTCTGACCTCTGGTGTTAACAACACATTTTCTAAAACTAAAGCTCACTTGAATAAACAGAGTTGCTGTCATTTGACTGGCTGATTAGAATGAAAGAGCAGGTGGACAGGTGGACCTTACAAAGACACCTGTCAGTGCTCATCATTATCTAGCAAATAATAGCAGCGAAGGAAGCAGTTAATAAAAAATGAGAGAAGAATGTCCATACCTTTGTTTATTGGTAAGTTTATTACTGTACATACATCTGCTCATGAGCCATGTATATACATTTTCTGTCTCTCAGACGCACGCACGCACGCACGCACGCACGCACGCACGCACGCACGCACGCACGCACGCACGCGCGCACACACACACACACACACACACACACACACACACACACACAGTTCTAAGGTCCTTAGAACTGAAGAAGCTTCTTGGATGAGAGGTGAAACGTCTTCTAGCAACTTAAAGAAGTCCAGATGCTTTTCTTTGCAAGCTCCTTTGACTACGATGACCTGGATGACTGAGAACCTTCACAGACATATTGCCGTACATTTTGGGAGGAACACCCTTCAACTGGTGCTGGAGTATGAAAGGGAATCAAGGAAACTAGTGGATTATAGGAACCATCTCTGTTTCAACCTAAGATGCAGACAAAGCAGAGTTGTTCCTAAGAGCTTGCGCCTTGGATCCGCTGTCAGGGGATACAGAGCAGACTTGATTCTACAGAGAGCACAAAATCAGCTTTTAAGTGAAAGGATAAGACAGGCCCATTTCACTATAGATGCCCTCCAGATCAAGATCAGCCAGACTCTGCAGGAACTGGAAACCCTTCTACCCTCTCCAATCTTAGAAGAGGTTTACAAGTTTGTGGACAAGGCTCAGCGGGCCCAACACTCTAAGGGAAAAGAAAGACAACGCAGGAAATTTCACACCTTGCTTTCAAAAACACACACTCCTCATTCTGAACCTACATAACTCAGAGAAGAAAACACACCTGAAGACAGTCAGGAGAAATGGGTAAAGAACTTTTCAGACCAGAATCTCACTGAAAAGAGAGTATTAGCCAAAGGACTCAATTTTACCATTTCCCCGCAACAGTTGCCCATAGTGGACCTCATCACAGCCACAGAAACCGCCATACGGATTAACAAATTATCACAGACAGAAGCAGAGCAAATCAGGATGAAAGTCTCAGCCACCCTCTCCAGTGCCAAAGTCCCTCCGTCCAACCTCACAATACAAGAAAAGAAGGCTGTCGCTTCCCTGAGCAAAGACCACAACATCACTATTTTACCAGCTGATAAGGGAAGATGCACCGTGGTCTTAAACACTACAGATTACCACACAAAGATCACTACGCTCCTCAGTGACAACAATACCTACAAAGCCTTAAAGCGAGACCCCACAAGCAGCTACAAAAAGAAAGTTATAGCTTGCCTTCAAGACTTTGAAAAGGACAAAATCATTGACCATCTCACATATCACCGCCTTTATCCAGGGGATGCCATACCCTGCATTTACGGACTTCCTAAAATCCACAAGGAAGCTGTCCCACTCAGACCCATAGTCAGTAGCATAAACTCAGCCACTTATAACATTGCTAAACACCTTGCTACCATCCTTGCTCCTCTCGTGGGGAACACCCCACACCACATCAAGAACTCCGACTTCACCGACAAGGTCCAGAAACTTACCCTGGATCCAGATGAAACCATGGTGTCCTTTGATGTAGTCTCTCTCTTCACTTGCATACCCACCACGGAGGCCGTGGAGACTGTCAGAAAACGACTACAAGAAGACAGCTCCTTGGAAGACAGGACCAACTTCACACCCAATCAGATCTGCACACTGTTAGACCTCTGCCTTACCACAACATATTTCAAATACAACAAAGGCTTCTACAGACAAAAACATGGCTGTGCCATGGGCTCCCCCGTGTCACCTATTGTAGCCAACCTTTACATGGAGGAAGTGGAAAGGAAGGCTCTTGGCTCTTTCAAAGAAAGAGTACCCAGCCACTGGTACAGATATGTAGACGACACCTGGGTCAAAATCAAGACACAAGAAGTGGAATCTTTCACTGCGCACATTAACGCTGTGGATAAAAACATCAAGTTCACCAGGGAAGACACAAAGGATAACTGTTTGCCTTTCCTGGACTGCGCTGAGCACATTGAAGAGAATGGCAACCTCAACATTGAAGTTTACTGGAAGCCCACACACACAGACCAATACCTCCTCTTTGACTCCCATCACCCTCTGGTGATTAGCACCACCAGAGGGTGATTGGCTAACTTGGAGTGATTAGCACCCTACACCACCGGGCAGAACATGTTCCCTCTAAGCCTGAAGAAAAAAAGGAACACACACATATAAAGGAAGCACTCAAAACATACCGTTATCCTAATTGGGCATTCATAAAGTCAGCAAAGAGGCACAGAAAAGAAGATCCAACACCAGCGAGGGAGGAAAAGAAAGACAGACGCAACAACATTGTCATCCCCTATGTAGCCGGTGTATCAGAAAAACTCAGGAGAGTTTTCTCCAAGCATGACATCCCGGTGCATTTCAGACCTAGCAACACACTCAGACAAAAACTGGTTCACCCGAAAGACAAAACTCCAAAACACAGACTTAACAATGTGGTGTATGCTGTACAGTGCAGCGAGGAATGCCCAGACCTCTACATTGGAGAGACCAAACAGCCACTTCACAAGCGCATGGCACAACATAGAAGAGCCACCTCCACAGGACAAGACTCAGCAGTCCATCTGCATCTAAAGGATAAAGGACACTCTTTCGAGGATGCCAATGTTCACATTTTGGACAGAGAGGACAGATGGTTTGAAAGAGGAGTGAAAGAAGCCATCTATGTCCACTGTGAGCGACCATCTTTGAACAGAGGCGGTGGTTTACGACACCAACTGTCTGCCATCTATAATCCAGTTTTGAGTTTCCTCCCCAGACGCCTTAACGCCCACTCACATCCTGGGCCATCTGACCTCAGGAAATCGCATGACAAGGTGGGGCCAGGTTTCACAATGAGCTCACCCGAAACCCTGGCTGATTGCGACCTACACCCGTTTTCACACCTTGGCTCAGGTGATTAGAGGATCATCAGGGGGTCCTTTTGTCCCTCTTTGGGGGAATACTCCCACTGGGTTTAAATCTGGGACTCTCCGCTAGGGCTGTGCGATAGGACCAAAATCTCATATCCCGATATAAAACATGTATCGTCCGATAACGATATAAATCACAAAAAATTTAATATTTTCTGTAAATTCTGTAAATCTCGGGTAGGTGAAGTGTTTCCAGCTGGGTGTCGTGTACCTGGAGTCGAGTGTTTTAACTGATGCATGAAACTTCACATTTTTAGACATAAGTTGTAATGGCCGCCATTTTCTTCGTGAGTATTTATTACACGGCGGGCTCTGGGGAAAAGCCTGTTCCAACGTTTGAGTCTAAGGTTTATTTTTTAGCACCTGACGGCTCTTTTTTCCTTCTCATCTATAAACACTCTGCATACTTTTTCACGTGATTCTGTTTATTTTGAAAAGTCTCAACAGGATCTTGAGCTTTATTGTGAAAGGTTTATGTGGAAAATAAACAAGCGGACATGCGATGGTTTTACCGTCGTTGTTGCTAACGACAACCCATAAAAACAGGCACTTGTCCCTAGTGTGGTTATATTAAATATAAGAGAAAGAGAGAACTTTAAGAAATTAATATAGCCACTACAGTGACCATCAAAACGATGAAAAAATATTGCCGTAAACAGTGTATTTTGCGACACCACGAAACAAACTATAGCGTAAAATGAAACGATAGACGTTTTTATATCGTCATCAGATATACAGGGAGTGCAGAATTATTAGGCAAGTTGTATTTTTGAGGAATAATTTTATTATTGAACAACAACCATGTTCTCAATGAACCCAAAAAACTCATTAATATCAAAGCTGAATGTTTTTGGAAGTAGTTTTTAGTTTGTTTTTAGTTTTAGCTATTTTAGGGGGATATCTGTGTGTGCAGGTGACTATTACTGTGCATAATTATTAGGCAACTTAACAAAAAACAAATATATACCCATTTCAATTATTTATTTTTACCAGTGAAACCAATATAACATCTCCACATTCACAAATATACATTTCTGACATTCAAAAACAAAACAAAAAATCAGCGACCAATATAGCCACCTTTCTTTGCAAGGACACTCAAAAGCCTGCCCATCCATGGATTCTGTCAGTGTCTTGATCTGTTCACCATCAACATTGCGTGCAGCAGCAACCACAGCCTCCCAGACACTGTTCAGAGAGGTGTACTGTTTTCCGTTCTTGTAAATCTCACATTTGATGATGGACCACAGGTTCTCAATGGGGTTCAGATCAGGAAGGTGGCCATGTCATTAGTTTTTCTTCTTTTATACCCTTTCTTGCCAGCCACGCTGTGGAGTACTTGGACACGTGTGATGGAGCATACAGGATGGAGTCCTGCATGAAAATCATGTTTTTCTTGAAGGATGCAGACTTCTTCCTGTACCACTGCTTGAAGAAGGTGTCTTCCAGAAACTGGCAGTATGACTGGGAGTTGAGCTTGACTCCATCCTCAACCCGAAAAGGCCCCACAAGCTCATCTTTGATGATACCAGCCCAAACCAGTACTCCACCTCCACCTTGCTGGCGTCTGAGTCGGACTGGAGCTCTCTGCCCTTTACCAATCCAGCCGCGGGCCCATCCATCTGGCCCATCAAGACTCACTCTCATTTCATCAGTCCATAAAACCTTAGAAAAACCAGTCTTGAGATATTTCTTGGCCCAGTCTTGACGTTTCAGCTTGTGTGTCTTGTTCAGTGGTGGTCGTCTTTCAGCCTTTCTTACCTTGGCCATGTCTCTGAGTATTGCACACCTTGTGCTTTTGGGCACTCCAGTGATGTTGCAGCTCTGAAATATGGCCAAACTGGTGGCAAGTGGCATCTTGGCAGCTGCACGCTTGACTTTTCCCAGTTCATGGGCAGTTATTTTGCGCCTTGGTTTTTCCACACGCTTCTTGCGACCCTGATGACTATTTTGAATGAAACGCTTGATTGTTCGATGATCACGGTTCAGAAGCTTTGCAATTTTGAGACTGCTGCATCCCTCTGCAAGATATCTCACTATTTTTGACTTTTTTGAGCCTGTCAAGTCCTTCTTTTCACCCGTTATATCGAACAGCCCTACTTTCCGCCATTTGACCTTAGAACTGAAGAAGCTTCTCGGATGAGAGGTGAAACGTCTTCTAGCAACTTAAAGAAGTCCAGACGCTTTAACATTTTCTACAATATTGACAAAGCACTTTAAGCACAAGATTGTTAGTTAATAATTTAGAAATTAATATTTCTATATTATATATTATCTATATTAATTAATACCCCCCCCCCCCCAAAAAAAAAGTGCACATGTAAAACTGCGGTGTTAAGCGATGCGGTTGAAAAAAATTTTGCGCCTAACTTTTTTGTGCCCATGGCAAAAAGTTAGTCTAGAGCCCTGAAATCTGTTTTTTCTTGGTGCATGTGCTTCCTTCACATTCTAAATAGGAAGACCACAGAAATGTTAGAAAGGTTTTTTTTTTTTTTCTTTCTCAGGGATATTTCCAAATCTTCAAATGCACCATTTAGCGTGTGTCAAAGTAACGTGTGATGTGTGTACTATATGCAACACTCTGGTGTAACAGTGAGATTTTGCTACATTATTGGGTTTTTTAAAATCTAGTGCAATCCCCTGAGTGTGGCCCATGCAATCACCAGACCTCAGTGGACATAAACTAAGTGGCTTAGCTCAAATTCTTGACATACATGATCTCATAGCCTTCTTATGCTTTCACAAAGGTGTGCAGAGCAGGGAAAGACAATTATGCAATCTACTCAAAAAGGCCTTCTTTTAGATTTCCATCTGTTCCCACCTTTCTCTGAAAGCCGGCTGGATAAACAACATCTGTATATAAAAGCCCAGACACCACGATACAAAATTGCTAATGTCAGTAATAAGAATAATACTGTTGTGAAAAAACGGTCTCATATCAACTTAGTGCACAACATTTTTTGTCTTGCTCACTGTGATGCTGCAGCAAATATCGCAGATTCTCTGTGTAACATTTTCTAACTGTGGGACGAAGTGAATGGGCATCTCACCCTTTTGCTGAGGCAGATGACGGGCCACAAACTGAAGCCCAGTGTGCAACAGCAATTCAGACAACCACACAGAAGCCACCGCACATTCACCGGGAGCGTCTTTCTCAGGCAGCTGTTCACACGATTGGTACTGGCTTTGAATTCCTCTGGTGCCACCTAAGGGAAGCACACAGTATTACTTTTATTATTAACGGTGGGTCTATTCACATTTTAGCACCATTAAATGTGCATCAAGTATCTGTATTTTGTACGAAAAAAAGGAAAGAATTAATGTAAACGCACTTGTTGAATCTGATGTAAACCTCATGTATTATAGTCCCTTCAAATGGGAGAGTTTGGCCAGTTTTTTTTTTACTTTAAGATAAAAGGAGATTGTAGCTCATTTTAATATGATGGAACTGCATTATTATTTTTATATTGTTAGTGGGGAAATAGTAAAAGTTAAAATTATTGCTATAATATTGCACGTATAATATATTGCAAAGATAGTCCAAATCAGCTTTTCTTCTTGTTTATTTCACATCTCTAAAACATATTTAGACACATTTATACGTGTTAGAACACAAAATAGAAAACATGCTATGTCAAAATTATGAAATTTTGTCATAGTCTGTGTTTTAATAATTCATTATTTTCTTTGTTTTTCCTGTTCTTTCTCTGTTCACATGTTATTCTGTTTTTATTTACTTATTTTTACTTATTTTTGTTTGTTTGTTTTTATTTCTGGTCTCTTCTTTAGTAGCTGACAGTTTTATTTTAAAGGTCATTGTATCATGTGGACATTTACTTTTATCACCCTCCTTTTTGAGTGCTTCTGTGTCTTATTATCGCATGTTTGTTTGTTTTTTCTTCCACCTCTGTGCAAAGATTGTTGTTCATCTCTAAGATGACATTAAAGATCCTTTTATTTTACTGCCTAACGTTTCCTATGATGTAAACCTGTTACTAATAAAACCTTTAAAATGATTTCACTTGACACTGGGATTGAAACGGATCTGTAGTCTGTTACATGAGTGTGCCTCTTAGCAAACTCTGTACACAATCTTGCAGTCCACAGTAAGTGGTTTTAAAATCAAAGGCTTTAATTTGAAAGCAACATAATTTTTCTGTCTGACGTGTATGAATGAGCATATTTGGAGAAAGGTAAACACATATCTAGTGAAGGATCTGAAGTTTTGAACTGAATCTTTGAAAACTGTATAAAACTGAAAACTCCAAACAGGACAGAAATGTCTTATAGGATAAAAGTGATCAGTTAAAAAAAAAACCTTTGTATTAACTTCTTGTGACCATTTTTACTCCGAGCCAGCAAAATACCAAAGATCATCTCACTCTATATAAATGGTCATCAAGTCTGAAATAGCATAAACATCCAGTTGCTAAGAGAAGTTAAGGACATGATTTTTCTACATTAACAGGTTTGTATTTGTGCCAAAACAAAACTATCCATTGTAATACTGAATTAAATTAAAGACTTCTTAAAAATTATGTGTGAAACTATGGAAAAAGCATAACAAATAAAACAAACAAATAAAAATGCCTAAATGTAGCTTCTGATTTCTTCTGCTTTATTTGGATGAACAATCACTTTTATGTTGTTACTGTATGTCTTTACTGGAACAAAGGACAAGTCCAGTTCAATTACTAGATGAGTATCACTAATGCGGTGATATCTAAGCAACATTTTAAAACTCCTTTACTTGGAGGACTAATTGGCAGCTAAAATGAGCTTCCTCCAGATGGTGGCGGATGGTCTTTCTTAGTGATAGAGTGAGGAGCAGGGCCATTTGGGAGGGACTCATAGTTTACCACTATTATCACTAAATATCAAAATAAGTCAGGTGAGGTTGTTCACCCCAGTGGTTGGATGTTTGTTGGGTCACTGGTATGAATAATATGTATCTGATAAATTCTCATATGTGCAAGTAAATGGGGTATCTTCTTCACACACAAGAACTAGTCACAGTTGCAATGCTTTTTATATTATACATTAGGCGATGTTATTAGAAAACACTACACATATATTTATTGCTATGCAGATGACACCCAGCTTTACTTATTAATAATAAGACAAAACTCCAATATGAAAAAAAAATCAACTAGTTAAACTACAGCTGCGTCTTAAAGACATGCACAGATGCACTGATGTTTGAAAATAGGAAAAGTCTGTGTGGTAATTTTCATTTTTGTATTGTATTGTATCTTTATTTATTTCAGACATAATAAAAACAAAAAAAAACAATATATACTCGTCTACATGTATTTTCATTTACGAATACGAATATATGTGTAGATATACACACACACACGTATTTGTACAGACAAACAAGAAAGAAATATAATAAAATAAAACACATTCGTCTAACATGAGATAACAGTTGTTTGGTCTGAAAAGGAGTAGGAAGAAGTATGCACATACTTATTAACTCCTACCCCTGCTCAACATCTTATTAATCCCACATATTTAACTAAATCTCCTCATCACATACTCCACACAATACACAAGAAAACTTATATCAACAAGGCTGGCACGATATTTATAATTTAAATACGAGTTGACATATTTATACATACAATGGGTGATTGTCTTTTTCAATATCATATCCTTCCAAGAGTAATTTTCGAAGTGTCTTTATGAACTTGCCAATTCCTGAGCATTGCTGTAATTCTGCAGTAAAGCTATTCCACAGTTTTACTCCATAAATAGTTACGCAAAAGGTTTTAACATTTGACCGTGCTTTAAGAATCCTCAGATTCAACTTACCCCTTAGTTCATAGTCTCCTTCTCTGTCATAGAACATCCTCTGTATATTTCCTGGTAACATATTGTATCTAGCTTTATACATAATTTTTGCCGTTTTGTATTTTATAAGATCCATAAACTTCAATATTTTTAATTTCAAAAACATGGTGTTAGTATGGTCTCTATATCCAGCTTTACTAATAATCCTGATTGCTTTCTTTTTGAATTTTACATATTGGTTGAAGTGAAGTTTTATATGTGTTTCCCCAAATTTCCGCACAGTATTCCAAATATGGCAATATGAGTGAACAGTAAAGTACCTGGAGTGATTTGGAAGGCAAAAAATATTTAACTTTACTCAGTATGGAGACACTTCTTGACAGTTTAGCTTGTACATACTTTATATGAGGTTTCCAGCAGATTTTGTTATCTATTATCACACCCAGAAATTTTGTATCCGAAACTTGCTCTAATTCGACATTATTTACTAATAACTTTGCTTCGGCATCTTTTTTATAGTTTCCGAATAACATAAATGTCGTTTTTTCCAAATTTAATGATAACTTATTTCTATCAAACCATGTTTTCAGTTTAGTCATTTCTTGTGTGACAATTTCCAAAAGCTGCTGTAAGTTCTCTCCAGCACAAAAAATATTTGTATCATCTGCAAATAGAATAAACTGTAATATATCTGATGTTCTACATATATCGTTGATATAGAGGATAAACAGCTTTGGTCCCAATACTGACCCCTGCGGAACTCCACAAACAATGTCCATACACTCTGATTGATGTTCCCCAATTTTCACAAATTGTTTCCTGTCTCTCAAATAACTCTTTACCCACTCTAACACCACTCCTCTAATGCCATAATACTCCGATTTATCGAGTAATATTTCATGATTAATTGTATCAAAAGCTTTTTTTAGGTCGATGAATTCAATTCTATTAATGCCAATGATGTTGATCTATTTGATCTGAAACCATACTGACTATCCGTTATTATTTTGTGTTTATCTACAAATTTGTCAAGTCGATTAATAAAAACCTTTTCCAGTATTTTTGAAAATTGAGAAAGTAGAGAGACAGGCCTATAATTTGTGAATTGGTGTTTATCACCATTTTTGAACAATGGTGTTATTTTAGCTATTTTCATTTGTGTCGGGAATGTACCAGTTTGTATGGACAAATTGCAGATATGTGTTAAGGGTTTGGAAATGCCCTCTATCACTTTCTTGACTATTTCCATATCTATGTCATCAGAGTCTGTAGAGTTTTTTGTTTGTAATTTCCCAACAATATCAATGATTTCCTTTTCTTCTACTGCCGTTAAGAACATTGAATGAGGATTGCGATCAATGAGTCTGGTTTCTTTCTCTACCGAATCTGTCATATCAGGAATTGTTTCAGCCAAGTCTGGCCCAACACTTACAAAGAATTTGTTGAAATCATTTACCACATCGCTCATATTAGTAATGTTTCTATTATTATTTGTGAAATACGAAGGATAGTCTGACTGTCCAGAGCCCTTTTTAATGATGGTATTTAATGTTTTCCAAATCCCTTTAATATTATTTTTATTCATAATCAATAATTTCTCATAGTATTCCTTTTTACATGACCTCAAAATACTCGTTAATTTATTTTTATATTTCTTATATTTATTTTCAGCTTCTGTACTTCGGTTCATTATAAATTCTCTGTATAAGGTATTTTTCTTCTTACATGCATTTTGCAATCCTTTTGTAATCCATGGGCATTCTGCATATTTTTGTTTTTTACTGTATTTCCTTACTGGGCAACGACTATTTTGATAACTTAAATACTTCTGTACCATCGTAGTGCCCTGACATGAGCCTGCAGCAATCCCCTGCTAACACTTTTCCTGTTTCTCAGGTAGGAGAGTTAAAGTGTCTGCTGCTGAGCTGGAAGAGTTTACAAAGCAGGCAGAGTGTCTGAACCTACAACCACCTGCTATCATGGATTCAGAAAAGGGTATGAACTTCTACTTAATATAAAAGCCTTAAAGCCACATCTGTACATGCCCTGAAGAATAAACAAAACGCAATAGTCAGTAGCAGATTACGGTTTGTCAAATAAGTTCAGTTAAACAAAGAAACTGCAGCTGAACTAAATGTTACACCTTCAGTTTAATGTTGTCATAATTTGTATACCACCATGGTTTGAACAATTGTAGATTCAGTTCTTTTATTGACCAGCACTCTGGGTTTGAAGTGACTTATAGTGTCTGTGTTTCTTTTCATTCCCTTTTGTTAGAACCTCCAGCTACCAAGTCCATCCCAACATCTATTATTTTTCTTCATTGGTACTCCCAAAAGGTTGATTCTGTTCATCTGGATTTAGCGCTTTCAGTGGGAGAAACGTTTCGTCACTCATCCAAGTGACTTCTTCAGTCTCAGCTGACTGCAGGTTTGCATGAAACTAGCCCACTGAATGAACAGCGCGGCACACAGACCCGCCGTCGTCCCCCACAGGAAACAAGCATCGAAGGCGTTTGGAAAGGGAGGGGGATGAGTGCGTGCTTATCAGTGTAAGTGTATGTGTGTGCGTGTCCAGAGTTCAGCTGAGACAGTGTCCTTCGCTCTATCAGGCTAAGTAAACAGTCTGCCAGCCAACCCAGGTGGCCTTGCATGGGATGGGAAGAATAGTCATCACACAGTCGTTATCAGGGAGTCGTTGATCGGCTCCAGCCTTGGGCCTGAGCAGCTGGCGCCGTGGTGTCCATATGTTGAATATTGTTGATTTCTCCTTTATGCGAGCAGCTCTGAATTTAGCACTCTGACACTGGTCTCTCGATCTCCTGTTGGAGAGCTGCGAGCCTCCCCATGATGGTATCAAACTTCTGTTCCGTGGTGTTGTCATTCTTTTGGTTCTGAGACCCCACAACTGCAGTGATCCGTTCTGCGATGTGATCCAACTTTCGCTCAAGGGTGTCATTTTGAGCAGGCCCCTCTCTGATGTATCCCATCATACGCTCAATGCTGTTACTTTGAGTTTTCATGGCAGCCGTAAGCGTCTCCAAGGTGTTAACCATGCTGCGTTCGTTGTGAGAGATCGCGCCTCGTTCCATCACTTCAATTCCAGCGGTCAGCCTTGGGAGGGGGGGGGTTTGAACAGCTGGTTTCGCTCTCTTATTTCTCCAATAAGTCAGGGCGAAGCCAGCTCCGATCAGCAAGAACCCTGTTATCATGGTTCCGAATAGGTAGATATCTTCGACAGTCCCGCCAGGCACATGACCCTCCAGTTCTGCCACCCGTCCATCGTGTATCCGGCAGGGAAAGTCCCTCCAGGGCACTCAGGCTCTCCCGAGCCCAGACTTCTCGTTGAGAAAAGGGTGTCAATAGCATTCAGAGACCAGTTGATCAAATCCATAATTCTCTTTAAGTTTTAGAGAACGACAGTGAGAGACTGTTCGAGGGAAAGTAATACACACGAGACAAGACAAGGACACAAGAGGCTAAGCAGGGAAGATAAGGGGAAGGAGGAGAGGAGAAAAAGTGCGACCGCCTTCGCATTGCATTAACAATATAACAGATAGCTTTGAGAGGGCCTTAAGATGTTTAAACATGCAGGCACCATATTAACCTTTATTCCAGGTGCAGTTATAACTATTTTTATACACACCTTGCAGTTTGTGCTTTTAAAGAGTTGAAGCTCAGTTAATTGAGGGTCAGAAGCTTCGTCTGGCACTATGTCCAGACGAGCTATTGTAGCGAAGCCGCTGCTCCTGCACTGACTGTAACGCAGTCAGTTCTTCTTTTACTGTTATGCTGTTTTGTGGTTTAGTAGTTTTAAACCTTGTGATCTCGTGGCTCAAGAGTTGGGAGTGCGCCTTGTAATTGGAAGGTGGTTCGAGCCCCGGCTTGGACAGTCTCGGTCGTTGTGTCCTTGGGCAAGACACTTCACCCATTGCCTACTGGTAGTGGTCAGAGGGCCCGGTGGCGCCAGTGTTCGGCACCCTCGCCTCTGTCAGTGCGCCCCATGTACACTCAACAAAAATATAAACGCAACACCTTTGTTACTGCTCCCATTCCCCATGGGATGGACGTAGAGACCTAAAATTCATTCCAGATACACAATATAACCATCCCTCCCAAACAGTGGTCACAAATCAGTCCAAATGTGTGGTAGTGGGCACATCTGCTATATTGAGATAATCCATCCCACCTCACAGGTGTGCCACATCAGGATGCTGATCTGACATCATGAGTAGTGCACAGGTGTACCTCAGACTGCCCACAACAAAAGGCCACCCTGGAATGTGCAGTTTTGTCTCACAGCAAAATGCCACAGATGCCACAAGCAATGAGGGAGCGTGTAATTGGCATGCTGACAGCAGGAATGTCAACCAGATCTGTCGCCCGTGCATTGAATGTTCATTTCTCAACCATAAGCCGTCTCCACAGGCGTTTCAGAGAATATGGCAGCACATCCAACCGGCCTCACAACCGCAGACCTCGTGTAACCACACCAGCCCAGGACCTCCACATCCAGCAGGTTCACCTCCAAGATCGTCTGAGACCAGCCACCCAGACAGCTGCTGGAACAATTGGTTTGCACAACCAAACAATTTCTGCACAAACTGTCAGAAACCATCTCAGGGACGCTCAACTGCATGCCCGTCGTCCTCATCGGGGTCTTGACCTGACTCCAGCTCGTCGCCGTGACAGACTTGTGTGGGCAAATGCTCACATTCGATGGCGTCTGGCACGTTGGAGAGGTGTGCGCTTCACGGATGAATCATGGTTCACATTGTTCAGGGCAGATGGCAGCTGAGAATGTCCCAGTGTACACCCCACCCCTGGCATCGTTGCCCACCTCTCAATTTTAAATACACGTAGACATTGAGGGCTAGCAGGAGGGACCATGCGCTTACCTGCTGCTCTCTGGCAGGTAGCTCCATGCCCTCCTGGGTTTTAAATGCACCTTAGAACACACATGCATCAACATTACAATGAGCGGGTGGAGGGAGGTTTGGAGTCTTCTCTCACCCCCGTTCTCTGCGACCTGCTGGAGCAGGGGGGCTAGGAGGAGGAGTTGGCCGTCCGACTGCGGTCTGGAGTGTGGAGCCTTCCTGCTGCTGCGGAGTCGGGGCGGTCTGCCTCCCCCCACCGCAGGGAAAAGGGTAACACCACCTGGGTCTGGGTGCAGTTCCCCCCTCCAGGGGCGAGGGCACCTAGACCCGGTTTGTAGAGTACGCTTGGGGAGTGTGATCGTGTGTACAACGTCTCTTTATGTCTGTCTCCACGTTGGTTGAGTGTGGAGTAAGTGCATATGAGAGCATGAGGGTGGGAATGGATGTTTGTATCTGTGTGTGCCTGTATGTCTGTGTCTATATGTCAGGTTGGGTGTCAGGCGCCACCTCTCTGGGGACATCTCAGGCCCTCCAAGGTTTGGAGGCCTATCTCCCCCTACCACCACTTCCCCTGCCAGTGGCGGACCCCCTCAGACATCGGTGCGTTGGTGGTTCTTTGTGTCCGGGGATGGGCGTCCAGGTACACACCGGCTCACTCCCTGGCGGCCGCTTATCGGGGCCTGGAGCCTGGGGCTCGCTCGGGCCACTTCGGAGGTGGGGTGCCCCCGGCCTCTCGGCCTGGGGCTCGGTCACTCAGGCGCAGCTGGCTGCCGGCGGAGCTCACGGGCGCGTCACTGCAACTCCCCCTGGCTTCTGCTCCGCGGCTGCTGAGTGAGCCCTCATCTGGGACTCTCCTCAGCTCTTTCCGGGACAGTGGCGCAGCTGCCCCTCTGTTGGTCTTCCTTGGTCTCTTGTGTTCTGGGGGCCTCTGGATGTCTGGAGTTTTGATCTCCTCCACACCTGCTTCACGCCCTGGAGGACGGGGCTGTGGCCCCCCCACACCCTCTAGCAGATTATTACATGAAGGAACCTTTTAAAAAAACAAAAAACAAGCGCGTCCATGCTCACAGGTGTACACACGGGTGATCACACCCACAAACTACACCCTTTTTGGCTCCTACCTCAAAGCACACTGTGTTCTGTTGATCTTATGTGCTGCACAATAATGTTTAACATTTAGTATTTACTGTCATATTCCCATATATCATTGTGATGTTGTTTATTCTATTACTCTTGTTCTCTTCTGCTTGCTTTCTTTTTTCTTTCTCAGCAGGTGATCCAGGTGATTGATATATGCATTTTTTTTCTCTGCCCGTTCTGTTGGTTTTTGTCTTTTGCCCTTCTCCCCCGTCCCTCTTCTCAGCTGTTTCTCTTTCCCTCTTTCTTTCTCCCCTTCTTTCCCCCAGTCAAGTCTGTCCCGTATTCAGTAAGTGAAAATAAAATAAACAATAAAAGGTGAATCAAATGGACCATTACGGCAAGGCTGGGATGGTCAGTTTGGTAAAGTAAATCCGTTGGGCATCTTTCTTTGCCTTTAGACAACAATTCTGATGGCAAAAGAGCCAAACGGGACAGGCCAAAAAAAAAAAAAAAAAAAGAGAATGTCCCAGTTCTTGCATGGCCAGCATGCTCACCGGACATGTCACCCATTGAGCATGTTCGGGATGTGCTTGACCGGCGTATACAACAGCGTGTACCAGTTCCCACGAATATCCAACAACCTCGCACAGCCATTGAAGTGGAGTGGACCAACATTCCACAGGCCACAATTGACAATCTGATAGACTCCATGCGACGATGTGTTGTACTGCATGAGGCAAATGGTGGTCACACCAGATACTGACCGGTTCTGTGTCCCCAGACCCCCAATAGCGCAAAAAACTGCACATTCCAGGGTGGCCTTTTGTTGTGGGCAGTCTGAGGTACACCTGTGCACTACTCATGATGTCAGATCAGCATCCTGATGTGGCACACCTGTGAGGTGGGATGGATTATCTCAATATAGCAGATGTGCCCACTACCACACAATTGGACTGATTTGTGACCACTGTTTGGGAGGGATGGTTATATTGTGTATCTGGAATGAATTTTAGGTCTCTACGTCCATCCCATGGGGAATGGGAGCAGTAACAAAGGTGTTGCGTTTATATTTTTGTTGAGTGTAGCTTGCCACCACCAGTGTGTGAATGTGTGTGGGAATGGGTGGATGACTGGATGTGTAAAGCGCTTTAGGGTCCTTAGGGACTAGTAAAGCGCTATACAAATATAGGCCATTACTAATAAACACACACACAAAGTACCTCCACCAGAGTGCCTATTTCAGGTCACTTTTGCCGGTGCAAGCCTTGGTAAAGGAGCAGGGTTGGAATTGTGACATTAAAAAACAATAATTGCTAAAAGAAATTTAATTTATAGTTCTAAATAAATTCTAAATGCATTTAAGATGTTTTTTTTTTTTTTTTACTCACTTTATGTGTCTTCCACGATGTTATTTCTCTCTCCAACAACTTAGGTTACAATTACATTAGCATGACCAATTATGCAAATTAGGCGATGACATCATTTAGCGACTTCTAGCGATTTTTAGGACAGCCAATAGCGATTTTCCTAACTGAGGAGCTGGCAACACTGGAGCACTCAAAGTGCTTTACACAACTTGTGCATTCACACCCAGTCGCACAAGCACATTCAACACACCCGTTCATTCTCCGATGGATGCATCGGAGAGTAATTTGGGGTTAGTATCTTGCCCAAGGATATTTGGCATGCAGACTAGGGGAAGCCAGGAATCGAACCTCTAACCTTCCGATCAGTAGATGACCTGCTCTAACATTGTTGCAACACATTTAAATAACCCCCCTGACTGTACTGCCACAGAGTCAATATTTCTGTCAAGTACAATTACAACACATAAGTAAACAATTGAGCAATACTTCACCTAAACTGGGCTGAGTCTCGAATGTCCAGAACACACTTCAGAGTCTGAAGCCACACTATCAGCAGATGAGCCATGATGGAGTTTGTTCACGTTGCTGTAGCTGTGCTCGGTCTTCTGTCTCTTGGACACTCAGCTCCTGTGACAAGCTGTGAGAATCTAATCCAGCCTCTTGAAATCTACAGAAGTCAGGTCAGACTCTCTCTTACATCATTTCTCACTTGTTTATTTGTTTTTTTATTTTCGATATGAAATGTTTGTTGTCTTAGACAGCTAATACCATCTGTTTCAGCTGCTGGGCAAATGGGTACTACAAGGAGAGAGCACAAGCATACCTGGATCCAAAATTCTGGTACAGATGGTTATGGAAAATACCTGGGTGAAGATCACCGCTGCCAGTGAAGCCGATACATTTAACAACCTCCAAATTAAAAAAACGTAATAAAAAGGATGTTTTTCCTGAACTGACCCTGTTTTCAAATAATATTAATGTAAAAATCTCAATAATTGTATCTTCTAAAAGGATGGGCAAGTGCTTCACACGGAAAACCAACATGACTTTGGTTAACAACACTCTCACTGTGGGTGAGTATTACTGAGGGAACAAACATTTGATTTAGACTTTGTGCCTAGCATTGCCATAACACTTTCAGTATATATCGATTGGTGTGTATTTGCACACTGCAGCTTTACCCTTACCAATGCTAAAAGAATATGAAGTATGGCCATCATCTGTCATCTGTCCACAGAGCTCCCTTTCCAAAATTCTGCTGTCCTGCTGAATACTGGCTGCCCTGACTGCCTTGTTATCTTCGCAAATAACACCGTTGGAAGAACCACAGTTAAAGATCTCCAGCTCCTGAGTAAGAACAATGACACACCTAAATAATGTAATGTCAAAGTACTTATTTTAAGTATTTTTTATGAGACGCCGGCCACTAATTTCCAAAATAAAACAATGACTAATAATTGAACAGTGGTTTCCACTGTTCTACGGCTTAATAAATCGGAACACTGCCCTTTGAAATACCAGTTACAAATAACACTTGCCAGTTAAAGGCATATTTAGAAATATTTCTTTAAAAAAAAAAAAAAAAAAAAAAAAAAAAAAAAAAAAAAGAATAAAACATCTAAAAACATGCAGTGCTGTGAGAATGTATTTGCACCCTTCCTGGTTTCTCTCTATTTTACATATTAGTCACACTTAGATATTTCAGATCATCAAATACAATTTTAGATTAGACAAAAATAACCCAAGCAAATAGAAAACACAGTTCTTAAAGGAATATTTCCTTTACATGGCACTGTGTGAAAAGGAAATTGTCCCTAAACCTAATAACTGGTTATCAAGAACTGAAATCAAGCATTTGCAATCATTAGCAATGAGTCTTTCACATCGCTGTGGAAGAATTTTTCAAAACTCTACTATGTAGAGTCCGTTCAATTCAGCCGCACTGGATTGGATTTTCAAGCATGAACAGATTTTGAAAGCCATTCAGAGGTGGCCTTGCTCATGTGCTCATGGCCACAAATTCTCCTTCAATATCATGGTTCCTTCAATTGCAGCAAGTGGTCCAGGTCCTGAAATAGCAGCAGCAGTTGTTTCTTTGTGTTTTAATCTCTTTACTTACTTGGTGCCGTGCTAACACTTTTTCTGTCTCTCAGGTAGGAGAACTAAAGTGTCTGCTGCTGAGCTGGAAGAGTTTACAAAGCAGGCAGAGTGTCTGAACCTACAACCACCTGCTATCATGGACTTAGAAAAGGGTATGAACTTCTACTTAATATGAAAGTCTTAAAGCCACGTCTGTATGTGCCCTGAAAAATAAACAAAACGCAATAGACAGTAGCAGATTACAATTTTTCAAATGAGTTCAGTTACACAAAGAAACTGCAGCTGAACTAAATGTTACACCTTCAGTTTAATGTTGTCATTATTTGTATACCACCATGGTTTGAACAACTGTAGATTCAATTAATTTCTCCTCTCATAAATTAAAGGCATTCACAAATGTCATCTTCACAGGTTTGTGCCCAGATCCATCTCTTACCCCAGAAACAAATTTCACTGATGTAACCACACACACCATAAGCTCTGATCAGCTCAGCCTTCTAGAAGAACTTCTCAGTAGTGAAGATGGAGTGAAGACCCTTTTCGATATGATCCAAAGTATGGCTTCAGTCAAGCAAGACTGACGGCTATGCCTGTGAAGAATATTGCCACTTAAAATAAAGATGCGTGACTGTTTTTTCCTCTGTGGCAATTTGTTCTGTGTCATCAGTGTAATTTAGATTTAGTTTCATTGAACTGACATAAAAATGACAATGTGAACCTGCTTTAAGAAGAAAAGATTACTTAGTTTTGTCACTTTAATGCACCATGTACTAAAAACAATCAACAAACCATGATAAAGTTTGTTCATGTTGCTCCGGTTGGGCTCAGTCTGCTGATGGTTGGACAAAGCATTATGGACACTGTAAAACTATAAAGTCCAGCTCTTGTGACTACTAATCATCTTGTTTGATCCTTTTTACACTCAACAAAAATATAAACGCAACACCTTTGTTACTGCTCCCATTCCCCATGGGATGGACGTAGAGACCTAAAATTCATTCCAGATACACAATATAACCATCCCTCCCAAACAGTGGTCACAAATCAGTCCAAATGTGTGGTAGTGGGCACATCTGCTATATTGAGATAATCCATCCCACCTCACAGGTGTGCCACATCAGGATGCTGATCTGACATCATGAGTAGTGCACAGGTGTACCTCAGACTGCCCACAACAAAAGGCCACCCTGGAATGTGCAGTTTTTTGCGCTATTGGGGGTCTGGGGACCCAGAACCGGTCAGTATCTGGTGTGACCACCATTTGCCTCATGCAGTGCAACACATCGTCGCATGGAGTCTATCAGATTGTCAATTGTGGCCTGTGGAATGTTGGTCCACTCCACTTCAATGGCTGTGCGAGGTTGTTGGATATTCGTGGGAACTGGTACACGCTGTCGTATACGCCGGTCAAGCACATCCCGAACATGCTCAATGGGTGACATGTCCGGTGAGTATGCTGGCCATGCAAGAACTGGGACATTCTCAGCTGCCATCTGCCCTGAACAATGTGAACCATGATTCATCCGTGAAGCGCACACCTCTCCAACGTGCCAGACGCCATCGAATGTGAGCATTTGCCCACACAAGTCTGTCACGGCGACGAGCTGGAGTCAGGTCAAGACCCCGATGAGGACGACGGGCATGCAGTTGAGCGTCCCTGAGACAGTTTCTGACA
The DNA here is from genome assembly GCF_057382275.1 of Copadichromis virginalis. Taxonomy (NCBI): domain Eukaryota; kingdom Metazoa; phylum Chordata; class Actinopteri; order Cichliformes; family Cichlidae; genus Copadichromis; species Copadichromis virginalis. The sequence goes on from NC_140623.1 coordinate 26,283,482, forward strand.
GTTTGTGCAGAAATTGTTTGGTTGTGCAAACCAATTGTTCCAGCAGCTGTCTGGGTGGCTGGTCTCAGACGATCTTGGAGGTGAACCTGCTGGATGTGGAGGTCCTGGGCTGGTGTGGTTACACGAGGTCTGCGGTTGTGAGGCCGGTTGGATGTGCTGCCATATTCTCTGAAACGCCTGTGGAGACGGCTTATGGTTGAGAAATGAACATTCAATGCACGGGCGACAGATCTGGTTGACATTCCTGCTGTCAGCATGCCAATTGCACGCTCCCTCATTGCTTGTGGCATCTGTGGCATTTTGCTGTGAGACAAAACTGCACATTCCAGGGTGGCCTTTTGTTGTGGGCAGTCTGAGGTACACCTGTGCACTACTCATGATGTCAGATCAGCATCCTGATGTGGCACACCTGTGAGGTGGGATGGATTATCTCAATATAGCAGATGTGCCCACTACCACACATTTGGACTGATTTGTGACCACTGTTTGGGAGGGATGGTTATATTGTGTATCTGGAATGAATTTTAGGTCTCTACGTCCATCCCATGGGGAATGGGAGCAGTAACAAAGGTGTTGCGTTTATATTTTTGTTGAGTGTAGCTTGCCACCACCAGTGTGTGAATGTGTGTGGGAATGGGTGGATGACTGGATGTGTAAAGCGCTTTAGGGTCCTTAGGGACTAGTAAAGCGCTATACAAATATAGGCCATTACTAATAAACACACACACAAAGTAACTCCACCAGAGTGCCTATTTCAGGTCACTTTTGCCGGTGCAAGCCCGGGTAAAGGAGCAGGGTTGGAATTGTGACATTAAAAAACAATAATTGCTAAAAGAAATTTAATTTATAGTTCTAAATAAATTCTAAATGCATTTAAGATGGTTTTTTTTTTTTTTTTTACTCACTTTATGTGTCTTCCACGATGTTATTTCTCTCTCCAACAACTTAGGTTACAATTACATTAGCATGACCAATTATGCAAATTAGGCGATGACATCATTTAGCGACTTCTAGCGATTTTTAGGACAGCCAATAGCGATTTTCCTAACTGAGGAGCTGGCAACACTGGAGCACTCAAAGTGCTTTACACAACTTGTGCATTCACACCCAGTCGCACAAGCACATTCAACACACCCGTTCATTCTCCGATGGATGCATCGGAGAGTAATTTGGGGTTAGTATCTTGCCCAAGGATATTTGGCATGCAGACTAGGGGAAGCCAGGAATCGAACCTCTAACCTTCCGATCAGTAGATGACCTGCTCTAACATTGTTGCAACACATTTAAATAACCCCCCTGACTGTACTGCCACAGAGTCAATATTTCTGTCAAGTACAATTACAACACATAAGTAAACAATTGAGCAATACTTCACCTAAACTGGGCTGAGTCTCGAATGTCCAGAACACACTTCAGAGTCTGAACCCACACTATCAGCAGATGAGCCATGATGGAGTTTGTTCACGTTGCTGTAGCTGTGCTCGGTCTTCTGTCTCTTGGACACTCAGCTCCTGTGACAAGCTGTGAGAATCTAATCCAGCCTCTTGAAATCCACGGCAATCAGGTCAGACTCTCTCTTATCTCACCTTTCACTTATGACTTTCTGCACATATACGCTGAGTAAAATAAGTTTTGAACATGCCACCAAATTTACATGAAATTCACACCCGATGTGGATAACCACCCATCCAGTCCACACATACAAAGAAATCAAACCATTGATATCCATAAATTAAGCTGTGTTATAATAAGAGGAAAAGTATTGAATATATAGAAAGGAAGGTGCAAAAAGGCATGGAAAGTCATGACACCAGCTGAAATCTATCAGCAATTACAAAGCAACCCTGCCCCCTAGTGCAAATTAATGTTAGCTGGTTCTGTTCTAACTGATGGCCTATAAAAAGTTGTCTCATTACCAATGTGTCACACAAGAAACATCTCATGATGGATAAAACCAATCCATCAGAATTACTAAACTAGTAAGTAGCAAGTAAATAAATTTTAATTTATATAGTGAAACAGTGAAAAATTTAATTAAGAGCTCGTTTGTATAAAAATGTCTTCAGCTGCTTTTTAAAGGAGTCAGTGGAGTCTAGAGAGCGTAAAGACAACAGCAGGGACTTCCACAGCCTCTGTGCCAGTGCCTGAAAAGCCCGATCCCCATGTGTTTTAAACCTAGTACTTTTCAGATCCAACATAACCAGAACGGTTGTGTTGGATCTGAAGGTTCCAGTGAGCACTGTTGGGGCAGGAGAGAACATCATTTCACCATAAACTGGCCAGGACCAGCTGCTCCCCACCAGTTTTCAGACAGGGGAGTGAAAAGAATTATCAGAAGAGTTGTCAAAAGCAAAGGAGCACTTGCGAAGAGCTACAAAAAGACTTGGAATCAGCTCAACTGCTGTGGCCTGTATGCACGCTCACCATACAAGACTCCATTGCTGAAGAAAAAGCATGCTAAAGCACGTTTAAAGTTTGCTGAACAAAATTTAGACAAGAGATACTAGCAGAATATACTCTGGTCAGTAGAGATGTGATGGCTGCACTTACAGCCACACAGTGGTAATACCCACCATGTTAGTGTAGAGGCTTATAAGTAACATTGCAGTCACATTTCTTTCTTTAAATATAGGAATTTGTTTACAGGACAATAAATAACTGGTTTTGGTTTAGAGTTAATTTACATATCCACATAACACTGCATTCTAAAATAAGTGCACACATTTTAGTTTACACTGTTATGTATGATTAATTTTTTGTTTTCTGAGTTACCTTAGTTGCAGCTGTTCCAGTCCCTTGATTAAGGAGCCAAGAGGTGGAAAAGGGGCAGAGCGAGCTTTAAAGGAAGACTACAAATTGGTTCATGCCATAACTCAGGACCATGGGGGGGAATTGAAGTTCATTATGTTTGGTTTAGTTAGGTTTTGTGTGTTTTACCCCTTCTCCTGTTTTTGTGGGCTGATCAGCCACTATTTAAGTTTCCCCTTTGTCTCATTAAGTTAGGTCAGTTTGTTTGAGTTATCGGTTGTGTTGTCGACTTTGAGTAGAGTTTTGTTATTTTGACCTCTTTTATGGGCCCAAGATTTTGATTCTTTTTGCATGAGTTAACCAAATATGTTTTTTGGGTTAAATAAAAAATCATTTTTTTGGACTTTAACCTGTGCCTAAGTTTCCTTCACTGCTCGGTCCGTCACAAGAGACCAAAACTGAACTGATGCTATAATACATGCCATGTCTGGAGGTCAAAAGGCACTGCATATCACCCCAAAAACACTATACCAGCAGTGAAGTTTGGAGTTGGGAACATCAAAGTATGGGGCTGTTTTTCGTCATGTGGCACTGGAATGTTTCATATAAATGGAGGAAGATGAATAGAAAAATGTTCTGCTAGCATCTACCAGGATGTTGAAGATGAAATGAGGACGGACCTTTCAGCAAGACGATGATCCCAAACACAAAGCCAAAGAAGCTGCTAGAATGACCTGTCAATCTATAGATATAATAGAGTTTAGAGTTCATAGCAGGGCTCACAGAACGTTCAGAATCTGAAGACTGTTTGTGTAGAAGAATGAACCAAAATCACACCTGAGCGATGCCTGCGGCTAGGAGGCGTCTTGAAGTTGTCATTACCAACAAAAGCTTTTGCATGAAGTATTAAATACAATTTCAGTAAGTGTGTTCAATACTTTTTCCTTCTTTCATTTCTCATTCTTACACATAACATCTATGGTTTGATTTCTTTGCATGTGTGGACTGGCTGGATTGTTACTGACATTTGGTGAGAATTTTATGTCAATAGCACCTTTAGAAATGTATGTACTGAGAAATCTGGTGATGTTTTCAATATTTATTTTACCCCCTGTATATTATACACCATCTGTTTCAGCTGGTGGGAAAATGGACACAAATAGCAGCGAGCACAGGCATACCTGGATTCAAAATGCTGATGAAGATGCTTGTGGTGTCCGCCTGGATGAACACCACTGCTGCCACTGAGGCTAATACGTTCAATAATCTCTACATTAATAAAATGTAATAAAAATGATAAAGCCTTGCCTGAACTGATACTGTTTTCAAGTAATGTGAATTTAGAAATCTCTTTAATTTTATCTTCTAAAAGGATGGGCAAGTGTTTCACACTGAAAACCACCATGACTTTGGTTAACAACAGTTTGGGTGAGTATTAGTGAGGGAACAAACATTCGATGACCAGATTTAGACTTTGATTTAGACTTTGGACCTAGCATTGCCACAACACTTTTAGTATATATCGATTGGTGTGTATTTGCACACTGCACCCTTACCAATGCTAAAAGAATATGAAGCGTGGCCATCATCTGTCATCTGTCCACAGTGCACAATAACCAATCTTCTGCTGTCCTGCTGAATACTGGCTGCCCTGACTGCCTTGTTATCTTCGCAAATGACAATGTTGGAAGAACCACAAGCAAACTCAATCTCCTGAGTAAGAACAATGACACACTAAATAATGTAATGTCAAAGTACTTAAGTATTTTTTTATGAGATGCCGGCCACTAATTTCCAAAATAAAACAATGACTAATAATTGAACAGTGGTTTCCACTGTTCTACGGCTTAATAAACTGGAACACTGCCTTTAGAAATACCAGTTACAAATAACACTTGCCAGTTAAAGGCATATTTAGAAATGTTTCTTCTTTTTTTTTTAAAAAAAGAAAAGAATAAAACATCTAAAAACATGCAGTGCTGTGAGAATGTATTTGCACCCTTCCTGGTTTCTCTCTATTTTACATATTAGTCACACTTAGATATTTCAGATCATCAAATACAATTTTAGATTAGACAAAAATAACCCAAGCAAATAGAAAACACAGTTCTTAAAGGAATATTTCCTTTACATGGCACTGTGTGAAAAGGAAATTGTCCCTAAACCTAATAACTGGTTATCAAGAACTGAAATCAAGCATTTGCAATCATTAGCAATGAGTCTTTCACATCGCTGTGGAAGAATTTTTCAAAACTCTACTATGTAGAGTCCGTTCAATTCAGCCGCACTGGATTGGATTTTCAAGCATGAACAGATTTTGAAAGCCATTCAGAGGTGGCCTTGCTCATGTGCTCATGGCCACAAATTCTCCTTCAATATCATGGTTCCTTCAATTGCAGCAAGTGGTCCAGGTCCTGAAATAGCAGCAGCAGTTGTTTCTTTGTGTTTTAATCTCTTTACTTACTTGGTGCCGTGCTAACACTTTTTCTGTCTCTCAGGTAGGAGAACTAAAGTGTCTGCTGCTGAGCTGGAAGAGTTTACAAAGCAGGCAGAGTGTCTGAACCTACAACCACCTGCTATCATGGACTTAGAAAAGGGTATGAACTTCTACTTAATATGAAAGTCTTAAAGCCACGTCTGTATGTGCCCTGAAAAATAAACAAAACGCAATAGACAGTAGCAGATTACAATTTTTCAAATGAGTTCAGTTACACAAAGAAACTGCAGCTGAACTAAATGTTACACCTTCAGTTTAATGTTGTCATTATTTGTATACCACCATGGTTTGAACAACTGTAGATTCAATTAATTTCTCCTCTCATAAATTAAAGGCATTCACAAATGTCATCTTCACAGGTTTGTGCCCAGATCCATCTCTTACCCCAGAAACAAATTTCACTGATGTAACCACACACACCATAAGCTCTGATCAGCTCAGCCTTCTAGAAGAACTTCTCAGTAGTGAAGATGGAGTGAAGACCCTTTTCGATATGATCCAAAGTATGGCTTCAGTCAAGCAAGACTGACGGCTATGCCTGTGAAGAATATTGCCACTTAAAATAAAGATGCGTGACTGTTTTTTCCTCTGTGGCAATTTGTTCTGTGTCATCAGTGTAATTTAGATTTAGTTTCATTGAACTGACATAAAAATGACAATGTGAACCTGCTTTAAGAAGAAAAGATTACTTAGTTTTGTCACTTTAATGCACCATGTACTAAAAACAATCAACAAACCATGATAAAGTTTGTTCATGTTGCTCCGGTTGGGCTCAGTCTGCTGATGGTTGGACAAAGCATTATGGACACTGTAAAACTATAAAGTCCAGCTCTTGTGACTACTAATCATCTTGTTTGATCCTTTTTACACTCAACAAAAATATAAACGCAACACCTTTGTTACTGCTCCCATTCCCCATGGGATGGACGTAGAGACCTAAAATTCATTCCAGATACACAATATAACCATCCCTCCCAAACAGTGGTCACAAATCAGTCCAAATGTGTGGTAGTGGGCACATCTGCTATATTGAGATAATCCATCCCACCTCACAGGTGTGCCACATCAGGATGCTGATCTGACATCATGAGTAGTGCACAGGTGTACCTCAGACTGCCCACAACAAAAGGCCACCCTGGAATGTGCAGTTTTTTGCGCTATTGGGGGTCTGGGGACCCAGAACCGGTCAGTATCTGGTGTGACCACCATTTGCCTCATGCAGTGCAACACATCGTCGCATGGAGTCTATCAGATTGTCAATTGTGGCCTGTGGAATGTTGGTCCACTCCACTTCAATGGCTGTGCGAGGTTGTTGGATATTCGTGGGAACTGGTACACGCTGTCGTATACGCCGGTCAAGCACATCCCGAACATGCTCAATGGGTGACATGTCCGGTGAGTATGCTGGCCATGCAAGAACTGGGACATTCTCAGCTGCCATCTGCCCTGAACAATGTGAACCATGATTCATCCGTGAAGCGCACACCTCTCCAACGTGCCAGACGCCATCGAATGTGAGCATTTGCCCACACAAGTCTGTCACGGCGACGAGCTGGAGTCAGGTCAAGACCCCGATGAGGACGACGGGCATGCAGTTGAGCGTCCCTGAGACAGTTTCTGACAGTTTGTGCAGAAATTGTTTGGTTGTGCAAACCAATTGTTCCAGCAGCTGTCTGGGTGGCTGGTCTCAGACGATCTTGGAGGTGAACCTGCTGGATGTGGAGGTCCTGGGCTGGTGTGGTTACACGAGGTCTGCGGTTGTGAGGCCGGTTGGATGTGCTGCCATATTCTCTGAAACGCCTGTGGAGACGGCTTATGGTTGAGAAATGAACATTCAATGCACGGGCGACAGATCTGGTTGACATTCCTGCTGTCAGCATGCCAATTGCACGCTCCCTCATTGCTTGTGGCATCTGTGGCATTTTGCTGTGAGACAAAACTGCACATTCCAGGGTGGCCTTTTGTTGTGGGCAGTCTGAGGTACACCTGTGCACTACTCATGATGTCAGATCAGCATCCTGATGTGGCACACCTGTGAGGTGGGATGGATTATCTCAATATAGCAGATGTGCCCACTACCACACATTTGGACTGATTTGTGACCACTGTTTGGGAGGGATGGTTATATTGTGTATCTGGAATGAATTTTAGGTCTCTACGTCCATCCCATGGGGAATGGGAGCAGTAACAAAGGTGTTGCGTTTATATTTTTGTTGAGTGTAGCTTGCCACCACCAGTGTGTGAATGTGTGTGGGAATGGGTGGATGACTGGATGTGTAAAGCGCTTTAGGGTCCTTAGGGACTAGTAAAGCGCTATACAAATATAGGCCATTACTAATAAACACACACACAAAGTAACTCCACCAGAGTGCCTATTTCAGGTCACTTTTGCCGGTGCAAGCCCGGGTAAAGGAGCAGGGTTGGAATTGTGACATTAAAAAACAATAATTGCTAAAAGAAATTTAATTTATAGTTCTAAATAAATTCTAAATGCATTTAAGATGGTTTTTTTTTTTTTTTTTACTCACTTTATGTGTCTTCCACGATGTTATTTCTCTCTCCAACAACTTAGGTTACAATTACATTAGCATGACCAATTATGCAAATTAGGCGATGACATCATTTAGCGACTTCTAGCGATTTTTAGGACAGCCAATAGCGATTTTCCTAACTGAGGAGCTGGCAACACTGGAGCACTCAAAGTGCTTTACACAACTTGTGCATTCACACCCAGTCGCACAAGCACATTCAACACACCCGTTCATTCTCCGATGGATGCATCGGAGAGTAATTTGGGGTTAGTATCTTGCCCAAGGATATTTGGCATGCAGACTAGGGGAAGCCAGGAATCGAACCTCTAACCTTCCGATCAGTAGATGACCTGCTCTAACATTGTTGCAACACATTTAAATAACCCCCCTGACTGTACTGCCACAGAGTCAATATTTCTGTCAAGTACAATTACAACACATAAGTAAACAATTGAGCAATACTTCACCTAAACTGGGCTGAGTCTCGAATGTCCAGAACACACTTCAGAGTCTGAACCCACACTATCAGCAGATGAGCCATGATGGAGTTTGTTCACGTTGCTGTAGCTGTGCTCGGTCTTCTGTCTCTTGGACACTCAGCTCCTGTGACAAGCTGTGAGAATCTAATCCAGCCTCTTGAAATCCACGGCAATCAGGTCAGACTCTCTCTTATCTCACCTTTCACTTATGACTTTCTGCACATATACGCTGAGTAAAATAAGTTTTGAACATGCCACCAAATTTACATGAAATTCACACCCGATGTGGATAACCACCCATCCAGTCCACACATACAAAGAAATCAAACCATTGATATCCATAAATTAAGCTGTGTTATAATAAGAGGAAAAGTATTGAATATATAGAAAGGAAGGTGCAAAAAGGCATGGAAAGTCATGACACCAGCTGAAATCTATCAGCAATTACAAAGCAACCCTGCCCCCTAGTGCAAATTAATGTTAGCTGGTTCTGTTCTAACTGATGGCCTATAAAAAGTTGTCTCATTACCAATGTGTCACACAAGAAACATCTCATGATGGATAAAACCAATCCATCAGAATTACTAAACTAGTAAGTAGCAAGTAAATAAATTTTAATTTATATAGTGAAACAGTGAAAAATTTAATTAAGAGCTCGTTTGTATAAAAATGTCTTCAGCTGCTTTTTAAAGGAGTCAGTGGAGTCTAGAGAGCGTAAAGACAACAGCAGGGACTTCCACAGCCTCTGTGCCAGTGCCTGAAAAGCCCGATCCCCATGTGTTTTAAACCTAGTACTTTTCAGATCCAACATAACCAGAACGGTTGTGTTGGATCTGAAGGTTCCAGTGAGCACTGTTGGGGCAGGAGAGAACATCATTTCACCATAAACTGGCCAGGACCAGCTGCTCCCCACCAGTTTTCAGACAGGGGAGTGAAAAGAATTATCAGAAGAGTTGTCAAAAGCAAAGGAGCACTTGCGAAGAGCTACAAAAAGACTTGGAATCAGCTCAACTGCTGTGGCCTGTATGCACGCTCACCATACAAGACTCCATTGCTGAAGAAAAAGCATGCTAAAGCACGTTTAAAGTTTGCTGAACAAAATTTAGACAAGAGATACTAGCAGAATATACTCTGGTCAGTAGAGATGTGATGGCTGCACTTACAGCCACACAGTGGTAATACCCACCATGTTAGTGTAGAGGCTTATAAGTAACATTGCAGTCACATTTCTTTCTTTAAATATAGGAATTTGTTTACAGGACAATAAATAACTGGTTTTGGTTTAGAGTTAATTTACATATCCACATAACACTGCATTCTAAAATAAGTGCACACATTTTAGTTTACACTGTTATGTATGATTAATTTTTTGTTTTCTGAGTTACCTTAGTTGCAGCTGTTCCAGTCCCTTGATTAAGGAGCCAAGAGGTGGAAAAGGGGCAGAGCGAGCTTTAAAGGAAGACTACAAATTGGTTCATGCCATAACTCAGGACCATGGGGGGGAATTGAAGTTCATTATGTTTGGTTTAGTTAGGTTTTGTGTGTTTTACCCCTTCTCCTGTTTTTGTGGGCTGATCAGCCACTATTTAAGTTTCCCCTTTGTCTCATTAAGTTAGGTCAGTTTGTTTGAGTTATCGGTTGTGTTGTCGACTTTGAGTAGAGTTTTGTTATTTTGACCTCTTTTATGGGCCCAAGATTTTGATTCTTTTTGCATGAGTTAACCAAATATGTTTTTTGGGTTAAATAAAAAATCATTTTTTTGGACTTTAACCTGTGCCTAAGTTTCCTTCACTGCTCGGTCCGTCACAAGAGACCAAAACTGAACTGATGCTATAATACATGCCATGTCTGGAGGTCAAAAGGCACTGCATATCACCCCAAAAACACTATACCAGCAGTGAAGTTTGGAGTTGGGAACATCAAAGTATGGGGCTGTTTTTCGTCATGTGGCACTGGAATGTTTCATATAAATGGAGGAAGATGAATAGAAAAATGTTCTGCTAGCATCTACCAGGATGTTGAAGATGAAATGAGGACGGACCTTTCAGCAAGACGATGATCCCAAACACAAAGCCAAAGAAGCTGCTAGAATGACCTGTCAATCTATAGATATAATAGAGTTTAGAGTTCATAGCAGGGCTCACAGAACGTTCAGAATCTGAAGACTGTTTGTGTAGAAGAATGAACCAAAATCACACCTGAGCGATGCCTGCGGCTAGGAGGCGTCTTGAAGTTGTCATTACCAACAAAAGATTTTGCATGAAGTATTAAATACAATTTCAGTAAGTGTGTTCAATACTTTTTCCTTCTTTCATTTCTCATTCTTACACATAACATCTATGGTTTGATTTCTTTGCATGTGTGGACTGGCTGGATTGTTACTGACATTTGGTGAGAATTTTATGTCAATAGCACCTTTAGAAATGTATGTACTGAGAAATCTGGTGATGTTTTCAATATTTATTTTACCCCCTGTATATTATACACCATCTGTTTCAGCTGGTGGGAAAATGGACACAAATAGCAGCGAGCACAGGCATACCTGGATTCAAAATGCTGATGAAGATGCTTGTGGTGTCCGCCTGGATGAACACCACTGCTGCCACTGAGGCTAATACGTTCAATAATCTCTACATTAATAAAATGTAATAAAAATGATAAAGCCTTGCCTGAACTGATACTGTTTTCAAGTAATGTGAATTTAGAAATCTCTTTAATTTCATCTTCTAAAAGGATGGGCAAGTGTTTCACACTGAAAACCACCATGACTTTGGTTAACAACAGTTTGGGTGAGTATTAGTGAGGGAACAAACATTCGATGACCAGATTTAGACTTTGATTTAGACTTTGGACCTAGCATTGCCACAACACTTTTAGTATATATCGATTGGTGTGTATTTGCACACTGCACCCTTACCAATGCTAAAAGAATATGAAGCGTGGCCATCATCTGTCATCTGTCCACAGTGCACAATAACCAATCTTCTGCTGTCCTGCTGAATACTGGCTGCCCTGACTGCCTTGTTATCTTCGCAAATGACAATGTTGGAAGAACCACAAGCAAACTCAATCTCCTGAGTAAGAACAATGACACACTAAATAATGTAATGTCAAAGTACTTAAGTATTTTTTTATGAGATGCCGGCCACTAATTTCCAAAATAAAACAATGACTAATAATTGAACAGTGGTTTCCACTGTTCTACGGCTTAATAAACTGGAACACTGCCTTTAGAAATACCAGTTACAAATAACACTTGCCAGTTAAAGGCATATTTAGAAATGTTTCTTCTTTTTTTTTTAAAAAAAGAAAAGAATAAAACATCTAAAAACATGCAGTGCTGTGAGAATGTATTTGCACCCTTCCTGGTTTCTCTCTATTTTACATATTAGTCACACTTAGATATTTCAGATCATCAAATACAATTTTAGATTAGACAAAAATAACCCAAGCAAATAGAAAACACAGTTCTTAAAGGAATATTTCCTTTACATGGCACTGTGTGAAAAGGAAATTGTCCCTAAACCTAATAACTGGTTATCAAGAACTGAAATCAAGCATTTGCAATCATTAGCAATGAGTCTTTCACATCGCTGTGGAAGAATTTTTCAAAACTCTACTATGTAGAGTCCGTTCAATACACCAGCACTGGATTGGATTTTCAAGCATGAACAGATTTTGAAAGCCATTCAGAGGTGGCCTTGCTCATGTGCTCATGGCCACAAATTCTCCTTCAATATCATGGTTCCTTCAATTGCAGCAAGTGGTCCAGGTCCTGAAATAGCAGCAGCAGTTGTTTCTTTGTGTTTTAATCTCTTTACTTACTTGGTGCCGTGCTAACACTTTTTCTGTCTCTCAGGTAGGAGAACTAAAGTGTCTGCTGCTGAGCTGGAAGAGTTTACAAAGCAGGCAGAGTGTCTGAACCTACAACCACCTGCTATCATGGATTCAGAAAAAGGTATAAACCTTTATATAATATGAAAACCTAGAAACTGCAGTTGAACTGAATGTTACTTCTTCAATCTAATATTATCTTTATACTCTTTATATTTTTGTAACCACCATGTTTGATAAGGTCATAGATTAATCAAATTTATGAATGAACTTTATTTACAAATGTCTTCTTGCAGGGTTTTGCCCAGATCCAGCGCTCAGCCCAGGAACAAAGACTATTGATCTGACCTTGAGCAGCACAACGCCCGATGATCTCAACCTATTTGAGAAGCTTTTCACTGAGTGGAATGAAGACCATTTTGGACATGGTCCAAACTAGTGTGGATCTATTCAAGGAAGACTGACATGGTCATAAATGTCACTAAGTGTTGATGAAGAAGCCATGTCTGTCAAGAGCATTACCACGAAAATTAAACATGCTAAAAACATATGAGTGGCTGTCATCTCTCTTCAAAGCAATTTAGATTTAGCTTCACTGAACTGACATAAAAATGAAAATATTCATTTGCTTTCTGAATAAATGGCACCAAGACCATTTTAGACATGGTCCAAAGTAGTCTGGATCTATTCAAGGAAGACTGAAGTAGTCATAAATGTCACTAAGCCATTCTTCTCTGACCTCTGGTGTTAACACATTTTCTAAATCTAAAGCCTACTTGATCTCTTTGTCCGACCACTCTCTGTAAACCCTAGATCCATGCTATGTTAAATGTTACTCAAATCAACTGTCTTACCCATTCTGATGTTCCGATTTGAGCTTCAGCAGGTTATCTTGCGTCTTCATGCTTAAATAAACGGAGTTGCTGTCATTTGATTGGCTGATTAGAATGAAAGAGCAGGTGGACAGGTGTACCTTACAAAGATGCCTGTCAGCGCTTATTATCTAGCAAATAATAGCAGCCAAGGAAGCAGTTAATAAAAAAATGAGTTGAAGAGAAGAATGTCCATACCTTTGTTTAATTAAGTTTATTCCTTTACATACATCTGCTCATGAGTCATGTATATACATTTTCTGTCTCTCAGACACACACGCACACATACGACCACTCAAGATTATATAAAAAGGACTCATTTTTTGTGCAGGATTTCATCACAGTCAGATCTACATCGGAACATTTGCTTCTGCAAACATCATGCACACACACCACAAATATGCATACGGCCCTATGCCTCGCTTTACACAGAACAGTTCAAAGTATAGAAAAGTGACAGATGAACCGACAGGCAAACCAGCAGTAATCAAGTGAATTTGGGTCTTTTAACATAAAAAGGCTAAATCTGTTTTTTGTTGGTGCATGTGCTTCCTTCACTTTCTAAATAGAAAGACCACAGAAATGTTATAAAGGTTATTCTTTTTTTTCTCAGGGATATTTCCAAATCTTCAACTGCATCGTTTAGCAATTACTCAAAGTAACGTGTGACGCGTGTACTATATGCGACACCCTGGTGTAACAGTGAGATTTTGCTACATTTTGGGGCTTTTCAAAATCTAGTGCAATCCCCTGAGTGTGATCCATGCAATCACCAGACCTCAGTGAACAAAAACTAAGTGGCTTAGCTCAAATTCTTGACATACATAACCTCATAGTCTTCTTATGCTTTCACAAAGGTGTGTGGAGCAGGGAAAGACAATTATACAATCTACTCAAAAAGGCCTTCTTTCAGATTTCCATCTGTTCCTCTCTTTGTCAATGTCAAACATATGCAAGATATGTGATGTGCTTCACGTTGTGATCTGTGACATGGAACCATTTGTTGAAGTAACCATCATGAAGTAGGATTACAGGCTAAATAACTCACTCAGAAACAAGGCTTCATAATCAACATTTTATAACAAAGTGGACTTCTCTGGAGCTGAAAAATCCTGCTAACATCGAACTGCCACCGGCTGCAGCTCCTCATATGACCACCTGAGGCAGGCTCCTTTTAACCATGTTTGCGGCACTCAAACCTTTTTAGGTTGCTTTTAATGGATTTACGCGAAAAATAATAACTGCCTATTATTTAGCAGTTATTTCTGCTAAATATGGCCTATAAATGCCCCTTGCTTGTCAGGCTAGCTGATAACTATAGATGATATAAAAAATGGACATGGCTCCAAGACCTGAAAAAAAAAATGAAGCCAATGTGGAAGAGCCAATACTTGCACTCAGTTGTGATTAAAAACAAAAACAAAAAAAGAGTTCAGGTTCTATAGAAGTCTTTGGAAAAACTTCAATCAAATTAGACACACTTTACTACTGTACGGAGTGCATTTTGTTACTTCCCTTTGAGGTCTGTTACTGGTGTTCACTAACTTCTGCTGGAAAGAGCGGCATGTTTACATATTAGCAGACTGTGGAGAGTCTGAGCTTTTTTTCTGAAAACAACTGGTTCAAACTGGAAGACAAAAACGCCTCATAGAACAGAGTAGGGCTGAAAACTTCTTTACACATATTAGACCTGCTTCATTTCCTTGTTGATTGTTTGAGTTTCCCCATACTATATTGAACGCCCAAATCCTGCTTCATGACACAGATCACTTGTACCACATAACACCTCACAAGGTGGAACTCTTATTCTTTATGCTCATCTCGAGTAAGTTTACATCTAAAACAGAATATCTGCCTTGTACACATCCACATCCTTTAGACACGAGTAAGCCAAGGTCAGCAGATAATCAACACCTTTACTTGGCCTCTCTTATGTACAAAGCGATTGTGTGCTTTAGTCACGACACAAGACCCCAGAGAGAAATAAAACAACCAAGGCATTCCTTTGCAGTTACACAAACGATGCTTATTTCATCAATGCACGCTCACATTTATAAATTACTTAAACTAAAAGATTGAAGTATTTTTTTTTCATTACCAAAGAAGAGTATCCTCTGTTTGATTTGTCCAATTTCGGTTATTTTTTTGCTTATGTTTGACACACATAAAAGTTTTGCAAGCATTGTCCGTCTTTTCTTTCAACAAAACAGAAAACAAACCTTCAAATAATAAAAACAAAGAAGAAGAAGAAGAAGAAAAAAAAAAAAAAAAAAAAAAAAAAAAAAAAAAAGCTTTTCTTTAACACCGGTGGCCGTCTCTTCAAGAGTCAGCCCACCACCTGGACACATGTTTAAAACAAACTGCTCCACGTAGCCTGTGTAGCATAAAGACCCATTCATACAGTACAGTCAAAGTGTGTGATTGTCACTGGGTTAGGTTGATGCACAGTGAAGTGACGTGAAAAGAGGCCAGAGGATGCCTGGTATTTGAATAGTGACATTGAGTTCAGCTGTTTTTGCCACTGGCCCAACATGTTCCCGCAGGACCCCCACGTTCCGCTACAGCGTCGATTTGGATGAAGGCTCTTTTGAAGTTCAGTGTTGCGTTGCTTCCTCTGCCTTTAACAAATCGAAAGCACCAAACCAACTATTACAAATGCACTGGCGTGTACTTTTTGCAGGTGAAGTTGGTGGTGTAACATATGAAAGTGTTTTATTGATTGATATATTTTTTAATCATGGTCTGTCTGTGCCATGTGCTTCGGTTAGGAAACATAAAAATGACAAATTTCCAGTCGTGGCTCCCAGAACTCAATTTGAGAGTCTAGTCTCCAGGTATAGTTCCAAAGATCAAGAAAATTGTCCACGGCTGGTTCTCCCCTCACATCCCATAGGCTGATATAGGTTTGCCCAGCTGGCCAAGGTTCAATGGTGATGTCGACCCCCCCCCCAAAAAAAAAAAAAAAGTATGGGGCTGCTGGATTTGTAAACAAGGCTGTAGATATGTTATAGGGAATGGATCCAAGAGAAAACAGGGAGAATAAATGTCAACATAAATGCTGGAGTATTTAAGGAACTGTAATAATTTGGGAACTTTACAGCCATCATGATTCTGTGACAGCGGCAGGCAGCAGAAGAAGTTTCAGATCAGCTGTAGTCAGGCTAGTCCGGTCTGAAGATCGGGACCTTAGGTAGGAATTCTATTAGGATTACCTGCAGGGAATAGAACAAAAGGCTCTCAGTAGTGAGTCAGGGATGTTTCAACAAGATTTAAGTCTTAAGATTTAGGCTGTGCTGAGCCGACCCGAGTAGGTATTGATGGAAAAAAAACTCACTTCACTTGGAGAGGTTTGGCCACAGCGTTTATATCAAAACAGCCACCATCTCACATCTAACTGGGTCACAGATGCAAACCTGTGCAAGCCTATTTGTTTACTTCTGAGTGCCAACTTAACTAAGCAGATCGTGCTAAAGTTACTTTTTCTGAAATACAAAAAAAACCCCCAAAAAACAAGCAGGCTGCCCGTGGCTATACGCAAAACTAGGGCTGCTCAATTAATCGAATTTTAATCACGATTACGATCTGGGCTTTCAACGATCATTAAAAATGACGGAGCCGATTATTAGCCCCTCCCTCATTTATCCGCGACACCTTAAAGGCCGGTCCGTGAAAATATTGTCGGGCATAAACCGGTCCGTGGCGCAAAAAAGGTTGGAGACCGCTGATTAAGAGGACCCGAGGGAAGCTCGGAAAGCTAAGCAGAAGTTATTTGGAGAGGAGAGTGACTGCCGTTGGTTGAAAAGAGAGGTTAAAAACAACTTCAGTGGTGTTGCACACTATTTTATATTATTTTTTAAAGTCATTGTTAACCCTTTAAAGCCGGTCAGAGCAGCACGCTCCGTTTTGTGTAACTATTTTTAAATCCCTGTAGAACCGGAACCGTGTAAGCTAGCGCAATAACCCGGAGGAGTTGTACTTACATCTGATGCCATCAGCTTGTCCTCGGTCACGGTTTCCTTCCACATAAAGCTTTGCAAAAACTGCATAAAAAGCGGTTGCAGGAACAAAAACATAATATTCCAGAAACAGCTTTGCCAATCCGATCAGCTGTTCGTAACACTTCCCACAGTGAAACAGACGTCAGCGCGAACTATCACATGTCCGCCATTTCCTGCCCGAAACCGGAAGTGATGTCATTTTCGCGGAAATTGTAGTTTTTTACTTGTAGGCCTTAAAAGCCTATACTGGTCATGTTTGACTTTTCTGAATAGTTTCTGAGATGCTTAGAACTCGAATTGCACTGCTGGAAATAGTTTATTTTGATGCACATGCTGTTTTCTTTGCAAATTTGCATCATAGGATTGTTTTTTCGTTTTTCCTGCAGTATATAAAAATTGGTGTATCTCCAAAATAAAACTATGAAGACACTCAAAATAAATTTCCTGTTGTTGTAAAGTATTTTTTGCAACTTTTTTGTATTTAAAGTTTTGAGGGATAAGCCTCTTAAATTTCTCCAAGCAGAAATATATGTAAAAAAAACAAAAACGATTTTCAATTTTTTTTGTAGTTTATTGCACTTTTTTGCAATTAATGTAGTTACTATGGACTTAATGCATACATATTATTAAAATATGGGCTATAATAGTTGTATAGCAACTTGAAATGCTCCCACAAATGGCACTACAACATGTAAAAAAATAATATAAGCTCTGGCGGACTTGGTTCTATAGTAGGTCTTAAAGGGTTAAATAAATATCGTCAAATAATCGAGATTTCAATTTCAGTGAAAATAATCGTGATTATCATTTTTGCCTACGCAAAACTATGAAAAAGAGGAACTGGCTGATGGATAAATGGCTATTGTGTTACCATTATGAGGAAGCCAGATATATTAACAGATAACAACCACAGAATATTACATTTTGTGTATCTTTACAAGAATCAATATGCTGCGTTTATATTTAGAGGAGCATGTCAGCCTCTTCTAAACACAATTAAACTGGCACAGAATCAGATGAAGTAGCTGAAAGCTGGCTGGATAAACAACATCTGTATATAAAAGCCCAGACACCATGACACAAAATTGCTAATGTTAGTAATAAGAAACGCTAATACTAGTAGGTTAAACTAATTTGTAATATTTTGTTAATGCACAACAAAAGACAAGGTGGTACACAACCACTAGCCAGGGCTGTGGATTGCAGGAGCCCCATTTACTCGACAACTAAATATACTCAATTAAAAAGTTGTTGTTTTTTTTCTACCCCTTTCTTTTGGACTGAGCAACAATGCGCTACACTAATCGATCAAAGACACGCAAGCATACACTGCAGATACAATAACTGCCTAACATCTGCGCTCAAAAAGGTTGGAGATATGATACTTTTCCATGGTGCAGCGATAAACCTGTAACTACATGAACAACCACAAACCAACCCTCGGCACAATTTATCATCTGAAATAGTACCTCTTGAGTTAAAATCAGCAGCTTTTTAACGCAATCTGGTAGTGGGTGTAACACCTAGTATACTTTCTTTAACTGTACTGGGATAATTGCACCACTGAAAAGAGCTAATACTTACATATTCCATCATGTTGTTGGTTTCACACTTCCTTTTGCTTAGTCTCCAATGCAAACACAACTACACAGAAACAGTGATTATAGAAGATTAGATAAGTTTCATCAACCCACACATTTCAAATGATGCCTTCATTGCTTACCTTGTGGTAAAGTCTGCTGTTTTCCCACTCCAAAAGTTTCTCTATAGATCTTCTTGTCTGGAAAAAGATATTAGATGATACTGTTGTGAAAAAACGGCCTCATATCAACTTAGGGCACAACATTTTTTGTTGTGTTCACTGTGATGCTGCAACAAATGCGTAACATTTTCAAACTGTGGGACGAAGTGAATGGGCATCTCACCCTTTTGCTGAGGCAGATGACGGGCCACAAACTGAAGCCCAGTGTGCAACAGCAGCAAAGACAACCACACAGAAGCCACCGCACATTCACCGGGAGCGTCTTTCTTAGGCAGCTGTTCACACGATTGATACTGGCTTTGAATTCCTCTGGTGCCACCTAAGGGAAGCACACAGTATTACTTTTATTATTAAAAGTATGTATATTCACACTTTTAGCACCATTAAATGTGGATCAAATATCTGTATTTCGTACAAAAAAAAAAAAAAAAAAAGAGGAAAGAAATTAATTTAAATGACGCACTACATGTTGATTCTGATCTAAATCCCACGGTCATGGTTTGCTTTCAATAAAAACAACACACTCACCTTTCCTGTAAGTGCTGAAGGAAATTCTGACTCGAATTTGTTACTGAGTCCAAACCTGAAAGTAGGTAAAAAATTACATTTTTACTTACAACATTAAAGATGAAACTGTATCAGACATGAACCACTATTAGAGATTTAATATACTTTTAGTGCAGAAATTAAAAATCACATCACAACATCTTTCTGAGACCCACAGCAAAGAGAAGCTATTTACTTTATCAGAACAAAAATAATTATTTTATAATTCATCTAAAACATTCAAAGATAATGTATAATACACAGTTCAAACATCCCATACATCTGTGTACTATCACACAGACCTGCTTATTTAGCTTCTGTCACTGTTAATTTTGAATTACACAAACAAATCTAATGTTCAACGCAAAGAGCAGCGTAGTGTAAAACACTGTGAGAATGAATGTGAGGCACTGTTAAATTAAAGAAACAGTACCAGTAGGTTAAACTCCCCAAAACAGTAAGGACACAGATTTATGTTTGGAGGTAACTCAACTGTAAGCTCATTTCCACCCAACTAAACTGGACATTTAAAAAAAAAAAACCCAACTTTTAAATCCACAAATGTAAATTGGCTGAAATACGGAGGTATATTTATCCATTCAAGGCACAAAACTTTAACAAACTGCAACCTTTATCCCTTTCCCGTCTTTATTCTTAGTATTTGTACGCTTGATACTCTTCCTTTTTTTTTTTTTTTTTTTGAAGAGACAAGGTAAGATAAGCGGAAAAAACAAGTTAAGCGTATACTTGTTTGGAAAAAAGCTCTACTCTCAGTACAGTCAACTACTTAAGAATACAATTTCTTTACTCAAGATATGGTAGGTTATTACTAGCTTTAATTGTGAGAATACCTATTTACGGACACAGTACTGTCTTGTGTTGTAATGATCGGTATAAACAGCTCTGAAAGTCTGTACTTAACTTCAGAAAAATGAAACCAGTGATGGGAACACGTTGTCACAACTTGACAATAGCTACAATAAAAAAAATCTCAAGAAAGGTCAAATTTATCTGAAGCTAGACCCGATCATTCACTTCTCGGTTAGTTAGCTTGATGCTAAGTTAGAAGCTAACTAGCTAGGCTAAGCCAGACAGCGGCAGCTAACGCAGCTAGCCACCGGTTACCCACGGAAAGCTGTGTTAGCCGCCGCATTTTACAGTAACGTTAAACTGTTTTGTAGACCCCCGTGAGCTCTGTCAGTTCCTTACACAGTTACGTGACCGGACCCTCGCACCACTACCGGGTCCGGAGCGTACTTAAGGAGCTGTTCTTCCGCGGCCCTGTCCTCGTCCTCCTCTTCCTCCTCCTCCTCTTCGTAGATCTCATCAAAGTCCTCCATCATCGCACGACTCGGCCTCGCGCTTCCCGGGACAGACACCGGGAGAGACACGATGCCGACAAACAGCGAAACCTTAAAGAGAAATAGGACAAAAAGTATCGGGGAAGACGGCCACAAAAATATCGAGCAGTCCCGGAGACGATACAGTTTCACATCGTTCTGAGATCTCTGAAACAAAACATCAACATCCGCCGCAGTAACCGTACGACACCGGAAGAGGGACAGACTTCTTTTCAGACTTTTTTTTTTAACAAGCCGATTCACAAAACAAGGCTTTGGTGTCGCGTGTAATTCTTATATGTACTGTTTGTTAAATAAAATAAAATAAAATATGATAGCAATCCATTTTGTTTGGATGCACTTTTCATAGAGGTGTAATTGAGGAATGGACAGATGTACAGAAAAACACCAAGAACAGCACAATTCACAGTTAAACAACGAAGGCCACTATATGAAATAACAATATATAAAATATGTAAAACTAATTCGAGAAATATTTGTAAACAAGTATTCAATTACAGCTCTCTGCAATGTACTAACCCAGGAAGATGGATATCTGTAAAAATCCCAGGTCATTCCACAGATAGATGTTTTTGAAGGCATCTATCTGTGGAATGACATTTACTGCTGTCTAGTGATACTGATATTCCACAGCACATTTTATTTAAAAAATCAGAGTTATCACAATTTGACGCACTGATGCGTGTGAGAGGTTCAAATGGCAAAAAATATTTGTCTCATTTGCTCAGTAAAACAAAGGGAGAACTGAAGTATTGCATTAAGTTTCCTTCATGCTCTTTGAGCTGAGTTATTATTATTTATAGTTTTCATAATTATTGACTGTAGCATTTAATCACTGGCAGTTTTATGTCATTTTAAAAACCTTTATAAACTATTGAGCTTTTCAGTCGGTGTTTCACAGTCTAATATGGTGTCTTGATGCATACTCAATCTCTCAACTATTTAGGAGTCTTGCATGTTGTTATATGAAGATTATTCAAGTATCTTAAACTTGTACAAATACTTGTGGTAAAGAAAAAAGTGCATCTCTTCACTTTGAGCAGAAGGCGCAGAGGTGTGAATGATAGCTAGAGGATGGGCAGTTAAAACCGGAAGCTGAGCAAAGTCTTTTTCAAAATATGACTTGAATGTCGTTGGTTAAATCTTAGAACATACATGTTTTTACTAAAATAAATTAGAGGGAAACTTATTTTGAAAGTTTTACCGAGAAGTTTTCTTATTACCCATGCTAGCCGCCCTGATTCATACCTAGCTAGATGTTTGTACAGTAAGTTAATTTGGTGTGCTTTTTATCGATATATTGCATCACAGACTGCACGCCATTTCTATCCATCAAAAAGGAAACATCCTGAGAAAGTCACAGAAGCCTTCGGCTCGAAACATCCCGGAAATGGCACTTCTTCCTCTTTAGGAAGTGAAGACATCGATGAAGCAGTTCGGCAAGTCTTGCTCAACTTCTATTTAGCTCATTAATCGTGGATATCCTGAGTTGGATGATAAAATGGCTCTCACTGAGCATATTAAGATGATCTGCAAAATTATCAAAGATATTGTTCCAGCTTTCACCAGCGGGATTGTCACAGTGAGCATCATATCGTGTGTTTTATTTGCAATCCAAACATGTTTGAGCTTAAAACAAGGCATCTTCAGCATCGGCGCAAGTGTTTTTCAAAACGGACACCTATACTGCATCCTGATGTTTCCCTTTTACCACCGAACCTTTGCTCAGCTTCTTCTGAACATCACAACTTTGGTGTTTCTCAGCGGGAGCTTGGAGAAAGGTGTGGGGACGGTCCGTTTCCTCTTTCTGTTCCTCCTGCTGTCCTCGATCATAGGCTTGTTTTACAGCTTCATGGATCTCCTGCAGGAGGACGGCTTCCAGGGTCACACTGAGGGGTTGGTTCCCGTCACTCTTGCCTCTGTGGCTATAACTACCATGCACACAAAGATGACTAAAGCCTTTCTATGTGGAGTGAGTTTTCCCACTATGGCCCTTCCTTGGGTGTTCCTTGTCATCACCACTGCTCTGGTCCCTCACTGTGTGCTGCCCTGTAATGTGATTGCCATCCTGGTTGGGGTGATGTACGGTAAAGGATGGGTCTCTTTTCTGGACATGTCTGAGGCAAAGGCTGGAGTTCTGGAGAAGTTGTTGCCTTTCAGGCTGTTCAGGACCGTCAGCGGTGATATGTTCATCCCAGCTTCCTCCGAGGACAGGAAGAAGACCTTGCTTCCACAGATCAATCCCACACCTGGGTCTTACCCAGTGCAAGCTTATGCTCCATTACCCACTGCCAACACTGCTGCCATGACTTATGAAGGCTGGCCACACCAGGCGAGTCCCACACCACCTCTTAGTCTTCATGGACATGTTGCAGGACACAGCTCTGGACACTTTTCACCACAGAGTTTCGACCACAGCTGCAACCACAGTCACAGCCATGGCCACGGTCACAGTCATGGTCATAGCCATGGCCATAAGAGCGGAGGATCACTGTTACAAGAGTAGATATTTTCAGATGAGTTTGCCTTGGCAAGGATCCACTTATGAAGGCTTATCCTATATAAAAGCTACTCAGTTTTTATCATCTATAAGATCCTGCAGCATCTCAGCACTGATTGTTTCTGCCTGCTTGTATAATTAATTGTAGTTTTTTTTTTTTTTTGAAAGTTCAAATATTTCTGGTGACTTGTCATTTTTAAAAATTCCAATTTTCTATATTTTTATTCCTACTAATTAAAAATTAAATAAAAACCTTCTAATCTCTTTCTTACAAATTGGAAACCAGAATTGATGCACAGAAGTAACAATACAGACCATGCAGTTAATACAGACCCTAATAGGGCTGTATTAACTGCATGGTCAACCCATAAGAAAAATGACAATCAAGTATAACTAATAACCAGTGTGCAGTGTTGTTGGAGCAGTCATGTTTTCCCAGTATTTCTTAAAATATTCCAATCTTTTTATGGTAGTATTAAAAAACTTATTTTATTAGACCACCAAATTCAACTATTTATGTTCCTGGTAAGAAATGCATGTAAATAATTGCAACTTGGCATCAAGAAAGCAATAATGTGCTTTACCAGTTTTTGTAAAAGTACATCTGAAAATTCATGGATAACTATATTTTAGCATTAAATATATTTTGATTAAAAGTGTTTGCACATACTGGTGGAATAACCAAATAACACCAAATATGATTTTTATGGCAGTGCTATTAATTTATGGGAGCTGCTGCGTAATCCTTACGCTAGTTGGTGATCTAGTAAAATTGCTAAGCACTGTATCTTTCTATTTTTCTTTTTTTGTCTGATTATCTGAATTTGGTGTCAGCAGGATGTACTCCACTTTCTGTGTTGCATCTAGACAAACAGTCCAAACAAATTTCACTGATTAGGTTTAGAGAGTGGTTTCCTTGGTGGTTTTGGTCCATTTCTCTGCAAGTTAAATTGTCATATTTACGCCTAAATTAAAGGCCTCTGTGATGAGTAAAACAGAAGTTTCTCTTTCACTATTAAACTCCCTGTTGTACTTGCACCATGGTATTAAACATGATGCAATTACAACAGTGCTTAAATCATTGTAACAACTGCAGGTTAGGAAAGCGTCTTAAACTCTGGATGCAAGTTCAAACAAGTCAAATGCACCTCCAGGGTTTTTTGTTTTGAACCTTTGCCTTTATCCTAGTTAATAGAAAATTTTTTGATAAAGTCACATTAGTGTGAAAACACAGAGCACCAAGACCTGAAACTGTTTGGTTTTATTAATACTTAAAAGACAAAATTATCATAATCTTGTACATCATGAAAAGTGACCACTGAAAAGCCCGTGTCCTGTACAATAAGTGACACTCGAATACTGATCACATCTTATTTTCACCAAAGGACTCATTCCTCCCAAGCGTCTCCATAGATGTTCTTCTTCACTGTACAGAGACAGAAGGAGAAATGCAAATTATTTTACAAATTACTTAAAAGACAGGCTGTACTTGCAAATCGACCTCTATCTATCCACCACCATTTTTTAAGGAAATTATCCTAGTCCTCCTGTAAGGTGCAATCCACACTGCATCTTGAATTATAATAAAAGGCAGTAATGAGGTCAAATTTCTCCCTCCCTACTATTTGTTTCCATGCCAGTTGCTCCTCTGCTTGTTCACGATATAGATGCAGGCGCATCACAGGAATAGGATTCTGCTGCCACGACTAAATAAGGTTTTCTTCTTTGATGGACTTCCAGACATTTGGTTTTGTACATTTTACTTCCTTGAATTCTATAAGATTTTTTTTTCTCTCAGCTGTTGCTATAATTTAATTATTGTGTCATTTAATGCTAACTTACAGACATTGTCAGAATTATAGACTATGAAGCAACTCCTTTAACAGCTAACTTTGAACCTCTGTAAGACACCACTTTAGAGACACAAATATACAGTTCTATAATGTTGGTTATCTTCCATCTAGTTTGGCCAAGGAAGGAAAAAAAAAGTATATATCAAGTTCTATATATGCCTTAGCAGTAACCACCTACCATCTTTCTTGGGTCTTTCTGGCTCTTTTGCAGGTGGTGTTTTGAGCAATGCGTCAGCTTTCTGAGTGAGTGTGACCTCATAGTTCTCTCTGTTTTTGAGCCTCAGGTCCTCATAGAGGATAGACTTCCTCTTGGGCTCCTCCTCTTCCACATATGACTGGACTGAAATTTACAGGGCAAAAGATGGGATTTAAAAAAAAAAAAGTTCATTTCTACTGGAAAGTTTTGTTGAAATGTTTGGATGATTAAATTAACTCAGTCTGTGAATTCAGTGGACACCTTTTGCAACTTACATGTTTAATCTCAGTAAGAATACAAGTTACAATATAACATTTGCAAAAAAGTAGTTTGATGCTTTATACACTGATTACTTTTTAGAATGAGAGGATTAAAAATTAAAAATAGTATTTTGCAAAGAGGTATGTTTGGAGGTGTGAAGGGGAGACTTTTAAACCCAAGAACACTGTATCATCAAGCATGGGGGTGGTAGTTTATGATCTGCAGCTGTTTTGGTGCCAGTGGTACATTATACAAAGTGGAAAGAATAATGAAGAAGGGCCACGTCTTAATGCATGCTCAATAATCCACGTAAGGAAATCTGAAATCTCAAAAAAGTTGATTTTGTTCATCTGGACGCAGCTACTTCCTAATTCTTCAAATTCACCTAAAATCAGCAGACGAACGATTGAAACTTGGGCACAACTGAGTGTTCCAACAGGACAATGATCTCAGTACTTTAAAACTGACTTTGCAATAGATAAAGCAGGTTGCCATTAAGCTGGAGTTGCCTTCAGAAAGCTTAGACCTTAAAGTCTATTAAAAAATTTTGGAGTATGCTCAAAAAGTCAGACCTGTACCACAAAATCAACAGATTTAAATTAACCAAGAAATCCAGCCAGCACTATGCCAGAAGCTTGTTGATGACTACCAGAAGCATATGGCTAAGGTGCAACTTGCTAAGGGACATATAACAAAATATCAAGGGAGATATGTGTATCTATTTTTGAGCCTGTGTGGATTAGAGAACATCCAAAGTAAATTCAAATTTGTGCAACCAACTCTTGTTTTGTTTTGTTTTTAAAAAAAAAGTAATTTCAGATGTATGCCGAACAAGAAAAACTAGTAAATGCTGGACTTTGATGACCACCTAACTGTAACAAGTGAAAAGGATAGAAAAGGTCTTTCCTTTTCACTGGTAGCACTTTTCTATTCTTGCTGCAAGCAAAATTCAGAGAGCACTTTATCAATACAATATTAACACTCGTGGAAAATTAACTGAAGACGGCTAGTGGGAGCCGCAAACTCCTTGCAAAAAAAGAGAACAGGAAGCTATGGCCCCAGGACTTTCTTTTGGTGAGCTACTGTGGAGAACTCAATTGTGAATAACCCACATATTGCCCGTTTGGAATACCTGGAGCAGTAAAGTCATCTCCTCTGTCCATCTGTGCTGGTGGGTCTGGACTGTAGCCATATCCATAATCTTTGCTGTAGGTGTGGCTCGAGGCTTCTGCAGGCTGGAATATGGGTTCAAAAGACTGAGAGTCTGGGTCACCCAACTCTGACTGAGGACCCTGGGATCTGTAAAGAAGGGGACAAAATGCTAAAGGCAATGCTGCTGACAGTTAATCTCAACAGGCCAGCATTTAATTAAGTGTATGTGATACTCACTTCAGTGGAGGCAGGCCTGACTTCTGTCTGATAATCTCGCCAAGAGGAGAGTTCTCCAGCCTCTTGAATTTTTCCTGACATGTTTTCATATATGACAGTTTTCCAGCCAGGTAGCCACAGAAACCAGCAACTGTAGGGTCAAACACAGTCAAAAAAAAAAAGAAACGAGAAAACAACACAAACTGAGTTTAACAGAGAGGTTTTTCTTATTCTACTCAGTAAATACAGGGCAAGTGTGTGTATGTGTGTATCCCACATATTTAACACTTATAAACTTACAGGCAACTTTGGGTAAAGATCCAAATCTTGGAGATGCAGACAGAGCCCCTGCAAATTTAACACATTCATGTCAACTTGAGTATCAACATGTGACAATGTTCATTTAACTGATATTGTGCCGATTCCAGTACAGCAGGGATGTTAAACACATGGCCCTGGGGCCAGAATGATCTCGTCCCTCTGGATGCTTTAGAAAATGTGAAAATTACAAAGGAGAGCATAAATTTCAACATTTCACTGTGCTTTCTGTCAGTTTTAGAGCCATCTTAGAAACAGAAATATCAGCAACCCATCAACAGCTCTGTCCTTGCCAGTCCCCAAGACTCCATAGAGGAAGTGGGTGAGAGCAGGATGTTAACCATGCTAATGTTCATTATGGACATTAGCATGGTCCACATCCACAGTCTCTTACCCCCTGCATGAGACTGTGGATGCCCTGAGCAGGTCCTTCAGCAGTAGACTGTTACAGACACTGTGTAGGAACGAGCACTATCGCAAGTCCTTCATCCCAACAGCAGTCAGAGTGTACAATGTAGACACAGAAAAAACACCATCTAAAAATACTTGTGTATAAATATAATGTCTAATTTACTTTTTCTTTCTGACCCTTGTAACAAGGGAATTTCCACAGTGTGGAATTAGTAAAGTATCTATAATTATAGATTTTTTTTTTTTTAATTATTGTTAATACTCCATTAATTAGCAGAAGTTCAAGTTTTTCACTATGTTCTTTAGAAATCAATGTTTTGTGGTAAAATTCGATCAAATTTATCTGTAAAATAAAAAACAAAGCTACATTTCTTTCTAAACATTTAAGACCAAAGTGACACGCCAATTCACTCCCACATATTTTCTTTATAAATTGTTTTCATAAGACTTCTCTTACGTCTTCAGAGTGAAAGAAAGAGGAACACTTTATAATACGTATGACTGATCTGTCCTATTGAAAACCAGATTGGACTGCTCTGAATGTGGCCCACTGTGTAAAATGAGTTTGACACCCCTGCTCCACAGTATGAACAACATTACCTCTGGCCACTAGGGCTTGGGTAATAGCCATGCTGATCACAGAGAAGGGCACCGCTGTGGAGAAATCATAATGATGTCAGTGTAAACACGACGGAGTCACAACAAACAACATTTTCACATCCTAAACCATCAAGCTGGCGTGCACGGGAAACTTACACCTGTAAAAAAAGCTCTCCTGGTTGCACTCTCTCAACACTCTCCTCTCTTCTTCTGTGGGGATGTAGTCAATGTTCAGCGGCGTCTGCAGGTTAACGCAAACACCTTACTGTTAGTTAACAGCCGCTAGAAGTCATAGAAATCCATGCAAACGTATCCATCTTCAAATTACTGAAATTAAAACGGAGGGCAACAAAGCACACACCCCTCTCCATAAAACTGCGCGTGCAGTTCATCCAAAGTCACTGCCAGCTACCGTAAGCTAACGTGTTAGCATCTAAATTAGTGCGTGTTTATCTCCATGTTTTACCTGCGCCGGTTGGTGCTGCCGCTCGCCCGGGAAACCTGTAGTGGAGGACGACATACTGACGATAATGTCCAAGCTTTCTGACACCTCAAAGCATGTGAACTAACATAGTATAAGCCACTCGGCGTACTGACTTGTCTAGAGTTTGGTACAATGTCATTGCTACAGATTGGTTGACATTAACCCGGAAGTTAAAGGAAAGTTGCATTTGTTTAGCTAACAAAAAAGGAGAAAAGAAAGCCTGTTAATCTCAGTTTTACTGCTGGAATGTAATCTCCCATGAACATGATTCCAAATAATAAAAAATAAACATCGTTGCAATTGTATTACTTTAAAACATCAGAAAGCGCTCTCAACTGGGTCTTTTATTTTGGAAAAAAAAGGCTGTTAGAGCGGTACTAATGTTGTCAACCCGCTCCCTCTAGTGGAGGTGAACTATTTTCTGTCACTTTCCGGTTCACATCTTCATATTATGCAAACTATTTAATTGTTTTCATAATCATAACTGCCTTATTGTGTGGCTATTGGTTTGCTGGTAAGAAGAATACATTTTTTTTTAGAGCCACACGCCCAAAGAGATCCGATACTAATGAGAATTATTAGAACAATAGTTTCTTGCCTGTCAAATAGTGTAATCTTGGACATTTGTCATAGAGTCGGTTAAAGACGGCTAAAGACTCTATGACTCTACTTTATTACTAGTAGTCTGATTACTAGTAATAAAGTAGTAATCAGACTACTAGTAATAAAGTAGCTGAAGATACAATTTAAAAAGGGTTCTTTGCTAAGTTGTCTGTTATGTGTAGACACAACACTGTTCCATCTCTTAAATTGCACAGCCTTTTCATGAACAAATCATTCATAGGTCAGTATTAAGTGACTTAAGAAACAAAAAGCATTCCTGTGAAAATAGCCAGGTGCAAGTACTTTGATTTAATATAAACAAAAAAACAGCCATTGTCTTTTAAAAGACCTTGATAAAACTGAAGAAGCATTTCTCAAGAACATTTTAAAAACATGACAGGAAAGTCTGGCTGCTAGAAAGCAAAATGAGGGGTGACTCAAGATGTTTGCACAGTTTGTCACATAATCATATATGTGACAACGTATTTTACAATACTGCAACTTTTATAATATACATTATGCATGCTACGTAATATTTCAATTGAATAACACATTACATTTTACTATAATTTTGTCCATGTTGTGCTGATTATTTAGACTTTACAGACAGCAAAATACTTTCCAGAGTTGCACAACTAATTTTTCTGTACTTCGTTAGTGATGTATCAGTTTAGGAACCATTAATGGCAACTTGATTTTCATTAAAAATAATATACAGGGCCACAAATGGGTGATAAGAGCCAAATTGTGCAGTGCTGTAATATCATGGTATAGTGCCTAGATGATGCTGTTGCACTTGTAAACTGAAAAAGACTTTGCCTCACATCCTCCTGAGAACCAGCCTATTAATTTATGTCCTCTTTAATGGACAATTGTTTTTGTTCTATGTCTTTGGACATATTTGAGCTACCATAATAAGCCCCGTTGTGTTCAAAAGAGAACATCCTGGCTTTTCCAATGATATCTCATGTGTTTGGGTGGCCTCTTTCATCTCCAAATAGGCGGGACATCACAAAAGAAGTTCAACTAAAACATAATTGTTTACTTGGTTTTCAGAAGGACATGCCATGTAGAGGCACATATATGCATCAAAGGTCTTTTAATGCTTCTATTAAGGAGAAGATCAAGCCTGTGAATCTTTTTATCCTAAGCATGTTCAAAATAAGTACAGCAGAAGAGAGACCACAACCAATAAAAGTAAAAGAAAACTAAAAGACAATGTCAGTTGTATCCTTTGTCACCTTAGTTATCTTCCATTTGGTTTTACTGCATGGCAGGAGATGCAAGGCTAAAGGGTATATGTGCCTTAACTGTGTTGGTGTGCGATGGAGGTGCTCCTGTTTAGGGGTAAGGCCAAACTGGAATGCTAAGGCATAATCAGCCAATTAGAACTGTAGCTGGGGAGTTGTAATTTGTGGGCTTTTGGGACAACCAGACGGGCACCTCAGTGCACTGGGTTGCAGAGGGGCACAGCTTGGCTTCTGGGACAATCAATACTGGCAACGGTTTCATTAGGTCACTGCAGAGTTACTTGAGCTAACCACACTGTTACATAACTGGGCCACCCAAGTAGCTCTAAGCTGTGGTATAGGTACAAATTACTTGCTGAGTTAACTGTGGCACTTTGGTTTGTTTTTTGGATTCATATTAACTACCCCCATTTCACCCCCCCCCCCCCCCCCCCCAAAAAAAAACAAAAAACAAAAAAACAAAAAAACAAAAAAACAGTTACACATTTGCTTGGTTAATCTATCTAAAATCAATTATGTCTACTAAAGCAGTCCTCTTACACAGAATTCCTTTATGAAAGTTAAGGTGTTCAGTATTTGTTGAAAGTGCTTCAAAAAAATCAAATTAGCACTTCTTTAAAATGGAAAATTATGAGTTCATATTTATTTCATGTACATCCACATTGACAAGCTGAACCTAATAAATTAGCAACAGAGCATTTGGTCAGATGGGAAGGATACATGGAAATGTCCCACAGGGGCTTGTTGTGCACTAGAGCAGTGGATTCTGGGTTCCCATGCTGGCGCAGCTACCATGGAGATTCAGTGCATCACTCTGGCGCAGATTGACTTTTTTTGTTTGTTATGAAGAGTTTTATGGAGCTAAACTTAATTCACTGGCAGTTTGAAATATTGACCAATGGGTAGCTGGATTAGGAAAATCAATAATTTCTATCCAAAAATGCTCCAAAAATACACTCAAGTTGGACTTGTATGACATTATAGACCCACCCCATCCCCAATACAGTCAATGATCACACCCCACTGCCCTGTGTGGTATAAATAAATCTTTGTCAGGGCATCCATTGTGTCTGTCACCTCTTTCCCATGTTAATCTCAGGGTCCACCAGCTGGAGATATCCTCACTCTGAGAGCTGTGCATGAGACATGCAACGAAGAATTATTTTTTTTAACAGCTAAATTAAGCACAGAGTTTTTGCTTTAAGAGTTCATGTTTTAAATGGATGATCATATTTCCAAACGGGACACGCAAACAGAACTGATTATGAGTTTTGCGTGCAAAATGTACAAAGTACATCGGTAGGGTAAGTTTAGCAGCAGGTGTGGAGGTGCAGTTGAAAGCTGACGCCACCAGCCTGAGACTTATCAGGTACAATGTGAGTTGGATTGCAACACCACTGACAAAAAGATTAAAGCCGAGTCAGGTAAGAATAATCAAAGTTTGGAAGGTGTGTTTATCTTATCATCGTGACGGAAGTGTTCCCAGTGATGTGAACACTGCACATCACATTTTTTTATCTGCACAAAGGCAGCATTTTTAAACCGGAGGCTGAAGTAAAAAGTGCACGGGAAGGATGGACACACTACACCCGCCACAGGTGAGGACAGACATGTCTCAGTCAATCTTCTAATTATTTTTGCTGCTGTTAACTGAAAACTGAATGCAAAACTGGAGTATTTAAGTTAATAAAATTATATGATGGATTGGGAGAATCAGTATGGGTCAAGAGTTCATGAACTGCAACATTTGTATGGTAATACGAGGATGTGTGGAGATTTTTAAATTATATTTATTTATAAATTCTTAAAATATGTTTTAACATACATACTGCTGTGTATGCATGTGGCTCTTAATTCATGTGGAAAAAAAACACGTTTATTGTTACTGAGCTGGAATTCAGAACAGAAAACACTGAAATTAAGTCTGAAAATGATTGGATGTGGTCCACTGAAGCCCAGCATGTGAAAACTAAAACTGACGTTCAATATTAGCTGTGCAGTAATCCTCTTATGAACAAGTAATGATAGAAAACAGGGCACAGCTTAGACAAATGTGACACAAAGATCAATACATGTATCAATACATGGCATGAGACAAGATGTGTGTGTGTGTGTGTTATTCCTGAAGCCAATACCTGCTAGAGAAAATTAGTTTAAAAGCGAGGAGCCGATACAGCTGAATGAGGTTTTCTGTATCTATGCTTAGTTTGCTGCATTGTTAGTTAACGGCAATCATCACTCTAACAAATTGCAGCAAAAATAGAGGAAATTTTACATAGCAATGCATCATTCTGTGTAAAAGCTTGCTGCATTTAGGGATAACAGCAAGCTACTTTACAGTTTATGTATAATATGGAGTTTTTTCTTTGTGTTATCTAAATATTACAATAGCGTTGATATAATTTAAGTATTATTTATGCTAAAGAATAGTTTGAGAATGACTAAAGCTAAATGAGTGAAAATGAATCTGATTTTTTTTCAGCAAATGGCTACAAAAAACAAATGTAAGGAAGACAACGATGAGAAAAATGGATATAAAAGTAAAGGTGTGTAAGGAAAAGCTACTGATTGATTTAATCAGAATTACATGTGTGTGTGCAGCAGGACAAAAATGGTCTTTTTTCTCATGTTTATAGAAATCAAAGCGAGCCCTGCACATTCCACTGCGGCTCTGATCGTGGATGAGCCGGAGGAGACAGATCCATGGGACCTACCAGAACTGAAGGACGCGGGTGTCCCGTGGTCAGGTGTAGACTCGTTGTTTCTAATAGTACAAGCAATGTCTCATCAAGGACTGTGATAAGACAGTCCTGATAAGATGAGCACATTGTTAATAACTATTGCATTTACAAATCAGGCCTAGTGATTAAGAACATTACCTGTACATCACACCATAAAGAGCTGCAGTAAAACACAAAGTCCTGCAGCTAAAGAGTTACTGTTTGTTACAGTGATAATTAAAATAGTCACTGAGAAGCTTTTATATTTGATTTTTAAACAAAGTGAACCCCCCCCCCCCAATAAGTTTATGTGTTTAGGAGTTTTTCCTCATGTACACCATATTAATTTTCAGTGTGTTAATATTCAGTGTGTCCTATTAAAGGTGTAAATGCTTTTGCAAACACTTGTTTCATATTTCGAGTTTGTCTGTAAGTTTGATGATTTTGTAAATATTTATTTAAAAACAGCTTTAAGTGTTGATCTGTATAAAACTAAAAGAATAAGACATAAAAGGTTTTCATGTTTTAAAACATTAATACAAACTCTAGTTTGCTTCTGGATCATCATTACCTCATTTTAAGAAGTTCAAACATTGATCTGATTACTTGAACAGTGTACCAGTAATAAATGGTAGTGTTAGTGATAGCAGTGAACAAACGTCCTGTTCAGATAAGATAAATTAGGTAAATTTGCTTTGACTGCAATAGAGGTTAAGATGAACTCTAAAATTATAGAACATAATACTACTAGTATATAAAATTATTAGTGCTGTCAGCGCTAGTCTTGTTAAAATGATGTTAACGCCATAACCGCATTAACGTGGCAAATCTCCGTTAGCGAGTTACTGCGTGGGGCTGCACGGCGTCAATGTGTTAGCGTGGTTAGGTCGTTAACGCATTAACGCCGTGCAGCCCCACGAGATTAACGCTGACAGCACTAAAAAATATACATGAATTACTATATTCACTTAGTTGTTACCCTCCTCCTCCACTGGACTATAGAGTTTACAATAAAGAAGAAGGGGGGGGGGAGTAAGGTGTATTTTTGTGTAATAGTGCTTTTTTTCAGTCAGTTATTTCAGACATGTTGATCTTGTATATTTTGCTTTGTCTCTTTCTCTTTGTTTCAGCTCTGGATACCAAAGGGAAGGTCCTCAGAGTGCTGATATCAGTGGGGAAGCTGATTCTGCTTTTAGGTTTCCTCTATATGTTCGTCTGTTCTCTTGACATCCTGAGCTCAGCTTTCCAGCTTGTGGGAGGTACTCACTCTTAAACTTATCAGAAGCTGTGAGTTAATGTAATATTGAGCAATAAACTTGCAAGCTATAGTCCTTTTACCACAGCAGACATCTTGTTTTTAAGACACTGTGCAAGTCACCTTTAGCAGTACTCAGTTCTACTACTGTTTAAAATGTACCCGATCACCAATCCCAAGCATAATATATAATATTTTTATATTCAAAAATAAAATATGGTATGAATGTGAAAATGTTCACTCTCTACTTTTCACCTGGTCCAGGTAAAACGGCAGGTGACATCTTTCAGGACAACGAAATTTTGTCCAACCCTCTGGCTGGTTTAGTCATTGGTGTTCTGGTCACCCTGCTGGTCCAGAGCTCATCCACTTCCTCCTCCATAGTTGTCAGCATGGTCTCGTCTGGTTGTGAGTATGAACTTCTCCCCTCTACCAGCACATACAGAGACACATCCATGCATAGAAAACTCATCATGAGTGAGGATGATATTGAAGGAGGTCTTTGTGTCTCCACAGTGTTAACAGTTCAGGTAGCCGTTCCTATCATCATGGGCACCAACATCGGCACCTCGGTCACAAACACTCTAGTCGCCATGACGCAGGCTGGTGAACGCAACACTTTTCGGAGGTAATGAATTTGTGCATCATGGAAGCTTCCTTTCCTTCTGCTAAACAGAAAAAAGTAACCCAGGAGAAAATATGTGTGTGTTCTTCATTATATTGTAGTAATATACAGAAATATATACCTTGCGAATCTTGTGGGCATTCTCCCACGGTATCTAGAGGAACACCCTGATGAATTATAGCTCTGTTCAGACGTTTACATGCACTCATCATGGGCATCGATGTATGGTTATTCGGGGATTTCCATGTTTTCTTTTAACTGCTCTTTTTCCAGAGTGAACTTATTGTACAGAATACATCTTTACTGACTTAAAAAAAGGATTGAGTGCATAAATTTGAATTTTCTGTAATCTACACATGGTCAAAACTATATACGCAGGATCAAATATATACTTTATCCACTCCAAAACTAGTTTTGATGTGTGAACGTCCAACTGTTTCCAAGTTTCAACCATCTAGCTGTTGCTTTGAGATGAAGTTAGAGAATGTGTAGGACCTTTAGCTTCTCCTTTGCTTCACCATATGGGGGTGGTGTTGAAGGTCTCAGTCCATGGCGACATAATACTCACTTCACTGACCGTTATGTGGTATTTCAGAAGTTTCTAGTTCATGGCAGGCTTTTTCCAGAATATCTTAAGCAATGTCTTCTCATCCCGGGTAACAGTTTGGGACTTCCTCCAGAACTCTACAGTTCTTCTTCTTTGCTGGCAAAGAGAAATTATCAGCCGTAGTCTCTCATGATCAAAAAATTCTTGCTTTTATTTTTTTTTTAACATTTAAAGTCAGTAAAATGTATTCTGTACAATCATTCCACCCTGAAAGAAGAACAGTTCAATGAAGTCATTAAAGCCAAAAATTACCATGGCATTCATGCCAATGATAAATACATGTAATAATAATAATAATAATAATAATAATAATAATAATAATAATAATAAATTTTATATATAGGCACCTTTCAGACCCTCAAGGTCACCTTACAGTAACACGTAAACAATACCATAAAAAAAGATAAGAAAAATGTATATATAGCAAACATGGTAGATAAAATTTAGACATAAACAGTCATAAAAGTATAAAGGCAAATATAAAAACTGGGCAAGGTAAAAATGGACTCAGACGGATCAGGTGTATGCAATTCTAAATAGATGAGTCTTGAGACGTGATTGAAAAGTGGTGAGACAGTGTGTGGTCTGGAGAGCAAGTGGAAGTGCATTCCAAAGTCTCGGGGCAGAACAACTAAAGGCTCTGAGTCTAATGGTAGTCAGGCGAGCAGGTGGAACTGACAGAAGGGAAGCTGAAGAAGAGCGGAGTGTACGGAGGGGTGAGTATGTATGGAGAAGATCGGATAGATATGGAGGAGCAAAGTTATGAAGCGCTTTGAAAGTGAGAAGCAGGATCTTGAAATTGACACGGAGGTGAATTGGAAGCCAATAGAGCTGTTTAAGAACAGGTGTTATATGTTCAGTGGATCTAGTTCTGGAAATAATACGAGCAGCTGTATTTTGAACCAACTGCAGTTTATGGAGGGATTTATGAGGTAAACCATAGAGAAGAGAATTACAGTAATCCAGATGAGATGTGACAAGAGCATTGACAAGTATGGCGGTACTGATATTATTTATATGTGCTGTGAAGGACAGAGTGCTATCGAGGATGACACCAAGACTCTTAACCCGAGGGGAGGGTGTGACAACAGAGTTATCAATGGATAACGAAAGACTGGTTGGAACTGTTTTGATCTGGTGCCTATTAAAATTAATTCTGTTTTATTGCCATTAAGTTTAAGAAAGTTGTGAGTAAACCAGACCTTGATTTCACTTAAACCGTCAGAAATGGATGTGGGTGGGAGAGTAGCTGTGGGTTTGGAGGATAGGTAGAGCTGGGTGTCATCTGCGTAGCAGTGAAACTGGATGTTATGCTTCCTAAAAATATTACCTAGGGGTAGGAGATAGATGATAAAAAAGTAAAGGACCCAGGACAGAGCCTTGGGGTACACCGGAATTAACTGGAGTAGATACTGAACTGTAATTGAACAAACTGTGAGCGGCCAGAGAGATAAGAAGTAAACCAGGTGAGTACTGTACCATTGATGCCAATAGATGCTAATCTATGAAGGAGGATGCGGTGGGACAAAAGCTGCTGTAAGGTCAAGGAGAATGAGAATGGATATAAGTCCAGAATCAGCTACAAGCAAAAGATCATTGGTGATTTTTACTAGGGCTGTTTCTGTACTGTGACATGAACGGAAGCCGGACTGAAACTGTTCATACAAGTTATTTCCAATGAGATGATGATGAACCTGTGCAGCCACTTGCTTTTCAAGAATTTTTGCTAGGAAAGGGAGATTTGAACTTGGCCTGAAATTTTTTAGATTGGAGAGATCTGAACCATTCTTTTTCAGTATTGGAGTTATTATTGCAGTTTTAAGAGAAGAAGGAACAGAACCAGATATAAGAGAGGAGTGTGCGATATTAGCAATCAGTGGGGCAAGAGACGGGAATGAGAGTTTAACAAGATTTGTTGGCAGTGGATCAAGTTTACATGATGATGACTTTAAGTTAGTAATTATGGAAGATAGCTGAGTTATTGTGGGAAGTTCAAAATTGGATAGAGAGGATGACAGCTGAGAAGGACAAAAAATGCAGATAGAACAATTGACCATTTCACAGGACGAGGGCAATTGCTGATGAATAGTCTCAATCTTGGTGTAAAAAAAGTCCATAAATTTGTTGCAAACTGTGGCAGAGTGTGTATGTATGGCAAAGGTATCTGGGGTTTAACAATATTATGCAATGTAGAAAACAAAGTGCGAGTGTTTCCTTCAGCGGATTCAATAACAGAGGTGTAGTAAGCAGATTTAGCATGATGAATAGCTTCTTTATAGTGTTGTATATGACTGAGATACATGTCTTTGTGAATAGTAAGTCCTGTTTTCCTGGATAGACGTTCCAGGCAGCGTCCAGTAGCTTTAAGTTGGCGAAGTTCAGATGAGTATCAGAAAGAAACAGTCCGAGTTTTTTGGGGAGCCAAGGTATCTAAGAGGTTGATAAGTTCATTGTTATAGTGTTATAGTCTATGGAAGCTGAGGCATCAATGGTAGGTAAGTTGTTAATGCCATGGGAAAGAGCTGATAGATCAATGCTCCTAACATTTCTAAAAGTAATTGAGCGGTTTTGTTTATTTTTTACGGAGCCCTGCAGGGGACATGGGAGAAAAAAAAATTAAGACAGACTTTTGCGAGATCTCGCAAAACTATCTCGGGATCTCGCAAAAGTTTTGCGAGATCTCGCAAAACAAACTCGGGATCTCGCAAAACAAACTCGGGATCTCGCAAAACTTTTGCGAGATCTCGCAAAAGTTTTAGCCGCATTCTTCCCGTTAGCTTCGAGCTAACGGGAGGTCGAGACCCACTACAGCCGGGAGGAACACAGCTTTCCCGGCACATCGTGCCTCGACCTCCCCGTCGGCTTCGAGCCGGCGTCCGAAGAATGCGGCTAAAAGTTTTGCGAGATCTCGCAAAACTTTTGCGAGATCCCGAGTTTGTTTTGCGAGATCTCGCAAAACTTTTGCAAGATGTGATGATCTGTCCTAAAAAGATGAACATAGATAAATTAAAAGTGTGATGAACTTACTGTGAAGTTATACATATTTCCGCCAGAATTACTTTATTGTATTTTTATGGATACTGTTATCTGCATTCAATTTTAGATAACTAATCCTGTGAATTTTATTTCATTTTATGATGATTTGTTCTTTTCTTGACTTGTTTACTTAGCTGTAAATGAATATTAATCGGTCTGTTTTATTACTCTCTTATTATCTGTATTATTATCTTACCTCTGAAGCTCTTTGAACTCCAATAACCTGCTACTATGTAACTGACAAACAGCCTTCTTTTCAACCTGAGATTCTTAGGCCTCCGGGAAATAAAATAAATACAAAATTAACCATGTAATATTTAATAAAAAATAAATAAATCAACAAACAAAATAGTTAATTAATTTTTATTTTATGACTCTAGAATTCTTTACCTGGAAAGCAGTGATATCACGCTTTCATCAAAAAGATCAAAGGTCATTGTTGTCTTGCTTTTGTGTTTCATTATACACTTAGAGCTTTCGCAGGGGCCACAGTGCACGACTTCTTTAACTGGCTCTCAGTGTTGGTGCTGCTGCCTCTGGAGGTAGCCAGTGGTTACTTGTTTGTGGTCACCAAGCTCATCACTGATTCATTCGAAATCCAGAGTGGAGAGGCCCCAGATCTGTTAAATGTGATCACTGACCCCCTCACTGAATCAATCATAGAGGTAAGATGTCATTATTATCTTAATTTTCCAAATAACAAACAAACATGCAGCTGCCTTATTCAGTTTTTGGTCATCAATAAGGTGAAAAAACATGCTTGACAGGCCTGGATGATACAGTAAGAGTGGCCATGCATAACATCTATATATAACAGCAGAATTTCACCTCTATCTAAAATGACATTGAGAACACAAAGTATTAAGTAGCACGATTCATTTCCTGAAAGATGAATGCTGACATGAATGTCTGTAGTCTATTGCTTTTTTTCACACTCTTAACATTATCAGACAGATAAGATGCTCATATATAAGACTGTTATCTCTCATGGTTTATAGTTCACAGTTTATTTCCTCCTCCCTTTTTCCTTCTGACTCAGCTGGATGCATCTGTGATTAGTGGGATTGCCACCAACGATCCAGAAGCTAAAAACAAGAGCCTCATAAAGAGATGGTGCCAAACCTTCACCAACACAGTAAGACCAAAGCATGTCAAATATATCCAAATATACTCCAAAGAACTAAGAATTAAATGCTGAATATATGTTTTCCACCCTGTTTCAGACCTTAATGAATGTCACAGTTCCTGGTCCAGAGAACTGTACCTCTCCTTCTCTGTGCTGGGTTGATGGCAATTATACCTTCACGCTAAAGAACATTTCTCAGACATACAATATAAAGAAATGTAAGACCACTATTTACTTTAATTTAATTATGTAAATAAAGGAATAATGTTTCCATCACAATATGATAGACAGTCTCCTTGTAGAGACATTTGGATTGAACTGTGTACTTTTCATTGTCCTTGTGGGACAGTAGTCTGCCCAGATTAAGCATCTCATATACATATATATACATTAGATATACATCAGATGTCATCATAATAATAGTGCAATTTACTAATAGCACTGTGAGTCTATCAGTAAATTGCATACAAAAGTTACTACAACATTATATGAACAAAAGTAGTGGGACACCTACACATTATACCTACAGGAGCTGCTTCAGCTTGGAGACTCATGCCATGAAGCTTCCAGCACACAGTTTTTGTGCTGATGTTAATGCCAGAGGTAATGAGCTGTTCAGTTATTGCATCAGTAGAGCACCGGTGACTTTTATGCACCACGCTCCTCAGCACTCAGTTTATCAGGTCTACCTCTTTAAGGCTGAGTTGCTGTGTTTCCCGAATGCTTCCACTTTGCAACAAAACTACTTCGACTTGATCGTGGGAAAGAAAAATGTTACAAACTGACTTGTTGCATTGCATTGCAGTACCTTACTCAAATTCAGTGGGCCCATTCTTTTACAAATGTTTATAATGGTAGACCTATAAACATTTTTACACTCCTGTGGCAATGAGGCTGAATGAAACACTTGAATTCAAAGACATGTTAAGACATGTAGGCCAGTAGTTTTGTCCACATTGTGTATTTCTTTCTTGTAATTATGTGCGTGTTTCTGTGTGTTGCC
The DNA here is from genome assembly GCF_057382275.1 of Copadichromis virginalis. Lineage (NCBI taxonomy): Eukaryota > Metazoa > Chordata > Actinopteri > Cichliformes > Cichlidae > Copadichromis > Copadichromis virginalis. The sequence goes on from NC_140623.1 coordinate 26,324,326, forward strand.
AGGTACACACCTCTTTGTGGATGTGAATCTGTCTGATATGGCGGTGGGTCTGATTCTGCTGGCTCTCTCTCTGCTCGTGCTCTGCTCCTGCCTGATCCTCATAGTCAAGCTGCTCAACTCTATGCTGAAGGGACAGGTGGCTGTTGTCATCAAGAAAGTCCTCAACACCAGTGAGCATCACTGCACTCTATAAATTCTGTAAAAAAAAACTGGATGTGATGTGTAGAATAATACATGAATGTTCTTGTATCTGCACAGATTTCCCATTTCCCTTCGGTTGGGTCACGGGCTACATCGCCATTTTAGTCGGTGCTGGAATGACCTTCATCGTGCAGAGCAGCTCAGTGTTCACTTCTGCCATTACGCCACTAGTTGGTGAGGTTAATTATGCATTCATCCATTACTTCTATCACCTCCATGTATTTATTATTAAAAACAGCATTGATGCACGATTGAAAATATTTGTTTCCTTCTGAATATTTTTTTCTAAAGATTTCTATATCTTGTTTGTCTTCTTTATGTGACTTTTTAGGCAGTAAAGGACAGAATCTGTCTGAAAGGAGTATTGTTCTTTTCTTGATATTTTTGTTTATCCATAATGACCAGGACCTAAATCTAATGACTGTAATATCATGGTGAAGCAGATAGTGATGGTTGTCAGACACATGGTGAAAATATGTATTCCAACCATGTCGTTTTTAATTCAATAGGCATTGGTGTCATCAGTATAGAGAGAGCGTACCCACTGTGTCTTGGTTCAAATATCGGCACAACCACCACAGCCATTCTGGCAGCCATGGCTAGTCCCGGAGAAACTCTGGCTGACGCTCTACAGGTCAGTCATTCCCACAAAAACACTCTCCTGTCCTGGTTAACATTAAATGTGTCAGTAATTGTATTTAGAACCACTACAAGCCTTTCTAAGGTTTTATACTGTACTAAAAAATCATTTTCTTAATTTATAATAATTTAAATATCATTGCAGGTACATCTTCTCATGAGAAATTATGTCATATTTGCTATTTAACATATTTCCTATGGTTACCTACATATTAAGGTCTGCAAAAATCCAAATGACTAATTTTACCCTAATAATAATAATAATATTTTATCCAACTAATTTAATTTTTATTCAACTGTGACATTTAGCTGAACTTTAAATTTGTGGTTTGAGGGAGAAATTGGGTGCCTCCATGAAAATTTGGGACAAATCGTTGTGGAAACAGCTGTTGGAAATATAAACTTACTGGACACTTCATTAGGTACACCTTATCAACTACTTGTTAATACTATCCAGAAAAGGCCGTTCTTTAAATTTGAACAAAATGAAAACTAAAAGACTTTCAAATCACATGAGCCAGTATTTTATTCACAACTCCAAGCATAGATAAGATAACAAATGTTAAAAGTGAGAAATCTTATAATTGATTAACAAAATGAGCTCATTTCAATTATGGGTGATTTCAGTAATCTCGACTTGTTGGTGCCAGATGAGCTGGTCTGCATATTTGAGAAACTACTGGGATTTTCCCAACAACTACATAAAAAATAGGTCAGAGGAGAATAGCCATACTGCTTCAAGCTGATAGGTACAATTTAAATAACCACCAATTAACGACTCTCAATGCACACCACATCGAACCTTGAAGCAGATTGGCTACAGCAGCAGAGGACCACACCAGATGCCCCTCCTGTCCGCTAAGAACAGGAAACTGAGATTACAGTTCACACAGGTTCTGCGACATTCAGATGGTTGGGACAGAATTAGCTGTAAACAACATACATGGCTCCATTGTGCTTTACATCAAAGAGTAAGGCTGGTCGTAGTGTTGAAATGGGGTGGGAGATATTTGGCACATTTTGACCCCCTAGTACCAACTGAGCATCTTCTGCTGGCTGCATCCAGCAGGATAACACACCATGTCATAAAGCTCAAACTATGTCAAACTGGTTTCTTGAACGTGACAATGAGTTCACTGTACTCATCCCAGCCTCCTCAGTTACCCGATATCAATCAAATAGAGCACCTTTAGGATGTGGCAGAATGAGAAATTCATATCATGGATGTGGAGCTGACCTATCTGCAGAGGTTGTACGATGCTTTCGTCAATATAGACCAAAATCTCTGAATCTTGTTGAATCCATGTCAGGAAGAATTGAAGTCCAAGCAAGGTGTACCTAATAAAGTGACCAGTATCTTTGTGGCTCTGACATCTCGTGCCAAATCATTTATTTTCAATAAAAAAGAAACTTATCAGGAAATTATCAACCTGTAAAAGATTACATTTTTTACTCTGAATTTGTAGCAAGCACTGATGCTTGTTGTTTGTTAACAATTCAGATTGCCCTCGTGCACTTCCTGTTCAACATCTCTGGCATCATTCTGTGGTATCCCATTCCATTTACCCGCGTCCCTATCCGGTTGGCTAAAGGTCTGGGCAACATCACGGGCAAGTACCGCTGGTTTGCTGTAGTCTACATCATCTGCTGCTTCTTCGTTTTACCGCTTCTCATTTTCGCCCTGTCGCTGGCTGGCTGGAAGGTACTGGTGGGCGTGGGTGTTCCTCTACTCATCATGTTGATCATAATCATTGTGATCAACATACTACAAAAGCGGAAACCTGGGTGGCTGCCTGCAGTCCTGCGATCCTGGGACTTCCTCCCACTATGGGCACACTCCCTGGCTCCCTACGACAAAGCAGTTGGGGTTTTAATCGCAAAATGCTGTTGCTGCTGCAAATGCTGCCAAGCTGCATCCGACGACCAAGAAGACAGAGCAGAACAATTGGAAAATAACAAGACAACACACACAGCAGTATATGACAATCATGCAATGAGTGTAGAGAATGAAGCGGAAGATGGGATGAAAATAGAGTTAAATATCCTGAAAATGACCACGCTTTGAGATTTGATATTTTAAGTGCAGTTGTGGTCAGAAGTTTACATGCACTCGTCATGGCCATGAACGTAACTGTGATGTTGGAGTTCTAATGATTTCTTTAACTGTTGTTTTTCCAGGGGGGAATTAAGCCAACTTACAGGACTTTAAAAAGCAAGAACTGGGTGCAAGTTTGAATGTATTTTGAATTTTCTCTAATCCACACAGGATCGAAATTATACATAAACTCATTTAGGTTGTGCTGATAGTTGTACAATGTTATTAAAACGCCTTTTTTCAATTCTTCAATTCAAACAATTCTCTGTAAGTACAAGTTATTTGTCACCACTTTGCCAACTTCTCGAAGAAGACCCCAACTCTCACCCCTTAGATGACAGGGAATTGTTCAGGAACATGTTGAGAAACCACAAAGGCTCAAGCCTGCCATGAACTGGAAACTGCTGGAAAACCAGCAGTAGGAACTGAACAATTGAAGCATGTTTTACATTGCCATGGACTGAGACGGCGCTGACCAAGACAGAAGTCCTTGCTCCAAAATCAACACCTTAAACAACTGATCTACAATTTTCAGCTGCCCACGTGGACAAGCCAAATGCCAAATTTTATGGTCAGGTGACACAAAGATTGAGCTGTTTGATCACAATGACAAGAGGTATGTTTGGATGGTTAAAGGTGAGGCTTTCAAACCTAAGAACACAAATTTATGGATTATGCTTAAAAGCCAGGTTTTTGCCAGGAGACCAGCCAATTTAAACCAAACTCTGCCAAGACTGATGGATGCCAAAAGTATCTGGTCGGACTGCAACTTGATAAGGGACATTTAATCAAATATGTCATTTTGACGCTTTGTGGATGAAGAAATTCCAAAATAAATTCAAACATGTGCACCCTATTGATATTTTTTACTGTCATTAAAGATGTATGCTGTCATTCCACCATGGAAAAAGCAGTTCCAAGAAATCATTAAAAATCCAAAAATCTCCACGATGTATTTAAAGTTCCTACCACAACTGTATGTGTGTGACTGTGTGTGATGCAAAGAAACATACTAATGGACATATTGTAGTGTAACATAGGAAATGACTGCGTAGACGAATGCACTAAAACGTTACATCGTTAACTGAAGTGACCTTGAAATACTAGTGGAAATCTATAATTATATTAATGTCAGCAAATCCTAGGAAAGGATGAAAACCAACCACTTTAGTTTCTCAGAGTCATCATATCGCGGCCCCAAACCTAACCCTAACACTAAGGCTAGCCAATCAGAATGTGTGTATGTGTGTTTTTTTCACAGAATATGTAATATTTGTTTTGGGTCTTTTTTTTATTTTTTTCTCCTGAAAGATCCTCCTTTACTTTTTCCACAGCATACTATTAGAGTGGGGTTAGAGTTATTAACTATGATGACTTAGATCTCGGAGTACTAATACTTCATAATTTAGCAAGTTTATGATTTTAACATCAAATCCGTTTGGCCTTGCTGAAGACATAAATGCAGCAAACATCAGTGCAATTCTATTAACCTTATAAAGGACATCATCATTTCTTAAAGCAGCTTGCTACTTTAATTGTTTTTACCTTCATTATTTAAATGAAGGGAAATTTTTATTTGACTATTTTTCTGCTGTAAATCAGGGCACAAGACAGGGAACTGTGACAGTGCCAGTCAAATACTTGCACCCAGACATGTTGATTTTCGCTGTTTGAAATTTTGCTATAAAAATGCTGATTTTATTTATGAGTCCTGCTGAGTTGGTGAATTTAAATTTTAATAGTTCCCTGGTTCATGATTAAACACTTGAAAAACCCAAAGGCTTCAACTAAACTTTGTGTTGTGTCATTGTGTCAGTATGCCATCATGATTTTCTGCCTGCTCATTGTTTGCTGATGAACATTTAGCTCATGTGTATAGCCTCAGAACTGGTAGCATCGCTATAAAGTGGTGCATGATGTGACAATTTTTAGCTACACAGACAAAGCTAGACTCAATCATGTTGACTTTGGTCTTTTAAATCAATTTGTGTGTGGATATAAAAATGCAGAATATCACCAGTCTTATCCTTTTGACATTTGAGTAACTGTATTGTCATGAACTAACATAACATAACATTTAACGTGCTAACTGTGGAGTCTGAGATGTAGTGCTTGTTTTTTTGTTTTTTGTTGTTGTTGTTGTTTGTTTGTTTTTTTGCAGTTTCATTGACACACCAACCTGTCATGTTTACCTAGTTTCATCATTTTCCCATTTTTGTATTTTTATACAGAGACAAAAAAAATCACTGTGTATAAAAGACACATTCAGATCTTTAAAACATCGTTTTAAGGTGTAGTATAACTTTGTAATTGAAGAGGTAATTGTATTCAAGGAATATATAGTCCGGAATTAGATGAATGCACATCTAACAATTTGTTTTTGTTTGTTTAATTGTGAGTTGTCCCTCCCAAAAAAAACTGTGTTAAAAAGGAAAAAGAATAAAATAATGCTAGATTCATCAATTGGTATGGTTTCCTGACCCGTTTATATGCTGATCATTTCTATATAGCCCTGTTATCTGTGTTATTTGTTTCTGAGCTAACCAAAGTATAAGGAGGGTGTTCAAAGTGTTAAGAGAGATAAAGACAGAGCCCTGCAGTGGTAAGAGTCACATCAGCAGGGGTCCAGAATACAAGGTCATCACGTGGTTCATGTAGGCTTTAGCTAGTTCCAGGAAGTGCATAATAAGTGAATACAGAGAGACAGAGCACTGTTTCTCCAGAACTAGCAGTCAATAAATGCATCTATCTACACACACACACACACACACACACACACACACACACACACACACACACACACACACACACACACACATACATATGTATAGAGTCTAAAAAATATCATAAACTTTGTTAGTATTATTGAATTATTCTTTCATACTTTTTAAAATGACTGTCCAACGGTCCTCTCATTGTACGTTCACTGTATTGTTAGATCTGTGAAGTTTTAATTATTGATGTTTTGTTATTTATTTTTTTTCTAGACATCATCTACATCTACAAGATTGTATGTGTTTAGTTATTTCTTACCTATTTCCTTGATTATTTTCTTTACATTCTACGTTTTGCACAGAATTTAGGTCAACAGTAATTTTTCTCCTAAATGTGCTTTTTAAAAAAATTAGAGTAGAGTTGTACCATCACACCCGGTATCTGGGAAACCTTCACTGTCACGTGTCAGTGAGCCATGTGCAGGGAACATGAGATGCACCATCAATATATCAATAAAGAGGGTGTGCAACTGTGTCAAAGCACAACACGGGAATCACGACAGTTTCCACATGGTCAACTGACATTACAGTTTTTTACAGCTGCTAGGACACATTTCACAATACTTAGGTCACTTTTGCAAAACTCTTCACACAATCCTCCTAACTGACCGTCAGCTTGGCAAAGCAGTTCATTTCACATTCAAAATGCACTACAACTACCAAAACACTTTATTCAGGTCTCAAATAAACTCATTCTTCCAGAACACTAGCAAAGGTTGACAGCCGACAAACACACTTTGTCACCCACAAAACAATGACCTAAAAAACACTAACAACATGTAGCATTACAGTGTTTTCTTGTGTAAAACAAGGACACATCTGTTTATAATTTCAATGTATGTTACTGGAATGAATCAGACATCATGCAGAATTCGTTAATATTTGTTTATGTATTATTTTTTTGCACCAAGTAATCCCAAAATACAAGAATTTGTATACACACCATCCACTGATGCACATACAATAGTAATGCTAATCTACTCTGTCTTCTCCATTTGGCCACAGGTTCTCATCCACATCACATCTAATGTCATCTAGAGCAATACACCTAGGCATCCCTGGCAATCTTCTGCTGATATGTCCAGGCATCCAGCATTCATTGCATCCAGGAGGGACATTTGATCATGTGGATGATGGTCGTAAACCTTCCACCGCCATGAGGAAAAGAATTCCTCTATGGGGTTGAGGAATGGAGAGTAAGGTGGGAGGAAAAGAGACTCCATTCTGGGATGGGCTGCAAACCACTCTGACTGCACGGGAGTGATGAAATGCCACATTGTCCCATACAATCATAAATGTTGGCTGATTCCTTCTCTCCGCATCCCTTTCCTCACCTAGCACAACCCTTCCATAGAGATCATGCAGGAACGCAAGGAGCCGTTCAGTGTTGTATGGCCCAATCAGTGGTCTGTGTAGCAGCAGTCCATCAGTGGATATTGCTCCGCACATTGTGATGTTGGCACCCCTCTGGCCCGGGACATTCACTGTGGCTCTCTTCCCAATCACATTCCTCCCTCGTCGCCGTGCTTTGGCCAAGTTGAAACCTGCCTCATCCACAAAGATGAAAATGTGGTGTGTTTGCCTGCCTTCAATCTCCATGACTCTCTAACATAAATCCACATGGCAACATAAGCTGTTACAGTAGTAAATTTGTATAATTGTCTTTGTGTGTTTGGTTTTGTTCAAAAACAGATCTGTATTTTATTCTGATCTTACTTGGACATACTGGTTCCTGAGTTGCTTGACATGTTCAGAGTTCCTCTCAAAAGGCACAGTGTACAACTGTTTCATCCTGACCTGATGTTTTTTCAGGACTCTAGAAATTGTTGTTACGCTTACACTGTGAATATTTGCAAAAGTAACGTTGTCTGCCAAGACTCTGTCTAATTTCAGTGAGTTTTATCCCATTGTTTCTGATGACCATATCAACAATGGCAGTTTCCTGCACATCAGTGAACATCCGTCCTCTCCCTCCTGTGTGAGGTGACCGTTGAGTCCTAAGCAGAAATGCAACAACAATTACACAAAAGCTTATTTACTTCTGAAATGTGCAAATGCCCCTGCAGAATACAAGTTACCTGTTGGTTTGCTCTAGCAATAGATGCCACTGTAGAGCGTTGCAGATTTGGCTGCACTCTCTGACCAGCCTCTCTCATTGAGTGACCATGATTTACTACATGATCAATTACAGTAGCTCTGATCTCATCTGAGACTACAGCTCTTGATCTTCCTCTTATTCTTCTTCCACCACGCATACGTATTCCTCGCCCCCTCCCAGCCACTCTTCTTCCTCTTTCAGCCACTTCTCCATTTCTGGCTGGGTCCATGTTTACGTCACAAAACAAACCTATTCAGCAGTTGTCTCCTTTTGTAATGAAATTGAAGGAGGTACACCTGTGTAGAGGTTCATCTACAATGGGAATCAGCTGTGGCTGGTTAAACTGCATTTTTAGATTTAAAATATGTTTCAATAAAATATTGCTGTTGAATTTTGCTGTCTTTTCAAGTTTTGCATTGTGTTATTGTTTTGGCCATAAGTTTAACAGTTTTGAAAACAGTATGTAAGCACATGCAAAATGTCCTGTACAAAGATTTTTGGCAGTTGTTGTATCTGAGTGAGAAAATAATTCATGAAATTTGAGAGATGTAGTCATTGAATGCATTTTGTGCCAAAACAATGATAACTGATCCTCAGTTTAGCCCACATAGACTTCTGTTGTGCTCACTGTGTGAGGAGTTTTGCAAAAGTGACCTAAGTATTGAGAAATGTGTCCTAGCGTCTGTAAAAAACTGTAATGCCATGGAAATGTCTCTCTCTCTCTCTCTCTCTCTCTCTCTCTCTCTCTCTCTCTCACACACACACACACACTGCTGGCACCCATTTCATTGGGTGACAGCAGATCAGATTAATTTTGATAGACATACTAATATTATGACATCTGTGTGACGGCGTGTGTTTGTTGTATTTTTAGTCCATCAGAAGAAAAATAGTTTAGATGTCTTGAACATAATTAATCCCAAATTCAGAATAACATATCTTGTATCTTTGGAAACTCTTAAATCACCTATAAAACTAGTACAGAATTACACTCAGCAGCCACTTTATTAGGTACACTGTGCTAGTACTGTTTTGACCCCCATTTTGCCTTCATACCTGCCTTTATTCTTTGTTGTACATATTGAACACGCTATTATAGAAAATCCACATTGACATGATAGTATCACACAGTCGCTGCAGATGTGTCAGCTGCACATCTATGATGTGAGCCTTTACAATAAATCCCAGAGGTGTTCCACTGTTATCTGGTGACTCTGTGCAGTGAACTCACTGTCATGTTGAAGAAACAAGTTTGAGATGATTTGAGCTTTGTGACATGATGCACTATCCTTTCCAAAAACCATCTCAACATCAAAGGAAGGACATAATCAGCAGCCGTATTCAGATAGACTACCCTGCACACCTTGGTTGTAGCAAGCCTTTACAGGTGTTACTGTCAAGTCTTGACCAACTCTACCTGCTTAAATGCCCTGGCTGGTTAAATATTTGCACTAATGAGGTTTTGAACAGGTCGACCTAAACAAGTGGCCGGTGAGTATAAAAGTCCTGACTTCTACAGGCTAAGGTGACTGATTGACCAACACTGCCATCTAATGGTAATCAAAGGAAGCACAAGGCATTTGAGGAAAAGCAGAAGAGGAAGAGGATACTGAAGACACAACGCATGTCTATGTGTAATAGTTCAGCGCAAATCCATCTGAATCACCTCAATTGTTCAGTTCCAATTATTTGTCTACTGTATGTACTATTTGTGTATTTGTATGTATGTTGTAATGCGGTCTGTTTTAAGGTGAGAACTAGCATACAGAATTACATTATGTGACTGCATAATGACAATAGAGAATCTGTCTCATAAGGTTTCCTAACTACCTCTGACAACTGACGGCTCTGGCTGCTCATCTTCAAGCTGCAGCTGGGATCTCACAGTGCTTTATCTGACTAGAACCACTGCTGTTAGCTCACAAGTTAGCATATTAAACAATCTGACATATATCAGTGTGGAGCATGTGTTCAGTGCCCTTTAGTGCCAAACCTTGAGTATCCCCCCAAACATTCTGTTTTCTTAGATCAGGAACTAAAATTAAAAATTCATGAGGACAATGCAACAATTTGACAAAAACCAAAATAATTTATTATTTTCAAACCCAGAGGCAATTTGTGGTTACAGTCATAACAGATAACTGATGTGCATTTTACACATAGTGTACACTACCACTATCAACACAATGCTAACACTACACTACCTCTACGACTACATCCATTACTCACTTGAACTACCACTTAAAGTAAGACTATCCATAATATCAAAACATCAGTACATCAAAAGAAAAAAAAAGAAAAACGAAACAATACATTTGCACTTGTAGCACCATTCACTGCATTACACTACAGATGAAAAGAATAATTTAAAACTTGTGTGGGCTACTATAACATACTTCACAGGCTTGTGTTTCCATGTGCCTCTCTCTGAAAGCCTGGAAGAGGCAGTTTCTTTCAGGACCACTATAGCTGGCCACTTGTGCAATAATTTGTGCCTAAAGAAATTCTCTGTGTAGCATCATAGCATGGTTCGGAACCATGGTTTTTGTGTTCTGCTTCTGATTTAGGGGAGTTGTTGCACTGTTGCATAAGAAAATGACAGAAAAACAGTACACATATGAATGACAGAGATCTTTTTTAACTTAGAAAGGGACGGGACCATAGTAGGCGGTGTACGCGGCCACAATGCCGGAAGTGTCGGCCATCTCGTCGCAGGCAACGTTCAGCTCACACACCTCTCTGAGGCTGAAGGGTGGTGGAGAGAAATGGTTTTAGATGGTGCATGTATGTACCGCATTTTACTTATGAATATTGACTTTTGTAGCAAGAAACTGCAAAGTGAAAGAAAACGGCTGTACCTTTCCAGCTGCAGAGGGGAGAGGTTACCAGCTGGAGCGGCTCTTCGGCTTCTCAGAAGAACAGCGGCCAGATCTCTCTTCATCACCACTGGATTGGCTGAAGAGTCAAACATTGCAACTTTAGACTTTTACTTTTTTCACGTTTAAATTCTAAAACTATGCAAAGCTTCTATCAAACAAATCTGCTACCCACCCTCAGAACTGGCTGACTCTGAGGAAGATGAGGATGACGATGATGATGAAGAAGAGTCAGAGCCAGAGTCTGATGCAGAGGAGTCGGACTCAGAGGACTCGGAAGATTCAGAGGACTCTGAAGACTGTGAGGACTCAGAGGATTCAGAGGACTCTGAGGATGATGAATCGGATGCTGAAGAGTCTGAGGAAGAGTCAGATGAGGCGGAATCGGACTCAGAGGAGGAAGAGGAGTCGGAAGCGGAGGAGGAATCAGAAGCGGCAGGGTCAGCAGGTGCAACATCAGCAGCTGTGTCGGCATCGGGGTCCACGACAACCTCGGGTTCCACCGCTGATGAAAACAAACAATGGCATACGTTAATCGTACTGTAGGTGCTCACATCGCCCCTAAAAAGGTCGAGAACGATTCTCAGCTTCACAGCATTAACAAGAGTTTGTCCTTACCTCCCATGGACCAGCACACTGAGAGAAGAGCGCAGATGGAGAGGAGAGTTAGAGCCTTCATGATGTCTTGTAGTTAGTGTCTCCTTGTAGACAACTCGATTCTTTTACAGCTTCTTCTTCTTCTTCTTTGCTTTCCTCTGACGGCTTGTTCTGTTTCTTTCTCCCAAGTCGAGGTCAATATATACTGTAGTCCACCTCTCTTGTCAGACCAGACCCACACAATGAGATAATCCTCTGATTGGCTGGGGAATCAAATGTCACCGTTTCCGCTTCCATTTATCATGAAAACTCACATAAACATCCAAACAGCTCCTGGCACAGAGTCCAAAAACTCATCCAACAGCCACAGCCACAAACATTTCTGGCATTTGACATTACGTACAGTACATGGCAACACATGTAAACCTGTGAGTACGAGCATATGTTGACAGAATGATGGATGAATTATTCCCTACACTCTTTGTGGAAGTGCTGTTTTCTCCACAACGTGCGCGTGTGCAAATATGCATTTTTCACATACAAAGAAAAAACTCATCAGAAATAGTTAAAGATAACTTTTGAAGAACTTGAACGACCTGTAGATCAATTTTGAGTTAAATGTCTGAATAGAGATCTCAAAATACTTCCTTTCTCTTGCTTTTGGATAAACTCCACAATATATATATATATATATATTTAGTAATATTTTCTCCAACAAAAAATGCAATTTTTTTTTAAGGCAAAACTAATCATTTTTTATATACTTGTCTTGTTTACCAGTCTTATATATCCCCTTCAAATTCCTTTAAGTCCTGATCCGTCATCGCTGAAGTATAAATAATACAACAAACCCTGAAAGTCCAAACTGGTGCTATTACAAGATTTCTATAAAATATCCTTAACATTTAATTGGATTTTAATCCAGACGACCCACTGCAGGGCTGCCTCTTTAACATCAAGGTTGCCAGGTCTGCCATTGCTGTTATGTTTCTATATTCCTTGCCCCAGATGTGATCTCCCACCCACACAAACCCCAAACTATAGTCTGAGCCTACCACAACCTACTAATCGAGTGACACGGAACAGCAGTGAGCCTCATTATGCGACAGAGCTTAATTAGAGTGTTGCAGAGTCCCACTCGAAACCACAGTCAAACGCTATTTACAGATCCATCTCGGCCCAGGTCCTGGAGAGATCCAGTGCACGGCTATGGCTTACCAACACCAACCAGCGGCCCAATGCACAGTGTCAGTCAGCGTATTTCAGCATATAGAGAGCTAAATTTAGACAACCCCCATGTGTTGGAGGCACAGCGTTATGCACGCGGGTTTGGATGCAGTTTTCTGTTTGTGCGATATATTCGAGTGCGGCTTTGGTGGCTTGTATATTTTTAAAAAAGGTATTGGAGTTTGCAGCTTTGACCTAAACCATATTGCATCTTAAATACTGTGTAGATAACCAAACTTTCACACACACATATCACTTGACTCGTGTATATACATATTTATCTCAAAGAGCCCCGAATGGCTTCATTTGTCATGTAGTGAGCCAGATCCAGTGGTGCAGAGTGACCTTGTTGTCCTTTGTGCTTCGTAGTCTAGCGTTATTCCTGGTGTCTAGGATTTGTTTTGGACTTCATGCCATGTAATTTCAGTGTCTCGTCCAGTGTCCATTTTTGTGGATTTTTGTGGATTTAGTACTCGGGGGACACAGTTGGAGAAAACAATTGTGATAACATCCCCGAGGAGGCAGGAAATGCAGCAGACACAGTTCCTCGTTGCTGCCGCATCCTGGCTTTTAATTAATATCATGTAGACATCAGGTAACGCTCTCAGTTTTTCACAGTTGTCCCAGCTCTTGTGCATCTAGCAGATTTAAATACAACTAAAACATGTGATAGCGACTGTACTGTGTATGATCACAGCAGTCAAGTCATATCAGTGATGAGCATCTTTTTCTAAAGCAGATGATGTAATATCCTCACAAGTCAAATGTCATCATTTTTCCCTTTTTTCATATTTTTCTTTAATTTAAGAACTTCCTACAAATGTATTTTTAAATCACATCCCCTGAGATACATAATGTTTCAGGGAATGATTTCGGCATTCCAAAGATTTTTTCATTCAGTTTTCATGCTCCGAGCTACTGGAACAATCTATCAAATGATCTGAGGCCGAACTATGAAGCACTTCCTCACCCTGGCTTTTGATTACATCGTCTTATCACTAAAATTTTATTTAGTAAATGATCCGTTACGTTGTTGTTATTGGAACTTTTTTGATAAATCCAATGATTTTTCTCTGTTTCATTGTACTTTTCCATTGTCTATTTGCACATGTATGATTATCAGTATATTTAGTCATATCATAACCAGTAAAAATACAAAAAAAAAACTTACAAAGAAACTCTTTTGAGAAAACGACATAGAGCATATGCTGTTGCATATTGACTTTATCGCAAACACATTTTACTGCTAATAGTTAGCAGTGAATTACAATATCAACAAACAACTAAAAGAAAAGTCAAAGAAACAATAGTTGAATTACAAAGTGATTCATTAAGTATGTAAATAGTAAGTATTAAGTAAAAAAAAAAGGTAAATTAATTTTCAGCCTGTGGGGCTAAATTTAAAAACAAAACAAATTTAAAAAAGCACAAAGATCTCAATCAGAAAATGACCTCTTCACATTTGGTCTGAAGATATGCTCTCACGTAGAGAAATAAATTCCTGAGAAGTTATCATTTCCCTTTTTTAAGCAGGGACAATTTCTCGTTATTGTCAGTTTGCTGAAATTTTGTTTCACCTTTCAAAGGAAAATATCTCTAACTACAAGACGGTCAGTTTTTGTTCTTGTAAATACTTCCACGACACTTCAGTGGGGTTGAAATCTGGCTAACCATCATTTGCTTCTCTTTGAGCTTTGTGTAGTTTACACAGAATCAGTATCTAGTAAAGACGTCTATATCCATCAGACAGATGGCCTCATGGGTGATGGGTAAGCAGAGCCATTCTTACTGGAACTCTTATCCATACCAGCTTTATTCCTGTTGCATGATGCACATGCCTCATATCTTTGCAACAAACAACTTTCAAATGACCAGTTAGAGGACTGTATTCAGCATTTTTTAAAACCATTACCTCAGGCTGCGTGTGGAAGCTCGGAGAAAAGCATGACATTTCCTTTTGTTCGTGTTGTGTCTGCAGTAAGGTACCTAAAATACCCATAATATATTTCAGCAACATTTAAATATTACAGTGTAACATCTGAAAAGAGTAAGGAACTGTCGGACACGGTGCTGTTATACAACAGTGTTACCGCAAGAGCCAGTTCTAGCTGTTCCTTTAGTATATTAAACAAACAAAAAACAACAAACAATTAGCAGTAAAAATTATCCAGCTTAAATAAAAGCAAAACAAGTTTTTTGATTTTTAGCAGTTAAATTTTAGTTGTGCTTAGACACAAAATTTAAAATTACATTATAATACTGGACATGGATTTATAATGAAGCAGCTATGTTATTACATCCATCCATCCATCCATCCATCATTTTCTGCCACTTATGGGAGTTTGGCTTGGGGGGGGGGGGGGGGGGGGGGGGGGGGGAAGCAGTCTAAACAGAGGCCTTCTTTCTCCCCTGTCACCTCCTCAAACTGTCATGGGAGAACAGTGAAGCATTCCCAAGCTAGCTGTAAAAATATAGAGATATATCTCGCCTGCATTTATTGGGTTTCTCTTCCTATTTGGACATGGCTGAAAAACCTTAAGAGCAATGCTGCGGGAAGTACAGTACAGTAACCCCTGCAAATGCAAAAAAACAGATAAATGTATTTTAAATTTCAAAAATGATTCATGTCATTATTTAGGGTTAGGTTTAGGTTTTGGTTAGCTGCACACACATAGGTTATTGTGTGTGTATGCACATCTTGACTGCTGTGTCTAAAGAAAACTCGTAGTTGAAAGACTGGTATACTTTTTAAGTGTTTCATAATCAATTTGCTCACCTGTGTTTCTGCCTCACATGTGTTGCACTAAGCGTGCGCGCACAAACACTCATATATTCAGCACCCCCAGTTTCAAGCCCCTTCAAACAGTTCTGCCCAGGAGATAATCCTGCAGGCATCTTAGATGCTAAAATGCCTCAGCTTCCTTCGTTTGATGTGGAGAAGAAGTGTCTCTATTCTGAGGCGCTACTGACTGAGCACCTCACCCTATGTCTAACAGATGGCCTGAAACCTTTTGAGGGAAGCTTGTTTCTGCTACCTGTATCTGTGATCTCATTCTTTCTGGCATACAGTGCTTGTTTCCATAACTAAGGGTACAAACATAGATCAACTGCTAAGTCATCAGCTTTCCTTTCATGCTCAGCTCGCTTTCACCATAACAGATGGCAGTACTTGCATCACTGCTGACGCTGCAACTATCTGAATGTCAATCTCCAGATCCCTTGTTTCCTCCCTCATGAACAACCACCTGAGACACTTGCACTCTTTCACTTTAGGCAGCAATTTATTCCCCACCCAAAGTGGATTCTTCACCGTGTTTGGGGGAGAACTATGGCCTTAGATTGCTTCACACTTGGCTGTAAAGTGCCCCAGTGCAAAATGAGATCCTGAGACCACATCCATCTCAGTTACACATAGAAATTCTTTTCTAGGTAGTAGTCCAGCTGCCATCATGAATGAGTTTAATTTATTGTTAGCAATAAAAACTAAATTTACACCTCCTCTCTCATGTCTACAAGGGGAGGCTGAAGCTTCCAAGGGAGGGTGAGAAGTGTGATCTCCCTGAACTTTGTACACACCTTCTTAAAAATAGGGGCCACCACCAATCCAAGGGCAAAGGGACTCTAGGTCTTAGGGCCCCTGTCACCAGAGTTTATATAAAACTCAGTGACCCCAGCCACAGGCATACCCCTTGTCTCCATACCCTGCTTCCTCTATGGAAGGTGTGCCAGTGGGATTGAGGAGATCCTCAAAGTATTTTTTCCACCACCTGACTGTATCCTCAGTTAAGGTTGACAGCAGTCTGCCCCCTCTGCATACAGAGTGGGTGGGAAGATGCTTTCCCCTTCACTGACTAAAAATTTGTAAGAGTTGTGCAGAGGATGGAGCTTTTATTTCATGGCATCACGAAACTTCAGCAACTGCCAGAGTAGGGCTCTGTTTGATCTCAAGGTGCCTGTCAGCTAAATCAGCCTCACCCAACACAGCAGTGGTGTTGGACATCTCATGGACTTCTAGCACATCCTCACTGCACATTTTGGCACACGAGGTCTGTATGGTGCTGAAGCCGGTCCTCTTTCTCGTCACCTGATCCATCAAACCACCACAAGACACTTGTGTGACGTCATGTTTCGACAAACAGAAGGTTTTTTGTGGCATTCAGGAGGAAGAACAAAAAAAAATGTATTAGGTTGAGCTCTCCTGCAGGAAGCTCTAATAATACATTATAGCTATCTACATTTTTTTCTGCATGTTTAGATGCCATCTGCATCTTTCAAAATAAAGGCTATTTTTGTAAATTGGATGGATGGGTCTTCACACTTACCACAAAACCTTTCATCAAGCCAGCAAAACACATTTCCTAAAAAAAACCATCGATATTAAACTGCTGCCCCCCACCACCCCACTACACACACACACACACACACACTACTACTACTACACAACCTCACACACATACCATCTATTTAATAAGCATATGAAGCTACAACTTCATACTGATAATAAAAATGAAAAACACTTGTGCTTTTTTGCTTTTTGTGTGCCGCACAAAGTAAGGGAGTAATAAAAGTTTTGTTATACAAGCAGTAAACACACATACAGTAATCTAAATCTGTAAAGTACATCGATGTGGTTTCAGAGCATTGCACACTATAGATATATGGAGGGAAAGTCTTTTTCTTTCTGCCCTGTGTACAGGAGCTGCATGCAAAAAGATCTTTTGTTAAAAGGGTTGGCGTAATAAGCAAATGCTTCAGCCAGTACCTTTTGATTAGCCTTGTCTCATGCTTTCTTGCTTTGTGGTAGATCTTTGTTCTGTATTCATTGAGATATTTGAATCCTAATCAATAAAATCAAAATCAAATCAAAAAATGTGCAGTAAAGAATTTTTGTTTTCTGTTAAATACATTACCACTTCTTTTCAGAAGAATAAACAAACAGCATCATGTGACATTTTATGCCTTTTTTCTGAAAAACTGGGGAACACCAGTTACACACTTGGCTAAAGACGGTTACCTACAGTATACTTATTGCTTACTTATTAGAGACTTGTCTTACTGAGAGGCCAGTTTTAGATGCAGATTTATGAGGTTTACTTTGGGCTGTAAGAGCCAAGTTACTGCTTAGTTTAGCCCAACAGGACCGTGAGAGCCAGAGAACAGAGAGGATCATGTTTGGGTTCAGCAGCAGGAGGAAGAGATTGTTGCTTCACATGTCAGATGTCATGAAAGATGGCCCTGAGGCTTATACCATCAATCCCACAAGCTCATGAGCTCACTCATGAATCTAATACCTACAATAGTGGAAACTACAGAATCAAGCAGCTGAAGCTGTGGCCTTATCTTGTCCATGATCACCAGCTACAGTAATATAGGTGGTGTCATATTCTTTTTTTTAAGAGTTTCTACATCCAGTGGATTCAACTCAGGTCAGTGATATTTATGAAGCACCAATTCAGTAATATTAGAGAGAAAACCACAATAATCATATAATCAGTTGTAAGAAAAATTTGCCAACAGTGGGAAGGAAAAACTCCCTTTGGGAATGGGAGGCAGAGCCTTCAGGCCCCTCTTCTGTGAAACCATCTCCCAGGTTGGATGTGGGAGACAGCCACCCTCTTTACTTTTAAAATTACGTTTAAAACTTTACTTTTTGATAAAGCTCATAGTTTGGGCTGGATCAGGGTATCCTGATCCTCCCTTAGTTATGCTGTAATAGGTTTAGGTTTCTGGGGTAATCCCATGACTATTTCTTTTTCAGTCAATTTATACACCACACTGTATTTAATCATTAGTAATTATTAATACCTGCCCCCCTCCCACAGTGTGTCCTTTGTCCTGTCTTCTTCCTGTCGGAGTTTGCTTCCAGCAAAAAGGGACATTTTCCTTCCCACAGTCACTTAGGCTACGTCCACACTAGCCCGGATAGATTTGAAAACGGTGTTTTCGTCTGAAAACGCTCCGCGTCCACACTAGCGTTTTCAGTCGTTTTTACAGAGCTGTGCGTCCACATTGAAAAGGCCCAAAACGCTTACGTTCCAGTACTGCGCATGCATGAAACGCAAGAAGATTCGGCCTGTCTCATTTCTGTCTGCCGTTTATTTACTTTCCGGTTCGTTGAAACGTTGCGGCAAAATGTTCAGGAAAAGCACAGAGATTTTTAAATGGACTAACAATGAGTGTGGACGTAGTCTTAGTGCTTGCTCATTGGGGTTGAATAATTGTTGGGGTTCTCTCTGTATTATTGTAAGGCTGTTGTTATTATTTGGTGTTATTTAAATAAAATTGAATTGAACTGAATTTTCAGGAAGCTTTAAGAACATAAAAATGAATAACAATAGTCCATCCATAAAGTAATACATTAGACTGTTTCTAATTTTACAAATAAACACAGCACAAATGAAAGAAAACACTTCTACATGTTTAATGTGCACACTGAAGGACACATTCAATTAAAATTAATTCAGTTTTATCACAACAACAGTAGCCTCAACGTGCTTCATATTGTAAAGATGTTACAATAATTCGAGAAAAAAGAGCTCCTCATATAGGAGCTCCTAGGAGCAAGCACTTTGGCAACATTGGAAAGGAAAAACTCCTTTTAACAGGAAGAAACCTAAAGCAGAACCAGGCTCATGGACAGGCGGCCATCTGCCACGACTGGTTGGGAGTGAGTTTTGTTGAGCAGAACATCTGCAGTTGGCATGGCTGCAGTCTGTCTGCTGCACTGAAGACATATAAGGTAAAGAGCAACAGAAACTACATGTACTTAAACTCTATGCTCTGAGGAAAACAAAGCAAATAACAGTTTTTGCTTGTTTTTAAGAGGAAATGATGGAATTATTTATGTGTTTTTTTTCTTCCCATACCCATACTCTCCAAATGTTCGTCAGCTTGTCCCACCTGCATCCAGAACTAAATTACCAAATTATTAAAATTAACAGCCGCCAAAGTTTCAATTTAAAAACAGCCTTAGCAGAATTTCTAAGAAAATCATCTGTAAACCACAGGAGGCCATGCGATTCTGTATTAAATCATGTGTTCTTTGTATTTTGATGTGATGACAGAAGGAACCTTGATTAAAAATGACAGTAATATAAACACAATAAATGCAAATAAAATCATACTTTAATTTCTGGTGATACAACATCTTGTTTATTTAAGAAGAGCACGAGAGGGGCAGCAATATTTAATATCAGACGTAAGGAAACGTGAACCCTACAGAGGCTTTAACTTACAATTTGCCCTTTTGATGAAAACGCTGTCATGTCTGTCCGCCCCCAGCACTTTATGTAACACTGCCTCATCTGTCAGCCGTCTCACTTGTAGCCGTAAACAAACTCAGATGGCGGGGGACACATACTGTATATTCCATCTGGTCTTGGAGAAATGTTCACCTGCCAGGCTTTCCCGATTCCGCCGGATGTATCCGCTTGGCAGCGCAGCACCACTAATTATACTGATCCCAGTCTGGGCCTTGAAATTCCCTTCTTGCTTGAGAGAATATTTTTGGGAACAGCCCAAACCTTTTTCACTCTTGATGTCTACAGCCCATCTGTTGTTCTTTTATAGAACTTTTACAGCCTCTGTAGCTAAATATGCTCCGTTTTTTTAGATCCTGATATGTCTTGTAGTGAAACTTTACGTTAATCTTGAATTAGATGCCCCGCTTTAGGGCTGTGTGTGATTTTCATGTTAGTTTATATTGTACAGATGGTGTTTTTCACTTTATTTGAACACTGTTCCCCAGAATGAATCATTCGAGAAACTACCACTTACTACAGTGCTTCCATCCACATCTTCCCAGCATGCTTTCTGTCAGTCTCTCTGAGGTTGGTGTGTTGTGGCTCTGACAATAACATTAGTGGACAAGACTAACAAACTCCGCCAGATCACTGCGACTTGCGGCCAGTGACTTGTGGTCAACTAACCAGACTGCAGACGGACTCACACTCGTGTAAACAGGCAAAACATAACAAATACTGGAAAATAAATAAGGACACATAATATACTTATGGACACTCATAAATATAAACAATTCCCTGTCTGCTCAAAGGGTATAAGTCCTATGAGAAAAGAGACATCAATCTAGTTTTTTCATTCAAATTTACTCATTTTATTTTGTAAATAAGAAGCTCATTTTCATTTTCTTCTTGAGTCCTACAGCTCTGTTTTAGGCTTTTCTTCAGCCTCTTTCATCCCCTGAAAATAAATAAATAAATGAATAAATAAATAAATAAAAGGTGCAATAAGTGAAATACAGAAGACAGCTTATCAATTCAGCATTATTCAGAGGAAAGTTCAAAGTCTTGCAATTCATGAATAAACTACAATCATGGCAGCTACACGGATGCATTATGAGCACTTTCATTTACGCTGGCCACATCTGTTTGTTTTTTTTAAGTAATTTAATCCTGAACATTATAAATGTATTCATCTTTTAGCATTTTAAAAGACAGCGTCTGGGGGAAGCAACATATTTATAAGCTAAATGGATTCCTTTATTCAAGTAAATATGTGATTGAACCATTTATAAAAGGAAGATGAGAGTCAAAGCTTTTCCTTTTAAAGTATATCTGCAGCTGAGAGCTTAAAAAAAAGCCCACCAGAAACTGAACGCAAAATAAAAAGCAAGCAAATAGCAGTGGCAGGTTTTCTTTCTGTCTTAATACATCTTTTGATGACACATTTTGGATTAGACTATGACAACTATAATCTGAAGTAGAGAAAGAAGCATTAACTCATCGATAGGTTCATCAGCAATTGTGCTCTCTAAAAGATTATTATGATTAAACCTTTAAGCAGATTATGCTTTCTTGTGTTTTGCTGTTATTTTTGCTTCTCTCTCTTTTTTTTTTTTTTTTTAGGGCTGATTCATTTAATGAATATGATGTCAGTTGAATTCAGATTTCTAATGCCACAGTTTAGTGATGTGGAAACTCACAGCCAGCTGGAGCTCTGTGGGGTGTAACAGAGCAAACTGGTATACACAGAGGGGGGGGTTTCCTGTCTTTTGTGTGGCTCATATATGGAAGATGGCTCATGGTACATTACTAGTGTGGGCTAATGCAATTGCA
The DNA here is from genome assembly GCF_057382275.1 of Copadichromis virginalis. Lineage (NCBI taxonomy): Eukaryota > Metazoa > Chordata > Actinopteri > Cichliformes > Cichlidae > Copadichromis > Copadichromis virginalis. Next base: position 26,345,907 of record NC_140623.1, read on the forward strand.
ATTTTTCCTGGAGGATACTGACCTCTGTTTGTTCAAGAGAATGATCATTTTGCCATAATAAATTAAAATCTTCAAACTGGATTTGTATACACCGCAACCATAGATGTGTTCGGTCAAGAGCAGTGACTAAGCTTTAGTAACAGCTGCTCACCTTCAGTTCTCCTCGTAAGAAAGACTCACAGAACTCCCGCACTCGCTCTGTAGAAATTTCTCCTTCCGGTAGAAGCCACTTCGTGTCAGAGTTACCATCGTAGATGCCAACTCGTGGGAGGTCCTTCGGCTTGAGGCCAAAGTACTCGAGCGGCTTTAAGTTGGACTTCAGCGCTCCATTAAGCAGCACGAACAAGAACTGGAACACAGGCGGTTCATTTTACATAATTAGATTAGATCAAGTTATTTGATTTTTGGCAGAATGTAATTAAAGAATTTTGTATCCCTGTCTATACTTTCGTTGGCCAGATTGAATAAGTTCTACTTGGTCCAAAGTCTTGCGTGTTAGCTTAATTGCTTATTCAAAAAGGGTCTGTAAGTGTAGATGTGAGATAGATAAAAGGATGTAGAATAAAGTGCTGTATGAAGGATGCACGTGGTTTGCAGTCTAATGATCAACTAGTATAGAAACAGGCCACACAGTTTTGTGTGTGTTCCACCACAGCGCATTTTAAATCAAACAATCAAGATGTGACTGAAGTGCAGACTCTGAGCTTTAGCTTAAGAGGTTTAACAAAAGTATTTCATTTACTGTTTAGGATTTAGTAATTGGACAAATTAACACGATTTTATATTAAAGCTGTTTGTTAGCACTGAGGCCTCACAACAAGCAGTTTCCAAGTTCCCACCTGTGTGGTGTTTGCATGTTCTCCCTGTGTTTGGTTTCCTCTCACTGTATGGGATTAGGCTAATAGGGGATTCTGAATTGACCACATGTGTGAATGGTTGTCTGTCTATATGTTAGCCCTGCGATAGATTGGTGACCTGTCCAAGATGTAACCTGCCTCTCACCTAAAGGCAGGAAATTGATATTTAAACCTCATAAATTCATATTTATTCCTGCCATGAGCTGCAGACACCTCACTGTCTTCAGTAACTGAACAGGAATGCCTATTGGATTCAGATCAGGTGACTGACTTGGCATGAGCAATGCACACCTAAGCCGGTTCCATTAGTATCCATAATGCCATAACATTGCCATGTTTGACTTGATAACGTGTTATGCTCTTATGCTTACCCAGTTACCTTGAAATTAAAGCGAGAATTAAAGACTGTCTAAAAATGAAAGTAATTCCTAAACAGTCAATACTTTTTTTTGTTAAACCTCTTTAATTAAAGCTGAAAGTCTGCACTTCAGTCACTTATGGATTGTTTGATTTTCAATCCACTATGATGATGTACTGAAGCAAAAAAGCCAAACCTTATTGTATTCTCATGAGCCCTTTCTATTTCCACACTCCAGAGTGAAGCTGATCGATGCATATAGCACTCAGATTTATTCAAAGCTGCTCTTTTACACCTGAATTACACTAAGGAATATTCTCACTTTGCCTGTGTACTCGGGTGCCAGGGCTCCCAGTCGCTCCTTGAGCTCAACAAAATCTTTGCTCCCCCTGTTGGCAAGGAGCAGGAGATGTGTCTTCACCTCTGAATTGAACAGACCCACTGCTGTCTGAGAGGAACAGAAGAGAAAAGAGAGTGATGAGGACATAGAAAAGAGTGGGGTTCAAAATGTGAGAAATAAAATTCTAACAATCCACCTTTTTCCGGGGATTTTGTGTGATGGATCTTTGCTTTTTATTCATTCATTTTTCAATTAATTAAAAGTATTTGAAATGTTAACTTAACAGATAATATTAGATAGAAGGAGAGGACCGTGAAGAAGACATGAGTGGGACCTACCACTTGGCTGTACTCTGTGATGTATCGGATCTCGTTCACAGAAATAAAGTTTACAAGACCGTCAGCTTTTAAGTCCTTGGCCTCAGAAAGATCAATGTTCTCCTGGTGGTTATCTGCCTGCAAGCATCACACACAGCATCACCATCGCATTCATGAAAACAGACATCGTACATCGTTTATTACTGAAAATATGTGCAGTACTTTTCTGAAGAGAGTGATGGCATCCGAGGAGAGGTTGTACTCAGCCCACACCTCCTTCACGGAGCAAATGGCTGCGGGGACAGAGCTGACTTGCTTCACAGCCTCCACCAGTTCTTTATAGCCATAACTCTCCTCTCCCTGGAACAAAGAGGGAGACCGTTTCAACCTCCTCTCATAACTTACCATGTAAATTCTTTTTTTTCCCTACTTTTTCTCCCCCTCACTATTTGTTTGTTACTGTTTGTCCTATCTTATGTAAAATTTGAGCGAGAACACCAGTGTCTCCAGGGGGACACTAGAAACCCTCAACAATTTGGAAGGTGCAGCTGCCAGGGAGAAAAGACAGATGAGGCTGACTCAAAGGAAGGTGAATCATGTCTATTTCTGAGAGTCTGTTGCATGAGCTCTGGCAGTCCGTTTTCTCATTTCGCAGCCTGTAATATGTGTTCATTCTCAGTGAGTCACAGCACCAATATTTTTGTCTCTTATTGCCTTCAGCATCATGGTCCGGCTATGAACTATCCTTGTGTGCTCTCTGTCTTTCTCCTCCACTATCCTCTCTTGAACCTTCCCCTCGTCTCTGCACTTGTTTATGAGAGTAGCAATGGAGCCAATCCCACAGATCTTCAGATGCCTATGTATTTCCTGTCAAGTCTGCCATCTTCCCCCGCACACAAAGTCTGGCCAAAGAGCTCGCCACCGTGGGACAGCCAGCCACCCTGTGTCCTTACAGCACCAGCACTGCCAAAGGTGTGGCCACGGGAAGCAGATCCTTTTTCAAAACGTATTCGTGACAGCAGCATCACCGAGGCCGGGGTGCAAACAAAGGCTGTATTTCTGGAGACCTCACGGTCTCACTCTCAGCTAATTTGTCTCATCGTGTCTGGGTTTCCACATGCATGTTAACATAATAAACTAAGCCGCAAAACAGCTACTGTGGGCTTTGCTTTAAAAAAAATCCCCAAACTTATCTGAGCCTATGATTGAGACCTTTTTTTATTCACATGCAATTTTCTTGTCTGACCTCCAGGAATCCGATGACCACCACTTCAGCAGAGTCGATGAAGGCTTCAACATCTTTGGTGTTATTCAGTCCAGGAAGGGCGCTGTCTGAGGCAGGAAGACAGGAGACACACTAAACACTCAACTGTGCAGAGAGATTTTACTTCCTTTTTTCAGTGTCTCAATAAGACCAGGAAACAAAGTCTGCACTCGCTTAGTGACACACACACATATGCAGTATATAGGACAGGGGTCTCCAATTCCAGGCCTCAAGGGCCGGTGTCCTGCAGGTTGTAGATGTGTCCTTGGTCCAACACAGCTGATTCAAATAGCTAAATGACCTCCTCAACATGTCCTGAAGTTCTCCAGAGGCCTGGTAACGAACTAAAAATGTGACTCAGGTGTGTTGACCCACGGTTAGATCTAAAACCTGCAGGACACCGGCCCTCGAGGCCTGGAGTTGGAGACCCCCGATATAGGATGTCAGTGCTTATACTATAAAGAAAAATGTCCTTACAGGCTTGTGTCATCTCTAGTAGGACTGTCGAAGGCCATAGTGGTTGACCTTTAACCTGCTGACTGCACTACCACGACTGCTAGTCTTGAAGGCATGCTGCTAGCACTGCTAATACATAATAATATAAATGGCTGATATCAAAATGTATAGAATGAAAGTCCTGGACTTTCCTTCTTATTGGTAGTCCACCAATATTCCAAATTGGAAACAATAAATCTGCGTCTGCATGAGAATTATAAGAAAAAAACGAGGCACCAAAAAGGAGTCTTGTCGATGGAAACTGATTTTGCTTTGTGCTAGATTTTAGGAGGCATAAAGAATTTTAGTAATTGAGTCTCAGAGAAAAAAACCCAAAACATAATAAATTGAGTCTTCATCATAATGCTTTTACTTCTACTAAAGACTTTGTAAAGTATTTTTGTATTTGAAGTTTAACCTATTCAATAAATCTTTGTGGATTTATTAACTGCTATAGAATGTGACCTATTTGTTTACAATGAAATGCAATTTTATGTGTTACTAAAATGCAAAGAAACAACACTTTGTACAGTTTGATCTGATCTTTTCAGTGATGGGCTATTTTTAGGGTTTGTTTAACCCAGAAGATGGCATCTGACACAAAAGAATTAGAGAAGTGGCATAGCATATTTTTTAACCAGCAACGTGTCTTTTAGACCCCATTCCTACAAAACTGCTCAAAGAAGTCCTGCCATTAATTAATTCTTCGATCTTAAATATGATCAACCTATCTCTAATAATCGGCTATGTACCACAGGCCTTCAAGCTGGCTGTAGTTAAACCTTTACTCAAAAAGCCATCTCTAGACCCAGCAGTCTTAGCTAATTATAGGCCAATCTCCAACCTTCCTTTCATATCAAAAATCCTTGAAAGAGTAGTTGTCAAACAGCTAACAGATCATCTGCAGAGGAATGGTTTATTTGAAGAGTTTCAGTCAGGTTTCAGAGCTCAGCACAGCACAGAAACAGCTTTAGTGAAGGTTACAAATGATCTTCTTATGGCCTCTGACAGTGGACTCATCTCTGTGCTTGTCCTGCTAGACCTCAGTGCAGCGTTCGATACTGTTGATCATAATATCCTATTAGAGCGATTAGAACATGCTGTAGGTATTACAAGTACTGCGCTGCAGTGGTTTGTATCATATCTATCTAATAGACTCCAATTCGTGCATGTAAATGGAGAGTCCTCTTCACACACTGAGGTTAATTATGGAGTTCCACAGGGTTCAGTGCTAGGACCAATTCTGTTTACATTATACATGCTTCCCTTAGGCAGTATCATTAGAAGACATAGCATACATTTTCACTGCTATGCAGATGACACCCAGCTCTATCTGTCCATGAAGCCAGATAACACACACCAATTAGTTAAACTGCAGGAATGTCTTAAAGACATAAAGACCTGGATGGCCGCTAACTTTCTGCTTCTTAATTCAGATAAAACTGAGGTTATTGTACTCGGCCCTGAAAATCTTAGAAATATGGTATCTAATCAGATTCTTACTCTGGATGGCATTACCTTGGCCTCCAGTAACGCGGTGAGGAACCTTGGAGTCATTTTTGACCAGGACATGTCCTTCAACGCACATATTAAACAAATATGTAAGACTGCTTTCTTCCATTTGCGCAACATCTCTAAAATTAGAAATATCCTGTCTCAGAGTGACGCTGAAAAACTAGTTCATGCATTTATTACTTCCAGGCTGGACTACTGTAATTCATTATTATCAGGATGTCCAAAAAACTCACTGAAAAGCCTTCAGCTAATCCAAAATGCTGCAGCAAGAGTCCTGACAGGGACTAGAAAGAGAGAGCATATTTCTCCTGTTTTGGCTTCCCTTCATTGGCTTCCTGTTAAATCCAGAATTGAATTCAAAATCCTGCTCCTCACATACAAGGTCTTAAATAATCAGGCCCCATCTTATCTTAATGACCTTGTAGTACCATATCACCCTATTAGAGCGCTCCGCTCTCGCTCTGCAGGCCTACTTGTTGTTCCTAGAGTATTTAAAAGTAGAATGGGAGGGAGAGCCTTCAGTTTTCAGGCCCCTCTTCTGTGGAACCAGCTTCCAGTTTGGATTCGGGAGACAGACACTATCTCTACTTTTAAGATTAGGCTTAAAACTTTCCTTTTTTCTAAAGCATATAGTTAGGGCTGGACCAGGTGACCCTGAATCCTCCCTTTGTTATGCTGCAATAGATGTAGGCTGCCGGGGGATTCCCATGATGCATTGAGTTTTTCCTTTCCAGTCACCTTTCTCACTCACTATGTATTAATAGACCTCTCTGCATTGAATCATATCTGTTATTAACCTCTGTCTCTCTTCCACAGCATGTCTTTATCCTGTCTTCCTTCTCTCACCCCAACCGGTCGCAGCAGATGGCCGCCCCTCCCTGAGCCTGGTTCTGCCGGAGGTTTCTTCCTGTTAAAAGGGAGTTTTTCCTTCCCACTGTCGCCAAAGTGCTTGCTCATAGGGGGTCATATGATTGTTGGGTTTTTCTCTGTATCTATGAAGCGCCTTGAGGCGACTTTTGTTGTGATTTGGCGCTATATAAATAAAATTGAATTGAATTGAATTGAATTGAATTGAATTAACCCTTTAAACCCCAAATCATCAAATAATTCAAGAAAAGTCAAGTTTTTTTTTTAAATGTAGAGGTTATTGAATCTTCTGATGAAATAAAATAAATGAAATAGTACTTTGTATATAAGAGTTTTACTTTTTCTCATATTTGCGACTAGGGATGGGTATCGTTTAGGTTTTATCCGATACCGGTGCCAAATCGGTACTTTTGAAACGGTGCCGGTGCTTAAACGGTGCTCAAACCGGTGCTTAAAGAATGGAGAACACAAACTTTGTCCAAAAACCTCTCATGTTCAGCTGTTTTTGTTTTTTTTTTGTAAAAAGATAACAATGTTAGCCTTTTCTGCAGCTATGTGGCATATATGGCATCACTCTTGGCTGGAAGCAGTGCTTAAACAATGGAAAAAACACAAACTTTGTCCAAAAACCTCTCATGTTTAACTGTTTCCCACTTTTTCTTTGGTCATTTTAGCCTTTTTGGCCAGGGTGAAGGGAGTATCTGCCATCAAACAGGAAGACAGCTGCATGTAGCTATGATGATGTTTGCTAGTTCACCTTACCTGCATTAATGTAATAACGTGGTTAGCCTACTCAACGTAAATTACACACGAACAACATTAAGCTACTCATGCAGAGAAGAACGGCTGCTGCTGCATCATCATCCTCATCATTTCTGCTACACTGGCAGAGCTAGGGGCCAGGACTCTATTCTTCGGGTTTTTGGGGGATGTTGCTAACTCCAGGTCCGATAACTGGCACCACACCCGACGTGCTCGGTGTGAGGTCTCGCAGCAAGCTATCAAATACTGCGCATTTCTCGGCTTTTAAAAAAAACGCTATTTAATCGGATTCTTGGTGTTACCTCCTTTGACAGTATCACAGTATCAGCTTAAAGCACTTGTTGCAGGCTGCTGAGTTTGCATATTTTGCTGTGAAGTACAGCCAGACTTTTGACCGCTTTGCCTTGGGCATTTTTAATCTGTAGCTCTGCTCTAACAGAACGTACATACCTGGACCCGCCTACTATCCTCGGAAACGTAAAATGATCGGCTAGAAGTGTATCACAGCTCAGGAAAAAAAAGCACCGAAATAAAGCACCGAAATGTGCGCTGCTTTTCGGTCTGGTTACTACCGTTTATGTCAGAACCGGTGCCATCATGGCACCGGACACCGGTACCCATCCCTATTTGCGACATCTGAGTTTTTTTTCAATGTAATGCTTAAAAATGTATCGTGCCAGTTTTACTTTTTTTTCCAGGGGAAATCACAGTGATGATGCTAAAGTCTCAAAAAACTAACCCAAACTGTTAAAATATGATACACTTACAAGGATACAAGGATAAATACATGAGTATCTGTAATTGTTATGATTCTTTCTTAACATTTTGTGAAAAAGTGTCCCAGTTTTAACTACTTTCACCCTGTAGACGCCTTTCTCTCTCACAAGCGAGATCCCCATCACTGGGAAGTCAGGAAATCACCAAAATGAGCTGGAAAGTTTTTTAGGAAACGGGAATTTATTTATTTTTTCTTTAAATGGGTAAACCATCCATAAAACATACAGGTCTTCTAGTCTGGAGCACAGTTGTGAAAGAGTAGCTCAAACGTGTACAGGACATCAGTAAATCTGCAACACTGTTATGAACTTAGAGGAAGACATTCCCATTGCAATATTTGACATTTAGAGCAGTGACGAGAACTAAAGAGAGTCAAGAGAATTCTTAAAGAGTTTACCTTTTTCTGCAGCGATTACAGAAGACACTAGGAGGCAGAGAAACAGGGCGCCCGGCATGTTTTTGGGTGATTCAACTCACACGGGTGAGGTGGGTGATCAAGGAGCGAACCAAGGAAAGTGTAGGAGAACCTGTAGCTGTTTGACTCTTTAAAAAGAGCTTTGTCACCTCTGCTCTGTCTCTGATGGTCGCCACATGGCAGCCCAGTGTGGCCACTGTGACTTCTCTGGGTTGTGATTGGAAGCTTTATGGGAATCAGCCAGGTGCTCCTGATAAGTTTGGCGGGTGGCTTTTGAGTTACGTGTCATTCAGTGAAAGGTGTGTGTGTGTGTGTGTGTGTGTGTGTGTGTGTGTGTGTGTGTGTGAGAGAGAGAGAGAGAGAGAGAGAGAGAGAGACGTTTGTGCTACATCACCCACATCACCCTTTCTTGTGTCTTGACCTGTGTTTAGCAGCAGCCTTTAACCACTCCACCCTTCACATGTAAGTATCATCTACACCTGCTGTGTGTATGAAAATATAACAGTTTGGTTAGTGCTTATAATTTAACCAGGGAGGCTGCAAATAGTGTGTATGTAGGCCTGTGTGAGCAGGAGAGGTTCAGAGAACCGGCGGCAGTTTGGATGAATCGCCACAGGAGGGACACAACTCCTACTTGTTAATGGATCATGAAGACGGCAGTTTTGGCCTCATACTTTTGGGGGTATTTGAAAAACACTGAAATCAGGCATTTTGTTAACCAGTAATATAAAGAAGAACAAATTTTCTTTTCTAATTGTAACTCTTTTTTTTAAGTTACTTTAAAAACACACTTTAAAGACAGCAAGGATTTGTCATAATCTCTAAAACTCACAGAGCATTAGAAAGTTAAGGAAATCCTACAAGGGTACTTCTGCTGCATGAAGAAACCAGTCACCACTAATCCATGAGAAGCAAAGTAGGTGCACTAAATAAGGAAGTGCTTTGATGATTGTCATTAAAATTCAAAATTTGAAAACTCAAATTCAAATTCAAAATACATAAAAACACATGAAGCGTTTTGTCACCTTAAAAAAACAAAAAGGCCCACATTGCCAGAGCAGCTCAACCAACCTCAGAAATGCTGCTTCACATTTGATGTTAAACCAAAATCAAAATACTTCTGATGGACAGATTTATTCATAACAGCACCAAAGCTATTATCTAACAAAACAAAGAAAGCACGATTTATATGACGCTTGACATTTCAACAAGTGGCTTTGTTCCTCTAAAGAGAAATCTGCCAAAAATTGCATGAATGCTACAGTTTGGTTGACCGCGAGGGGGGAAAAAACTCAAAACCCCAAAATACAATGAACTCTTGAGGAACAGAGTTTGGCGGGTTTAGGCTGAACCCTATAAACTTCCTCTTTTTGCTTCAATATTACGTGAACACATTTAAGTCTAAAAATATTAAATCTAAAAGGTTTCTTCTAACTGGGAACCCAACACATTCCTGCTGAAACTTTGAGTTCTAAAAGCGTTTTCTAAAAGTTCAAATTTAGTCAGACAGTTGCTGTTTAAGGCGCCAAAAATTAATCTTAAAAAAGCAACAAAGAATCAAACATGTAAGCTGAAAGCTAAATGCCCAAAAAGTCAGATCAGACAATCAGAAAATATTAACAAAGTAGCATAAAGCTTTGTTAGGCCCCATCCCCACAGGTCTAATGTAATTCTCTTTGGAGTATTTTAGTGAGATGTTTCACAAGACACATGACATTTTGATCTGCTGCTGCATCAGAGGTAAAGTTAGAGGCTCGCAGGTCCTGTAGGCATGAACTGTGTGACGTCTGTAAAATATTTAATCTGACAATGTTGAGATGTTTCAGTCTGAACCAGAGTGGTGGACAGGCTTCCACCAGTAATCGTAAAAAGTCTTGAATAATATGGAAACTTATTAGACTCAGATGTGGATAAATTTCTGAAATTGTCTGAAACTAAGGTGCGCTGTGGAAAGTCTCTGCTTGTTTTCGAGCTGGTGTATGTGATGTGTGTTTACACAGGAGCTCGAGATCAGCAGGGAAAGACTAATACTGCAAATCAGGGCAGCAGTTACCGGTAAAGCCCGATGACTTCAGAGAATAGCGCGAATCCATACGTCACGAGCGACATGACACTCGCAGCATGAGCAGGCGACTGTAAGAAGAAGTAAGAATAAAGCCTCTTACAAATACTTATTCTGTCACTTCAGAGCTAAAGGCAACACCTCAGATTACAGCCCACAAATCACTGTGCGATTATTTAGTGTGCCAACAGTGTGACGAAAGGTGTCCTGACAGCACAAGGGGAAACTGTGGTTACCTCTTTAAATATAATGGGGTACAATGCTCATCTTTTGCACATCCTTATTTTCTGTTTATTTTTTACAGTTACATAAAGTTAGTTGCTTTGTATGACGTGCATGTGCAGGTACCCTGTTTGTAACCTCAATTTTAACTTGCAGTAAGAATTGTGAGACTCAGAATTGAACCTCTTGTTTTTTGTACTTCCTCGCTTTCTGTTATTAGCAGGTTCTCTGTATCCTGCATGCAAAAAGACTAACGCTCCAACTTGTGTGCTATAGCCTAAAGTGTAAGAGTCATATTGTTGTGCAGCTCTGGGAGATTTAATGTAAGAACTGATATAAAAACCTTCTGAAATCAGTTCACTTGCCACGATCTATTGTGCTTTAATCACATCTTTATATCTGCATGAATTCAGAAACGTATTTCATCGTTATCCTCAAAGACTTCATGTTTCCAGCAGGATTTTCACGATGTTCTTTAAGTCATTGCGACAGAGACCCATATGCTTGTCAGTAAAGTCAGTGTTTACAGCATTCCTGACACAAAAGCATGCCAGAGAATATGAAAAGGAAAGAAGGATGGTAAAAAGAAAAAAAAAAACAACTAAAGAAAGTCAGAAAAAGAACAGACCGGAATAAAGAGAACATTTTTTATTCCTTTTGGACTGGTGTAAAATGTTCAACAGACTCTAAGAGGATGCAGTTTAGGTTAAAATTACAGACCCCGGCGCTCAAATAAACAAAGCAGAAGTAATGATTACATTATAAACAGAGGCAGAAATTAAAACTTGAGACTTCCTTCACAGACACTGTGTGTTTTCCTATTTCGAGATGACTTTGTCAGTAAAAACATGATGAAAAATGCTCGGAGATCTGCAAATGCATGACTATAACCGCTACACCAGATAATTTTTGAATTTCCATCACTGAATATACGACAACCTCTCTTGTACAGTTATTAAATCAAAGAAGTTAATCGCATTTTAGACTATAAGGATCAGGATACTCCTGTAGCGATTAAAGGCTATCATGGCACTTGGCAAGAGCCCTGTGTCCTCAATCTGTCATCACTTCTTTATAGACGTGTAATGGAATAACAGGTCACATGATCACCAGAGGACAGAAGTAGACATACTGAATATTGTAGTTTTCACAGCATCATTTGTTACATGTGTGACTATCACACTGGCTTTTAGGGTTTGGATCAAATCTGATGCATAAAGTGAAGAAAACCAGAGTTCATAAAGATTTTACATGATGTTCTCATGGTACAAAATGAATCTAAAGTACATTTAGCTCATAATTTACATGTATACACTCCATGAAGATTTTATAATAGTGTGATTTTGTTTCTTTGTACATATTCTTAATACAGAGCTGAAACGCTCAAGTTACTTTTATTTAAATAGCACGTTTAAAGGTTGACTCCAAGTAAACCTAAAAACTAAATTTAAAAAAAGCAAAAATAATCATGAAAATATGCAAAATACATGAAACACCATAAAAAGGCCCTTTTTTATGGTGTTTATAAACCTAGAATTTTAAAATGAGTCAAAATTAAATACACTTTATTTCTTTCACTCAGTAATTTGCTTTGTAAAGTTTCCTTGTATGAGTTTACTTGCAGACAGAGATGAAATTTTAGTGGCGTGGCGGTGATATAATGCACACACACCTGAGGCAGATGGCTTTCAGGTATTTAGACTGTGGTTAGATAAAAGCTGCCACTTTATCTCAATCATCAGTTACACAACTTGTAAACCTGTTAGGCTTTGTTATATCCTCGGTGTATGCGAACTGACTAATCCCCAGACCCTGCTGTTGAGCTTCTTCTTGCATCTGCTGGTGGCTCACTTATGCAATTTGCACATGTTTGTCATGAGGAAGAAGAAACATCAAGCGGAGAAAAGAAGAAGCACTTAAAATTATAAAAAAGAGGAGCTGAAATTATGACTTAAAAGCCCGGAGTCCCTTTTTGCATTTTTCTCCTACACATAATTATGAGAATAAAGAATGAATGAGGTTGCATGAAAAAGCTGTAAAAGGGGCAAATTTCATAAATAAATCACAATATGCAACATACAGTTCCCTGAAAATGTCTGCATGAAAAATAACCACTTATTATTGGAGGTCTTGAAAAATTCTTATAAGCTTTTTCCCCTTTTTTGATGTTGATGAAGGCCAGAAATTACCTGTAACAGCAAGATGAAGACAAAACCGACCTCGCAAACATCAAAAAGAATGTGATTAAAAAGAACTATATTAACTGTATGTATGAAACAGTAGTATACTGGCAACATTGTTATTATTTAAAATGATGCAGAGCTAAATTATTTGAATTATTATTCCAACTGCTGCTGATTTCTTTCTTAGTGTCATGTTTGGTCTGGTCATGGTTGCTGTGTGAGCGCTGACAGAGTCTTTGTTGTGTAGATTTCTTGGGTGGGTTGTGAACAACTTACAGACTGTCTGATCTGCTCAGCTGATCCTTGATCACCACTCACTCCCTCAGTACTTATACTGCTCACTTCCACCTGCTCTCTGTCAGACTGTTGCCTTTCCATCGTTCCTGTAGAGTAAATCAGAACCCGAAAGTGAACCTGAACCTGTTTGCCTGACTCATAATCTCATTACTAATTTAAAATTCCTCCCATCAAATATAGATCAATATAGAACATGGCTACCAAGGAAGAGCAACATCTTGACATTTACATGCAGGCTGCCATTTTGATCCCAAACTCCTTTTGTTCTTTCTCTGCTTCCTGTTCTGTTCTGTTCTTATTCATATTAATCGTATGTGTTGTATTAGGTGCAAATCCTTTCAAATGTGCTCTTCAAATTTGAAACTTTAATCAAATTGAGGGTTGAGAAAAATGTGTGTTGGCATGTGTCCAGAATATTAATACATAAAAACCTTAATTTAAGTGAAAAAGTCCCAGTTTTTACATGAATGTGTTGCTTGTAAAAAGCTTTGGCCACAAACCTCTGACCCACATGGACGAGCTCCAATCTCGTTACAGCCACGAAAGCTGCCAGCTCGTCTGGTCACAGAGTGAAGAGTCACGCCTTCATGCCAGACCAAAGAACAAAGTGACAAACGGGGAACTGCTGATTAGTACATAGCATGAATCACCTGAGAGGTTCCAGGTTTTTCACTGCACTTGTTCTTACCTTCTGCATTCCAGCCCTGCAGATCAAATTTGGGAAGAAACAAAGTGTTTAAGATAACTGCCTCCACAATAGTCCCTGCTTTTCATGTGGTTCATCCACCCACCCATCCATTTTCTTCTGCTTACCCAACTCAGGTTCGTGGGGGAGCTGAAGCCCATCTCAGCTATCATAGCGCATCCGGGAGGCAACTGGAGAGAAACAACATGGAAACAGGAGAACATGCAAACAGCATGTCTAAGGGGTCACCACAGTGGATGGATCTGTGATTTGGCACAGATTTTTATGCTGGATGCCCTTCCTGTACTCCCGGCACTGGGAGCACACCAGCTTGTGACCCCTTGAGGCTGGATTTGAGACTGTGTCATTTCAATAACTTAACAGTATACATATAGAGTTGGGGGAGTGGGGGTGATTCTTGGATGTACAGGTTGCAGTTTGTGACAGATTTGCTTCTTAATACACTCGCAAACTATTGCTTCCAACAGTTGCCTGTAGCACTCAAAAACTAGAAATTTGGGGACATTTCTGGATACAATGCTCCTCCTTTCAGTTTTGTGGAAGAAGTAGGCAGCAGTTTGACTGACAGGGTTGTGGCTCAGGTATATGATCTTGCAGCAGTGAGAATCGTTCATATTTTTGTTGCATATATCAAATAAATTGATGCAGCAGACACTTTCAGGTTTGCCCATTAGTGCCAAATGCATCATATTGCATATGGTGGTCTTTGTCCATGCTTCAGGGCATTTAGAGGCTAAATTTTGTTGCATTGTCAGGTTCACTGCACACTAGCAGTTTGCAGTTTACATCTGTAGATTCAGCAATAATATATTCTTAATGAGAACACAAAACAAGGTGTACTCTGTACACTGCACAGACTGTCTGTGAGTGTAATCCTGTAAAAAAGACAGTAGAGGATATTTTTGCTCCACGTAACTATAAATACACTCTGAGCTTAGCTGAGCTTAACAAATGCAAAACCAAAAAATGTTGTAAGACGTAATTCAGAAACTTGCTTTTATTTCATTAACAACACCTGAAACAGTCGCCCGATGCTGATGCTGATGATGCAGCTGCGCCTGCATCGAGCCCCCTCTGAGCTGCAACTGGCAGCTATAAAAAGCAACTTAAGGTGCACTCAGCTGCACTTGAAAAAGCAGTTTAAGGCGAACTGGAAGCCACACTGACAAAGCTTAAAACAATTAACACCATTAAGACTTAATTATCTTACATGGCTGTCTTTAAACAGCTCACATTTGCCTTTTACGAGTAACACAGTTTTGTTTGTTAGTGCTTTCTTTTTCTAATTCTCTTTGAATGCTTGAATGTTAAAAAATACTTGACTGTCAAAAAGACCTTGAATATTTTGCCCAGTGGCACTTTAAAGAAGTTCTAGCTCACAAAGTTTGCAGACTTTCCCCTAATGTTCATGTAAATTCATGGATTTTTTTTAAACGCATCAAGGCTTTGAAAATTATTCGAATTTTAGAAATGTATCATTTATTGCTGCAGGTAAAGTTAGTAGTTTTTTTTACCTGCTGAGGTTTTGTCCATTTTATTTTTACTACTTTCATTCATTCATATTCACAGTGACTAACCCATACTCTGCTTCTGATGAGATCAGTTTTGTTGCAGACTAAAGCTCTGGTGGTCAAATAGCCGTGTCTCTGCTGCAGGCCCTCTTTTTAATGAACTGGCCAAAGGCTTTGGACTGATGTTTGTTATGTTCATGCCTCATTACACGAGGCAGTGTCCCTTTTGTCTGCTCACAGTTCAGAGGCTCGAACAGTTAATTGATGCAGTGACACAAAAGCACATTAGTATCCGGAGGCCTCACACATACTGTCACTGGCATCAACAAAAAGCACCAGACACACGCAAGCAGCAAAATGTTGCACTGCAAAGTCGCACTGAGAAGCTTAAATGCTGCTCAGAATACAGTGTAATTAAGTAACAAGTAGACACGCTTAAGTCATTTTAAAAACTATTTCTGTCTTCCATGAGCACAGACAAAACCCTGACACAACATCCTATTAACAGAATTTCTAATGTGTGAAATATACCAGTCACTTAGGAATACCCGTTTAACTGCCCATTAACACAAATATCTAATCAGCCAATCACATGGCAGGATTTCCTTGCATTCAGGCATATAGATATAGTCAAGTTGCTGCTAAAGTTCAAACCGAGCATCAGAATAGAGAAAAAAGGTTAAAGTTAAAATTACAAGTAAAGGAGGTGGGGAGAGAGTGTGTGTAACCATAACTGTATTTAAACAACAACAACAAATTAACCATTTTACTGTTGTTGTTCGTGTGTTATTAATAAAAGTTTCACTAACCAATTTGTCATGCAGTATGTCATGGTAATGGATGTACGGTGAAAAGAAAGAAAGAAAGAAAGAAAGAAAGAAAGAAAGAAAGAAAGAAAGAAAGAAAGAAAGAAAGAAAGAAAGAAAGAAAGAGGAACTGAGGCAGGCTCTCTTAAATACCTGACGCAGCCTACCTGTGCAGTGCTCAGTGTGCTCTTGTTTTACAGGTGAAGCATTCTCATATAAATAATAGATTTCATTTACATATCTTTGTTAATTTGTGCCACAATGTGTATGAAGTTACCTGAGAAATAGCAGGTGTCAGACTGCAGCTCTCAGACTGTACAATCAAAACTGCTCCCAACAAACACAGATGTTTACATCAGTGCTGTAACAACTTCTACTGTTATAACTGCACATTACTTTTCTCAGCTTATATATACACTAACTTATTGGAAGTTACATGTCTACTTTTTAATGCACAGGTACAATACACAGTCTGCACTTTTCTAATTATTCTAAATATTCTTAACTATTTAAACATCTTTCAGTATCCTGCTCTGTTTGCACACTATCTGTACGCTAATTTTAACAACTGTACTGTACTCTGCTCTGGTAACTATTGTCCATGATGTAAATATGTAAAAATTGTGTTTTCTGTTCTGTGTCCTGTTCTTTTTTGTATGTGTGTGGGGTTTTTTTTGCTGCTGATACAACCAAATTTCCCCTTGTGGGACAATTAAAGGATTATTCAATTCTCTATTCTAAAAGCTATTTGTGGTATTTGTTAACCTAAACTGTTGCACCACACTCTATTTCCTCTTGTTTGACCAATAAAAGGATACCATCCCATTCTGGATGAAAGACCCAATAACGCATAAGTGTTAATTCCACCCATCCATCCTTTCCCTTCTGCTTATCCAGTTCAGATTTGTGTGTTAATATTTATAAATAAAATTAATATTAATCTGTAAAAAATTAAAAAAGCAAACTAATTTGTTTGCACACGTGCGTTTTAGTTTTTATCTGCCGTTAGTAAGCACGGCCTAATTGATGCTGATCGGCTAACCTAACACGACCTTTGCTGCAGTGTTCATTTATCAAACCTTTCTCTGCACTGGTGAAGAAAAAACAAAAGACTGCTTCTGTGAATAAGTAGGTCTGGTTGCCATGGAAACAGTATATTCAGTTACGCTCCTCGTCTTCAATTTTTTGCTCACAATTTATCCCTGAAGCCGGTTTTGTTTTATTTTATTATTATTTTTTTATTTTTAAAACAATTTGAGTTAATAACTGTGGATTTTACCGTTTTATACCCTGCAAATGAATCAGACCAGAGTCTGTGGTTATTGTACTGCTGTGTGCAAAATCCTAAATTAAACCTTCGGTGTTAATATGAGCTAAGACACAAAGACACGTAGTTAGTGGAAAATATTCTCATTTATTGAGTTCATTAAAAATATTTCCATTTACTGAGAAAATATAGGATTTATCTAATTCACTCAGGCGGGTTGTGAATTATAGACTTTCTCATTATAATAATGAAAAAAAAGCACAAACACACAAACACAAGGGAAATTTGCTAATACACAAAATAGACTGTGCAATGTTAATCAGCAGCTTTGGCGAGCAGAGGTGGTAGATGAGTTAAGAAGAACAGTCCAAAGATATCACAGATATCAAACTGTCTTTTATTCATTTTTATATTATTTTTTCTCTGCATGGGTTATTAGAGATGAAAGTGAGGGGTTCGGGAGATGAAGAGAAGCTGGGGATTAGGAAAAGTAGGAAAGGACGATGGAGCATTGGTGGAAAAGTGGGGGGAGGGTTGGGTGACAAAGTGCATGAGACAAAAGAGAGTGTGAGGGGGTTTGTTTTCAGGTCAAACCTCTAAAACATCAAAATCTGCCTCCTCTGTGCAGGTCGTAGAGTTCTAGCTGCTTAATTGACAGTAGGACCACATGAGGGGTAAACAGGGGGGAAAAAAGAAGAAAAACAGCTAAATGCTGCAATGTTTTTGCTAGCTGATCAATTTGTGTGCAATGGATCTCAAATTACATGAGGGACAATGAATATGAGGATGGGTATTTTGGGAAGGAGAAGGAAAGCTGGGCTGTGAGGTGAGAGACAGGAGGACTCGGTCCAAGAAAACAGTTGAGGTTTCTAGACGATTCCATATTTCGCCAGGTCGCTAAGCTCCATGTCCCCAAAGGCTTCCCATGGGCAGACCACGGTGAAGTCTGTGCCAAGACCCTCCATGCCGGGGATGTCGTCTCCAAATCTAATTGGAAGAAACAACAAGCTTTGATGAGCAAAACCAGCAGAAAGAAAGACAAAGTTATGGAAGAAAAGCTGCACGTGTGATGTTAAAAACAAAACAAAGAAAGCATCTCACCCCTTCTGGCCCGGTTTGGGCGCCTTGCTCTTGAAGGTGCGTGCGGCCCTCTGCTTAAATTTGGGAGGTGCTTTCTTGTCAGCGGGAGTTGCGACGTCTGCCATTGTGTTTGGTTCCTGAAAGAGAAAACAGGTTAAAAAATAACAGTAATATGTTGATTTCCTGCAAAGATACCACTAACAATTCAGATTTATTGGAGGAGAACTTGTAATTTCTTTTTCTCAGCATGTGTTTTGCTTATTCTTCTATCTTTGTGAATCACTTTCTGTGGGTTTCTTTTTTTATGCTGTTTCTTCATGCCTTTTATTGTCTTACATAAACCAGTTCCAGTGCCTTGGTGCTAAAGGTTGTTATAGAAATAAAACTGAATTTGCCTCTTTTCTTTGTTCGGCTACAGCAATCAATAATCTCCTCTTTACAGAGGAGTCATTGCACATCCCTTCTGGAAACACTTATATTTCACACTCAGGCTTGCAAACAACCAAGCAAATCACTAAACTATGACTGCATTAACCATTGGAAATAAAATCCTCAACCAGCAAGTTCACCCAAATCCAATCCAACAGTGCCTTGAGCAGTATTTACAAAAAGGCCATCACAAAGCATTGCTTCTTATGAAATGTCTCATTTCAACTCCATTTCAGGCGTGATACTCAGGAAGGAAAAGAAAAGCTATAAAGCCAGTGCTCTGTTTTTCTCTGCTGTGAGGATGTAGTTACAAAAGCAGAAAAGAATCTGAGGTAATACAAAGCAATAATAGCCTAAACTCCTCGCACAAGAGCTGACAAAATTGCAGTTTCATCTCACCTTTTGTTCAAAGTCTCAAAGAGTTTTTCTGATGCTGTCTGGCGAGTCTGTCGTTTTCTCACTTGTGGTGTCTCTCTCAGACTGACGACCCGTTTTTAAAGTCCTCCGAGCTGCTAATCCACTCAGATGTTCGCTCTGTGATGTGCCAGCTCTGCCCTATTCTGAACCAGCTCAGCCACAAATAGAGGAGATAAAGGATAGTGAGATATAAATACAAGGTGTATTTCAAGATAGACATGCCTGTAAATGTGCAAACTGAAGCAAACTACAGAGGAGCCATTCACGGGCAGCAGCGGGCGACAGTGATAAACACACAAATCTAAATATGGAGAAAGATACCTGTCTATCTAACTGCCATAGCTACATTATCAATCAATCACCCACCGATCACCACACGCATCAGTTTCTACCTGAATCATGCAATCATTTACTGAATATTCACTGCCACTTCATTTGGCACACCTATTTAACTGCTTGCTAACATGGATATCTAATTAGTAAATCATGTGGCAGCAACTCTGTGATTTTATTCACGTCGACGCGATCAGAATGATCTGATGAAGTTCAAATCGAGCATAAGAAGGAGGAAGAAAAGTGATTTAAGTAACTCTGGATTTTGGCTTGGCTTTTGGTGCCAGATGAGCTGGTCTGAGTATTAGTATCACAAACTGGTGGGACTTTCCCACGCAGCCGTCTCTAGGGTTTACCGTGAATGGCCTGAAAAAGAGGAAATATTCAGTGGGCAGTTCTTCGGGTAAACCAAAACATTCCTTGCTGATGCCAGAGGTTGGAGGAAAAATTGCCAGACTGCTTCAAGTTGACATGAAAGCAAGTGTGACTTAAATAAGCACTTGTTACAACCAGGGTGCGCAGAAGAGCATCTCTGAACAGACAGCAGGTCAAACCTTGAGGCAGATGGGCTACAGCAGCAGAACACCTCACCACTGTACACATCTTGCGATGGCTGCTTCACATGCAGGATGACGCCTCATGTCACAAAGTTCAAAACATCTCAATGTGGCTCTGTGATCGTCAACAGGCTGCGATGCTGAACAAAAAAGAAAATATGGAAATTAGATTGTGACAGTTAAGGAAATTATTTATACATTTTGATTGTGTTTCATTCTTTCAGTCCTGTTATCACCTGTACTTCAAGTACAGGTAAATTATTTTGTGCACAATCTCATCACCCTCCTGTGTGTTTCATGAGGTTATATTTATGAGGGTAAAATTTTGCATCCCTTCACTGACTTCACTGTACTGAAGGGGTAACCATCATTTCTTCTACCATTGTTTACCCAAATTTAATATTTTACACCTCTTCATGGATTGGAGATAATATTTGTAAACAAATGTGTCCTGATATAGCTTCAAGAGGATCTGGAGCACCACGTGATGTAAGAGCAGAGGTGCCCTGAACTCTCTTCAGGTGATGAATCAGATGCTGACAAATAAAGAACACTTAGCTATTCAGCTTTTAATCCTTCAACACATGGCATGAACTGTGCCTAGGTACAGTATGTAGACCTTTAAATGAATGATTACCAATGTGACAGGTGTGGTCTGCAGGTAGTAACACACTAATGCTGTCTTTACAGTTAATGTACGGCAATAAAAAGAAAGAAAGAAAGAAAGAAAGAAAGAAAGAAAGAAAGAAAGAAAGAAAGAAAGAAAGAAAGAAAGAAAGAAAGAAAGAAAGAAAGAAAGAAAGAAAGAAAGAAAGAAAGAAAGAAAGAAAGAAAGAAAGAAAATCTGAGCTTTAAGGCTACTGTACAGCTTTTCTGGGGCTTCCCTAAATGTAATTATCTGATTAATACTGGAAGAAGTGCCTAAAAGCTCTGGGCAGGACTGGATTATTATTATTATTATTATTTTTGGTCAAATTTATTGTTTGTTTGTTTGTTTGTTTTTTCAAATTAAGAATGATCACGATCAGCTGATTATGATTTCAAGCTCAACTGTTATGTAGATTAACAAAAAGGTATTTGGTAAAATGCATCTACCAGAAAATATTCCTCTATTGACAGTCAGAATCAAGCCCCAAACAGGTTAATATCATTGAATGAACCTCTTAGTTTCTCTTCTCCGCTGTGCTTCATTATATAAGGAACATATGTCTTTATATGGCAAGACGCATTAGGGTGAACATATGAAGCCACTCCCTAAGCTAATCAAGGGAAAAATCTAGACCGTGCTGTAAAAAAATAGGACAGAAAAGCTATGGATAAGCATGTTAGAGGGATTAGAGGGGAGAGTATATAAGCAGGGAGCAAGCCATAGACTACAACAACACGAACAGACCAGAGAGGCATAATCCAGAAGCCACCCGTGCTACTGCAACAACAGGTAAGATCTAACTCTGACTTTCACTCAGCTGTGAGCTTTGGTTGACTTTCCATTCTGCAGTGAAGATTACTAAGAGAAGAATTAAAGAGTAAGAGTCACTTAAGAACTTTATTTTGGAGATATATTTTACACATTTCTAAAAAAATAAAACCAAAAGATCATTTCAAGCTTTATAGTTTAAAGTTTGTGCACTGTATGTCTTCTTTACATCATTTTTTTCTTCTTTATGCTTTCAATTTTGTAAATGCTGTTTAGAAAAGCATTTAAAAAGTCATTATAAGTTTTTTTTTAATTGTGTAAGACAGCCAAGGGAGGCTTATTTGTGGGGGGGTTTGCAAATAATGTCGAAATTAACAGAAACCTATGAAATATATCGCTCCCCTTGATACAAAAAACAAAAACCTTCAAGTAAACCTTCAAAAGGAAAAATTAATTTACACTGGCATCCTTTTAACTCTTTTATTTGTCTTATTATTTCAGCATGTTATAACACCTGCCACTATAGCCTTATTTAATTTGTACTAAAATTTTACGGAAAACCAAATAAAAAATATTCATTAATTAGTTTCTTTAAAATGATTAATTTATTTATGTAGTTGTGTTTTTGTACACAATTGCAATGTTATATATGTATATATGTATGTATATATGTATGTATATATATATATATATATCAGAATCAGAATCAGAATCAGAATCAGAATCAGAATGGGTTTATTGCCAGATGTTGAGGTTTACAACATTAGGAAATTGCTGCGGTGCTTCAGTGCAAACAATAAGAATTAAAGTGCTATGTAGAAAGAAAGATATGTGCATGAGATATATACATGAGAATAAGAATTATGAGTGCTACGTAGAAAGATATATACATGAGTGCAGGTGGTGATCAGTGCCAGACATGAAATGATGCAGTGACACAGCGTAGGGTCATGTGTTAGTGGCGGGTACAGTCATATGGTTATTGTTCATGTGTCCAACAGCAGAGGGGAAGAAACTGAGCAGAGGGGAAGAAAAAGCAGCAAGGTGTTGTAACTACATTATAAAAAGTTGAATAAAGGTGGGATACTTAGGAGTTAATCTGCTTGCTGTTACAAAAGTCCATCAGTGAGGTCAAAGCACATTTGTAATCAGGAGCACTGATGAGCTTAACTATGACACAGTCAACTGAGCCAAGAAAAGACCAGATTAAAGTAGACTGAAATTGTTGTTCAGGTCAAATCCCCTTATACCCGAGCTTATTATTTACACCACGCAGGTTAACCTTCAGTCTAACAGCAGAATTAGCAGAAATCCTGGTCTCTAAATATATGCCGTGTTAACTTGACCACACATGAACTCAAAAGTCAAGGTGTAAAAATAGCCACTGATGGTGTAACAAAGCTTAAGGTGCTATGGTAGCTTTGGTTTATAATTTGATCTAAGCTGCAAGTGTTATATCATCAAAGAGGAGGAGGACGACGAATGGTCTTAAACACCAAGATTAAGTGATTAACTGTTTATTCTTTTTCTCTCAGATCATAAACAATGGCAGACGCACCTGCACCTGCTGACAAGAAGGCACCTCCCAAGTTCAAACAGAGGACAGCCCGTACCTTCAAGAGCAAGGCCCCCAAACCAGGCCAGAAGGGGTGAGAGGAAGACACGGCACAACATTTCTAATACTTCACGCTCCAACCGCACTAAATATTAAAGCTAGCGCATGACAGTTAGGAGATAGTAGTCCATTTTAGCTTGAGGGATGACATTTAAAAATCATATTGCCACATCCTATAATAGAACAGTGTTGAAGACTAAAGCAGTGGCTCGTGAATATTTAATTTCACGGGTATTCGGATCAAACTTGTGATCGATTGGATTATTTTTGCTAAACTAGTTTCAAAACAGTTACATCGACTGTTGGACTAACATTTGCAACACAATACTTAAACAATCACAGGGGATAGTATTTCAATCACAGAACTCTTCTGCTTTCTTTGACACATGAAATCCTTGCTCGAGTATAGTCTTTGCATAGTACAGAGCATGGACGCCAAGCTCAATTTACATCGTGGGCCATGTACACCCCACTTTGATCTTAAGTGTCTAAGGAAGTTTAACTACCCATTCTAAAACTCAGAAATCTCTATTGTAGATAATAAAATATACTAATAGTTTCTATATTACTTCATTATTTTGGTATATTATGGGAGAGGTGTGTATCAGTGGGAAAAGGTGTAAAACTTATGAAAATACAGTTAAAAGTCCAAATCTAACCCCTCCTTCATATTCTTCGATGGCATCCAGTGGGCTGGACAGGAGTCTTACCCAGGCCTTGTGTTTGACACACCTGATATTGAGTACTCATTAAACGATACACAGTGAAAGCAGGTCAAGAGTTAAGACATACTTTTGTTGCTTTTTTTAGATTCGGAGACGACATCCCCGGCATGGAGGGTCTCGGTACAGACTTCACAGTGGTCTGCCCATGGGAAGCCTTTGGGGACATGGAGCTCAGCGACCTGG
This sequence comes from Copadichromis virginalis, assembly GCF_057382275.1. Classification (NCBI taxonomy): domain Eukaryota; kingdom Metazoa; phylum Chordata; class Actinopteri; order Cichliformes; family Cichlidae; genus Copadichromis; species Copadichromis virginalis. Next base: position 26,369,684 of record NC_140623.1, read on the forward strand.
CGAAATATGGAATCGTCTAGAAACCCTCCCGTGCCCTTTCCTCAATTATAAACCTCCCTGCACTAATTTTCCTCCTCTCAGTCCTCTTATCTTTCACTTCACAGCCCAGGAGGCTTTCCCCCTCCCCAAATCCCGACTTGAAGTTTATTGTGGTTGTTACACCCATATGTAGTTTGGGAAAAATTACACAAAACCTTCTATCCTCAAGGTTGATCCAACTATGTGTCAAAGCTATCATATATTACATTAAATAGCTCTATGTACATTTATTTATTTATATATGCTTCACTGAGGTGTCCGTGTGTCAACCTGCTCCTCCAAACTCCCTCCATTGTACTTTGTGCTGGTTTGTTTGTTCTGAGAGACCATTCAGATATGTTGAAAGCAAGTTTCCTCACAGCTGCATCATCACTAAACCTTCTCTCTTCTGCCTTTTCCGCTCCGCCCGTCCTCCACCTCTTTGGAGTTATTTTTTCTTAATGTACAGATGATGATGAATATATAAATAAAAATATTTTTATTTTTATGAAATATGAATGTAATGTTGCACATGCTATTAATGTAGGAATGGAAGTTATGTCAATAAATACTTTCCCCTATAAAAACCTTTGTGTCTTTTTGAACAGATACTATACTTTTAAGGTAATCAAAGAAAACAAACATTTATGCGAGCCAGACAACGTCAGAGATTTAAACATCTCAACATTAGTTACATGTATTATCACAAACTCGTGCAAGGGAACCTCATGGTTTCATGACATATGATGAAAAAATTTAGTTTTGTTAACGTAAATTATATAAAATTATATAGCTCCCATAGGTCATTTATAGCTATTTGATAGGTGGTTGCTGGGCAACGTGGCTATGTCATGAAATCTGATATAGATAAGAACCTTATGAAGCCTAAGATGGGCCTGCAAGTCGGGTTTGGGTGCTCGACTCCTGATCATGTAGGAGTAGTATGCGGACAAAGAAACAGACAAACAGACAGAAATGTATTATTTTATGTATAGATATCGATCACACAGACTGCTTTCCATGGATATTTGTGATCCTCGTTTTTTTTTTTTTCTTTTCTTCCTGTGTTCAACACAAGATTAAAGCTTTCACTTATCCAGTAATCCACTGAATCAATGATATGGCACAACATTGTTTATGGACCTTTGTTATGATTCCCAGGTAATATCAATGACTGTCAGGTTGCTATTTGAGGTTATGAACAAAGTATTTCACAAATACTGCCAACCAAACACTTGGGCACAATCACAGGTTGTTCTGATTGTGATTTAAAAAATTAAATCAACAACAACAAATAAAAAACCCTCCACTTTCCTCACTTGTATTTACTAAATCAGCCTCAGTGGTCTGCAAATTAGCTGTGGAAGATTCTCAAAACCATCTGTTTTGTCTGAAGGTTATCTCTGTAAGCTGTGAAAATTCATTGCAAATTTTTAGCCTGTGAGAATCTAGACCCAGTTTAAGGCCTGCACTTTTTCAAAATGGAGTCAAAATGTTTATTAGGTGAAAGAGTCTCAGTGCATGCTCAATAACAGGAAATCCCAGAAAGTAAATTGTGTTCATTTGAACAAAGCATTTTTTCCCACTACAAACACTACAAATAGGATGAACGATCAACTTTCTGGGAATAGATGAGAGGATTGATGAGGTATGACCTTAACCTTGTGGACAGTTACACTGTTTTTGTAAAATGAAAATAAGACATTTGTGGGGCTTTATCTGAAGATGGTCTCTGCCACTTCATCTTGTGACTGGGGGGAAATAAATTCAGCCCATTGAAACTAGAATTTTGCTCATGCTTGATCAGCTTTATCCAAAGAACGGAAGAATACACTTGCTTTTAAAGCCACCTTCAGCTTCACTCAAGGGCTTGAGAGTGCTTGAAGGTCAGACAGTGACCCGAATTTTATATCTTTAGTCTACATAGAGTTTAATAGCAGAAAGAAAAAAGTAAGAAGATGTGCAAAAAAACATAAAAACAAAATAGATGGTTACCCGGCTTTGCTCCTTGGCCCTCAACTAGATTGGATGAACTGAAATAATTCTTCGTTGGTCATTAAAATCTGTGATAGTGTCATTTTACTTCTAGCACACTCATCCAGTGTAAAATCCTTATCAGCATGCTAACAAGTCACTTGACTTTGTCAGCAAACGATGGGAGGTCTGATTTGTGTGTGTCTCTCCAAGTGCTTTGATGTTTCAGTCAAACTACTGGGTTTACAGATGAGAAGAGCCGGATTCACTGACCAGACTTTAATAGGTATACCTTGCTAGTGTTGGGTTGGACTACATTTTGCCCCCTTTGGCTGCATATTTGTTGCTGCACATCCTTGATAGGAATCTTCAGCACATCCCCAAGGTCCTCTAGTCGATTAAAATCTGTGGACTCCTCAGGCCATCTGAGAAGAGTGAACTCACACCAACACCAGTCTGAACCATCAAGACAGAATGGATCAGTGTTTTTATGCTGTTTCAAGCCTAATTCCATCTTGACCATCTGTCACCAAAACTATGTCTTCAGCAGGTCTTCTTGGTCGTATGTGCATGCCTAAATGCACTGATCTGCTGCAGTGTGGTTGGCTGATTAGATATTTGCATTAACTAGTAGTTGAACAGCTGTACCTAATGAAATGGCAGTGGCAAATGCAATTCACAAGAGTTATTTGTGACCAAAACTGAGCTAAAAGTTGAATGTGGATTTTCTGGTGGAAACAGATACACCTACAGTACAGTGCATCCAGAAAGTATTCACAGTACTTCACTTTTTCCACTTTTTGTCATGTTACAGCCTTATTCCAAAATGGATACATTTATTTTTCCCCTCCAAATTCTGCACACAATACTCCATAATCCCAAAGTGAAAAGGTTTGTCCGAAATTATTGAAAATGTATTAAAAATAAAATATATAATATGTACATAAGTATTCACAGCCTTTACTCAATACTTTGTTGAAGGACCTTGGCAGCAATTACAAGCTTAAGTATTTTTGAGAATGACGCTACAAGCTTGGTACATGCATTCATCTCTACCCTGACTGGTCCTCTGTCAAAAAGCATAATGCTGCCACTAACATGCTTCACTATAGGTGGTAGTGGCCAGGTTGCCTGGTTTCTTCACATAAAAAAAAAAGTCAATTTTTATTTCATCAGACCAGAATTTTGTTTCTCATGGTCTGAGACACCTTCAGTTGCCTTTTAGCAAACTCCCGTTGGGCTTTTATGTGAGGAGTGGCTTCCGTCTGGCCACTCTACCATACAAGCCGGATTGATGAAGTGCTGCAGAAATGGGTACCCTTATAGAAGGTTCAGAATGACCATTTGGTTATTAGTAGGGTTGCCAACCGTCCCTTAAAATACGGAATCGTCCCGTATTTCGAAACAAAAGTACACGTCCCGTATTGAGCTAATAAGGGACGCACTTTGTCCCGTAATACAGTGAGAATCAAAAGTGGCCTATAACTTTTAATGGAATTAACGCTTTGTTTGAAAACATAATTCCCAGCCCCTCTCCTGCTTTGTGACCAATGAGCTGACAGCACACTTACGAGTATGACAATTCAGATTACCACTCATCTCATTGGTCGAGGAAAGGTCGCTTACGGAGAAAATACCGGAAGACAACAAATGACCACAACAAGAAGCATGGCCAACAGGGAAACAAACGCAGACACTGCGGTGCAAGTCTCGGACGACAGTACACCTAAAGCTGGGCAAACACTGTGCGATTTTTTTCAGTCACGTTATTCAGCTCCTGCTCAAACTGCACGATTGACTCGCAGTTGGTAGGTCACGATGCAGGTCTCACACTATACCGCCCGATGCTCTGATGCGACCTGAGTGCTCACACTGTGCCTCCATAAAATGAAGGTTATAACAGAAAATCTGTCGCGCTCTCTCTCTCCGTCTTACACTCACACAGACACACCACCACCATCAACTTTGCTAAATTGCTAATGAAAAACATTGATCGGGCAGCTGTGACTGAGCAGCGATGTAAATCCAACTATTTTCACGGTTGTTGTGGTCGTGATAATTTTGTGACGCCACATCGAAAAGGCTCGGATGAGCTTTTCAAAGTTCTACAAGTTGTGCCTCCATCGCTTGTGTCCAGATCACACGCTGCACAGCCGTGCTGCTCCGTCTTTTACACCAACGTTTACGTGTTTGCGCGCGAGCAGTGTGAGCGGCTGTGGTGAGACCCTCACGAGCGATTGATGATCGGGAGCTGGTCGTGAGGTGTTAATCACTTCTCGTTACCCCACGTATACTACACGACGCACGATGAAGGCCAAAATCGGTCCGATCACTCAAAAATCGGCTCAAAATGGGCCTAAAACTGCACAGTGTGAGCCCAGCATTAGAGCAGCAATGTTTGTTCCCCTCAGAGAAAGGGAAGAATGGGAAAAGGAAAACACCTGGCTGGAAAACGTTAATATGGGCATGTGCAGTGAATATCAGCGCTATGTGGCCAGAAGTGTGATAATATAATTTATTTTGTGTAATAAACAACTGCAAGGATAGATGATTACAACAAATAGATGACTAATACATAAAAGTAATACATAGATGAATAATGATGATGAGTTATGATGCGTAATCATGAGCAAGTGGGTTTACAAACAGGAGCAGCTGATTAGCATTAGAAAAGCTGAAATAATACCTCAACTGAAGCCAATTGTACTAAATGCACTAAATGTGCACTGTTACAAGAATGTTTTTCTTTCTATTGTTTTCTATTATTTTAAGTTAAGCAGGACAGAGTTCTTTTAAAGAAAGATTTACTTATATTCTCAAAAGTTAAGCATGACAGGCTTCTGTTTAAGAAGGAGACCTGTTTTATTGTGTTAATGTTGTCATTTTGAGCTAAAAATAAATGGCTAAATGATCATTTGTTTCACATGTGTTCATATCACAAAGAATACACATCTACTTAAATCAAATTCAAGTCAAATGGTTAAAAAAATAATTTCACACACAAAAAAAGAGCTAGAAAATTCACCACACTGGGAAGGGTGAAGACAATTGGGTCGCCCGGCCCTGGCCACGAGGTGTCCCTTATTTATTTTTCAGGGAGTTGGCAACCCTAGTTATTAGTCACCTCCCTGACTAAGGACCTTCTACCTTAGTAAAAGGGCCTTCCTATCTAGGAAAAAATGCTGTTGGTTCCGAACTCCAAACGACTGAGGCCACTGTCACTGTTGAAGAAATGTTCCTGTTGCGTTTGCCAGATCTCTCCCTCGATACATTGTGTCTCTGAGGTCTACACATAATCCCTTGGACTTCATGGCTTGGTCAGACATGCATTATCAACTGCGAGGCCTTACATAGACAGGCGTCCTATCAGCTGAATTTACCACAGGTGGACTCCAATCAAGTTGCAGAAACATCTGAGAGACGATCAGTGGAAAGAGGATGCACTTGAGCTCAATTTTGAGTTTCACTGAGATGGCTGTGAATACTTTTTTCACGTTGTCATTATGGGATGAAAAATGAATGAATTCCATTTTGAAATAAGGCGATGGTAATGTGACAAACTGTGGAATAAATTGATTGGACAGTAGAAATAAATAATGATGCTTATTTATAGTAGATACCATCATGTTCATCCTATTATCATGAACACAGTATCATGGTTACAGTTTGCTTGCAGTGGCCAGTGTGGACAATAAAAGTCAATCTGCATCCGGGTTTGCCAGCTGCACTATAATATAAGACTCAACCACTTTAATAATGCATAGAAAGAAAAAAACAATCTGAGAAGTTCAATCACAACAAAACATTTTTATATAAAACATTTTATATGGACATTCAATAACAAAAAAACATAATGGCAGTCAAGGGGGAATACAGACATGACAGAGGAAAGGGGACTGTCCATTGAGAAACCATAGCAACTATGAAGGATGACCACATAGTTTACTATAATACACTGGCAAGAAAACCACGACAGGAAAAAAAATGAAGCTGCCACGTGTCATTTGTGCGGCAGCCATTTTGTTTGTCACCGGGCCTTTTTGCCAAACAGCACTGTGCTCTTTGATGCGTTAACTAGCTTAGATTCGCTAGCTGCCTGTCATGGAGTTTAGTGGTAAAGAAGAACGCAGCTGGGCTCTGCTGCTCAGGAATCAAATATGAAAAGACACAAGATTCATGCAAAACTATTTTTTTATATATAACTCGACAAGTATCGCTCATGCTGGTTTGTCCATGCCTTCAGTGGCTCCAAAAGTCCATCTTAGAGTATTTTGTGTAGCACATGTCAAGCCAGAACATGCTGGGTACTGTTAGCATCTTTGGCTAGTGCCTTTTTTTTTTTCTTTTTTTAAAAAAAAGAAAAATTAAAAGTGTCTGAAGCACATTCTACATTAATATGGAGATTTTTTTTTTAAAGTAACACTAAATGACTTGAGAAAATCCAACAGCAGCACATTTAAAAGAAAGGGAGAAAAAAAAGCATGTTAATGAAAAGCATGTTTTCCTGATTGTGAGAAGCAGAAAACACAAAAGGTAGCTTTGAAGATGGATAAAAACAACTTCATATCCCAATGCTGACAAATTGTTTTTCGCCAGGAACCTTAACCTGTGCATGTATGAGCGATAACACTTTTTTCAAACAAATCCAGAGTAGCCAAGCTGACAGATTTAGCCAGTGAAATGTAAGGAATCATTAAGATTTCAAACCAAAACAATACAGACTGCTTTAACTCAAGTGCTACAGGCCTATGTTCACTCATTCCAAATAGCTCAGTCGCTTGCAAAACATGGACACACGTACACAAAAAAAAGTGTTACTGTATATTTTGAAATATGATAAATGTCAAGCTAGCAGATCCTATGATCAATCAAAAACAAACAAACAAACAAACAAACAAAAAATGACTGAATAGTCAACCAAAAGGACAAAAGTTTGGTGGTGTGACACGCATACCTTTGTTTGTCCCCAACCAGCTATGCTTTCCAGCTGAAGAACTTTACTCCCAAGAGAAAAAACAAAGTCACTTGAAAATGTCCTTGCACCTTACAGGACAAGGAACAACACAGAAGATGAAAGTAAATAATAAAAACAGCTGTAGGATTATGATAATAACAATAACAAAGATAATATATTTATACATACGGCAGAAAAATGTGCTTTCTACAAATCTTTGGAACAAAAACAAAAGCCCAAAAATAAAAAAAAGCCACATTTTGGAAATATAGAATACAATGGAATAGAAATATGCACAATTGTGTTTTGCATTTAAATATTTACTACAAACTCACTAACTGAATCTCTCTCTCTTGCTCAGCAGTTGCTGCTGCAGCATCTTAAACACTATACCAACAGAAGTATGTTTCAGGAAGACTCATCCATTGCTGGACACTCTACAAAAGATGGAATATGAGGGGAGGGGGATCCAAATAATATATTCCTACACTAAAAGGACCAACCACTATTTGAACCCCAGGGTTTAGTTTGGGTGTAAACTCCACTAAACGGGAACCTTTTCCCCCCCCTTCTTCTTCTGTGTAGTGTTGCCATGTTTGTAGTGTCGGGTGAAGTCCCGTGCACGGATATAAGCTGTTTTCATATACCTGACAGCATATTTGTACTTTGTTAATGATTTTTAACCCCAGGGTTCACTGTTGAATCCATGACAGCAGCGGCTGCTGACTCAAACATAAGAATGGTTTTATAAGAGTAATAATGAGAATAATTACAATTACAAATATCATTAATAATAATAATTTGGTAACTTTTTTTTCTCTCTAAACTAATTTCTTTGCATATAACAATTTTAAGTTTAAAGGTTTACCATTTCCACATACTAAGAAAACTTGAGGTAAGGAACAGCTCTAATAAACCCTCCCTCCTTCAGCTTTCGGACGTGATTTCTATAGCGTTATAAACCGTCACATCATCTCTCCAAGCTGCCACATTCAGTCTCCCTCTGCCAGAAAGAACACCGCGGGATTGGAAATCCTCTCCTTACTATCCGCCCACGTCGAGGAGGAATTATAAAATCCATCCGTGGGTGGTTTTATCATTTGACTCGTCATTCTGGTTCAGAATGTTTTCTCGGTGCTCTTTCTGCGCACCGTCTTTCTTCCTACTGCCCTGATGTTTTCCTTCAGCGGAGAGCGTGTGCAGGCCACACAACGCTCGGCTCTTTCATGCACTCACACACACACAAACACGCACACGGGTGACGGCTGTTTTAAGTGTCAGTTATCCACATGCAGCCTTTGGAAGAACATCTGGGCTCTGTCCCAAATCTTGTGCTGCTGAGTGCAGAGGGAATAAGAAGGGGAGACTATAATACAGCCGTGCAATAGGGAAGGAGGCCATCTTAAGTCTTATTTTTTTCTCTTCTTCTTCTTCTTCTTTTTTTTTTTTAACTTTAAGGCCATCCTTCAGTCTTTAATACAGCATTCCTCTATTTCTGTATTAGCGTATATAAGAAAACGTGGGACTGCTCTGGGGTGGGATCTGAAATATCTTCTTTGTGGTCAAGTCCACGTTTTAAAACTGGGTGCAGTCCACCTCCGTGACAACAGGGGGAGCTCTTTCAAAGTAATTCAATGGAAGAGAGGAGCTCCTGGGAAATGTAGTGTCTTTAGTAGGGAGCAAATCTACTGTAGCCTCCCCTGTACAGCGTAGCCTACAAAGCAATAAAAGGAACACTTAGTGAATAAAATCGTTCACTAGAGTCAGAATTGCAGTTGTTTCAAGCTGTGATTCGTCATTTTCGTCAATACATCACAGAAAAAGACCAAAACGAATTGATTTGTCAAACACGAGTTGCTGGTGTACGCATAGCCTAATAAAAGTACACAGAACCCTTATGCCAGATACACATTGGTAAAATAAAACTGCTCATTTTTCCTTAATTCAGGCTCTTTCTTAGTTGCATAAACACTATTATACATATTAATCAGTGACTACAACATAACATATTCAAACAATACTGATTAATACTAAAAATATTGACATTTTCTTGCGAACAGACCACAAAACAGTATTCACGCCCTACGTGGACTTACCATGGCTCCAACGCCGTAGGCAGCTGGGGCAAGTGCAGCGTGGTAGGGATCTGCCGTGTAAACTCGTCCATAACTATGAGGGGGGGGGGAAAGGGTTACACAAGCTGATTTAGATTAGCTGCAAAATGATTCTGACATAGTGCAGGAGAGAAACAAGTGTTGTGTCTTTTTAAGAAGGCCCAAGATACCTCAAAATGTGAAGAAAGTTAGGCACACAAAATTAATTTTATCTTATTAGTATTTTTTCTGCTAGCTGTTAGAAACTACAACAGTGTCATACATACAGCCCACCCAAAGTGTTCAAATTACAGAGGAGGACGTCAACAAAATGTTAAACTTTTCCCTGTATTTTAGATCAGGAAACACGACACTGCAAAAGTTTAAGAACAGATCACATCGTTTCGTGTAAGCTAAAGGTTCATTTTTGTATTTAACCTTTACCTAACCGGGATTAAATGACTCCTCAGATTTAAAGTCTCTTTTGTAAGGGCGTCCCAGTCGACACAAGCATGACAACAATCACCTCTACATGCATCTGACATGGGAACCACCAGACGCTCAGTACTGCAATTATAAATATTGCAATTTATCACTTTTTTTCAACTGTACAATAGATCCTCAAATTTAAACTTTGCAAATATCTGTTTTATCCAGTAAAATAAAATTATCTGACTTCAGTTATTTTTTGTATTTTGTTGTGTTTTTGTATTTTATATTTTATATTGTTGTGTTTTTATATTTTCCTATTGTATATAGTATTTGTATTTCTATTTTATTCTATTGTATATATTATTCTATTTTATTCTATTGTATTTTATTGCATTCAAGTGTTTTCTAATATCTGCTGCATAACTTTGCACTTTTGCTGTAACAAAACAAATTTCCCACCTGTGGGACTAATAAAGGTCATCTTATCGTATCTTATCTTTTTTCTGCAAAAATGAGATCGTCGAGGAAACAAAACCTCCCAGAAACGTTGCCATAAGACAGACTCAGCCGCAGATTTTCTCCTAGATGTAAAAAGGTTGCTGTCTTATTTTTACTCGTGTGACTGAGGCTCTGAATCAGGAGGTAGCTTTGTCAACCTAAGCCTGGTTTTTCTGTAAAAGTTTGCTCACGTTGCTAATGTAACCTCAGGATGCTGGTGCATGAGATAGGCCTTGCTGTTCACAGTATTTCCAGAGTATTTTAATGTTTTTAATATATCGATATTGACACGATGTAGTTACGCAAAAGTAGCAATTGTGATAAAAAAGTGTCCAGGACACTACGCTCACCTGTCACTGTAAGCTGCCGCTGCAGCTGCTGCCGCCGCAGGCGTTGCTACTGCAGCCGGCTGGGCGTATCGATACGCTGCATAGCCACCCTGTGAGGAGTCGATGGAGACGAGAGAGGTGGAGGACAGAGAAGAGGGGAAGAGTGGAGCAGAGGAAAAGAGGAGAGAGAGAGAAAAAGAGATGCAATGAAAGGGCAGGAAGGACGGGACGGAAAGAAGAGAAAGGTCTTGTTTAAAGTTTGCCATATTTTCTCTGCAGACTATTAAAAAACACTAGCAGTGAATCTAACGTGTTACATTGTGAGAAAAAAAACTGCTGAGAAGAGAGCGAGAGATTAACAAGCAGTCAGTCAGCAAAACTGGCTAATCTGGTGCAGTACAGCATTCACAAGGATGTAGCTCAGGCTCTGTGTGGCTCTCTCACTTCATGGCTAATGTGGGGAAAAAAATACCCTTAATTGCACACAATGCTGTTGTTGTTTTTAGCGTTTGTAGCTCTGAATCGCCTTCATCTATCCCACAGTGAGTTAGACATGAAGGGAGAGAGAGTTCACAGCCATAACTGTGCCCCACCCCGGTTCCCCTACCAAAAACACACAGTTAAAGAAAGGGGAAGGAGTGGCAGGATGATCGTGTCATTATCTACGTTTGGATGAACAGCTGATGAACAGACACAAAAATAAAACTACAGGTGTAAGAAGACAAGTCAGCCAGTCGGATTTTAAAAAATGAAAAAAAAAGAGGGCAAACACACACACTCTCACATGGCCAGCAACCAATCACTGACAGACACAGCATGCTTTCCCGAATTCAGAACAAACAGTGTATTAGGCCAAACATCCCTATGGAAACAAAAATAAATAAATAAGGAAAGAAACACACACCACTGCATTCTACCCTAAGGAATCAGTTCCTGCATTCAGGACCACACAGTTGCTGCTATGGGAGGAAGGCTGGACCGGGGGAGGAGGGGAAGATGAGGGAAGGAGAGACAGAGAAAGTAGAGGTGATGGAAAAGGATAGGAGGGAAGGTGGGAAACCACAGTGAACATAAGAGTAGAAAAGAAGGGTCTGATAATAATAAAAATGAAGAGGAAGAGAAAGTACTGAACTAGATACGAACCTTTAGTAAAGGTCTACTTTAACAGTCAAAGGAGGAAAGGATGAATAAAAAGGGAGGTTGGCAGAAATAAAAGGAGAAGATTTGGGAGGAAAATACACGGGATGGGGGGCGGGGAGTCAGCCTTGTAAGTATGTCTGCATGCTGACATTGATTCAGTTAGCATGCCACAGGTGAAACAGATAGGGAGATTCCTGGAAGGGGTCTGAATGATCTGCTAATTGGATGAAGGAAAATCTCTCTCTACATCCCTTTAAAACTGCGAGTACTCTCTGTACTCAAATCACAGGTTTGGGTATTACTTATTTAGCTTATTTCATCTTCGTTAATACAGGAAATGCGACGTCTCGGAAAGCTACGGTGCACGATCGCTCAAGTGAAATTTAAAAAGCAGGTTTCACAAAATGAACAAGCGTTCGGACTCAAAAATGACAACGGCGATTCAACCCCAATTTTCAGGGAGTTTCTCACAAAATAAATAAAGAAAACAAAACGCAGTGATTAAAACATGAAGCCTAACATTTGTTTGTTCCATCAACAAGAAGCAAAAAGATCATGTTCGGGTCTACAGGGCTTAACAAATTTATTAGACCACCTGTCATAAATACAAGAAAACACAAATGAGTCTTGTTCAAAGACTAAGGATTATGTTTATTAGACAAATAGACCGATTTCATATTTTTACACCCAAAGTGGAGCCGAGCATCCTAAGAGGTCAGAAATTAATCAAGCTTAACATTAAAACCACTAAAACTATGTTTTTCTGCTCAGGGATGCAAGTAAATACCTGTAATTTAGCCGCTTAATTAAAAAAAAAAAAAGCTTTACTATTTTATTCTGCCTTTACTGTCAAACAGTACATTTTTAATTCATTAGTTACAACAATAATTAGCATTAAAAGTATCATTTTAATTAAAGAGCTTGTGCATACTGGCAGATTAACCATTACAGAAACATAAAAAATGATTTTGCTAATTACAAATCCTGTTAATTCAGGGCACTTGTGGTATAAACCAAACATTTGGTGGTGGTCTAATGAATGTGTTTAACACTGCGTGTGTGTGCACACTAATGGAAAGCTGAAGTGTCAGCATAGATCAGATTCAATCGAGTTTTTCAAGCTCTGACCAAACGTATATCCCTCGATCCCTTTTCCACTACTTCCGTTGGATACTGCACTTAATTTACAGAAAAACATATCAGACCAGCCGCCGTTTGGTTTTGTTTTTTCCTAATGTGTTTTGCATTCTTTCCTCCCCCTTCCGCAACTCCGCCCATGTCAGAATCCAGTGAGTTAGTAGAAGAAGACAGAGAAGGCATTTCAATCTCAGATGGTCAATAATGTCTAGCAGCACGCAGTCATTGGAGACGAGGAGGATGCACACTGGCTCTCACACAGAGTGTGTAAAACCCTACCTGGGGCAATCTGCCACTAATGTCCTGAAACACTAGTCTACAGAGAGAACAGAAACATCTATTGTCAACCTGGTCACACACGCGCGCACACACACCATTACACACAGGCACACACTCGTAATCACATTGGTACAAACTAACTCACAAATGCACAGAGACAAACCCTAGAGGAGTCTACTCACGAATGAGTGCACGGTTTTGCCGTGTTGTGCTGGACAGCTAAGCGAACGCTGGCGCGTTGAATGTGAGACTGTGCAAATTTTGATTTCAATCAAAGGCCTCGTTTAAGTTTCAGTAAAATGTCAAGCGGTGATGAGTCAAAACACTCAAAAGTACACGTCTCTACGGGTTTGATCCGTGCCATTTCACACTTGAAAACCCACAAGGCAACAAGGGGGAGGGGAAAGGTAGGTGACGAGGGAGGCAGTGGAGGAGAGGCAGGCGTACTTACATAGAGATCAGCTGCACCGTAAAAACCATCCTGATAGGCCATCACACTGAGAGAGAAACAGATAATACAGGAGAAAGGGGGGAGGACAGATAGAGAGTAGAAAAAGGAGCGGTGGTGGGAAGTCAAAACAAACAAAACGAAACAAAAGGGGAAAAAAATGGTGTGATGCGCCACCATGTGGGCAGTGCAGAAAACAACAAAGAAGAGTGACGATTGAGGGGGGAAAGATGGGAAAACGGTGCCAAACAGATTGTGAGAGAGAGAAGAGAGAAAGAAGGGTGAGATTATTACACACCGTGCAACATGCAGGACAAAAATACCACCTCTTTGTATGCAAATGCCTCAAAGTGATACTACTGTTTCTTCGGCTGCTTATTAAACATTGAAAAAACTACTCAATGTAGCTATCATTACCATTTTGGACTTACAAGGAAATGGTATTTCAGCTCAGCCAACCATCAATGTCAACTCTCAATAAAAAATTATATTCAAACACACAGCATGCATTATTTTTTATTTTTTTACATAAAAAGTGCAGCCATGCTTCTAAGAAGACGATTGATCCGATCTGTGACATCATCGTCACTATTAGCGGTGTTGTTATTTTTGAGTGTGTTTACCCAGGATAGGTGGGGATGGCAGGCTGTGGGACAGCGGCCCTGACTGCGCTGTACACTGGCCGAGCCCGACCTCGGAGGTGAGCGCCTCGAAAGGTTGCAGCGGTCGAGGCAGCTGCTGCTGCTGCTGCTGCTGGGTACGGAAACCCTGGTACTGAGAGCAAGAGAGACAGAATTAAAACACGGTTTATTTTTACTGATGTCGATTAAACATTTAGATTGACTGAAATCACAATCATTTGTCCTACAAATCAATAAAAAGCAGCAAATGCTTGCTATAACTCCCCAGAGTTCAACTGATGTATTCAAATTCAACTAAAAACTAAAGATGACCTATCAACATCTATTATAAATCTATCTAACACACAGAAAGTATTGCACCTTCATTTTTAAGCATAAATGTCAAACAGCTGTAAAATACTGGAACAGCACGCTGAGTAATCCTTGCATTTCTTTTTTCTCCAATACACAGCAAACTTTTCGATGCAGACTAACTCTCGGGCTGGCGGTATTTTCTAGATGTCTAGTCACGACTGAATAATAGTCCCCCGGGAAAAAAATTCAACTGACATCGCAGAAGTTACCATAACGCCAGTTTGAGGTCACCTCAACGTTACCTGGATATCCTTGTAAGAGTTTTGAGAATTTTGTTTTGCATCGCGCTCCTTTTCAAGGAATTTTATTCCCAGATGAGATTAAAAAAAAAATCTACATGAAAACATGTTTCTCAATGAAAAAGGAGAGAGAATGGGAAAGAAAAAACAAAACACCTCAACAGTGACTCAAACTCACAATCTCACACTTTCGGGTCCACCACTTCTCCCACTGAGCTAATTGATTTCACGTGTCAGTAGTAGCACTCCTTCCTGAGTTTAAGATGCTGACATCGCAGACAGCGAGGGGAGAAGTGTAAGCGTGTGATGCATCAAGTTCTTCCGGTAACAAGTGAAATGTAATTTGGGTATCTATTTAACTATTTAAAAAAAGACGTCATTAGATGTTGAGGTGACATTCACACAACAATGTGCTAGCTAAATTAGCTGTCATTGTTAAGAATAAATAAATAAATAAATAATCTGAACCGTGTTTTGCACTTTGTAAAAATCAGAAAAGTTTGGCCTGACCTCTTATTGTGATCAGTTTTGGGAGACATTCAAGCAATGTTTGCTGGGTATCAGTCAGGTAAGAATAAAGGAAGGCTTTCTTACCTGTATAGAGCTCAGGACTGTAAATGCCTCCAACCATAGGACTCAGCTTCCATCCAGCTATAATAAAGAAAATTGACAACAACATGTAAACAGAAACGTGTCACAGAAGCGACGGGCAGCCAGGGTTCACACGACATTTACTCATTCTTGCATGTTGTTTGTTTCTTTGGGGAGGGGGTGGGGGTAGTGTCTGCCGCTTTAATTTAGTGACAATAATTTCTGCCCCCTCTCTCTGGTCCAACCGTGCAAAATGCATTACCATATGGCAGTGCCGCAAGGCCCTCTCCGTTCGAGTACGGCGTGGTCATCTTCTTGTTTGTCATCACTCTGGCTGTGGCGTTATTAACCTGGACACCAAAGAAAGTGATCAGAGGCTCATTTCATTCACTTTTAATGGTTGACACAAGCACAGTCCAATCACAGGTCAGGTTACGCTGAGTTTTGTCTGTGACACTTCATATGATTACTGGAGCTTTCATATTCAGTGAGGTGTCGTTTTACTTTTCACAGTTTTGTACTTATGACAGGGGTTAATTCTGTTGATGAGCAGCGATGGTATTTGTTGCATGCGCTTCTTTTGAAGGAGAAAGACATTGAAAACAAGGATCCTGGTGAGTAGTCAGGCAGTTTTGCACGCAAACAATGCAACCATTGGCACACAGAACAAAGAAAACAACAAAATATCTGAGATCAAAGGCATTCAAAAAGAAATCCAAGACCATTATTTTGCTACCTTAAAAAAAAGGAGGGAAAAAGAAGGTGAATTAAGCGGCAGATTCATCAGTTGAACACAATGCAAAAAACATCAATCGAAGAGTTCATACACAAATTACACACGGCCAATCAAGAGCGCATCACATCACCAGAGGTGAGCAAAACTAGCCAGTCAGCAAGCATCAGATGCAGCAAGAGACCAATCAAATAAGGTCGGCAGCCCTCCCAATCAAATACACATCATACAGAAAAAAGGAGGAAGAGGAGGGAGAGAGAACAACAGAGAAAGGACAGAAATATAAAAGGGATGCAGAAGGAGGAGCCAGTCCACATGAAAACACACAGAAAAAACACACACATGACGTGGAGAAGAGAGACAGCGAGTGAACAGTCCATCCAAATGTGCAGTTCTTCAAACAAACGAACAATAAGATGCAATACACTCGTACAACATTCATCTGACCGTTTGCCTACATTGGATCTAAGTGTACGTGAGCAGTGATGGAGAAATGATGGATGGAGCAAGAACGAGTACAGAAAGAGAAAAAGTCTAGATAAAAGACAGAGAGGATGGGGGATGCAAATATCATTCCTCAAATCAAAAAATAAAAATCAAATGAAAAAAATCAAACAGAAACCACGGCTGTGAAACACTGCCAGGCATTTCAGATCAGTGTCACACGCCAGAAACACCTCGAAGCACACAACCACCAACACACACCATCCAGAACCAAACTTATCGAAAACAAGGAAACCGCTTAACAGAAATCAGAACAAAGAAAAGCTGTCGCTGATTTTAAAAAAATTCTACTAATTATTTCATGACAGCTTTTTTAAAATCTTTTGTATTTTTTTTTTCTCAAATTACCACATTTAGTAAAATTGCTTTACGATATGCTTGCATCCCCTTTAGGGCAACACACTATTCATCCACAGGTACAGCTTTAAGAGGAAATGTCACGTCTGCACAGCCGTATCTCTGCAACTGTCTGCAGTCCGCAAATTGGTGCAGAAGGTTGTAGTCAAGCACTACAGCACGCCATGATATACAGACTACTATTATCCCCTCTCCAGTTAAGCTAACATTGCACACATGCTTTAGCATGCTGTCCCACTAAGGTGCAGAAAATGCAGCTATCAGCTGACACATGACACAGAGAGATGACATAGTACTATATGACGTCATACAGATGACGAGAAAGAGAGTAAACCATGCAGGATACAGCTCTGGAATTAAATGCTGAATGCAGTTAGAGAGGTGATTGGAATGAACGCATAAGAAGTGGTAGTCATAGTTGTTGCACTTGCAGATAGATGCAGTACATTCAGTTACACAAGTGGCCTTTTTGTAATGCCATGCGGTCAATGGCTAATCACGTAAATCGTTTCATTCACCACCTCCCCAAATCAATCACAGGATTAGCCAATCAGGTTCTGTCAATCGACCAATCAAGCCTCCCTTAAGTAAGAGGAGTCCTTCATTTGGGTGTTGGGTGCATCGTTATTTATTCTTTTTAATTTCATTTGGACGGATGGGGTTGGGGGGAGGGGTCATTCAAAGATGATGCCATGTGTACACAACTTACCGTTGGCAGGGAAACGGCGTGAGGACACGCGAGCAGTTACCGTGGAGACTGACAACAACAACAACATACAAAAATCATCAGGGAAATAGAGAAAATATATGTAAGAAAGAAATGATGAACCAAAAAAACCAAAAAAAAAAAAAAAGTAAACATAAACAAAACGAGGTAATGAAAAGCAACCCCCACCCTGTGGTAGAGAGGAAGTGATGTAACAGGTCACGTGTCAACAGTCACCTACAAGAATCAGCCACATCACAACAATCTAGCCTCTAAAAAAACAATTAAAAAAACAACAACAACAAAAAAACCCTCTGCGAACAAAGGAAAGAAATAGAACGGAAACAGAAAACGTCAGAAATTAAAATATAACTTGGGGAAGGAAACTACACGTTATAGTATTGTCCAGGTTATATTCAAATAACTGACAAAGTTATCACTCAAAGTCTAACTGATTCCCACTCTCTGGTGTTTGTGCTACCTGACTACATCCCAGGAAGGGGGAAATGGACAGAGAAATTTAGGTAGGAATGGACAGAAGAGATGAAGATGCATATGGGACACGGAGTGGGAAAGACAGACTGACTGGCCGGGTGGGGGGGAAAATAGAGTGGAGAAAGATGGAGGACCAATGAAATAAAAGGACAGGAGAGGGGATGACTATTCTCTTCACTTGTTTGTTCTGTCTCCACCCTCCATATTTTTTATTTATTCATTTTTTGAAACATTCTCCACACCCACACACAAGAGACAGAGAAGAGAGCAGGACATTCAGGACCATGCAGAAGAGCTTTAGTAGCAAGTAGAAATCATTTTTTAAAAAAGAAAAAAAAATCAAAAGCGTGATTTTAAAATCAAAAGAGCCAGAGCAAATGGCGAAAGCACGGTGTATTTGATCTCCCAGGCCATTTGCAACTGAAATCCGAGCTCATGCTAACAAATTAAAGGAAAAAAAAGGAAAAATAAGTCACAAGAAAAAGCACTTCCATGAGATCTAGTGTTGTTTTTCAGGAGCGCTGGATGCAGGTGTGTGTGTGTGTGTGTGTGTGTGTGTGTGTGTGTGTGTGTGTGTGTGTGTGTGTGTAAAACAACACTTCTCTTTTTATTTTTAACCGTTCATCTTGCACATCTGAGATTAAAGGGTGTTTTTTGTTGGCTTTTTTTTTTTACAAAAGCATCAGAAATGACACCACACTTCTCACAGCAGCCTTATTCCCAAAACTGCCCCCCTGAAAATGCCCCACCCCAACGCCCATCATGCATCAATCTCGTAAACACACCAAACGTAAAAAAACTACGACTCAGTGGCAGCCGCGCAATTTCAAGTGAAAAGAGTGAAAAATCCTTGACAACATCTGAGCCAGTGCTCCATCCATGCAACATACAGTAGCCTCTTACACCAGCAGCAAGCACTTTTCTCCCCCCCCCACCCAAGAGGAAAATAACTGAGAGGCTTTTAACTGCTCATCCAGTCATAAACACAACCATAAATCAAGAATGGCCACTCGTCATGATCATGGAAGAAGTGACGATGATGATGAGGATGATGGAAAAGGTGCAGGAGGACAGATTAAACAAAAATAATAGTAATTTAAAAAGAAGGAAAAAAAATCATCCATGCTGTGATGTAAGCAGATATCATCAGCAATCGTGTCGTAGTGACTTCTCACCAGCCATGCCTGTTGTGTAGCCACTCCACCCAGCATGCTTTGCAAACCACACGACTTTTAAGGATCAAGGTGCAATGGGACAGCGCACGATATCGAGAAGAACGAGAACAGCATTAACAGCACGAACATCAACAGGAAGTGGCTTCAAAAGAGACGCCTTTGCGTGCGGCACCACTGCACCATGCTATAGTGAAGCCGAAGGGAGGAGGGGGGGGTGGGGGGGTGGGGGGTTTAAACAACAGCCATCCGGAAACCTTCTCTGGGCCAGAAGAATTAAGGTCACAGTTGGACATGGAGGGGACACAGAGGAGAAAATGGTCACTGTTGAAAAAAAAAATTAAAATAGGAAAAAGAGGCGAGCGTGCCGTTACCTCGATTTTACGTCCTTCCACCAGCGTGCCGTGGAGCTTCTCTCTGGCCCTCTCTGCATCTGCGCTCGACTCAAACGTAACAAAACCGAAGCCCTGCAAGCAAAGGAGGGTAAAGAAACGACAAGGAGACGCAGGAGGAGGAGGAGAAGGAGATTGCAGTTAAGCTTCTTTTTTTTCTTTTTTTTTTGCTGCATTTTGAAATGCCTGACATGTTTTCTTTTTCCTCAGTGTCCTACCTTCGATCCCCTCTCGTTAAAAATGATCTCCACATCAAGGATTTTGCCAAATTGCTGAAACAAGAAACAGGAAAATAATGAATTAATTAATTAAAAAAAGAGAAGGAAAATGAAGAAGCTGAGCGAGCATGTAAGTCACACACACTGCTTCTCGCCACGGGGTGTCAGCACTGTTCAACCACGATGAGCTGGCACTGAGCCTACACTGGCTGCTAGGTCTTCTACCATATCTTCCTTTCCTCTGTTCTTTTCTCTGCACTGCATTTTAGAGCTGTTCCTCTTGCAAAACTGGAGGGAACCAGGCCGGATTATTACACTTCACTTTAGATAAGCTGCTGGAGAGCTGAAAATCTAAATAATCAAATAAGACAATGGATTCTGCTCAGCAAAAAAACAGCATGGCAAACCCTTGTTTTTATATAAGCGTCACTAGAAGATAGCAAAGGGCTGCAGTCACTAGATGAGGGGGGTTTAGTTTAGAGGGGATTTTACTCTGTTATGTAACGATACACAGTGGAGGGGAAAAAAGGCAACGTTCTGGTCCGCTTACCCCAAACATCTGCCGTAGGTCAGGGTCTCGGAAGCGGAAGGGGATGTTAGATACGTGAAGGCGTTTGGGGGTGGCCTTGGAGTCCGAATCGTCTCCGGCGTTCCCCCCGCCGCCTCCACCTCCCGAGCCAACCCCAGACTGGCCGTCAATCTGGGAGGACCCATCTGACTGCTTAGACACAAGGATGCAAAAAGACAAACAGAGACAGACAGACGAAAACAAAGAGGTCTTGTTAGGGTTGCGAAAAGACGATACGCAATGCACCATTAGCTGACAGACTGTCATCTGTCAGATTTGCACTGCAGTAGGCGCTGCTCGCTGCTTCCATTAATCAGCTGATTATTGTGCTGATTAGTTCATTAATCAGCTTGCACAAATTATGGATTGAACAGGAAAAATGTCCAAGTACTCGCTTTGCCTAGAAACAGGGAAAAAGCACAAAATATCGATTATGTTTCATAATCGATATTTTGTGCTTTTTCCCTGTGAGAAGAACACAAAGACAGTATTTTTCCCATTTTTTGGCGTGTCCAAAATTATTAAAGGGAAAATTAAAACCGTTGCAAAAATCTGTGAATTGACTCAAACAACCGACAGAACATAATAAATAAATGATTTAACCTCAACATATTTGTATTGCCTCTGGTTATAAGCAGCAGTGTACAACGAATGAAAACCATGACTGTTTTTATTCACTGTAAATTTTATTTCATGTGACGCTGTAGTATTTGATTTAAAAAATACTTATGGCACAGTCCAAAGGTCTTGAGCCACCTTTCATTTCTTTATATTTTGCTTGAAAAATTTGAAAACGTTTGCAGTGATTTATTGAAACACGTGCAAACATACATGCACAATATAGTATATAAGGCAAAAAGAGAATTTGTACAATTGCAGCGTGTTTTACAGATGGCTGTAGACACTCACTGCTGCACCTCCATCCTGACCTCCTCTCTACAAACTGACAACAATTTGTACCAAAAAATGTCAAATTTGGATTCATTGCTGCATAAAATTTGTGGCAACAAGTATTTGTGTTGTCTGTGAGATCTTTACTGGATTTCTTCTTATTTCTTAAGGACATGACTTTCTGTTTATCTGGTGTAGGTAGTTTTCTTTATCCCTGCCACTTCTTTTCTCCTCCATTTGGCCAGTTTCCTCAGCATTTTAAGGACACGCTGCACACCCTGCTGAGATATGCCAAGTTTTCTGCTAATAGCTCTTTGATAATCACCTTGTTGGTGCAAAAATAAAATTTCAATTTCAAATTGTGTTATCGCTGGCATTTTTCACAGATTCAACTAAAGAAATGGGGAAAAAATTACGGGTCTTTGTGACACACTGCTAGTAACGGTGCCAGAAGTGCCAAAGATATCATCTAAAATTGGCTCTTTGCTCAGTTGTCTGCTGTGTGGAGACACAACACCGCTTCATATCTTGACTAAGGATTTTTTTCTTTTGCTTGAATTATTCATAAGTCAGTGTTAAGTTGCTTAACAAACAACGACAAGGGGGGAAAAAGCAAACATTACTTTAAAAATGAGAAACTTTAGGGACTGGAGTGAGTAGAAAAGCAGCCAATGTCCAAAGAAAAACTTCAAAAGACCTTCAGAAAATCTATATATAAAGAAATGAGGTGTGGGTCAAGACTTTTGCACAGTACTGTCATTCTTTGGATTTGCAAAATTAGACACACAGTCCAATCTAAACATGTAGTTTCGCTCAGCTGTCCAATTTCAATATTTATAAGGATTTATTGTTGATGATGTTTAAATACCACCATCTGAAAAAAATGAAACCTGAATTTTTCACCTTTTTTCCACCTGAAGAAAAAACAGTGGATAAAAATTAACTGTGGTGACAAAACATTGCATATAACATTATATAAGTGGCGGCCATCAGCAGTAACACCCATGTCAAATTCCTGCTTTAAGCAAATTGTGTTTTCACACTTCTGTCATTTTTTAAAAAGTTGGGTAGGCAATGTTACCAACAGTCGTTCTTTGTGTGAGCGTTTAGCTGTGTGGGCTTTTGCATGTCAAAGTGCTCAAAGACAAACAAAGCAAAAAGAAGAGTGAAGATTGGGCTGTAATTTGCAAGTCGACCAGAGAAGAAAAAAAAAAACAAAAACCCTCCAAATAAATGTAGCTATTCCACCCTAACTGCTGGATGAGTTAAAAAAAAGAAGCTGTTTTCCTATCATAATGATAGAAAGCACTTAGAGAGTGAATACCAAACCATGGCAAATGACCTGTTTTGCAATTTCAAAGAAACTGATCCAGAACTCTCCCACTCTTGCCTCCAAAACATTTAATGGGTTCTTTCTTTGCCCGCGCTCCACCTTTCCACAGTTTCATAAAATACGGTTTGGTAGTTTTTACATAAACTTGATGACAGACAGAAAAAGGCAGCCTTCACACTAGGGCTGGGTATCGTCACTGATTTCTAGAATCGATTCAATTCCGATTCACAAGGTCCCAAATCGATTCGATCCACGATTCGATTTAATTCGATTCGATTCGATTTAAATCTGGGAAATTTTGACAGTCAGAAGTATAATTCAGATCAGAACATTTACATATTTTTGTATCTATAAAAAGGAAGCTGACACTCGCAAGACTTTATCCAAGGTGTGAGCATCACAGCAGATGCCTTTGTGTCAAAGTAGCTGAAGATAAAACACAGAAAAACATGAAGGTTTTCCTGGCCTGGGATTTTATAAAAATATTCTGCAGTACATCAAAAACGAAAGAAAACCATTAATTAATGAACATTACCTCTGACGTTACAGCGGTTTTATTAGAGACACGGCTAAGCATTTTGCATTTTGAATAATATTAAAAAGTTTAAATTTGTTCAGTATTGAACAGCAGAAATGAGGTTTTCTTTTCGGAAGAATGTAAAAGGGAAAAAAACAGCGGCCGACAGCCTGTAAACAGCGGTAGACTTGTGCGTAACAAGCAAGCGAATAATGAAGAAAGCGAAACTGTTCGAGAGAGAGAGAGGGTGGGGGGGGGAGGGAGAGAGAGAGAGCTGCGCATCGCAATGGAAGCAAAACAGTAAAAGAGTGAATTCATGACGATGTTTATGTGAAGCGTTTGGATCTTCTTTAGCTGCTGGTTCGGTCAATATTGTTTGGAGAGAGATCAAACTAACAGCTTTAGAATCAGCGCATAAAGGGCGTGAACACAAAGCGCGGACCCGCCGAAACATCAGGATCAGCGAGCTGTCGGCTTTCAGCCCCGACTGTGAGAAAGGCGACATCTAACTGATTCTGATCCGCGGGTCGCGCTGTGTGTTTAAGTCTATGTGCAGAATCCCTGTACCTGTCATTTACTGTTTGGTGGTTCTTGAAATTTTGTGAGATGTCACCAGAGATTCTGGCATTTCGGACAAAATAAATTTATATTAAAAAATCGATTCAGGATTTTAATGAATCGATTTTACGTTATCCAAGCCAGAATCGATTTTAATCGATGAATCGATTATAAAAACCCACCCCTACTTCACACACTCTCTCAGTGTATGTTTCTGTGACAGCGAAGTGGCCACAGAATCGGTTATGACAGGTGGAATTATTTTTGTGTTTGGAGGAACGATCGTAACACAGAGAGGTTTATACGTTTTAATCCGAGCGAGATAAAAACAAAACAACATGTGAAAATGTTACAGCTCAGTTGAAAAGAAAAACTTGAATTGTGGTCACAATTAGTAATGTGCTCTTATAATATCCTCATTTCAGTCTGTAACGTGTATCCCACTCACTAAGCGCCCTCTCAAGGCACAGCCTGGGTGTGGGCTGCCAACAGAGGAAGGAGGCCGGTACTCACTTGGGCACTGAGGCTGTTAGCGGCGTTGGCTGCGCTATTCGCTGCTCCGCCGGCTTCCACGGGACCCTGGACGGCCCCTGCAGCATACAGGCTGCCCCCGTAATCCAGGGCCAGGCCGTTCTGGGGGGGCGGTGGTGGAGGAGGCGGGAAGGCAGAGAAAGGTGGGGGGACGAGTCCCTCCTGACCGCCAGCACTATCCTGAGAACCCTGTTGGAAGAAAAAGAGAGAAAAGTGAGGTGGGAGTGAGAACTAAAGTGGTCGGCTGGCGAAATACCACGGTATCTTTTACTAAGAGCATCACCCGACCACACAGAGACCACTTCCCCAAGAGCGTCAGTCTAAAAGTCATACAGGCATGGATATTATATTTCCATTTTCCTGTGTGTGTGTGTGTGTGTGTGTGTGTGTGTGTGTGTGTGTGTGTGTGTGTGCGTGTATCTAACCCCCCACCCCCACCCCACCCCCCAACCATTAAATATTCACTGCTGCCACATCTATTATTGAGGGTCAGATGCCTCCATGCTCAGTGTGTTGCACAATGATGAGTGTCTAATGCCTGCACGCACACTTACAAACGCCTCTGCACACAAACCACCTTTGACACGCAAACACCCACACACCTAAACGCTCACACAAAGACCAACTGTTTGCAAGGAAGCCGGCCCAAGTACTTCGTACATATTATCCCCCCCACCCCCAAGAAGATGCATGTGTAAGATGCCAAAATTCGAGCTTGTAGGAGAACAACACAGGCGTCCATAAACACATGGTAGAGACACATAAACATGGCAGAGGCATTAACACAACACACACACACACACACACACACGCACACACACATTCCTTACTGCTGGCAGTGGAGTATGGATACCCTAAATGGTAACAGAGAGGCAGCAAGGATGGGAGAGGACGGGGCCGGGCTGGGGGATTTGAAGATAAAAGGTGATGACAGATTCAAGAGACGAGGCCCGATCCATAGCTGCAAAGGATTACTCAAACTTCACCAGATTTCTAATTCCAATAACTGCAGTGTTTGGTCATTTTATTAAAGACTATAAAAACACTACGATGGTTTTCTGGTTCAGAGAGGGATGCTTTAAATGCTAATGTCAGCACGTTTTAAGAAAATAAATAAATAAATCAGGACATTGTCTGAGTTTGTCCTTTTTCACGCAAAGTACCGCAAAGCATGAAACGGTCTACTTACGACGTGGTCACACTACCAGAAACAGATTGCCTGGATGAGACATGCAGAAGGCAGTAAGCGACACCCCCTCACTTACTGTAGCTGTGAACGCAGTGGACGTTTAGCGGAGCGATTTGTCAACCGGTACAATCTGACCTCTCACATGCTGGTAGATGAGCTGACATCCAAAGTGATTGCACTGGAGATTTGCTCACTGCCATAACACCTTTGTCAGGTGATGTGAGAAATGCTAAGGGCTGCAGAGAAAGTGTAAAAACAGTTAAAAGCAACAAACTTAACATACCGACATTTAGCAGGTATAAAGTATTCACTATATGCATCTTCCTGCTAAAAGGGAGTTTTTCCTTCCCACTGTCGCCAATTGCTTGCTCATAGTTTGTTGCCTAATGGTTTTTCTGTATTATTGTAGGCTCTCCTCCAATATAAAGTGCATTGAGGCAACTGTTGCTGTGATTTGGCGCTATACAAATCAAACCGAATGAAATCAAATTTTTAGTGGTAAGATTCATCTACTGGGGACCAAGAATGTACAAAACTATTGTGGTAATGCATTCAAGTGGTTGCAGAGATCACACTGATTGCCAAAATCCAGTTGACCATCATCATTAATCTGGCGTGAGCCACGTTAGCATGTTAGCCCTGATTTAAAAAAACAAAAAACTCTACCAACTCTCAATATTTTTTTCACCACACCTGATACATATGACATTAAAATGTACCAGAAAATGAGAACTAAACAACCTGATACCGGCACCAGAAAACAAAATCATAAAAACTAAATTATACATTTGTAAATCACAATAGATACAAATGATGACGATATCTAGAAACCCGGAGTAGCACCCATTGTGTAGCCTTTTTTGTTCAGCCTATTCTCCTTTGCTGTGTCTTTCTAACCTCTTTGTTCTTCTCATTTGACTGTAACAACTAATTACTACAATCATCATCATCATTGCTTTATTAGGAATAGTACTAATGTAAGACAGACTCGCAAAGACAGTAATACAATAATTAATTAGTAAAAGAAGTTACAATGTCGCCCCCCCGTCGGCATTATATCACTTCTAAATAGACTCAGTTGAGCCTACCTGACATCTGCTTGGCTATACTCACTTCAAGTGTGTGTGTGTGTGTGTGTGTGTGTGTGTGTGTGTGTGTGTGTGTGTGTGTGTGTGTGTGTGTGAGTGACAGGCTGCAGCGATGCCCATCTGAGCTGCACAATAGATCACTGTCCCTTTGGGAGTGTTATAAGTGTGTGGGAGGGTGAGTATGTACGTATGTGTGCGTGTGTGTTTGTGTGTGCGTTTGCGAGCATGCCATCTGTCTCCCAGCTTTTGACCTTTCTCAGCGTCACACCTGTGACACTGTAGTCCGGCCCCTCGACTCAGTAACAAACCGGGGGATGCACGCGGTCGACACGGATCACATCGATATCGTGACACGAGAACAGCTTCAGCTGAGCTGCTCCCAGCGAGCAGTGAGAGAGAAACTCTGCCGTGTACCAAGCAGACAAACTTAAGCAAATAAAGCTGGAATTTGTTAAACTTAACAACTTAAGTATTTTTTCTATTGGATAAATCCTAACTCTAAATACAGAACATAGATTTGTGTACATTTACTATAAACATCAATCTAATGATTTCTTCCTGGACTACTTTTTTAAGACATTTTATCAGTCAGAAGCATCGTCCTTGAAATGCTTTGTTATTAAAAGGAAAATGCCGCCCATCACACTTCAAAGAAATTCGTTCCTGTATGTACCTATATACAACCTCAATGGACTGAGTCAGACACTGGCACTGGTCAGGAGACTCCTACGAAGTTAAAACCAAATATCAGAATGAGGAGGAAAGGTGATTTAGGTGACTTTGAAAGTGGCATGGCCGTTGGTGCCAGACAGGCTGGTTTGACAAACTGCTGATCTACTGAGATTTTCATATGCAGCCATCTCCAGGGTTTATAGAGAATGGGGGGGGGGGGGGGGGGGGGTCCGGTGAGTGGCAGTTCTCTGGGCGAAAATGCTTTGTTGACTGCAGAGGCCAGAGACAAACAGCCAGAGTGGTTTGAGCTTACAGAAACGTGGCAGCAACTCAAATAACCACCAATATGCAGATGAGCATCGCCGAACACAGCACAAAGAATATGGAAGCAGATGGCCCACAGCAGAAGACGACCACACCGGGTGCCGCTCCTGTCATCTCGGAACAGGAAATTGAGTGGCACGGGTTCACTAAAAATTGGGACAAAACGTTGCCTGGTCGCGATGAATCTCGATTTGTGGTGCAGCACTCAGACGGACGGGTCAGGATTTGGCATAAACAAAACGAAAGCACGGATCCATCCTGCTTTTATATCGACGATTCAGGTTGGTGGTGTAATTGTATTGCAGATGTGTTTTTTTTATGGTAAACTTTGAACCTCATGCTGTTTGTGACCATGCCCATCCCTTTATAATGACAGTGTACCCATCTTCAAATGGCTATTTTCAGCAGGAGAATGGGCTCAGTGGTATCCTCAGTATACTCCACAGTCTCCACATCTCAATCCAATCGAGCACCCTTGAGATGTGGGGGAACGGGCAAAAGGAGAAAAAAGAAAAAAAGAAAAACGGCTTCATGAGCTGCACGATTCCTTCATGCCAGTGAGGACCAAAATCTCAGAGGAATGTTTCCAGAACCTCGCTGAATCGATGCCACAAAGAATTTATGCAGCTCTAAAAGCAAAGCGGGGTCTAAAACTTAAGAATAATCATGTCTGATATACCGGAACTCACAAGTCGCTAAGTAAATGAGTAAAGTTCATTTTTATAGCGCTTTTTGAGACAAGGAATGGTCACAAATTGCTTTACAGAGGTAATTTAATCAAATCCAGCCCACGCCAAAGGCAAAGTGGACACACATGAATGAAGAAAAACAACATAGTGTCTGTCTGAACACATGAGTTTTAAGCTGCCTTTTTAAAGAACAACAAAAGAATGATATAATTATTCATCTAATCATTTACTGGAAGATTCCTGGTGCAGAAAATTCTTTGCATCGCACCTATACTTGTCTTTCCCGCCGTCGTGAGGCAAAAAGGAGGCAGAACCAGACGCTTTAAGAGGAATGCTTTGAACTCGTCCGTTAAAGGCTGCAGCCGCGTTCTGCCTTTTGTGATTTCAGGAGTGTAATTACAAACAGAAATCCTGCCATCTCCCTGGCTCTCGCTCACCGATAACGGGCACTAAAATGCATGTTATCGCTCATCTCAACACTGTGAGCCTTACCCCGAAGCGCCGCTGCCACACCATTTCGCCGCGCGCACACATCCCCGCAGCTCGCCTGGCAGGTGAAGAGTCACCACCTCGGGCAAAACAGAAACCGCGATCCTCATCTTCAGTGGCTGCCACTTGAGCAATACAGCCACCAGATTACTGACCACAGTGTCCAAGTTTAACTTCATTCACGTTTTCAGATAGCAGCTGTGTCCGCTCATCTAAACTCTGCAGCTGTATGAACCTCTTCCAATCTCGCCCACAAGCACTCAAATTAAGATTTTGATACAAGATAGCGCTCCTCAACAGCCTCGCCTCCGTGTCCTAAGTTTCACGTCGCAGCGCAAACACCTTACACCTTGGCGAGCCGTGCTTGTGATTTGCACAGATTGTTCCTGTGATTATTATAACCTGCCAGGGTTTTAGGATGCATGCTTTTAGAGGTGCGGCTTTGCAAAATTTCAGCTCTTCCAAGTTCCCAGAATAAATAAAGAGAAATGAACTGCTGCATCTCTTTTCCTGCATTACTTCACCCTCTCATTAATTTGGTTTCTGTTATTAGCCGTTATGATTTTATGCTCCAATTAGTGAACAAAACATGCATTTTCTCCTTGTTGTGGGGGAAAAGAAACAACACTCTGTTACTTCACTGGTGGCAATAATGTGAACATTAGCTGCAATCCTCTGATGAGAGATCCTGAATTCATTACATTTGCTCAATTCAGAGATGCAAAAAAAAAAGAAAAGGAGAGAGCAGAGATGTGGAAATTAGCTAGTTTAGATCAAGCTTTTAACTGCAGCTGGGAAAAAAACAGACATGTTAAGTGACACACTGAATGACTTCACTTTGCATAAACCCATCCTAGATTAAATGCATTTGCGGAGGTGAATATGAGAGTAGGTGGAGCAAGCAATTCTGGGTCACTAGGTAGGAGCTAACCTGGGTGGCAAACAGAAAGAGAGAGAAACTCGACCCGCTCCCGTGTCTTCCTTCGAAAGGGAAAGTTGATGACCCCAGATTGGGTGAAGCGGTGAAACGGGAAAAGCTGAAAGGGGACAATAGGCTGGCAACATTTTGTGGCAATGAGGGAAACCTTTTAACTGTTTCAGCCGCTATTAAATGCAGCGCCATTAAATTTTAATGATCTCTTTCACTTTTGATCTAGTGGCATCACCGCATCATAATGCAGTTCTGTGCTCTGACTGCCAAATATTCGCTATTTAGCTAACAGGCTAAATTAAAAACGGTGAAAACGGTGAAAACGGTAAACGTTACGGGTGTTACCATGTCGTCAGTCAGAGAACGTACTGGCTTGTCTTCTGCTCTGATGACCTGGGCCAAGACTTCCTCTTCCATCTGGCAGTCATTGTTTGAGATACATTTTTAAAACTAATTAAAAACAAAATTGGCATTAGATGATAGCTGGTGGTTTGGAGGCTGCATTTTCAAAAATGCAGCCTCTCTTGTGCCTTTCATTGGGACTGTTTACCTGCATGCAAACAAAGCCTGCTCAAAAGCGACTGTTTGTGTTCCAACTAGTGTTAACCGGGCTACAAACGGAAACCAGAAGGCTTCCCGCTCCACTTCCCAAAAGATTCTGCATATTCATATAAGTAAAAAGCAAAGGTTAAAATAAAATGAGCAGATATTTGTTTATAAATATCGCCATGTTATTAACGCTGAGCTCAAAGCACCTCCACGCCTCCCCTCCCACCTTCAGATGCTTTTCCACCGTCCAACAAGCTGCACTGAGTGAATACGCTGACAGCTCTGCTTTTATTTAAAGTCTAAAGCTATCATTTATTTTATATTTCTATCTTACTGCGAATTAAAGAGCTTCAATGGAATGAATTAAAAAAAAACTTAACATATAAGCAAAAAAGGTCAAAAGGAAGATTGTTTTAACTGAGGGATCCCCCTGCTGTAGAGGCTTACATGAATAAATGCAATAAAAGTCTATCTTTTGTCCAATTTGATGGGAAAACCACCCTCCTACTGTTCATCACCGCTTTACTGCTGTCGTACTTGAGTCCCAACATTGATGACTCATGACACATCTCACTCGACTACAGATGAGTCAGTCTTGGACTTGACAAGTTGTGATGCAACTTAGACAGAATGATAGTGACTTGGATGTTAATAGCGCACGCTTTAAGCCTCAATTTCTGATTGCAGCAATATACATATGTAATTTCAGCAGCACAAACCACTGAGTAGAGGTATGACCCAGGAGGCAGATTTAGAGATGACGACTTCAAATCTTTGATCTTTTTTTCTGAAAGGAGGAGGAACATAAACTCTGTGACCCTGTGAGCCTCACCAGCCTTCTCTAAGGTTTTCTATACCAACCCTGAATCAGCTGTATCATCGATATCAAAGGTACTGGAACCAGTTCATTTCATAGACCAGTTGACGAATGTCACCAATGATAGAGAAATAGATCTGTAAATATGCAGGATTCATCCTCGGCACGGCATAAAATCACATTAAGAATGCATTAATGTAGCAATCTCTATGAACCTTTAGATGCCTAAGAGACTGATCAATGAGGAAGCATTTCTTCATTGATAAGCAAACAGTCGCACCTATGGAACAAATAAGTTATAGCAGCCAATATTGGACAGATCATCTGAATAATTCTGGTTGAGGACGATTGTGTTGCAGCTCTAATCACTAAAAACCAAAGAAAAACCAAAGTAAAGGTAGTAGAGGTAGGTAGTGAACAAGATCTCTCTGGATCTGAGTATTAATAAACATCAACAGCAACCCATGTTTTCACATACATGTGTGTCTTGTCCTTATCAGGCTAAATAATCTAAACTTTAAGGCAAATTCAAGAAAACAGTGAATGAATGAGCTGTGCTGAAATAAATGTAATAGTGCAAACTTGCTGACTCCAGTCTCCACTGGTAGTTCTCAAGACCAGCTCTGATTCACATTTCTAGCTTCTCTGGATTAAAATTCCCCGTGTTCAATTATATTTAGCTCTTAGCGAGGAATACTGGGAGCTTTTTCTGGGACTGAAAATAAGAAATTTGTGGTTAGAGTCGGAGTCTCTTTAAGTTATTTTCTGACACAGACCCCCGATCACAACTCTGTCGGTTCTTCTCTTCTCCTCATTGTTGTTGCTCATGCACAGACTACAGCCTCGCAGGAGAATGGACAACCCCGGCTGTTGCCGCTCCTTCTGCCAGACCCAAAATAGAAGCGGGAATGCAAGCCAAAAACAACCTTGTATTTGTGTTTGACGATTGGCCTTTTCAGAGGAGATCCATTTTTGCAGCATCTCAACGGGCCTCTCTATACCTGATGCACTGTGTTAACAACCCCGTATCTCCAAAAACAGTATGTGCCCCCCTCCTCGTCTCCCTCCCTCTGTAAGGCTTTGGGGCCTTTTGCTGACTGCGAGTGGCCTTTGTGATTCGAATCAGGATAAAAGCATCTACTGAATAAATGCACACAGATAGCAGGATAAGAGGAGGAACACAAAGGCAGAGGAGGAGAGCATTCTTGGAGAAGTGCTGCCCTGTGCACAAGCAAACTGTAGGCTGTTCATTTGTGTCAGCACTCAAGGTACATTTTGTTTGTGTGCATGTCTTGCGCTTGTCTCGGTGTATGCTCCCGGTGTTTTAAGGGATTTTAAGGGTTGTGAAAGTGCATGCGTTGGCCAGGCAAAGCCAGTGACTCAGAGCGGTAGCTGTAGCTGGCTTACTTTCGGGTCAGTTAGCAGCAGCAAGTGTGTCTGAGGAGGCATGTTATAAAATGTGCCCGTCTGCGGCAGTCTCACTACGCTACTCGAGGAGACAAGGAGAAGAGCAAAGGAGAGAGGAGAGGAAGTGTGGTTAAAAGCTAACTGGGGCATCAGTGGGTCATTTCACATGAATAATGACGTTTCAGAATCGTACTTTCTCTGGCTTCCGGCCATAACGCTAATGCCTAATTCAACAGACTGGACTATGGAAAACGTGATTCATGTTGTTAGCAGCAGCTCGTATTTTGGCTCAATAATCGGATTAAGTGGTGAAGTTCGGTGTTCAGCTCAGATCTTGGCTTCCGAGTCTGCGCTGCTGTTACCCAAGCTGCAAACAGCTGGAGAAACATTTTACAACATGCCTGTGGCATACCGATGAGCCAGGAGACACCCTCTTGTTAAATTATTCCATCCAACATCAACCCCTCCTCCATCGGTTCCCCCCTCCTCCCTTCACTCGCTCTTCCTCTCTGCTGCTGTTCTCCCTTTCCTCCCACTCTCTCTGCTGTGCGCTTCACTTCTTTACGCTTCATAAAATCCAGACGGGACCCTCGCATACGTCCCGCCCCCACACATGTCAATCAAGCTCATTTGCCTCATAGCAACAGGATATCAGCGCGATCCAGGCTCCTCCTTCCATTCTCTCCTCCATTTCCTTATAGGGTAACATGTGTGCTTGTCAAACAAACCCCTCCTAATCCACCCCCATCCTTTTCCTTGTAGGGTCTCCCCTTCCTCGCACGCCATTTCTGGGAGACTCCCCAGCCTCATACATGTGCACAGGAACATGCATTCGCGCGTGCACGCATGCACACACACGCACAACCCCGACTTTCCCCTGTCATCTCCTCAGTAGCTGCATAAATGGTCCGTTCAGCACCACTGCGGCATTTTATGAAAGATAAACACCCGAAAACAAAAAGGATGATGACATTATTTGTTCACATTTATTCCACATTAGAATCCACACGCCATCCCAGACAAACACACAGGCAGGTGAGCATACAAACCTGCAAACAGATATGTATTAACCCAACATGACTATGCCTCTTTCAATACATTAGACATGACCCTGAAACTAGTTTGTCCTGTTTGACGCTCACAGAGGGCTCTGCACTAATCGCCTGGTTGTCCAGTGTGGTTTAAAAACATACGGAAGCCAGCTGTAGGACGGTGTTGTCACTGTCAACTGCACCGCCTAAAGAGTCAGGAAGGGCAACCCCTGCCTTTTTCCTTTTTTTTTTTTGTTAAAGCTGCACTGATGCCTCACGCTGAGCACTTTTAGAGCAGTTAAGGGAAGCACACAGCTGGAGGAGGAGGAGGCCCGCTCAAGATTTACCCCCGTCCAGAAAGGTGTTTACATCACAAAAGGTTTCCCATCAACATTTTGCCTCATGCCTCGAACCACCTAACAATCAGCGCAAAATGAGTGACTCATCCAAGTTGCCACGGCAACACGGTTCATCGGGATCAGTTAACGACCACCATTGTTACCCCTGCAAAGAATCGATAACAAGATTTGGGAGGTGGAGGCGTGCCAGTGTGTGGGGGGGTGAATCCTCACGACCCGTTTCCAGTTTGTGCAAGCGTGGCAGGCTGCGCATAGCTTTTGCAGCAGGTAGGCGTCTCTCCCTTGCCTCAGGGCACACGCTTAGGTGGGGCTTGAGAAAATATTTCTTCTGCACCCGATCTGCTGCTCTCAACTCTCTCGCAGGAGAAAGAGACAATTTAAAAAATATATATATTTAGTTATATAAAATTAGCAAAAGCAGCGCCATCAAGGAGCTGATAAATTACCCCCGCTGTAAACAAACTCGGAACACTCACATATGGACATAACTGCAAAGTCAGCTTTACACACTGAAATTGCGTCACTGAGCAAACTAGCCGCCTCTAGTTGACCTACAATATGTGATTTTCATGCTGCTCGCCCGTGTCTGTTCTGCTCCCTCACCTACGAGCTTCCTTGACTGCGGTGGGGAAGCGTGGGGTGTCCCATCACCCTAAAATTGTTTTAAAAATCTTCTCCTCGTGCTCCCATTCCTTCTCTCCTTCTCTCCCTTCAAACCCCATCCCCCTCTCTTCCAGGGGCTCTTAAAGGAAAACATTGAGATAACAGCTGCCAGGGCCCCGGGGAGAGCGAGAGAAGGGAGAAAAGAGGTCAAACAGTAAAGAGAGCAGGAATCCAAGGTACAGCTGAAAGAGAAGCACACACACACACTCATACTGACTCACACCAATTGAAATGTAATGATATGAACATGACACTTCATGCACCAACTTTGCAGCCCACTGTGTGCTCGAGCTTGTGTGTGTGTTTGTGAAATGTGTGACACAGAAATTACAGTGAGGAGGTGTTGTTAGCTGAATAGAAGAGATGCAGAAGGGAGGACGAGAGAGAAAGAACGAGCAATAAAAAAAGGAAAACACAACACAAGGGCAGGGACAACTGTTCTGTGGACACCTGTCCCTTTCGCTCACAGGCTGGAGCGATGTACAGAGACAGCTGCAGGGCCAATAAAGAAGAAAGAGTTTTCCACTTACCTCTCCTCTCCCCCCTCCAATTCCCTCTCTGCTTCCACTCTCCTGCTTCAGATATATCGAAATAGTTGACTAGCAGAAATAGCGCCACTGAACCGCTACATCCAGCTGACACGCTGTACTGTATGCTCACATAAGATTCTCCTGACCATACATAATACATGGCTGAGCGCAGTTTCTGGCAGTGGCAGCCCTTGATGTTCAAACTGCGTGCACTTCTAGCTTTTGGCAGGGTTGGGGGGGGGACAGATGCCACAATAACAGCGTACAATAACACACTGCCGCTCGTGCGGCTCGGCATAACGAATCATAATTGTGGAGATACGATCTCCAGCCTGTATCTCGCTGTCATCAACGCCTGCTACACTACTTCCAGTGTTTATATCCCACTCGTAGCAAGTAGCTGCCGAGTCCTGACAAGAGCCCGAAACGCTCTCTGACTGGACCCGCTCTAGCGATCGGGTCAAGTAGACTCCTCGTCTGTTAGTAGTTAATTAACATTTAATGCTCGATGACAGCCCGTTCTGATGCCGTTTCGCGTACGGCCGAGCCCGAGCGCCGACGAGGAGATGCAGCGGCCGTGCACGCAGGCGGAGGAGGATATGAAAAGATACGGGGATAAACACTCACCGACAGCACGTTAGGATAGTACAGTCCCATCATCGTATTCTGTGCAACAACTCAAACTGTCGTCGCTCCTCTCTCCTCTCTCTCCTTTCCTCTTCTCACGCTGCCTCGCTTTCTCTCCCTCGCCGAGCCTGTGTCACCTCACCAGCTCAGTCTCTCTTGTCTGTCTCACAAATTCAAAATCTCCCTCTCTCTGCCCCCGCTCGCTCTGTCTGCCCTGCCAATCCCCTCCCCTCCCCACCTCCTCCTCCTCCTCTCCTGGCTTCTGTCCCTGTCACTCTCCCTCACTTGCTTACTTGCTTGCTTTTCTTTTCTTTCAACCCCCCCTTCCCCTCTATCTATCTCTCTCTCTCTCTCTCTCCCCGACTCCCACTCAGTCTTTTCTTTCCCTCTCCCACTCGCTCCTTTGCTTTCCCTCTACCCCCAGCCTTCTGTTTTGCTGCTGTGCCCTTGCCTGCTCATCTCTTCTGTCTCTTCTCCGGTCCTCCTCCTCTCCTCCTATCTCACCCAGATAGCCTAACGCCTCCCCCTTCCTACTTCTCTGCCTCTGTCACACCTGCAAACTTTCCCCTCCCCTCTGCTTTCCTCTCATGTCGCAGTCCTCCTCTCCTCTCCTCACTCTCTCTCTCTCCTTCTATTCTCTTTCTCCATGTAGGTGAGTTAACTGGGGCTGCTGGCACCACTGGGAGAGAGCAATAGACGTCTTTTCTTCTCTCTCTCTCTCTCAGACACGCACCTTGTTACGCAAATGAGCCGGTAATTTTACACATCAGTCATTTTTTTCCTGCAAAAGTCACGACTGCAACGATACTAGGTCATACCGAGCAGCGTTTTTCATAACACCGCCAACATGGCCCAAGTCTGGCTGTTATCACATTCAACTTAAAGCTGTGTCGGACGATATTTCTATAAAAACAAGGAGGATGAAGCCACAGCGGTGTAAGCTCTGCAGCTCCCCTTAGGTTTACAGAGCATTTTAGCACCTTTTAGATCATTGTTTTGGCTTCGCGCTCGCTGCATTTTTAAAAATATGTATCAACCTGGTTTCAGCTCCCAAACCCCCACAGTAATCCGCGTCCAGCAGAGAGCTAAAGATAGCATCATTACAGCTAAACATATTGAAGCATTGAGCAGATTTTTCTCAGAAGAAAACGGCACCACTGGGGGCACCAAACACGCCCTGAGCAGGAAGGCTCATCAAAGATGCAAGAAAAGATGCCAGCACCCGCCGAACAAATCGCCATCGTTTCTTGAATAACGACCATCGACTACACGAGTAATGAAGTGGCATTAATCTTCAGCACAGCACACTGCACGTGAATCCTTTGCTCAAATGCAGAACTCCAGCGCGGCACAGGTTTGCGCACCGGGTGACAAATACCATGCCAAGCCATTACCTGATGATTTTACTTTATATAAAAAAAGTTTGAAAACTACTTCAATAGGCAGCCTGCCAAGTTTCATACTCCATCTGCAAAGAGCTTGTCTTCCCCTTCACACTTGGGGCTTCTGCTACTCTCCAGGCGCTTCCTTCCAGGAGTCTTTGATCACATCATTCTCACACTGCTGCTGACAGTTTAGCACCTCAGTGTTGTGGAAGCCTCCGCTGCCCGGCATTGTTTTCTTCCTCTCTGTCATTTTTTCCCCCCTCCTGGTCAGAGGCCAAATCACACCTCCAAGCCCCCAAGCAGTCCTTGAATGACTTCTTTCGATCCCAACAAGAGGCTGTTCAGACAAGCCGAAACTTTAAAACATCATCATCAAAAGTAAGATTAAGAGTGAAATCAAAACTGTCTGTTTGACTTCCAGGCTTCTGCAATACCCACTTAGCTGTACTAAAAAAAAAAAAGCCCATTCTCATACTGGGGCAAATAAAAGCATTCAAGTGAAGACAGATAAAGTGCAGATAAGCAGCCGGAGGTTGTCGGGCACCACGGAGTGCGAGGGATGAGGAGATTACGGGCAGAACATGAGAGGATGAGTGGATGAACGGAGGATGATCTAAGGATTAACCACATAAACTGAGCAGTCTAATAACACAATCAGCAGGCTAATACAAAGATGGGCAAACATGCTGTAGTCTTACACGCACACACACATAAACACAAACAAGATGCAATGCAGTGT
Organism: Copadichromis virginalis; assembly: GCF_057382275.1. Taxonomy (NCBI): domain Eukaryota; kingdom Metazoa; phylum Chordata; class Actinopteri; order Cichliformes; family Cichlidae; genus Copadichromis; species Copadichromis virginalis. The sequence continues at coordinate 26,407,275 of NC_140623.1, forward strand.
GAGTGCGTGTTTGTGGGCAGAAAACTATAACATCAGCATGTTTAAAGGTGCTAAAAGAGAAAGAACAAGTTGGATTTGCCATCTGAAAGATGATTACTAAGTGTGCATTATTGGGAACAGAAAGGAAAGTGGGTGGAGGGTAATACTGGAGGGTTGTGGAGGCGTGTCTTTTACTACACGACTGCTAATTTATAATCTACACCCCCACCTTGTGGTTTGAAGAGCTACACTGAGCCATATTAATGTTATCTGAATACTGTATAAATGGAAGGAGTGGAATGAGGCCACATTACACAACGTGGATTTTGGCACATGTTTTTCCTCTTACCTGACTATGAGACGGGTATCCGTGATAGCTGAGCGCCAAGGGGTCGTTGTTCTGAAAGAGAGGAGCAGATTTTTCGGAAACATGGTCAGAAATTTGTGAAGAAAAAGGACAAGTCGCTTAAAAACATTTTCATGCTTCATTGTTATTCACTCAGACTTTTTTCCTTCTGTTTTTATGCCCACTAAGCTGTTGCCTCCATATTTGACTTTACAGCTGCGTGCCGTTTCTGACTCCTAATCAAATTAACTCTGTTCTGTGACACACTCCTGCTATCTCCCAAGTCAGTCTCCTCCAGAGTTTTCCACCCAGTGGATCTTTTGTCTGCTTGCAAAGCCGTGATAACGGGGGCGAGTGAGATCATGCGAGCAGTAGATGAAAGACGGGAGAGAAAGAATGAGTGTCACCGCGGCTCTTAAATCATAAATAGGTCAGGAGTGTCAGCGAGCATGAAGCCCATCGGTGTGAAATGCGATCATGAGCCCTGATGCAAACTCCAACACATCCCTCTCAATGTTCTGGCTGTGCAAAGCAGCGGCGGATACATCAAACATCTGGTGAGTAATTACAGTAACACAAGATGCAGAGGAGACAAAAAAATAATTTGTTTATGGCCAAATATTAAACATAAATCATTCCTCTACTCCCTAAAATAGTTTGTAACTCACTTTATTCACTCTCATAATACCGTGTTCCAGCTTTTATGCTAATGTATTCCATTAAATGGAGGCGCTTTTCACAGCAATTACAACACACTTTGAAGGGAGAAAAAAAACAGATTTGCCTGTCTCTGACTTCATATCACTAGATTAGAAAACAACCCAGCTTCTCCCTCCTCCCTCTGTCCTTCCCCCTCTGATCTTCCTTTCATCTGGAACCAATGTCCCTCGTCTGCTCTGTACCCAGGGGGAACACTTTGCTCTGTGCGCTTCACAGCTTGAGTTCGCCTGATTAATACTGTAGCCATCTAACTCTGGACCCCATGGGGCCGTTTCACTAAAACTAAGCACAACATTTCCAAATGTAAGAGGCTCGGTTGAGGAGGAGGGAGCAGGAAGCGTCTTCGTGATTGAAAAACGCAGCTTGCGCGAGTCTATCTCAGAGCCAAAAATGTACTTAGTGAACTGGCTTTGGGAGGTAGAAGCTCTAAATAATGAATCACCTCTTAGAGGCTTGAATAACATGAATAAAGTATGAACCTTACTTTACGGTGAGGCCAAACTCTAAACACAAAAAAATAAAAAAAAAAACACTGAAGGTATGGGGGCGCACGAGATTCATGGAACGGACACGCTGCGTCACAGTGAGGGTGGCGCTCTCACAGGCAAACATCTGGAAACATATGAGCAGGAAAATAGGGAAGGACTGGAAATTCAACAGGAAATGGGCAGCAAAGAAAAAAGTGTGGGGGGGGGGGGGATGGAGGGAGCAAAGACAATGACTCATACACGAGTGGAGTCATGTGCTTAATTTCCTTAAGCAACTCAGCGGGATGAGCGGGGGAGGGGGGCAGTGCACTGGAGTCAGCTCAGGATGAGTGTATCTCAGTGTCACTCAACACCGCGGCCACTTGCACCGAACATGAGAAAATAGAAAACTCTGTACTTCAGGTAGTCAATAAAGGCGCGCTGACTCGTTCCGGGGATGGTAATGACTTTTTTCCTGGGGAGGGGGCTAAAACAACAGAAGAAACTGCAGGGGAAGACCGGGTGAGCAATCACGAGAAAGTAGCAAAATGACCTGAAGTCAACAGATGGCAAAGATGGGGAGGAGGAGAGGGGAGAGAGACCAGCTTGCAGGAGGTGGAGGGGAGACGGGAGCAGTCCTGTAATAATTAAATCTGAAAGGAAGCACAGGATGAGAGGCACAGTTACCTCCAGGTTTCTCCTTCACTCAGCAGAAGTATCCCACTGTACACATGAACCCTGATACCGCTCTTCAAAAAAAATAAATACAGGTGGGGTAGGTGTGTGTGTGATTGTTTAGCACGTGTGGGATGTCTAATTTGGTCACAAGACTCGTGTCTATTCCTATCGCGCCTTGGGACCGCTACTGTTCTGATGAGGAGGAGGAAAATAGGAACTACATTTCACTACTCTGAGAGTCATCCTACCTAACTGCAAAGCAGGGCACTGCATACACTCGAGAGGATGTGAATCCACTTCTTCCACAAAGCACTTATGTGCTAAGCCTCCAAACTGTTGGCCAGAAGATCTAAAGTTTATTTTCCCCTCGGTATACCTCACACAGTAAACCTACACGTGCTTCTTTGAGGGTACGCTGGTTGGAGTCACTGGGGGGGTTTTGGAGGCTGCTTCGACCCTTCTGGCATGAAGATAATCATGAAGCAGCATCAGCTGCTGGATCACATGCTACATAATGAAACCGCTGAACACAATTGTGATTTGGATCCCCCAATTTATTTCAGATCTGATAGAGAGAGAATTAACATTTGTATGTAATTATTTACGGCACCACATAATTGCCCATAATGATTAATCTGCATTATCCCTTCATTCCAGTGAAACCAGAGACCAGTATTGGATTTTTGGAACCAATGTTGATGACATTGTGGCTGCTGGCCCCATTTTTACATTTAATATGTCAGACTTCACTCTAAAAGGCAGTTAAACTCCTGTAAAAGGGTGGAGCCTGATGGGAAGACTGAGTAGCAATAACTGGACCCATACATACTGTATTTAAGAAATATTACACAAAAACTACAAAAAAATCATCACATTTTTCAGCCCTATGCCCCAGATGTAATGCTCAAATGGTTTCCCAATTAATTTACCAAGTGTACCAATAAAAAAATTAAAAATCAAACTAGAGATGCGCGGATCAACCAGCCAGGGAGCGGAATCGGCTGATATTCAGCGCTCCTGGCTTTGACCGGTGACCGGCCGGTCAGCCTCACATTTGTCTGATTACAAGCTGGTCCGTTTCATGCACGCACAACACACACACTGCGGGGCAGGGAAAAAGTCAAACGTAAACTCACATTCACATGCCAAAATATCATTAGTGTTGAAGCTCCTTACTGTAAGCAAAGACACAAAGTTTGCCAAAGCAAACCAGAAGAAAAGCTACGGCTTACTTTGGCAAGTCTGAATAGATTTGTTCGTAGCAACAAACCTAATCGGGGTCATAAATCACCCTCACTCAACTGAAAATGGACATTTTAAAGAAGCTAGCAAAGGGAAAGTGGCTAAAGCTAAAGCTATCCAGAAGTCAGAGCTAGCCACGAGCCAGCAGCCTCGGTATGAGCAAAAGATCAAAGCAGTTAGGAGGAAAAATATGGAGACAAGAAGAAAAGAGAAAAAGGTTTCATAAATCTGCTTCACCTACTTTTTTTTTTTCTCTTTTGGCTAAAGCAGTATTCATTTATTCAGGTAAAGGTGATTCAATCTTCTTCACTTTAACTAACAGGAACTGAGAGAAGACCCAGTAACAATCTGCATGTTGGATTTAAGACGTAATAACTTATTTTATTAAAGAAATGATACTGTTTCTAGCTACTCAGAGAATCACAATTTATTATCTAACACTAAACATTTTATTATTGGTGGTTGAAAGTCATTAATATTCATACTATACACTAGGGCTGAACGATTATGGAAAATAATCTAATTGCGATTTTTTGCCCCAATATTGCGATGCGATATGCGATTATTTTTTAAGGTCTTTGTCTTCTGTATTATTAAACAAAGACAAGCAATACATCATATAGTATGGCCAATACTATATTACATTAATTTTAAACTGTTCTTTCCTGGAAGACAGACCTCTGTTATGATGACATGAGGTGATGCATGAATTGATGACTGACATTTTTATTTAACTTCTTCAATCACAACAGTATATTTGAACATACACAATAGTTTATTTTTAGCTTACAAACATCTGAGCATAAAGTGCTGACAAGGAACCCTGGTGTAAACATTAAAATGAAAGTCAGTACAATGTGCAGATTGCAGAAATATACATAAAAAAAAAAATCAGTGGCTTTACCACACTCAGTTTTTCGACATCTGTGAACTACTAGACAGTCATTCAATTAAAAAATAATATTAAATAAATAAAACTAATAAATAAAAAATACACACATCTTACTGATCTCTGCAGTCAGTAACATTACACATAAAGTGCAAACATAATAGCAATTGTATAAACACACACACAAACACGCCTTTAAAGTTTAAAGGCGTGAAATTGGACGGTCTAGTTCTGATTAGCGTCACCGCTGTCTCGGTGGAGTTTAATAAACTCGGCCGTCTGCTTCTTGCTATCTAAAATATAACCAGACACTGGTGTAAATTCTCGACTGTCTCATACTTCTGTTTAATAAGTTTTCTGTTTGACGTTTAGTCAGCTGTGTGAAAACCAAGGAGGAACCCACCCGGGGGATTAATAAAGTTTTATTTTATCTAATCTAATAACTTTAATCTCAGCCAAACCGATTTACTCACGAACAAACAAAACACTGAAAAAAGCCCAACAATAACATTTTTAGGTTGTCTAAGTGACTTATATATTACGTTTAACCCGAGCAGCGAAACTCCGCGGTGATCTGAAAATGATGTGCCGGGAGTTGTGCCGTTCTCGGCCGCATCAGTAACCCTCGAGCTCCCGGCTAGCTGTCGAGCTGGTGGGTAGCAGACGCCTCTGAAAACGTCGAAGCACTTTTGCAAATATGGGATATCTTGATAAACCGAGCAGATATTTGATGTTTACACAACTACTTTCTCACCTGAAAATATGTTAAAAGTTTATTTTGTGACCCAGAAAGATTAGTATGAGTAATTTCAAAACTTAGTAGCGGCCGCCATTGCTGGAAACTGGAGTTTGGCTGGGCCGCGCTATGAATTCTGGGATATGGTAGTAATTTGGACAGCCTTATAATCGCAGTATAATCGCAGCCTTTGCGGTTAGAAAATTGCACTTGATCATGTCGCGATATTATCGCAAATGCGATATATCGTTCAGCCCTACTATACACTATACACTTATATATAATGATTTATTAATAGGGGAGAAAGACCATAATAGCACCGTTTTGTGCAGTTTGCAAATAGAGATTGAAGAGCAATGTTTAAATAAACATCAGTATAACACTACACCCCATCCAAAGCCAGAAATCCTGGTAAATCCCCTAACCGCACAATTTGGTAGCTCAAAAGAATAACTTTTTAGTACTATGGTTAAAAATCACCCCAAGATATTATATTATGCAAAAACTGGGTAATACAAGGCAATAATAGCTCCGTTTTGGGAAATTCTCGAACACTGAGACTGATGTCTACCTTTCAAATAAGCATGAACTGATACACTGTTACACACCATCAACACTAGAAATGCTGTAAAGTCTCCAGACTGAAGTTAATATAAGGATAAGTACACTGTAGCAACATCAAATTTCCCCCCCAAAGCCAAGTCTCAAAACACCGCCGGTCTTCAACATGAATCAGTCGAGAGATTTCTCCTTGCAATTCATCACAGAAAATCAGGGTCCCAAAAACTAAACAAATATTCTCCACCGGCTGCAAGAGAACATTTTTCTTGCTGACATTTTCATACCATTTCAGTGCAGGGGCTGAGATGAAAGTACAGCAGGGTGATCCACCTACATTAACGTCCTAGTCAAGTCATTTGTCCTCAGCGCTGTCGCCCCAGGCAGGACCTTATTAGGTTAGAGAGAGCCCCGGTTCCTACGCAGAGTGACAACAAAACACGGGCCGCTCAGCAGCAGGCCAGATGGATATTGAAGCCGACAAGCTACTCTCGACAATTCCCAAAATCTGACCAGAGCTGAAGATGCAGGGTGCCGTTATGAATCCTCTGTCACCCTGAAAAATGCAGGACTTCCCCGGTGCTGCACTGGAATGCAATACAGACTGATTGTGTGTTGTTGGGTTGGCGGGGAGAGCAGCACGCTCATTTAAAATCGGAGAAGGGCAACGGCAGAGGCAGGAAATCAGTAGCTAATTTCTCTGAACTCATACTGCTGAAAGCACTCAGCTTCTTCTTCCCTTTTTCTTTTTTTTCTTCCTTTCACTGGCTTTATTTGCCCTCGTTAGCTGAGCATTCAGTCATTCACTGCTTGCTGCACCGATTTATAAACGCACTGCTGCTCTGTAGCTACTTTGTAGCTTTGACTCAACAGAGCACTTCCTCCCACTCCACTGTGATGACATCAGAGCCTAATGAGAAAAACAGCAGTGTCAATAACCAAACGGGAAAGATCCCATTATTAGGCCACAGCGGTATAAATTACTTTCTCTCTCTACCGCAACCACACCCCTGTTCTGCTGGCTTCACAGGTCAGAGTTCAACTCTTGCCGTGTCGTCAGCAATAAAGACTTTTTTTAAAAATCAAGAATGGAAAAAAAAAATAAGGAAGGGAGACAGCGTGCTTTGCAGGAGCCAGGGTACCAGATGCTGTAACATTTTCCAGTATTTACCCTCCTCCTGAAGATTAGCTTTACAGACGGCCTTCTCTGTGATTTTATAGACGTTTCTTGGAAAGTCAAGCGTCCCGATTTAAGGAACTAAGGAAAACTGAACGTCACCCACCCCAGTTTGCTTCTGAAACCTTAATGGTGTCAGCGGGTAAGAGGTATAAAAATACGTCAGTGTTTTACATACACACACTGAGTCTGGGGGGAGGGGGGTAATTCGTTAAGCATGTGGCACAAAGCACAGTGGAAAAATGGTCTGTACAGATGAGGGTTGTTAGTTTTTGTTTTCCCTAAAAGGCCAACGGTAAAAATTTAAACCCAGTGGAGATTTTGGAGTAATAATATAAATCTATGGATGAATTTTCTGCCTTTTACTTTTTTTAATGACATTATTTACTGGTTAATTTTTATAGTCTGCAAAATGTCAGAAAGAAAGTTTATGGTCACATTTCATGTCTTCAAACGTTCAGACTGCACATGTTTAATGAGAAAACATAGAAAAGTGGTGAAACTGCACGTACAGAATGTATGAATATTAAACTTAAGGACCACGTATGCTTTTTCTTATTTTCTGTCATATGTACAGTGTCACAGTGGTGTGCTATCATATTTAACACTCAAAATTTCTAATATTGAAGCTCGGTGCTCTAGTTTCAGACTGCTTTTTTTTTTTTTCATTTTTTACGTTTGGGTCTGTGTGATGTCAATGACAGGGGATATCTCGAAAACTGCCATCTCAGCTCTTGCTGTGAGAGTACAGAAGCTCCGCCCACTTTTTTTATTTAAGAGGGGCCGCCAATCCAGTCTAAAAGAAATGTGACCTTAAATGCAGAGGAATTAAACCAGCTCGATTCACAGCATGAAGTGATGAGCTAGACCAGGGCTCGGCAACCTGCGGCTCCGGAGCCGCATGCGGCTCTTTAGTCTGTATAGTGCGGCTCCGCGTGGTTTGGGAAAATAAATTTGAAGTATTTAGCTGAAGTGTATTTTATTTATGTTAGATCTTTTTTAATTTGTAGTTCTAAATTGGAAGATTATTGTGATATTGAAATATAAAAATAAAATTATATTCTATTATTTTTTCCATGGCTCAAAATAAGCGCGGAAGCCGGTTAACCCGCCGAAACGCCGTGCATTTATCGAGACTTTCAACCCCAGGTAGGCTAATTATGGATCTTCGGATCCACATTATGACAGCAGCTATTCTCAATCGTGAGCTATGTTAAAAACAAACACCGCTCACGCCTCACAGATGACACCTTACAGCCCTGCGTAAAGATGACGTGACTTCGTACAGCCCCGATTTGCAGACGCTGTGCGCAGAGGTTCGGGAGCAGAAGTCCCTTTGTAAACAAACATATGTTCAGCATATCTTTATTGACCACTTCTCACACACGGTTGCTGTACGCATACAGCCGGCTGTAGCTTTTCAGCTCACAACCCGACACATACCAACAACAGCATAGACGGCACAGAGGTTAAGGCGGCGAGGCGCGATTGCGGGTGCCGCTCAGGTACGTCCTCCTAGACCACGCCCCGTCATACACATTAACCAGGTAAAATACATATTTAGGCAGAATTTTGCAAATATCTATTTTTCTTTTTTCAGCAGCATAGTGCTCCAAAATCCCAAAGGCGATATAAGGGTGGCGGCTCACAACAGTTTTTGTTTGCTGGATCATTTTAGTTCAGCTGGGTGTCTTTCCTTTTGTTATATTTCTTTAAGAGTTCAAAATGTGTTAATTACATAAACAAAATGTAATTTTCTCTGTAGCACTTCATGGATTTCATAAGCAACACACCTTAGTTGTTCACACAAAGCATAAAGGTAAAAAACAATATATACAGTGTTATCTTGATTTTAGATGTCAAAAAGTATTTGCGGCTCCCAGTGTTTTCTTTTGCGTGGAAACCGGCTCCAAATGGCTCTTTGGGTGTTAAAGGTTGCTGACCCCTGAGCTAGACAAAGGTCCAAAGAAGGATTATTTTAGGACACTTAACGTGGAGTTGGAAATGAATCTAACGGCTGCCCTTCATTTGTTTGACTTCATCAGACCTGCAATGACAGCATTAGAAGAGAAATTCACTTGCTATATAAAAATATAGGGCTGGAAGATGTTTTTAATAACTCGCTAGTGCACTAATAGGAGCATTACACAATGGACTACAGTATATAAGCTTCATCTGGTTTTCACCAATATCTGTGTGACGGCATCCCATAAAATCCAGGGCCTTAAATAAGGATCTCAGGGATCAGTGCGGTTATAATGCCCCCTCCAGTTTGAGATGTGATCCCATTAGCTGGAAACAAAGCCTCTTTGCTGCCAGTGATAGGGCAAATCTGTTCCTGCACCATCTAGGGAAGGAGGGGGTTCTCCTACTCTAATTTCCGGACTGTCCAGCCAGTTCACGTTCAATACGTTTTAGGGGCTGAAGCTATTGATCCGTGCTCTTCTCTCCGACTCTCTCTCACACACACACACTCTTTTCCCTGCACATCTGTTTTTAAGTGCATTACATTTCTAGCCGTGTCTGTCAGCACTCCCTCGACTGACAGCAGGACGACGTTAAAGCCAGCCATTTAGTTTTCCAAACTGGAGCAAACAAGCCACTTCACCTCCATTACTGGAGCTTTCAGCGATGGAGAAATAGCTTTCTGTCTTCCACTGGAGTACTTCACCCTACATAATCCACTTTAATGTTATCCAGAGCATCTTCGGGTCCTCATGTGACGCTCTATTAATAACAATATTTGACCATTTTGGGATCAATGAGGGAAAGGGGGGAAAAAACAACAACAAACTGATTATGCTGACTGCTAGTCCATTTTAGCAGTGGTGCTCATAAAAGCAGGGGTGTTAGGATCCAGGCAATTGGACTGATGAGGTTTAGGCTCCTTGGTAAAATGATCATTGTTTACTCTAGATAGCCTGCAGTCTGCCCCCCCACCAAAAAAAAGGTCAAACAGTCAGATATGGACACTGACTCGTTGTAAAGCAAATGTTGTACACACTTATGCCACATAGGAATGTTTTCTTTCGTGTTTGGTGTAGTAAAATGCTGGATGTGTTTACATTCTTCACCCTCAGCCAGGGCTGTCTGGGTTTTCATAGATGATCTTTGGACAGGTTTTCGAATAACTAACCAGTTAACTATGAACCAGGCCAATACAAACCGGATTACTGCTATTCCCCTTTAAATTAACTGTCTGAGCTTCACCGTAGCATCTATAACAGTCCAGTTAACGCAGTGAGTTACTTTGTTACTAATCCAGCTCCATCTTCAAACAGCATGTAGAGTCATCTACAGCTGTGGTGGCATTTCCTGCACAGCTGGTAATGGGATGAGCAGTCACAGGCCTGTGTGCTGGGCCCTCCGCTACAGCTCTAAACTATCCGCAACTATCACACTGATCACGCATCTGAAACACCGGTAAATCGTGAGATTACATTAACAGCATAGGCCAAATTATTAAGAGAAACCTGGCCTTGCACCACGATTGCGTTTAGCCGTCTTTGCCTTATTGTATTAGGAAAAAGAAAAAAAAGAAAAAAACAAAAAACAATCCTCTCTGTACCTGACCAACCTCGCCCATTCCTCCTGTGCCGTCGATGCGGGGACGCTTGCACTCAGCGCCGGTCGAGTCCACCAGAGCCGCCGCTGTCTGTCCGTCGGGCTCCGGGTCTCCTCGCTTCATGCCGCGAACAGCTGCAGGAGCGCCACCGGGGTTGGGATGCACCCCGGCCATGGGGTCCAGCTCTCTATCCCGGTCTATGAGACCCCGGGATACAGGCAGCATGATGGATGCAACGTCGGTCGACATTAACATTTAAAAATCTTTTGTTCCCTCTCTTCAGCTAAACGGGGCTAAAATAACCTAATCTAGTGCACCTCTGTGCTTAAATCGTCGGAGGGATTAAAACAGTCTTTTAATAATCCAAGTAGCTTTCACTGTATTTTGGGCCTTTGTATGATTCCCCCCCCAGTGAGTTGATGTATCTGGAAATGTTTTGGCTGCCTGGCTTAAAAAATGTCACTTGAAAAAAAAAATATATATATATATAAAAGGAAATCTCACACAAGCACCGTTTTCCCTGTTATTTCATAACAGAGTCCCCTGTAATGCGAGCAGCTCTGTCGGGCTAATTTGCAGCTGTGTAGCCCCTGTCTGCTGACCGTGTATGTATTTACTGCGGGGATGCCTAAGAGGCCTACGTTATTTCAGATCATAACAAGCCAATTAAACAAACACCGATCAAAACAATGGCTCCTGAGCTTAGCCTACTGCCTAGTTTCCATTTGCTCCCCCCTCTCTTTCTCTCTCTCTCTTTTTTAACCCCACTCCAGGAGAGCTGTGTGTTTTTTAAGAGCACAACATCAATACCCTACCGCAACCTCAAGATGAAAAAAACCCTCAACATGTCTTCCCCGTCGCCCTTTTTCCTCCCTGTTAGCCACAGACTTTTACCACAGAGCAGAGGTTCACTGAAAGTCAATCCTCCTCAGGAGCTCTCTCTTCCCATGTTAGTCCGCAAGTCTGCGCTTAAAGAAAAGACGGCTTCTTCCCTCCCCCCAAAAAAAACAAAAACAATAAAGCCAACCAACCAACCGAAGGACGGACAGGCGGACGGACGGACGCCGGGGCTGCAGCGTTTCCTTCTCCCTCTCTTTCTCTCGCTTATTATTTTCTTTCCGCTCTCCGCTTTCCCGGTGTGTTCATGTAGCGTGTGTGTTACAGAAAGGAAACTGTCCTCCCTCCCTCCTTTCCACCCTCCTCCTACTCTCTTGGTGTAGTCATTCCCCTCCTCCTATCTTCCGCTCTTGCCTTTGAACGCAGAGCCAGGCAGCCATGCAGCCTACAAAATACACGCAGTGTGCCGCAGTGCTTCCATACATTTCACCGAGGGGGAGGTGTGTGTGTGTGAGAGAGAGAAGGGGCGACACGCACTACAATTCAACCCCTCTCCCCAAAAAATAAAACTGTAACTGTAAGCTGCTTTTACTATTCACATTTTTGTTTGTGCGCAGTTCTTCAAAATAAAAGTTTTTGCTCTTTAATGTTGGCCACATTACATGGCTGAATATTGAAAGGGGTGGGCTGCTCGGGAAGATTTCATGCCTAACTCATTACACAACCGATACGCAGGCCAAGGTCTTCACACAAGCCCAGCTGTGAGTCATGCAGCATGGAGTACCTTATGTTCCTCTGGCATTTTTATTGCTTGGATGACACCCAGTGGTCAAAGGGTACCATGGGAAAGGAGCACTTCAAAGGAGAACTGTTGTAGCGATTTAAAATACAAACAAGAGCAGACTTGCAGAGGTTTATTACATGTGTTGGTTCAGCACAATCTCCAGTCGCTTGACCTGAATAGTGGCAGTTTAATTTATTTTGGAAAAAAACCTTTTGCAGGAGCCATGACTCCTCCCACTCTACCTTGCAAACATTCTCGTTTTCCCTCCCCAACTCTGATAACTGGATATTTCGAGATATACACTTATAATCACAGTTGAGTGACTTCTGCACAATAAAGTCTCCCTTGCACATTACCGCAATGCACAGGTTTAGCATTTTAATCATTAAGAATATGCAACGGTTGTTTTTGATCTCATGCTTTATAGCCTTTATGCCACACAGACAGCTGCAGCCTTACATTTATCATTTTCACATGTGGATTCTCAGAGTTAGTTTCTATGCACAAATAATAAAATTCAAGCTTAATAGTAAAGTAGACAACTGCCCAAGGACACCAAGAGCCAGGGGTTTACTGTGAGTTGCACCTAAAAGGGCCTTTTAGGTGATTTGTGCCTTATTAAATAAACTCGAAGCTCAGCCCTTATTAGTGGGGCGACATTGGAGCATCTGTGGCTGAGGTGGTAATGATGGATTGATCCACAGCTCCTCTAGTCTGCATGTCAGTGTATATCTGAGCAGGTTACTGAACCAAGCTGGCCCTAATGCATCCATTGGCACATGTGTGAATGCTAGACAAAGTGTTAAGACCAGGGATGTCAAACTCATTTACATTGCAGGCTAATCTTATGTGGGTCAGACCAGTGAAACACCCCTTTCTTTGAGTGTACAGAAACTAAAATATACAATCTCCAAGACAGTATAAGGAAAATAATTTAAATTAACAGGATGTCTCAGTTTTTCCTACATGATAAAGAAGTGCAGCTGTAGTAGAAGAAGAGTTCTGCTGACAGATTTACATACAATTTTTAGCTTAGAAATGTACCAAAAATCAAGAAATTATCAGGGTGTAGGGAAGGTCTACATACAAAAAAAAACAACCTGTAATGCTTTGTCCAAAATAGAAGTCCACCACTACATTCTCCAAAGTTGTCCAGTGGGCCAGATTGGAGGCTTTGCCAGTCCAATTCTTGCCATTGGGTCTCATTTGTGACACCTCTTTCAAGGAGGGGGGGAGGAAGGGGGGGGGGGGGGGTGTTGTACTAAGTACTCAAATTGAGTTGGGAAGTGCCATCAGAAGGTTTCCCCTGGCATACATGGTGGCTTTTTTGTAGAATGTGTTCAGTCACAGTTGCATTACTACTTGAAGCTGCATAATAATCATGAATAACATTCACATTCAAACTGTGGAACGAGCTTCCTTTAGAGATTAGACAGGCCAGTTCTTTATCCGTTTTTAAGTCACTCTTGAAAACCCACCTCTTTACCCTGGCCTTTGACACCGTGAGATGTTGGTTTTTATTTTAGTTGATTCGATGCCGTTTTATCTTGTTTTTGTTTTAATATAGGGCTGTTTTAATTTTGTGTTTTATTTATTTTGGTTTTTTCTGTTATTCTATTGTTTTAACTTCTTTTCTGTACAGCACTTTGTTCCTGTGCTGGGTATTTTAAAGTGCTTTATAAATAAAATTGGATGCTGTGTAATGAGGTCAAGCATGTCATTTCTGTCCATGCTGAGGTTTCTACCTCATTCTTCGTGCATAGCCTCCAGTCATCCTGCTCTAAACATGCACAGACTGAGCCCATGTGGGCTCAGTCTACTCCACAATGACAGCATGTCCACACAAAGTTGCCTCCCACTTTTTTTGATGTACTGCCACTTCCTACTGTAAAAGCTAATGGCTGTCAGTTTAAAATAAAAAAATAAATAAATAAAATAAAAATAAAATAAAAAAAACCCACACATGCTACTTGAGAGCTTTTATTGGTAGTTACGAGTGATGGCTGAGGCCTGAAAAAGAAAAGGGGAGAAAGAAAGAAAAAAAAAAAAAAAAAAAAAAAAAGGGGGCAAAGAAATGGTTAAGAAATTAACTTTGAAGTATATAAACAAGACGTAAACACAGCTGTTTTACTAGTCAGACAATCATCTTGGCTAATTTCATGCATTTACTGTGGTGTAACTGAAAAAACAGGAAATGGCTCCGTCTGAATTAATAATTCAAAACTGTCCTCATTACTAAAACATTGTCCTGCTGTCATATGGAACTGTAGCTACTACTGGCTCTCTGGCTGTTCTCGGAGAGTAGGCGGCTTGTGAAGGAGTTCATTCATGGCAGTTTTGTTGCGATCCACCCGAGTTCACAAGAGTGTGCTGGGTGATTTGAGGACAGAGCGCTAATTATCCTCACCGTCACTGGCCAAAGCATCCTTCAACACAAGGACCATCACGTGGCGAGCAGATTTCAGTCGAACACATGAAGTAGATCTGAGAGGGAAGAAAAGTAGAGCAGGATTTAATGTTGTGTCCAGTCTCCAGAGTGTGCAGCGTAATATTACAAACAGCTGCTGGCAATTGAGATGGGGCCAGAATTTGCAGCTTACAAAATGGCTCCTCCACATCTCATTAGGAATGCTGCCTAAGAGATTTAGAGATATAGCCACAAATCGTCTTCAGACAACACGTTTCCACTAGATGAAAAGATAACTCATCTGAACTGGCACTAATAGAGAGTCTAACAAGCACACATTTGTTCACATTTTAACCAAATTAAGACAGGAAGCCTGGATACTGTACTGTGCAAGAGTCCCGAGTCACCCCTCATGTCTTTACAGTTTCCTTGCAAGGAGTCACACTTGTAATTTTTAACATGTGTTAAAACAGTTTATACCCAATAAGTGTATCCAGAACAAATGTTGTACATGTATACATGTCAACTGTTATGTCACAGGACATTATGAAATCATGTTTATCATTTCAAGTTTGATTTTAACATGCAGGTCTGTGTCTCTGTAAGCTTTGAGCTAACAGAAAGGTGTATTTTTGCAAAGCCATGGCATCAAAAAAAAAAAGTCATATCCCAATTTAACAAACAATCCTATGTCTACAGAAGTATTTACATGCCTATAGAGTAGCCCAAAACCATTATATGCAGAACTCAAGTGGCTGTGTTCCTGCTTACCTCTTCATCCAGATCCTTAAACTCACCATCAGGAAGGAACTGGAATGTTGTGATGGTGAAGCGGCGGGTCTGAGCATCAGGAGAAAGTGGCTGAGGATGCGATGGAACAGCCTGTGGCGGTGCTGGGTCCAAAGGGTTGGGACATCTGTGGAATAGATGAGAGCCAATGTGATAACACGTTTTACTTTCCATGTAAAAATCAAATATTTGTGAGAAGAAAGTTTTGATACTCCTACGGACCTCTCCTCCTCCTACGAGCTCAGTTTTTTCCCCTCCTATGTTCTTTTCACATTTTTAAACCTACCCATTGTACAGCAGCACCCACACAGCTTTTCCAGAGCGGGGGTAGGCCACGCAGAAGTGTACCAGCAGAACTAAAGTGGGATCTGGAGAGTTGAGGAGCCGCACTTCCAGATTGAGAGGCTTCCCCAGCATCATCTTCAAGGGCTGGTGATACTGTGGGTAGTACCTTTTGTACTGGTCATCTGCCGTGTAGGTATATAGGAATAGCATTTCACTCTTTCATAAGCAAGCACAAGATCTCAAAGCTGAACTGGATGCAGTTTAAGATATTCATACACTGCCTAAATATTTAATTTCCCAACAATCGTTTGTTATTCAATTATTTTTCCAATCCATCCCAACCAGTGTTGAATGGTTATTTGATATTAAAAAGCATTTTGTCTTGAAATTAGTACAATTTACCTTCAGCAATCCTTAGCTGAACTCCAAATGCCCCATAGGACTGAATTTCAGGACCGAGGGTGGGAGTTTTAACTATGTAGCTCACAGTCAGAACTGTTCCTGGCATGTACCTGCACTCCACCAGCAGCCTGAGAATTAAGACAGAAGATGTGATAAATAATATCTAGACAGTTTAATCATTTGTCATTTCTTCATCTTTGTTGCATGTTATTCATCCACCAAACTGTCCATCATGGAGTTATTCACTCCATCCTTCAGTGACATGACCGAAGCTTTCTGTGAACACTGTGGGCATATTAAAGGTAAATATGGGTCTGACCTGACAGGAGAATCTCTTGTGATAGTGCCATAGTTGAGGCTGATTGCCTGAACCATGTTGATGACTTCTACCATATAGACAACAGTTTCCCCCAACATCTGTTAGGACGGGGAAAAGAAATTTCTTAATGCAAACCAAAGGAATCATGGAATACAACTGGACTTTTCATTATTTTCCCCAATTAGCTATAGACTCATTAAATCAGCACTCTAGTAACTATAGGAAACACTAAATATTAGAAGTAAATTTGTGCACTGGTCAAATCTCACCACTCTGCGTGTCCCACAGCCATCCATCGGGATCTTAAACAAGGCGTAGTCAGAAGTCACTTTCTGAGGTCTGCAGGTGAAGTTGCCGGCAGCGACAAGCAGGGCAGGGGAAAGAGGGGGCTCCGTGATGGAGGCAGGCACAGAGAAGACAAAGTGGCGGTCAATAGTGCACTCTGGAGGGGGATGCAGAAAGACAAACACAGATACACATGCACAGTTATGTAAAGGTCAGATGAACCAAAGGTCAGAAATCTCAGGAGGCAATTGATAATGAGACCCAAGGTATCTTATACCCTTTTCACATTTTGTGTCACTGCCAGCTTGAATCATGCTGCGCTGGCCCTGAATATCCCTCTTCACACATCCAGCAGCTGTAGCGCTTACATTTCTGCACCCAAAACATCTCAAATGTACTCAGCTAAGTGGTGTGAAAAAGCCAGTGGGGACGCAGACTGCAGCTCACCATCCATGGGGTAGTAGCAGGCAGGGGGGTGCTTGTTGAAGCAGCAGCCCATGGAGAGGCACTGTGTCTGGGATAGAGAGCTGGATCCACAGGGGAGACGCTGTTCGTGAGGAAGGTTGCACTCTGAGGGACAGCACGACAAATGTCAGCCACACAGTTAAAATAACTCTGAATGGCCAGGAGAAAACAACCTTTGGCAAATTGAACAGCCTTTCAGAGGAGTAAATATTAAGTCTATCTACCTTGCCTGGGCCCCGAGATGGTAACCGGACAGGAAAACTGAGACTCCTTTTTGCCATTTAGTGTCATGTAGATGACAGTGATGATGTATAGTGTACCCTTTTAGAGAAAAATGTTTATACCAGAGTTAATAGGCACATAAAATAGTCAATTATACAAAAAGGTCATATGCTCAGTGTGAAATCCAAGTCAATACTTGCCTGCACACTCATGTGGCAGCGTGAGTGCAACTGTAGATTCAAATGGATTTTGCCATCTTTGCCTTTGCTTGCAGAGTACCCACATTGCTTTGGGGCATCCTTGAGGTTCATCTGGTTCCCCTTGATGTCTGAAAAATACATTTGGAAACGCACAACAAGTTATTTTTGTGTGCACTTTAAAGCGGCACAATTATAGATCTCAGCAGGCGTAAGGGGCTCCGTTTAAGCACTCCCCAGTCAAAATAAAGACCAAGTCTGCCACTCCCACTCACAGTAAACCAAAGCCCCTGAACCATGTAGTAGTCAACTCATGCAGAGATGATGGCAAACATATGCACCTGGAACGCATACACCACCACACAGACGCACACACCTTTAACAACTATTTCTGAAATGGGACCAAAGGGGAGCTCCACAGTCATCTCATGAGAAGAGCAGAAGATTTTAGGCTTTGGAACAGCAGACGGGCCGATCCCATCCTTGGTGGTGCTTGGTGGGGTTGGTGTGGGTAGTGGGGCATCTGTAGCAAGATTGTCAGAGGGGCTTTGAAATGGGCACTCCAGGTCCACAGTCCTGTACTGCGCCATGGAGAAGTCCCAAAACCGTAGAGGTAAGGAAATGGTCGTGGGAGTCTACAGCAAGAGAAATCAAAATCAATAAGAGCAACCACGCATGGTTTCAAGCGCCTGTATTCAAAAATAAAGTCTGCCAGTGGAGGTCACAAAACAGTTCAGCAGTTGGGTTGCAGAGAACATATTTAATTTAAAAAAAAAAAAAAAAACTCCACCCAACACAGATGCATGCAGAACCAGTGCTGCATAGTCCATATGGGATTAATCATAAATATGCGCTGCTGACTAGGAAGAACTGCCCGGCTGTGTTCTATATGCAAGCAGGACTTGCTGTAGTGACAACACAAATGGTGCAAACTGCCATCATCAGCAATTCAAAATAGCTTTATATCTTGCCATGTTGCTGTAGAGGACTGCAGTTCATCTGTGCATTTGTTCCCCCCATCCATTTATTCATAGAGTAATGAAAATTTAACAGACAAAAGAAAAATGGAAAGCAACCAGGCAACAGACTCAGAAATTAACAGTTTAACCAACACTTGAATAATTTTCCTGTCAGTCTGTCATTGTGATACCACTCAGTATCACAGTACTCAAGGATTCCCTTTGAGCTGCCTTGTTTTTAATGCATGTGCCATTTTATCCTGCATATCCAAAACAATCGTCCACAAGAACAAAACCACTGACAGGTGAAGGAAACATCGATCGTTGATCATGTCATTACAATGCTGTGTTCTCTTTAACCTGCTGGAACCTGGCATCCTTTTGGCTCATTAGTATGACAACACCCACCTAAACACCATTACAATCTGAGCAGATAGAGGTCAGGTGTCAATGCCATAACAAGTCAGAACTGCTTTGATGGATAAATTGAACCTACACAAAATTTCAGGAGGTGGTTCTAAAGTTGTGTCTGACCGATGTTGACGTCTCATTCCAATTCAATGACTACACGCCTGAAGTTGGACATTGCATCATCAGCAACATTACGCGATTAAAAGACATACAACGGCTGCCTTATTTTCCAAGTTAGACATTTTCAATAATGCACACAGTTGGCATTTTGGGAATCAGTGTGCTATGCTCCCATTACAAAACACACAAAGCAACAATGCAAAAAAAACCCCACAACAAACACAAAAATGACAGACTAAACGCACTGATCCCACCTGTAAGTAGCTGTGGCAGGCAGGCAGAGGAGAGTGGAGAATTACCCCAAAGCCCTCAGTCATCTGTAGCATGTACCCACAGAATGGAGCCACACTGGAGACGAAAGTCCAGATGTTTGTTTGGTCTGGAGTAGGAACCAATATTAGTTAGATAACTGCAGATTACATACATTTTTCATCTTGAAAGTAAAACCTGATTCAAACATACTGACAGTGTTTCTAAGCTCATCTGGGAAAAGCTACGTTATTTCAGACGTAAATGCACGCTTATTTTAAGACCATGGTTTTCTCCAATGTCTCTGGTGACAAAAATAAACAAACCAGCTTGTTCTTTCTGAAAGTCAGATTCTAAATTCTTACCTTACTATAACTGATTAATTATGAATGCAACAATAAAAACATACGGAAGCTAAACAAACAATGTTTCACCGTGTTTGAAAGGTTTAAATGTTAAAACATTTAAACAGGTCAGAGCCTGGTTAGAAATTAATTTCCACAGGAAATTATACTTGAGTCAGTGCGCCCCTGCCTCCACAAAAAGTGATGAAGACAAATTGTGTCGAACCTTCCACTAGAAAAAACTAAATCTTTGAGGGAAAAAATTAATAAATTCTTTAAAGCCATTGTAGGTTTCATCTTTGGTACATAAGTTTTACTAAGTTTGAGACTTCTACATGGTAAATGACCTGTATTTGTATAGCGCTTTACACTACATTTAGTCACACACACACACACACACACACACGATGGCAAGCTACATTGTAGCCACAGCTGCCCTGGGGCGCACTGACAGAGGCGAGGCTGCCGGACACTGGCGCCACCGGGCCCTCTGACCACCACCATGGGATACATCACTGGGTTTTTTTTCCCCTTAAGTAATTGCACAATTTGTATGTCTAATGCAGCAAACATGACACCTAGTTAAATACTTATTAGTTATGAGTTAGAGTTATGGTTTAAAAAATAAAATAAACATACATGTCAAATATTAAGTATATTTTGCTGTGATTTCTTCAGCAGCACCTCAAATCACAAATATACCTGACTAAGGATTTCTTCTTTAACCGAGGCAGCTGGCAGTAAAATAATATAAAGTGTCACAGCTAGTCTGTTTATCTAACTACTTGCCAACACAAAGAGCTCTTATGTTTGGACAAACACCAACCTTTGACCTGTATAGAGTCTGGGTGAGTAAAAGGCAAGAAAGCAACCATCCTCCCAGTCATACACTGGAGATTAGGAGTCCATGGAGAGGGCCCAGCTGGGGTTGTAGAGCTTGTGGTGGGGGGAGTAGTAGTGGTGGTGGAGGAAGGCTTTGGTGTCGTCACAGGTGGTTGAATCTCTGGATACCGAGGCAGAGGGGGGTGGGGTGGAATGTAGTGTGGTGGGTAGAGAGTATGATAAACATGGTAAGGATAAGAGCTACATATTGTGTGACTGTAAGGCAGACAGATCTCTTGTGGAACTGGTTTCTGAGGTTCCTCATTGGCAGGTGTTGGAGATTCAGCTGGTTGTAGGTAAAACAGATTTGAGAGAAAGTTGTAACCCCTGGTTTTAATAGGGTCAAGTGGAGCAGCAGAAGGTTTTTGGTAGGACACTGGCCAATAACCATAATAGGAGCTGTAAGAAAAAGCTGGAGGACCTATAGGCTGTTTAGACTGAGATGGAGGAGGATATTGTGGACCAGGAGGCAGAGGAACAGGTGGCTGGTTTACTGGTTCAGGATAGTAAGGCATCTGAAGATAGTACTGAGGGTAAAGAGGATGTGATGGAGGTTTGGCTGGTTTTGTAAGTGGAGGAACAGTAGTAGTGGTGGTTTGAGGTGGTGTGGTTGTAGCTGGTGTCACTG